>NC_138763.1:57915379-58631955 GCF_965113315.1 Podarcis vaucheri
GGTCCTAGATCTCTGCCTCACACTCTGCTGGTGTTCAAAACAGTGCCCACTGTGGCAGCAGCCTCACCTTGCCTGGTGGCAAGGCCACCTCTGATGGGATGAAAGGAAAATTCCTATGTTTACACTCCGCAGAGACTTTTTGCCAGCACGAATTATACTGTGGGATTGAACTTGAATGGGCTACCGGAACAGTTTGCCCCGAGCGGCAGACTGTAATTTTGCATGCCTTAGTCCACTACATGCACTAGGGAGATCTGAGGTGTGCAAAAAAACCCACAGATTTGTGTCCAGGCATTGTGACCATAGTTAGGGTTGTCGTGTTCATCAGCCTGGGATCAGCTTCAGTTCTTAATAATTTCTTAAATGCATTCTCACAACAGTCAGATATTTGTTAGAGTACAACTCCCATCATCCCTGACCATTGGGCCATGCTAGCTGAGGCTGATGAGAGTTGTAGTCCAAAAGCATCTGAAGGGCACCACGTTGGCTACCCCCGATGTAACCTTAGCAAGCTGAGCTTGATAAGTCTCCCTCTTTCTCCCCCTCTTCTGAAATGCCATTCATCTTCCCTTTCCTCCGTGGAATAAGCCCACTCCCTCTGTCCTAAACAGCAATTATATTTTTGAACAGGTTATTCACAACATGAAAATACTTAAGACTGCCTGACTTTGTTTTTAAAATGCAGCTCCACCTTCGACAAGGGTTGGTGCCCTGTAATTTACTCTGTATCCACGGCAGCTCGGAAGGAGCCCTTAGCAGTCGGAGTGAGTCAATGAACAAAAAAATCCTTTTAGTGCGCCTTGGCGTAACCAGCCCTCAAAAGAACCATGGTGTCCGTTGTGCTGGGAGCCAGGATATTTGTAAGGCTGAAATTATGCACAGTAATTGCCCTATCCAGCTAATTCAAGTCTGCAGCATATTACAAATTCCCAGCGTACGAATTTACTTAAACAGATAACATAATGGGTAGAGTTTCTAAACTAGACTTTATAGGTGTTTTAACATTTCCCCCGTGGAACCATAAAAATTAATAAAAGAAGAATGCCGTGGTTCTCTTCTAAGCACAGAAATCAGCATTAATGGAAAGGCTTCTATATTTAAAACCTGTATTTACAACAATTGCTGACCCCTGCCAGCCGCAAACCAGACCTTTCAGTAAACCCAGGAGCATTTCGCAATGCCTCTAAATATAGACTGTTATTTAACACCAGCAGACTATGAACACAGTCTTGGGCAAGCCCCACTGAAATGAATAGAAACTGTTTGAGATTACGACAGTGCCCTTTACCACTACTGCCATGGAGAGACTTCCTGGATGGACAATTTAGTTGGGCATTGGCCCTACTAGGTCACTTTAAATTCAGCAAGGCTCTGCCAAAAAAAACCCCACCCTCTGAGCATCCCAATAACTGGTGCAACTAAGTCTCCAAATGTTTTCCCAAATGTCCTATGGTATGGTCTGATGACACATGAGGTCACCACCTTGCTGAAAACGAGCAACTCTGGGTCTCGTTAGTGCCTGGACGGAGGCCACCTGAAAAACCACATGTATGCCGCACTGAGGTCCACGATGGAAGAAAGGTGGTGTATAAAAGAAAGGGAGAAAAGGACCATGGCTCAGTGGTAGAATATCTGCTTTCCATGCAGAAGGTCTCAGGTTCAATCCCCAGCATCTCCATTGCCTGAAACCCTAGAGAGCTGCTGCCAGTTCCTATAGACATTGATGAGCTAGATGGACCATTGGTCTTACTCTGTATAGCTTCCTAAAAATAAATTAAAATTGCATGGAAGCGTTCTCTCATAGGGAAAGTGCTCCAAGCCTTTGGTCATTTTAATTGCCTTTTGCTATACCTTTTCCAGTTCTGCAGTTTTTGAGACAAGGTAACTATGCCAGTACACAGTATTCCAAATACAGCTCCACCCCAGAAAGGCATTACATTACTAGCCTTTTTTCTCCCCAATCCTTTTCCTAACAATCCCTATTTGGAACTGACATTTTCCATTGCCTTCGCATGTTGATGAACATCAGCTACAAATACTGTAGGTGGAATATGCATGCAGATCTCCCTGGATTAGGAACAGTAGTGTTTAAAATAAAAGCAGTAAATTCTTCAATGGTGTTTCAGATTTCCAAATGTTGTGGGTGTTTCACATTTAGGCCACAATCCTAGACACAGTAACTTAAGAGTAAGTCCCATTGAACTCAGTAGGTCATACTTCAGAAAACACATGTACAGGATTGCTCTGTCAATCAACTGCTAGCTGTCCCCTCATTTTCCTCTCCTGGTCCTCTGCTCCTTCCTCAGACTCTTTTCCTTTGTCCCTTTTCTAAAAGGAACAACTTTGTACCCTGTATTTGATACCGAAAGGACACCCAGATGTACAATATTCATGCTAACTTTTCCTTGGTGACCTTGCAATAGCAGGCAGCAGTGGCGTAACGTGGGGGGTGCAGGGGGGCCGGCTGCACCGGGCGCAACATCTGGGGGTTAGGGTTAGGGGGCGCAAATCCACGGGTTAGGGGGCGCAAATTACTTGCCTTGCCCCGGGTGCTGACAACCCACGCTACGCCACTGGCAGGCAGCTAGCCTACTACAACCAAAGGAAAATATACATTTCTTTAAGATAGCTAGATTCATTTCATGATTTGGCAGTAAAACTAGGAGGCCAGGGGAGGATAACACTTTAAAGCCACCTAATTTGTCTGCTTTAAGTTGGCTGTAACAGTGAGCGGTTTTACAGCTGAACACTTAACACTAAATAATGTCAATGTTCTGCCTAAGTGTTATTCACAGTTCTGTATGCATAAAACGGCCTGGGTTTAATCACAGTTCACAATGGGAAGGGGTAGTATTAATTGCTGAGAAAGGCAAGGGTTTCAGCAAATGTGATGAGTAGCCCCAGAAAAAGCCTCATGCTTGCTCAGTCCAGTGCTTAAAGGATGCCTTCACACCTGAAAAAAAGAGAAAAGCTTTGGGAAACCAGGCCCAGCTGATCCCAGTTACCCTGCCTGAATCTGATAATGTGGCTGTCCTATTCACCTCCTGATGGATAGAAAAAGCCATTTTATCACACAAGCCTGTAGTTTCCAGGGAGGAGAGAACTGTGTCATTTGGAAAAACGGGCATAGACACTACGCTGCAAATTCTAGCTCAGTTGGTAGAGCAGGAGACTCTTAATCTCATGGTGGTGGGTTTGAGCCCCACGTTGGGCCAAAGATTCCTGCATTGCAGGGACGAGGTGACTCTTGTGGTCCCCTCCCACTCTACAATTCTATGATTCTCTGGGAGGTAGCCAAAGACTCATGCCCATATGCTGCTACTCATGAAATTTCTTATTGTTGAAAAGCCTCACCCACAACACTCCCTATATGCAAAGTATCACTGTTCTCATGCTGCTATTAGTGATCCTGGCTGGATCAGGAGCACTGGGGAAGAAGTTGTAGTCTCCTCCCCCAGTGCTCTTAGTGTACAAAAAAAAAACCAACAACCTACTATCCCTGCACTGCTTTACTATTTCCCCCCTCCTGATGGCTGATCAGCTGGGCAGTGGGGAAGGGTAGCCAGGTCTCCCCCGGGCTTAGTGGGCCACACAGAGAGCAGCTGAAGTTTGCATATGGCCCACAGCCCAATGGTTGCCCAACTCAACCTTAACAGTTAAGGCAAAGCACTTTTATTTTGTATGTTTGAAGCATACCATTCGTCTGGGGAGAATCTAATTAACGAAACCTAAGCAAGAGACTGAATGCAACCTACCTATGCTACAATAAGGTATTCAGGTGAAACCAAGCACAGAAGCACATTGTTTCCATGGAACAGTTTTCATGAAGACATCTTATTGTTACCTTTTATTTCACACCAGTAGCTATGACTAAAAATGACCAGAGCTTGAGTGTCAATAATCAGCAAGCTGTGTTTAAAAAACCAACACCTTTTAATTCCCCAGTCCATAATTGACCACAACTGTTATCATTGCATATAAATAAAGGTACTATAGGTTTAGTGCTTTGGTTTTAACAATCCATTCTGGGATGAACCTGCCATTCAGGGTTCACCAAGGGAAGTAATTCCCTGGAAAAGACCCTGATGTTGGGAAAGATGGAGGGCACAAGGAGAAGGGGACGACAGAGGATGAGATGGTTGGACAGTGTTCTCGAAGCTACAAACATGAGTCTGACCAAACTGCGGGAGGCAGTGGAAGACAGGAGTGCCTGGCGTGCTCTGGTCCATGGGGTCACGAAGAGTCGGACACGACTAAATGACTAAACAACAACAACAAGGGAAGTAATCTCATTGAGCACCTTCATCCAATCTTAATTGCCCCTTCCAGGATACTATAAACCAGTGGTTCCTAAACTTTGTCCCCAATGGACCACTTGAAAATTGCTGAGGGTCTTGATGGACCACTTAATGGTTTTTCTGTTTGTTGAAACCATTGTAATGCACTGTGCTATGTGGTTTTCATTGCTTCTTTTATTTCTTCTGTGTTGTATTTTACAATCTTCCATAGAATTCAAATATTAATACAGTAGAATATAACATAAGAAATAAGATAAACCATTAAAATCAGTGTGGATATTTAATGTGGTGTGTGTGTCATTGCTCGCCTTCAACCACAAATCCACAGACATATCTCAAACCACTGAATGAAGCTTCTCCATAGAACTCCTGCTATAAGTAGTTAGGGATCAAACAGGACCCCTCCCTTTTACATTTTAAAAAAATCAATATTCCATAATATTGCAAGGTAGTATTTCTGAATAACCTTAGAAGTCCCCCAAATATTCTGAAACCTCTACCTTGTCTCCCAATAGATACTTTGAAATGGAATGTCCAAAGTTGGGTGAATATTGACAATTTCAGATAAATTTTGTTCATGTCAAAAAACTCAGATATACACCCGAGTGAATGTTGACAGTCACCTAAATGAGCTTGTCAGTACTCATTGGTGTATAGCTGACAAGTGAAGGCATACACCAGTGAGTTCAAACATTCACAGGCTTTGCCTGGGAGGGTCAACATGCACACGTGAATATAAATATTCTTGGCCAGTTACTGTAATCCAACAAACATGCATTCAAGCATGCACAATGAAATGAAACCTGCACTCTGCAAGCATAGGATATGTGTTGCTTGCTATCCAAAATATGAAGAGGAAATGGAAATCCAACTTGCTCTGTGTTAGAAAACTGGCCTGTATTTGTAAACTAAAATTTGTGCCCCCAAGTTTGACTGCTCAGTGTTAGAAAATACACAGTCAGTCCTCTTCAGGCATTCTTCACACAATGAGGGGGCTATCAGGGGTGCACCTGCTAGCCCCCAACCCCCACACCCCATCCCTGTTACTGCCCTACAACCTCCCACACATTGAGGAGAAAATATCTGTAGTGGGGAGACTGCTGTACCCAGGCAAGCAACTGGGTAAATTTGAACTCTACAAAGTTGGGGGTCTGGCAACAAGGATATGATAAAGGGGCAGATTTAAAACATCTTTGCTCACAGGATTCTAGTGGCATGAGCAGACTGTCTGCATGGAGTTTGTTTCCAGCCTTACCTAGCAATCCATGTGACTAAGCCTATATGTGTAGCACATTTCAGTTTTCTGGGTGCCCTTGGACATTTTGGGGTAGGAACATAGGAAGCCGCCTTATACTGACTCTTCCTGGAGATGCCGGGGATTGAACCTCGGATCTTCTGCATGCAAAAGCAGGTGCTGTACCACTGAGCTATGACTCCCTTTCTGTACACTTCCCATCTTCCATTTCTAGAAAGAGGTTGCCAAAGCTCTCCTTTTCAAATTTTGCTAGTAATCAGCATCTCTTGGGCAGCCCTGACTCCATTCCGCTGCACTTCATCTCCTCCCAAAACCTAGGCTATTCATCTCACTCTTGTAAATTAAATAATTTGCATAATTACATAAATTACATTGTCAGTATGTTATTCCATCCCATTTATTTCAGGGCAGAGGCAACACATTGCAAATGGGGAAGGACATACTCAATTATGTACCATTTGTGAACTAAACGCAACAACAGCAAATGTTGCTGGTATTTGCTGGAATGGTTTCTATCCCAGGGACAAATAAGCAAACACTGGAAATTTCTGATTTTGTCAGTATTCTCTGATATCCCTACCCATGAGTGCAGCCATTTATTTTTGGACCCTGTGACCATTTACCTCTATGGTAAAAAGCACAGCACTTGGGCTACTTTGACAGCTAGAGAAAAGCACTGAAGCTTCCACAGAGGTGCCTCCAGAAGAATGGAACAGACTGTGAGTTCAGAATATGCAAATTCACAGGAGCACAGGAAGCTGCCTCATTCCAAGTCAGACCATAGGTCCATCTAGCTCAGTAACTGGCATCAGCTCTCCAAGGTGTGAGGCAGGGGACCTCCACAGCGCTGTCTAGAAATGCACACTGAATCCCACAAAAGTCCTTCCAATATACAAGCCTTCCTTCCACTGAACCTATTCATCATAGTAATGGCCACATTGGAAATACATGTCCATTACAGAATCAGATTATTGCACATTTGCCTCATGTCAGAATATGAACGACAAACATATTCTTATGATTGTTAAGGGGAATGTGTCAAAAGAAGAAGAAGAAATCCAGGTACTGGCTATTCACCATCAAATCAATTAACATCCATAGAACAAAGTGCTTGGAGAGAGCCACTTGGTGGAGTTTCAAGTCCTCTCTCCCCACCCCCAGTGCAGAATCAGCTATGGGACAGGAACACAACCGTGCTACATTTCTTCCAGCTGTAGTACTGTGCAGCTGCCAATAAGATCAAGCCCCCCACACCACGTGTGAGCTACATTTCTTCCAGCTGTAGTACTGTGCAGCTGCCAATAAGATCAAGCCCCCCAGACCACGTGTGAGCCTTTCACTGTCCACCAGCAATAATAGCACATAATTCACTCTGTCTAGAAGAGCTTAGTAAATGTGTTTTCCAAGTGTTGGTGGGCTACGGCAAAGCTGGGAACTTAGTCATCTGACTCTCGGAAATCCCCGTTGACCCCACAGGGTGAAGGAACATAATTTAACCACCTACACTTTGGCTGGACAAACAGAAACTGATGGTTAGCTCATCATCTCAGTTTTATCACAACGAAAGCAAATAATTCGAGAACTACAGCATCGCCAACAAACCACTTGAGCAGGGGTGTCTAAACTTAAGCAAATTAACTTGCACTTGTTGTCACTGAGACAGTTGTCCAATTTGAGTGCTACACTCTAGTGACTGTAATGGAGGGGGAAGAGTCGGGGGTCAGACAGCCAGGCTGGTTGGGGCTGATGAAGTTGTAGTGCAAAAACATCAAGAAGGTACCAAGTTTAGGCAAAAGGCTGTCGTGCATCCTAAATGCCACATTGCACTGATTCATCACAAATGGAAAAGAGCCATATGTTCCCAGTTTCAGGATAGGCTACATATTGACATAGTCATGTACCATTGCTTTGCGGGCTATTATAATGTTAAAAACTCACTTTACAAGTTCCAGGAGACATAATGGTAAGACCACATGCTTTTAGAGCAAGCAATTCAACTTCCTGAAGAAATGAAGTTGATGAGAGCAATGAAAGACTTGCAAAGTACATCCTGGCATGAGAAGTAGAACATCATTTATCCGAACAGCCCAAGGAACATCCAGAAAATAAGAAAAACAAATAGGAGGAGGCATCTGTTTTAAAGACTGTGCTGAAACAGGCATAGGGACATGGGAATATATTCAAGTATTTGAGAGATTCAAATAACCTAGATTCAAATTCAGTGGTGAGTAAGGTACAAACCTACCATCCCAAAAATGCCTAATCTGCTGAATGAAAGCCTTCAAAGACACCATGCAGAAAATTCTACCTGACTTAAGGCATCAAGTAAGTCTGAGGTAATTGCCTAGGCAATAATTCTACATGCTGATAGTTGTTCAGATCCAATAGGCATAATCTTTCACTCACAGGTCATTCCTTTTAATCACACAATACACCTAATTGATACTGCACAGCAGAAACAAGAGTTTGCAAGCTCTGCTGCCTAGAAGAGGTCATACTGGAGCTAGCTGTGGGTTTTGTTCAACTTTTACACTGCTCTTCCCTTAAAAGTAAAAGGTGCCTGAAGAGACAACATATCAGAGGAAACTTTATAGTCTAAGTCAAGGATTATAGATAGCCATTGCACAATGCCTGCTCCTACTGTAGGCATTCTGCAGAAGCATCTTCCTCTTTTATCATCATAATCCAAGTGGCTGTTGTGTTCATCTAACTTTCCTTTTTATTTTCTAGTGGGTGGTTAGAGAAAGAAGTATGAAAGAGGGTGCATTTTTCTATTTGCTGAAGGGGAGGGTGGGTGCAGTATCTCTTCCATTATCAAAACATGAGCATCCATATATTACACACACACCCAAGGTGAGGAAAGAATGAAGGGAACACTGGCTTGAAATAATAGGGCATATGGAAAAGGGAGAACCAGTGCAGGTAGATTGCAGGGTCTGGGTATGTTCAAATAAAGAGAGGAAGTCCTTGAGGTATTGCAGTCCTGAGCAGTTTAAGGCATTATAGGTCAAAGCCAGCACTTTGAATTGGGCCTGAATACTAATTGGCAGCCAGTGCAGTCAGGCCAGGATCGGTGTAATATGCTCAAACCATCTTGTCCCAGTGAGCAACTTGGCAGCTGAAGCTTCTGAACCATCTTTAGAGGCAGCCCTACTTATAACAAGTCACCAACTGCCTGCACCGTGTGCCCCTTACTTGGCCTATCTCCCACGCCATATCTCCCCCTACCCTGAACCACTGTGATTTGGGGAGAGGGTTGCTCTCCATAGCTCCTCTCTTCCCAGACACATTCTACACCCTTTTGTTTAAAACAAAACAACCAAGATTTGCAAAATGTATTTGGACACCAATGGAAGCAGTTAGATAGCCATCCTAATTCAGTTCTGATCCTGTTATCCAATAATGCACATCTTCCCTATTGAAAGGCACGTGTAGCTGAAGAAGCCTAAGTTTAGAGTTTGCAGTATACTAGTCTCAAACTCAGGACGGCTCTGATAACCCATGCAATGTACAGGGATAGGCTTGCTAGATTTGCATATTTTTATTTTTATTTTTAATGAGGCTTGCTCTACAATCCAGCCCTATAAAGGTGAATACACAGCCTTCGGGCAACAACATTTTTTTAAGAAGTGGAGAACGGGAACAAAGTTAATTAAATGGCGGAACACTGCTGTGGAGGGGGGAGAGGCAAACAGCTTTGCTAGCTTTCACCAGATTTGCTGCTATTATGTTTAAAGGCTGAGTGCATCTGTGTTGAGAACTACTTTGATGGAAAGGAGGCATGAATGATCAGCTTCTAAAGAATTATTTTACTTCTAAAGTAAAATTATATGTATTAAAAGCTGAGCTTGTTGCCAGTGACTTAAAGATGCTATTGTGCTCATGGTGCTCTCACAACCACAATCCACAAAATAGTTGAGACTGATACCATAGATGGGCTTACTTAGTCATATTCATTAATTTCAAGGGTCTAATCTGAATATCACCCAGAATATTCAGATATAAATCTAAATCCTAAACACAAGTGGACAGTCTACCAATTCCAGTATTTTAGATTTGCATGTTGGTTTTCATGATTGAATTGTGTCAATGATTTCAAAGGGACTTAACTGGCATATAAATGCAAGTACCGTTGCTTCGTGTTTACTGGATTTAGTCTGAAGTCTTCCTCGCGTTAACAGAAATAGCCCACCAATATGCTTTGCAAAGAAGATCCGCTACAGCTTGATGCCCAAAGTGTATGCATTACTAAAGGAGCTTAAATAGGAATAGGTTTTGGAACGTGTCACTGATTATTTATTTGTAACTAGCAAAACACCCCCATTTTGACTGCTTAAACAATGGCACCATATTGGTTTTGGCTTCAGACCAACAACAAACAAAAGCAGATTTCAGTCAACAAGAGAAAAACAAAATACAAACAGGAGCAAAGGAAGAAGAGTTGAAGACTAAAGAGCAAATTCCATTGTCAGCAGACCAGGGCTGTGTGCACATGACTGTTTATTCTGGCTCCAGTGTGCTCCCACCAATGGTGTCTGAAACCATGTAGGCATGGCATTAGCCACAATCTATATCTATCCTGTATTTTCTTTAGAAATACTGCTGTTTGATGCCGTTCCCCCTAAAACTAGCTTCCAGCCAATTTAAAAACCTAAGACACATTTACAGTTTAACTGAGGTTGTATGCATTTGAGACAGTTGTGCATGTGTTGATGGCAGCTTCACAAACAGGCGTTTGGGAGGGAGGATTGCCGACACTGGGAAACAAATCAAGTAATGCACATTTGGGGAAGACATTCC
Source organism: Podarcis vaucheri (assembly GCF_965113315.1). NCBI lineage: Eukaryota > Metazoa > Chordata > Lepidosauria > Squamata > Lacertidae > Podarcis > Podarcis vaucheri. The sequence continues at coordinate 57,925,733 of NC_138763.1, forward strand.
TGCCCCTTCTCTTGTGTGTACACCTAGGTGACTTGTCGCTAACATGTACATAGCCTAGATCTGCTCATTAAATCCTTAGCTGGCAGGTGAAAGATTTGAAAGAAAAACGGCTTCTTTCAGAAGCTGAAATGGAAGCATGAAATTGGCCATAAAATCAGATACAAAATAATGCCTATACCAAAAGCCCAAACAATTTGATATCTTTTGCAGGCTACAATTGTATTAAATGAACTGATATCTGCTCCTCTACTTCCATTCTGATAGGCTCATTTTTTCATTTCCCCCCATGGCTATTCAAGTAGCCCTATAATAACAGATGTAAGTTGCCATGAAAACGCTCACCATTTGTTAATTCTAAGCCTCGTCTCCACAGCCAATGGCGGCCCTTCATTTCAAATTATATGTTAGAGCTGCTTCATATGTGTGGCCAGGAAACATGCGGCACAAGAAGGAATTAGCAGCCTCTTTGTTATTAGAAATATCTGATCCGCGGTCTTCACTGCTCAAGATGAAAGGGAAGCTAAGAAGTGCTGAAATAAGCTGTGCTTGCCAACTGTAATATTATAGATAAGCAGATGGATCTTCCAGTCTTCTGGTTATTGAGCATTCATCCAGATATGCCTGCACAAAGCTTACATGGTTAGAAAATGTTTTTGTTGAGCATTCATTCTGATTCATTTGCTGGGAAGTTATCTGACAATGATATTAATCCTGATTTGTTTGTGTGAAAGTTATATGCTTTTCCGTGAATCAATTGATATTTATTTATTTATGAAATTTATACCCCGTCCTTCCTCCCAGAGGAACCAACACACTTTTTAGTGCATTTCTCTGTTGCTTTGCACAGAAACTGCTTTCCACAAAAACTACCAAAAGTCTGTTGTAGGTTTTTTTAAGGTGGATTTTTTAAAAGTGGTTTAAAGAACATTTTAATCCACTTTAGTTGCACGAAACTAAATGTCCAGGATGCAGTTGAATCCATCCCACAAAATGCCGGCAGTCCAGAGGAGATTTGTCCTGCCTAAATTGAATATATTCTCTGAGACAGTATTGTAGCAAAAGGAACAGCCCCACCACATTTCTGTTTCTGGTCAGGTGTTACATTAATAAGAATTATGTTCTTCTAGAATTTATGGCTTGCCCTGCTGTGCCAATACAGCAACCAACACAGCCCACCTTAAGCATGTATTTGCGAGCACAAGACTCAAGATGGGTCTGAAAGAGTCAAAAGCTTTCAACTGAATGAATAAAAGTATGACATTATATGAGTAAAGCTGACATATCCTTCTCTGAAAACACCACCCTATGGTGAGACAAAATGGCCACCAGACTCAGCTCTGAAGATTCTGCATTGGAATTTTAGCGTGCAAGATCCTTACAGGAAATGAAGAGAGAATTAAATTGGCTTCTAGGCCTAGTAGAGTATCAGATATTCTGTTCTCCAATTTGTATGGAGAAACGGACTTTTCAAACACAGCAAATCCAATTCAATTATGCTATATTAGATGCATTCCCGACTTGATTGTCAGGCTTGTGGTAATACCTTTAAATCTATCTGTTCTAGATTTATAGCCAAATCTCAATGTAGCATCTTGTTGATTTACTGTCACTTTAAATATTTAAAGGCTGCTGCAAATTATCTTTCAATGAACACATTCTAGGCCTTGCCTCTCAGAATTTATTGAATAGGTGGGTATGCTCAGCAATTTAAAGGAGCTCTCTCCACTTAAGGAGTTTCTGAAGAATTCTAGATGGGAGTTATATCAAGTAGAACACAGCCCACCACAGGACTCTATGGAAGATTGAACATTAAATTATTTTTATAACAATAATATGAAAATATGTGCCTATAATTAAATGCTAAATATTACATTTATAGTGTTATATTTCACAGCGAATTCCTGCTCATAAAGTCCAGGTAGGTAATCCTGCATTAAATATTCTGTTATGGGTTTGATCCCCTAAAATTCCAGGGTGCCAGGCTATCTGTTTTGCCACTTAACTCTGCAGGTTCTTTAAAGGATCTTTGGTAGTCAATATATGAGGGGAAATATATTTTTATTTGAACAGAATAGGAAAACCTCCTCAAACAGCAACAACGAAAACACTAAAACACTAAACCTTCTTACAATGAGAAATAACCCCAAAGAAACAATTCCCCCTACCAGACTTTCATCCACACCTTCCTCAGGAGCTTGGCTTAGAGAGGTACCATCAAAGAACAAAGGTAAGTGATGAGAGTCAATATTCTGTCAAAAGGGAAGCATTTAGCATCCAACAAGTCTCAGCAATGTCTGCCCTGGCTTGGCCATGTACACAGAATATTATTAATAGTAACAACAACAACAACAACAACAACAACGTTATAATTTGTACCCCACCCATCTGACTGGGTTGCCCATCTGGAAAATGGCAGGATCCCCAAGGAAGTGTTCTATGGGGAGCTGGATTCAGGCCCTAGGCCTGTTGGTAGACCAACTCTGTGTTACAAAGATGTCTGCAAACATGATGTGAAGGCTGGAAACATTAACCTTGTAACTGCAGGGCCTGGAAACAGACAATCAAGCTGTGTATCCATAGCAGTGACCAGAGGAGGAGTGGCTACTGGGAGGACTGCAGAGAGAAGAAACGCCATGGTGCATCTGCAGCATCACAACCAGATGCCTTCATCAGCCTCACCTACAACAAAACATGTGTCTCCCGCATTGGTTACAGCCACAGTAGACACTATAACTCTCCAACTGTTAAGTTGTGGGTGAACATATCAGACGACACAGCAATTCTTCAAACAGCTCTTGTTTATTCAGAGGCCAGAACAGAACTGAATTGAAGGGTTCAGTCAGTCTGCTTATATAGAGCTCCAGTACAACGTAACTGTAACAATTTTCTAAAACTATCCAATCACTGAATGTCACTTTCGACCCCTTATTTGCATAACTATCTACAGTATCCCCCTGCTGACCCAGGGTGAGAACTTCAGTACATAACACTAACAGTTTGACTTTACCCTCAAAGATGCACTCTTCCATTCTCTCCTGAGACAGATGTATAGGAGAGGCTGCACTGAGAGGCCGGGGGCCATGCCTGGCTGCTGCTTTGGACCCAAGCTTGCTGAAGCTGTAAGAGGAGCAATGAGAGATGCTCCTGGGGTGTAATGTTCTGCAGCCCCTCCATTGAAACACAAATGTGGCTGAGTGCCTGGATCCCGATGGAATTTTGCTACCACTCAGCAGAGATTGGGGTGGCATGTAACAATTCTTTTTTTAAAAATACTCCCTCAAGAAATACACTATAAATATTGCTATAATAAATATCCTATATATTCCTACACTAACTCATTCCCCGTTTTTCTTTTCTGTCCCCAGCTTGAATTCTTCCTTCGCAGTCCCACCTTGAACATTCAATGACCTGATGCCGTATGACAACACTTAACTACCCACAAATCATTTCCTGCCCTTGCTATAATTGCATGATAGATAACACACACTTCTCTACATTAATTTCATCATAATGCAGGCCCTTTTAATCTATCTAATTCTTAAAGGACTAGCCTCTTGCGCAAGTGAATTTGGATATGTCCATAGCTTACAGACACATTGTTGAGGATCGTATTTCACCATCTGGGACAGCTTATTGGCCTCTGAAAGTGCCCATTAAGAGGTGGCAGATATTTTCAAAGTGTGCTATCATGTTTTGAGAACATAAAAAGGCTTGCTGAATAAAACCTTACATCCACCTAGTCCAGCTCTCTTATTTCTGATAACACTGAGCTAGATACCTTGGAAAAAGTTTAAAGGGTTTTTGGCAGCAGCCTTCCCCTATTGTTTCCTTCAGCAATGGTATTCAAAAGTATAGGTGGGCTCTGTGACAAAATGTTGTGGTTTATCCTCACCTTCTAATAGGAGTGGTCCTGTTTAGGGTTCCAGCCAGCCACAATCTCTTCAAAAATACACAATTTTCGCCCGCCCGCCCCCCCTTAAGTTTTCTGTTCTTTTTCAACTGAGACCCAGCAGCCCTTAGTGTGCTGCCGTAGAGTTGGTTTTTTTAAAGTTTTCCTTCTTAGATTTTCTTTTAAAGTATTGTTTGTGTGCCTGCAAACCTTGGGGTTCCCCTAAGCACACTGATTTACCCCCTTACCATTTCTATCAGCACTCACCACCTAAGCTTGCTATTAAAGGTAAAGGGACCCCTGACCGTAAGGTCCAGTCGCGAATGACTCTGGGGTTGCGGTGCTCATCTCACTCTATAGGCCAAGGGAGCCAGCGTTTGTCCACAGACAGCTTCCGGGTCATGTGGCCAGCATGACTAAGCCGCTTCTGGCGAACCAGAGCAGCGCACGGAAACGCCGTTTACCTTCTCGCTGGAGCGGTACCTATTTATCTACTTGCACTTTGACGTGCTTTCAAACTGTGGGCGGGAGCTGGGACCAAACAATGGGCGCTCACCCCGTCACAGGGATTCGAACCGCCAACCTTCTGATCAGCAAGCCCTAGGCTCTGTGGTTTAGACCACAGCACCACCCGCGTCCCAAGCTTGCTATTAGAGGGAATTAAATGATGCCTCAGCATGGAGATCTAACTATCATTGCCAATGTTTATGTACTTATTTAAAACATTTGGAAATGCAATCGATAAGAAAGTGCCCTACGACAGAACATTCAAGAGAAGAGTACACTGCTAATGTTTTGCCGCTATGAGACCATATTTAAAGTTACTATATATTTTTTTAAAATGAAAAGTGAATAAAGATAACTTATTTCCTGCATAACATGACCATTATAGTGTATTCTTATCTCATATTCCCAGTTTGTTCCTATGAAATTATATTGTTATTTTTTTATTTATTGATCATGAAGCTGACTACACCTATATCTGAAACAGTGACATATATAAAAAGTTAGAGGAAGTTTGTGTGTGTGTGTGTGTGTGTGTGTGTGTGTGTGTCCACCCCCCATCATTCTGCCCGGACACTGAGGTCCAGTGCTGAGGGCCTTCTGGTGGTTCCCTCACTGCGAGAAGCCAAGTTACAGGGAACCAAGCATAGGGCCTTCTCAGTAGTGGTGCCTGCTCTGTGGAACACCCTCCCACCAGATGTCAAAGGAAAAAACAACTACCAGACTTTTAGGAGACATTTGAAGGCAGCCCTGTTTAGGGAAGCTTTTAATATCTGAAGGACTATTGTATTCTAATATTTTGTTGGAAGCAGCCCAGAGTGGCTGGGGAAACCATAAATAGTATAAATAGTATAAATAATAAATTATTATTATTATTATCAAGCATAAACATAACAGTTTTAAAACAACAACAGCATATACATAAAATCATTTCAGATCCCGACACATACCATCTGGGATAAAGATTTCAGAAGGCTTGCTGAATGCTCTCCCTGCTCCAGCATCCCTTTCTACTATATACCATTTTATTTATGTTATATTTCTCTGAATCCTAGAAGAATTTTGTACATTTCAAAGTGGTAAGCCCTTTGTATTATTTATTTCATCACACGGTGCAGAAACTGATTTAAAACATGAACAATCTGGGGACAGGAGAATGAGCCATTACGCGGGTCAAATGCGGGTTAATTAACAAAGACATTTTTCATTGTTAGAAGTTGTTTAGTTGTTCCACATGGGTTTTAACAGTTCCCTAATACTCTGAGAATGCAGCCAATAAATAATAAAAAAGCCACCTTCTTAGCACTTCCTCTTATTCTTAAAAGCAGGACGCAGTAATTCAACCCTTTCCATTTGTTACTTCTTTAAACTTTCAACTCACATACAGCATAGGTGTTTCTTAGAGGATAAAAAATATTAAAATTAAGCTGCAGGTAAAATTACCATAATTGCCTGTGCTTACCTCCAACTACAAGTGCTCATTCAGATCAAAGGGCCAGATTCAATGAAATAGTTGCACTAATAGGAATCGGTGCAATGAGTCGCAATAGTGCAACAGGGCTTTCCCTCAACTCCTTGCCCCACATGTCTCCTAAGCCACCCCAAAATCAGCTCGGGGGGTCAGGAGAACCCTGCAGAACAGCATGTGGTGGAGGCAAGAGGGGAGATCATTCCATACTGCAAGCAGAAATGTTTGCACTTACAGAACAATCATAATAACATGACACTGGATTCCTCCCAAAATGTCTTACATCAGAGAGTGTGTCTCCAGACTTTCAGCAGGTCTACAGAAATGGTCTAAAAGACGTTCCCTCCCTGCCAGCTAAGTATGCACTACATATTGGAAGCTGACTGACTAATGAGTAGACGGGAACATTTTCAAATGATATCTGATTGATTAGATGCCAGCTTTAGGTGGATTGCTGCCCAGGCTCATTTAAGGGGACATGTTTTTAAATGGAAGTTTCCTGGCAGTCCTTCAACACTGCAGCTGTGTCATGTTCTCACAATCTACTGTGACATAAATTGTGACACTTGACGCTCTGGTGCCATCTTATGTGCAATGTGTTACTGAGCCGGCGATAACAGTGTGCCAAATATTCCAGGCTGCAATTGTTATAATGGTTTCCAACAAGTCTGGTCTAATATACATGGGAACAAAAGAAGCTGCTCTACACTAAGTAGGGTCCGTCTCGCTCAGTAGTGTCAACACTGTCTAACAATGGCTCTCCAGCGTATCGGACAGGATTGTTTCCCAGGCCTACCTTGAGATGCTGGGGATCCTTCGTCATGATGCAACAGAGATGCTCTACCACTGGGCTATGGACCTTCTGCTCGAAGTATGTTTTGTTTGTGAGTGTAAGGTATCTCTTGTTTGCAAACTTGGTAATGCTGGCCAGACATACATCCTCCATCATATTTGCCATCTCAGAGTGTGCAGTTGCTGAAATCTGACCCATTGAATTCAACGGAACTTGGAAACTTCCCTTTTCAGCTATGCTAACTGCAATGTCAACCACTGTCTGCCCTACTGGTAGGGTTCTGTGGAAGGAGGGGGCCCACACCACATCTACACTTCTGCCACTGACAGAGGACACAGCAGAAGGTGATGGCAGGACAATCAGGTCTGGTTCAAGCCTGTGAGTTACAATGGCAGTGAGATCAGGTCACAACAGATCCTAGGCTGGTTCAACTTGCCCCACTTTCAGAACCATTTGAGGGCTTTCTGCATAACTGGATAGAGGAAGGCCCCCACTCCATCCAATTCCTCTGCCCCCAGTCCAGCAAAATGGGGTTGGATTGCGTCATCACACATCCCTTTTAATAGATAGGGGGCTTCATGTAACCCACCCGGATTTTCTTCCAAAATCATCATATATTCTACCCTTAACAACAACAAGCAAAGAAATCCATCTTCCCCAAGTGCTGTGTAAGAGCTGTTGCTTTGTTAGACCCATCTAACTTCTTTGGTTGCAATCCTTTGCCCATTTACACGGGAGCAGGCCCCACTGAACTCAATGGTATTTGTTTATTTAGGTAATTTATAATCAACTCTCCATTAAAATCAGTCCCGGAGCAGGAATTGGACACGCAGAGACTTGAATTGCTGAACACATAAGAGCATATGGGGAAAGCACTGAACTGAATAATAATAATAAAAGAATGAACTGGAGCTAGTTTTCAAACTCTAACAAAGTGTGAAGTGGAAAATAACCAGATGTTGCCACCTCTGACTCAACCTGTCACACAGGAATGTTCAGGGCAGGAATAACTGTATTAAAACAGAAGGAAACCCCTTATTCAATTGCCAGTGTGATAAAAGCAGCAGTAGAAGGACTTAGGAAAAATAAAAGTTGCCTTCGCTCCATGTCTCTGTATTTTGTAAAATATCACAATCTCATTGAAATCAGGACCAAACAACACATTACAGAAATCACATGGTTTGCTCTTCAATGCAAGATTTTTCAGACACAAACAGCCAGCATGGAGCCCTAATCCAAATTGGGCCTTGGGGTGTATGTATGTCGGGGGGGGTGTTTAGAAGTTTTTTAATCCTTATCACTGCCATTATGGTCTCAATCCATATTGGAGGGCTGTACCTACTATTTGCAATGAGGGGAAATTCTTATTAGCTGCAATAAGAGCTCCCCACCACCACTACCACACACACACACACACACACACACACCCATTGCAAATAGCAGATGTGAGTGAGTGATCTGAATCAGGACTACAGTCGAGGCAAAGGGATAGCTCCCCGCCCCCCACTCCCATGTCAGAGTCCCAGTCTATTTGACCCTGCATCATTATTTCTGAATAAGAAATGTTGCACTTAAGGACAAACTACGTGATTAACATATTGTGCTGCTTGTCCTTAAGTGCAAGGTTTCTCATTCACAAAGAGCAGCATAGGACACAGTTTTACCTCTGAGGTAGGTTGGTTTGTTTGTTTGTTTGTTTGTTTGTTTGTTTAGTATACTACCCTTTATCTGTGGGTACTGTAAACAGAGATTATATTAATCTTTTAGAACATCTTTCTGGCTCATTCCAAATATTTATTTTAAAAATTGTATGAAAATTTATTAGATGAGGAACTCCTTACATGCACAGGATGAAAATAATAATAATAATAATAATAGTAATAGTAATAGTAATAGTAATAATAATAATAATAATAATAATAATAATTTGCAATACATCTCAGCTAAATTCCAGAAAGTTTAAGTTTTCATCATTACTGGAATTGCAACATGTCCCTGGACTGTGTTTCTGGTCCTAAAAATTGTAATGAATCCAAGTTAGGATTGGTTGGTTCTCTGAATCTTGTTTTGACTTTAGCATCTATTATGTGATGGTTTGTGATGGTTTGCCAGTTCAACAGCTGGCAAATCCACCACTCATTCATTTTGTGGCTGAGCTCAGAGCAATAACAATTAATACTCAGGCAGATATTTGAATCGGTACAAAAAAAAATAGTCTCTTGTTTCTGAGCTTTCAGTCCTGGTCTCACAACTTTTGAAATACATAGTTCACTGTGCTTGTTCAAAGGCATGCATTTAGAATGATTCACAATAAACATATTCTGTTGTATCTCCTGGTCTATTTCATTATTACAGTCAGATTCCATTGTGAATCTTTCTGAAAGGGAAACTCTCACTCTTTTAGATGTATCCTGCTTCAGACAGCCTTTTTTATCTAACCCATAATCATTCTTTTCACAGCACATCCTGTCTCATTTTTGTATCCCATGGACAATCTTCGCTTTGCTCTTTTCTTAAACTTAATTGATTTCGCTTGTCCATCAGCCTGTATACTTGATCTCGGATCCAAGCCTCTTTTATCTTATCCATTTGAACTACTGCACACCTTCTTCAGGCAATTTCTATGATGTTGGGTTGAAGGCACAAGTTACTACTCACCCTTTGTACTTCACAGCACATTCTGGGGGTGGTTTTTTTGTTTTTTTTTTAAATGACTTCTGGTTGGTTTTCTGCTTCCAGATACAGTGGTACCTCGGGTTACAGACGCTTCAGGTTACAGACTCCGCTAACCCAGAAATAGTACCTCGGGTTAAGAACTTTGCTTCAGGATGAGAACAGAAATCGTGGCCCCATTAGCTAAAGTGGTACCTCAGGTTAAGAACAGTTTCAGGTTAAGAACGGACCTCCAGAACGAATTAGGTTCTTAACCTGAGGTACCACTGTACTGAGCATGTGCAAAGTTTCCTTGTTTGCTGAACCACAGACCACAATTCTGAGACTGCAGTCCTCATATACACTTGCTGTCAGGGACTGGCTACACAATGATGAATGTTGGGAGGCTCCAAGTAGAGAACTCCTAGGGAAGCTTCAGAAGAGGAAAGCTCAGAGCCAGGAGAGTGTTGGTGGGACACAGAAGACAGGTCAGACCATCAACCAACTATGTAAAACTTGAAATGATAACACATTTAATACAATTGATCTGAAACTTTGTTGAACTTGCTGTGTAGCTTCCATGTGATGCTGCTATAATGAATCAGAAGCCTCAAAGGTGCTAACTCCCTGAGGTCCTGTGTGCCCGAGCACCCACAAAATTCCCCACGAAGGGACTGGACACCCACGAATTTCAGTGCCAGGGCCATACATGCTGCATGACACCCGTGGCTCCGGGCACTCACAGTTGCGGGACCAAGCTGGCACTCCTGAGAAGCCCTATTGTGTATATGGAATTACATCTGTAGTTGTCTGGATGTTGATTCCAGCTTTATTACTGTGAACATCTACTTTCCTGGACACCTGGACTAGAGTGATGGCCTCAACATATATCAGAAAGACATGTTCAACCAGGTTGCCTAACATTGTATTAGATACACCACATCACTCCCAAAGTCAACCATTTGATTGAAGCCACACTTATTTTGTTACAATGTAGGCCAGTTTCTCTGTGTATGAAATTTGTACCTAAAACTAGAGTACAGCTTCTTTTGTAAGCAGGATGTTTATTTCTTCAAGATGTGACATCTTAGGCCCACTTCAAATTCCTCCTATCATGTCCATGCAGAAAGCACCGGCTGCCCCTGAGAATGTGATGTGTCACCTACAGAGAATGTGATAATATCACCCAAGGCATTCTGAGTTACAGATGTGGTTCCCTAGCAGCCCATTTGGCATTACAGCAGAACATTTTAATTTTTCAGCTCCAGGAATCACGGAAATCAGACTCACTCCCAGGTAAACTGTAACTAACCCCATAAGCAGCTTAAGTCACCCGTTGCATTCCCCATGTGACAACGAGGATGCACTTATGGCAAAGAAGACTGTGAATGTCTGAAGCAGCCCTTAGCTAGTCCGTATTAAGCTTTAGTCGTTTTTCTGGTTGGATCTAGATTTATATGAGACACTGGAATTATATGCACATCTTCAAATACTGAAAGCAAATGTTTAGACTTTGGTGGGATATATCAACTCCTGCAACCCAGGGTGGCTGCTTTTCCTTGCAGAGGATTGAAGCACTATTTTGAGAGTATTATGTGTTGCAGGATGTTCTGGTGCAGTGCTACTACCCTTTCGTTGTCTATGCCATCCCATATCTTACATGCATTTTTTACAGCATGTGTTGTGATATGTCCAGATGATTCAACTATACCAGGTGATTAGGCTATAGAGGGGTAGGGTTGGCTTAACTATTGCTTCTCATGGGATCAGCTCCCTGCCGCACCCCATCTCGGATATTAATTCCCCAGCGATGCAACAGTACGATCCCAGAACAGTGCTGTAGCTACAGTGTTCAGCTGATTTGTACAGCAACTCTTGCTTCTGATTTACCCAGCCATGTAATTGTGCAATAAATCAACAGGAAGAAATAAACCATTTTGAACAAGGTAGAAAACGAGCACATCCTTAGCTAGGCATTACTTTTGGTGTCAGAGAGAGTGGAAAATAACAGCAGGGCCAAAGCCAAAGGTGGGAACAGTGCAATCTATGACAGGAGCTGTGTTTCCCCTCATCAGACTTAATGCAAGATCTCTGTAAACTGTAACAGTGAAATATGACCTCTCTACCCCAGGCCAAAGAAACAATGCGGCTTCATCAGTTCCTAGGATCAGAAATGAGCTGAATGTACTAGAATGCACATTAAATAGATATTCATTAAACTGCCAGTGAAATCAAGGCCTGAAAGACAGGAGAAGAACTCATGGCATGGCATGATAACCAGATGCAGTTGCAAATCCTGAAATATAGGTCCATCCGAACCTTCAAGTCTGGTCTGATCATTAGGTAGAGTGAAGCAGATTGGGGTGTAATTAAAGGAAAGCAAATTGTTTGCTGCTAAGAAATATATGTTTTGATAATACCTATCCGGGGAATGCGGTGAAATGGTCCACTAGTAAGAACAGCCAGCCATTGCTATGCCGTGATTAAGTGAGGAATTTCCACATATACTATAAAGGAGACAACCCTGTTGCCACTGCAAGTGTGTATCAGCTGACTAAAAATCCACATCTGGCACAAGCTGCTAATGCAAGTCAAAACAGCTAGCTATTTTATTAATTTGTTTCTTTGTTTGTTGCATTTATATCCCATCTTTTTCTCCAAGTGTTTGTTTCAAACCCTGAAGAGGCTGAGAGGAAGGGTATGTCAGAAGGAAAACAAATTGATACTGAGTTATATATATATATATATATTAGCAACTTTGTATTAATGTAACTTTTTTATATGTAACTGTGTGTTCTGCACCACAGCAGAAACCAACAGTTTGTTGGAATAAGCAAGAGCCTTTAATTAATACAGTACCCAAAATACTGAAAGGAATAAAGTACTAGAGCATGTAGGAACAGAGAGCTAGGTGCCCTTTCTGAGTTGTCCATTTCAGTTTTGCTTCCACCTTTCCTGTTTGCTTCTGATGTAATCAGTAATGGCTGGTGTTGTTAATTCAAATATACAGTTTAAATTTTACCAGCCTGTTCATTTTCCATGTTGTGAGGCAAACACTTCCTCTGCAACAGTTTCTACTAGTGAACTCCTTCATTGTCACATACCATATCCACCAGTTCTGTCAGATGGCCCTGAACTCAGGTGCCAATGATGTTTAAAGATTGTATTAGGTTTATATAAAAAAAAGGTAAAGGACCCCTGGACAGTTAAGTCCAGTCAATGGTGACTATGGGGTTGCTGTGCTCATCTCGCTTTCAGGCTGAGGGAGCCAGCATTTGTCCACAGACAGCTTTCTGGGTCATGTGGCCAGCAAGACAGAACACCATGACAGAAACCAGAGCGCACGGAAATGCCTTTTACCTTCCCGCCGCAGCAGTATCTATTTATCTACTTGCACTGGTGTGCTTTGGAACTGCCAGATTAGCAGGAGCTGGGACAAAGCAACCGGAGCTCACTCCACCATGGGGATTCAAACAGCTGACCTTCCGATTGTTAAGCCCAAGAGGCTCAGTGGTTAAGAGCACAGCGCCACCTGCACAATTAAAGATTGTACTACCAGTACTACAACAGGGTAAGTCTTCTCTAATGGTCTACAAGCTTTTGCCATGTACACTATCTGAATCTGATGTTACAGATGTGATGTGATCTTAATGCTTCGTATTCACTGGTTGGAGGATTTTGTCTGTCACTGTTTGCAAACAAAGCAAAGTTACTGAGCTAGCAGAAAGAGTCCTGTGGCACTTGAAAGAGTGACAGATTTATGTGGCATATGCTGTCATGGACCACAGCCCACTTCATCAGAAGTATGAAACGTATCCTCATGCACATCATGGAGTATTCTAGGGCAGTCTCCTTGTTCTGGCAGAGCTGTAACCTACACTTGTGATTTAATCATTAATACTTGAACTTTCCCGCAAGAGAATTTGCAATTTACATTCATTAGCAATTCTTCAGCAGATTAATTAGATGACTGCAAATTGAATTTTTTTTAAAAGCGAAATAGCTTTCTGGTTATTCATCAGGATGTGGGGAAACACTAAGAGAAAGCAAGTTACTTGGGGAAATATGTCAAAAGTAATGTTCTCTTCCATTTTTAAGCCTGTTGACATCACTGAGAACAGGGGGCTGGCATACCTAATCAGTTCTAATTTTTTTCTCCATGCACAAATTGGAGTTTTTTGGTGCAATGCTAATTTTTTTTTTTTAGGGGGGGAAATAGCCATGTGACATATGTGGAAATGAATGCTAATAGAAGTAAGTCCTTTGCTGAAAATGCTAATTAAGCAGTTCAGTCCAATGGTTATGCTTCCATTAATCATGCTTCAGAAAACAAAATCAAGTCTTTTGCCATTTCTGTTCACTATCTGAAATTCAATAGAGCTGCATTCTCGCATTCATTTATAGCTTCCTTTGTCATACCTCTTCTCAAGAAAGGAAAGTGGTCATTTCAAGAAGCTGAAAATGGCAATTATGGATCTGTTTCTCAGAAGCTTTTTTAAATGTTCGGTTACTGAAATGTTCAGTGTTTTTCAATAGGATGGGTGCTGCAAGATGTAACAGCAGAGAAACCAGTGTGGAACTAGAATTTAGCATTTGAATTCATGGATTAAGATATTATATAAAGATCATTTTTGCTGGAAAGCTCTCTTAGCTTGCTTGCTAGCCTTAACTAAACAGGATTGCTAATGTCTATTCCAAATTAGTGAGAAAGACTATCTACATGCAGGGGACTCCCTAACTCACTGAGGGTTTGAGACCCATCAACTACCTTCACCTGGTTTAGCTTGTCAGTCAAAGCCATTCCTGGGGTGTGACTGCTGTCACATGCTGACAGCTTCAAGGAGCCACAGGTGACGGCTGAGCACAGGGTGGGGAACAGAGGTAGACAAACTACACCAGAAAGAGTACAACGTGTCCCGCACGAGAGGTACTACAAAGTCCATTTCACTTTTGTACAGAGCTTAGTTTTTACCAGAATAATAATGATGGAAATGCAAGGGAAAAATGCAGCTGGCAAAACCCATTCATCCTTAACTGCGCTTCTCAAAAACTAACTTGTATTAATTTCAGCAGGAATTATAATTTTAAAATGTGTTGGCTTGCCACTCAAGAATATTACAGATCTGCACTGTTCACAAGGGGGAGGATGTTCCATCTTGTATTTGTGTGTTTTTAATAACTCTCATTTGCTTCTGAGCTGATCTGCGCTCTCTCTGCTTTAATCTGTGTTTCAGGTTCCAGGCTGCTCTATATAAAACAAAGCACCGTGTTCCCTGTTCACTATACAGTGGTACCTCTGGTTACAAACTTAATTTGTTCCAGAGCTCCGTTCTTAACCTGAAACTGTTCTTAACCTGAGGGACCACTTTAGCTAATGGGGCCTCCCGCTGCTGCTGGCGCACAATTTCTGTTCTCATCCTGAAGCAAAGTTCTTAACCCGAGGTACTATTTCTGGGTTAGTGGAGTCTGTAACCTGAAGCGTCTGTAACCAGAGGTACCACTGTACCCTGTTTCAGTGGTTTAACAGCAACAGCAGCGAAACAACCCAGAGTTCTTCAGTGCTCCTCAAGCAGCCTTTGGGCTGCCTCACTTGCTCCAAAGTTTATGGACATAGAGAATCATGGAATGGTAGAGTTGGAAGGGATCCCAAAGGTCCAACCCCTGTAATGCGGGAATCTCAGCTAAAGCATCCATGACAGATGAATAAGTGATATGGAAATATATGGAGCTATAAGGTACCAAAAATACAGGAACAGCAGAGCCAGCGGTGGAGCAAGACAGCGGTGGAGCAAAACGCTCTGCGGGGCCTCCGAGGAGTCGGTCTGCCTGCCTCCTCCCACTCAGCAACCCTACAGCTGAGGGGGAGGCGACGGGCAGACCGTTTGGGGCAGCGTGGAGCCTGTGGGTGCCCAAGTCAGGAGAGACGCATGGCTCGGGCACGCTGTAGGCCCCACAGTGAGTGCCGCCCGGCATTTTGTTACCCCCCCAGTGGTGGCACCCAGGGCAGATCACCCCCCACTGCACCCCCCTTCCTCCGCCCCTGAGCAGAGCAACACAAAATTGAGCTGATCTGAGGCGAGGCATTATTGGCATTCTGGGAGATGGGAAAGGCTCCCCAATGACACTGATTCACCTCATTATTTGACTCACATGCACAGCCAACACACATCCCTATTATTTACCCTTCTCAGAGCTGGTATTCACTTTTAGCCCTTCAACATGGAAACCAATTTGTTGTTTCTTGGATATATATCCATCTGTTTCCTTTTCTGACTCCCATCCTTCTCTGTTCCCTCTTGCCTTCTGCTTCTATTCCTCCTCATGTCAATCCCTCCCCATTATTATTATTATTATTATTATTATTATTATTAAAGAATGGTGATGATGATGATGGTAGTAAAAACCATTAAAGTCAGAACACGACCCAGGAATGCCTGGCAAGAACAAGAAGAATAGGATCTTGCTGTGGCTCCAGCTTTGCAAGTTGTTAACTTGTTTGGCTGCAGCAAACATTAATTCAGAGGCTGATGCTGCCAAGTCACAAAGATAGAAGACACATTGCAGAAAACAGCAGAGAAATGTTTAGAGCTGGGGGGAGGACCTGAGTTCTATGGTTCTGAATGACTGCCATATTTGAGGTCATCACAGAAAAATCTTCCCAGAGGTCAGATTGACCAGCAATGATTCCTTCTCTTGCACTCTAAGTTATGGAACTTTGAATTGCAGCCAAAAACGTATGTAGGCTATACTGGCGGATATGTAACTCCCATCATTATTTTTTCCCCAAATGATAAAAGCATCCAGTGGGACTCTAATTTGATAGCAAAGAGGCACAGGTTGTGAAGGTGGCAATCTGGCTCCCAGTAAGTTTCCGAGCACAATTCAAAGTGTTGGTGCTGACCCTTAAAGTCCTAAATGGCCTCGACCCAGTGTACCTGAAGGCATAGGCGCCAACTCCATGGGGCCTGAGGGGGCTCGAGCCCCCTCAAAAAATTTTTGGGGGGGCTCAGCCCCCCCAATAATCTCGGGCGCCCTTCCAGCAGAGCGCCGCCGCCGTCCCCCGCCTCCTCCCCACCTGCTCCCTCGCCAGCCAGCCAGCCAGCCGCGCGCCCTAGTCGGAGAGCCCCAGCCGTCCCCCGCGAGATTAGGGAATCCCCGGGGGCGGGGGCTCCTGCCTCGCTGCTTCGCAGCACCACCGCCACTGCCAAGGCACTGCCGGGGGGGATTTCCTTCCTCCTGGCGGTTTCAGCGGTTTAGGGCCGGAGCGGAGGGGGCTCGCCCTCTCTTCTCCGGCTAGCCCCACGTTTCCCGCATATCAGCTGTTCCGGAGCTGATTAATAGGCGCAGCACGCTCTCCCCAATCGCTCACGAGGAGGCGGCGCCACTTTATTTGCATATTCATGAGCTTATTTATTATTCATGAGCTTTCCCGGGCCCCCCCAATATTTTTTATAAGTCCGCGTCCCTGCCTGAAGGAGTGTCTCTACTCCCATCGTTAAGCCCAGACACTGAGGTCCAGCTCCAAGGGTTTTCTGCCAGTTTCCTCACTGAGAAAAGCAAAGTTACAGGGGACCAGAAAGAGGGCCTTCTCGGTAGTGGTGCCCGCCCTGTGGAACACCCTCCCATCAGATATCAAGGAAATAAACAACAATTTGACTTTTAGAAGACATCTGAAGGCAGCTCTGTTTAGGGAAGTTTTTAATATTTGATGTTTTATCGCTTTATTGTTATTATTAATATCAATATTCTGTTGGGGAAACCCAGCCAGATGGGTGGGGTATAAATAACTGTATTATTATTATTATTATTATTATTATTATTATTATTATTAGTTGATCCTCCTCAGTACACTGTTAGTGTGTGTTGGAGGTGAGCACCAGAGTTCAGCTTGTAAGAGCCAACTCACCATGAGCAAGGTAGGCCAAAAGAAATGTAGCTTCCTAGTGCTGACAAAGAACTGAGGTAGAGGGAAGGTTGTCTTTTAACTAGCTACCTGACTGCTGATCATTTAATAAAACTATGGCCCTTAGGTTCAGTCCAGCTGATGCATCTCATGTTTTCATTCCAGGATGCTGGAGTAACAGAAATTTGGAGCTGCCATTCAAAAAGCAGCAAAGAGCCAAACTTTACTTACAAAGTTTGCAGAAATGCATTGGCTGCCTGTCAAGCTTCTCCAAAATCAATGCAATTTGCTGGGAGGCTTACAGATTGGTGCTGCCTGTGGAGTAACTTATAACAAAGCCAACTTCTTACCTGCAAATTAGGTCCATTTCTTCAGGTGTCAGCATCCATCCAGAATGTAATGAGATTTGTTCGCATTTGTCTTGAAAAGTCCTTATACGTTTTAAAGCCCAAAGCAGAATTAACTAAATTATTTTTTCCCCAGTTCCCATGAAACTCACTGGGCCTTACTTCTGAGCAGACAGAAATATAGGATTGCAGTGACATTCACAAAACTGGGTGCCTAATTTTCACGGTGGCAGGATTTATAGAATTATTAGCTTGTGTGTGGTTTTGCATTACTTCAGGTAATGCTCAACAGGCTGCATTATTTTAACTAATTCTCAATAGGCTGAGCAGCTTGCTATTTCGCATGATGTCAGAATATTTCTGAAGAAAGTTAGCCCACTCAAAGACTAAGCCAGTTTGTCATTATGCTTACTGCCGGACCATTGCTCATTATCACTTCCCATTCAAATAGCTGCTCAGTTTGCTGTTGAGATTTCTGTTTGTCCGCAGACAGTTTTTCCGGGTCATGTGGCCAGCCAGAGCAAAACCAGAGCAGCACACGGAAACACCATTTACCTTCCCCGCCGGACCAGTACCTATTTATCTACTTGCACTGGCGTGCTTTCGAACTGCTAGGTATGCAGGAGCTGGGACTGAGCAATGGGAGCTCACCCTGTCATGGGGATTCGAACCGCCAACCTTCCGATCGGCAAGCCCTAGGGCTCAGTGGTTTAGACCACAGCACCACCTGCATCCCTTTCGAGATACTTCCTAGTGGTATGCTATTTAGATTCACAAAAATGAAGAGTTTACATATTCTTCTCCCAATGCCCTATTTTTTTGTTTTTATTTTTAAGGCAGGTGTTTTAGATGTTAAAAGAAAGTGTATGGCAAGCTTGTAGCAAATACTTTGCACAACATTATTTTCCAGCCACCTACATTCTTTTTTTCCTACTCTGAAACACAATCATTCATTACGTGCTAGCTTTTCTGCAGCACTCTTTAAACTACTATAGATAATACCATTGCAATAATTACACCGTGAAGGGGAAATGAATAGGGTTCTTTTGGATACTGACAGGAGACAAAGTATGTATTCATATGAAATTTCAATGAAAGGAGAATTGCTGAAGCAGGGAAATGAAAAGATACGGGAGAGAAAAGGCAAACTTTGCTCCAAGCCACAGACAAAGTGATATATTACTTTAGAAGGGATTAAGATCTATAGGGCTCAGCAGCTGAGACACTAGCTTAGGAATTGTGTGTGTTTGATTTCCATTTGGCACCAAAGACCCACTGCATAATGTATGTGAGATGATCATATGCCTATGAGTTTGTCAATTCAGTCTCGTGGCCACACTTCCAGTGTGTGCACACCCTCTAGATGCCTGTACTCTAGAAAGTTCACTGTAAGTAAAGACCCCTGGTTCCATACAGTTTGCAGACTAAAAGCAACAGCAGCAATACGGGTGGTATTTGCTGGATTGATTTCCATTCCAGATACAGGATGAATAAGCTAGCATTGGCAATTGCGACCTGTTTCTATTTCTGTCAGAATTCTGCAACATACCTAATCAAATCGTGGGCATTTGCCAGTATTATATTTATTTGCCAAAGAATCCAGGCTGTTCCTGTTGGTCTCACCACAATACTTGTTTGTTTGTGGATTTATCTGTTTATTTTTAATCATATCCTCAGGCTCTGTGGTCAGGTCACTTGCATTTGTCTTACAACTTCTTGAAGAATCAAAGTTGGGTTTTCTAGGCATTTTCTTCTGGGATCATTTGTCCTAAATGCTTATAGTCAATTAATCTCTAATAAATTCATCTTTCAAAATTCTGTACTCCTTCAGTATACATGAAGGAGCGTCGCCACCCCCATTGCTCAGCCTAGGCACTGAGGTCCTCCTCCAAGGGTCTTCTGCTGGTTCCCTCCCTGCGAGAAGCAAAGTTACAGGGAACCAGGCAGAAAGCCTTCTCGTCAGTGGCACCCTCCCTGTGGAGCACCCTCCCACCAGATGTCAAGGAGATAAAGAAGTAGACAACTTTTAGAAGATATCTGAAGGCAGCCCTGTTTCAGGGAGTTTTTAATGTTTGATGGGGGTTTTAAATGTTTTAATATTTGCTGTAAGCCACACAGAGTGACTGGAGAAACCCAGCCAGATGAGCTGGGTATTATTATTATTATTATTTATTATTATTATTATTATTATTATTATTATTATTATTATTATTATTATTTTCAGTCTGGCAACAAAATGGTATATGGCAGGGATGAGAACCTGTTACCATCCTGATGGCTTGTAGAGCACATGGCTGACATACAGGCTTGTCCCAGGTTTAGTGCTCTGGTGTCTCCAGTAAAACTGGGAATGTTTCCTACATGAAACCCTGAAGAGCTCATGACAGTCAACATAGATAATACACAGCTAGATTGACCAATAGTATAAGCCACCTTCTGTTATTTCTATGTTGTTTGGTTGGTGCAAGCTGCTTTCGGAAGGCAGCAAACTTGAAAGGCGGCTTAGAAATTTAAAATGAATGTATGTTCTTTTTCAAATAGCAGACTCCCGGTGGAAACAATTTGTATCAGAAAGGTACTAGTGAACCTATGAAGCTAGGAACACTTAAAACACCACAAGCTGTTGATACTATCAAGTTATCAGTGGGGTGGAGGGTGGGGGGAAAGCACGAAGTGGCATACCAAAGGCACAAAACCTCAGAAATGGCACTGATGTGTTTGAAAGGCATGGATATCGCTCAGGTACATGGCGCGCCGTATTTCAAAGCAGATGAAGCAATCCAGCCAGTACAGCATCTGCCATGAACAGTCCCCACAGTACTGAGATAAAAGATCGCGAAAACAATAAAGCAAATGAAAAGGGATGGCACTGTGACAAAGTGACAGGCAGCTGCAGCAGAAAAACTCGGGAAACATTGTATTTATTTGCATACACTCAAGAAATTTAAGCATGGGTATTAAGAGTTTTCTCCCAGGTGCCTACTACAGATGAGATCTTACCTGGTTTTGTCAAGACAAATGTATTTTCTGTTGAATGCAAAGGGTGGGTAGCGGCAAATTTCAATAGATGAATGCAGTCTCCCCACACTGATTTCTGGACCTCAGAAGGCCCTCACAGATGGCACAGGATGCGTTTTGGGATGAAATCCATGGGAGAGCAACAACAGGGTGCATTCTCAGCTCTCAATGGAGTTAGTAGGCATGCACTGCACTGTACAGCTGTTTTTATGTGTTCTTTATTATATTGTAAATCACTTTGGAGTACCTCACGGGAAACAAATCATAAATGGATTTATAGTAATGGAAATGGAAATGTAGTAATAGTAATGATGGTGGTGCCTTGAAAAGGATAGCATTCATGAATCTTATTTAGAAGTTCTGTTTGTTTCCAAAGAGTATGGGACTAGTAGATCACTCCCTTCATGAATTTCCCAATTACTGGCATATGGGGTGGGGGTGGGAACCTGCTAAAGAAATTGTCTGTCTGTCTACTGGTGCAAACAAATACCTTTCACTGCCATCATGACTGTGCACTGACTTATGTTCAGAAACGCATGTTCCTTGGTAGCACTGCTCTTGAGTTATTGAAAGCTGAAGTTGCAGAAAAAGCTGCAGATCAGCTGGGACACAAATGGAGCAATGCTAAAGCCCCCTATGACAGGCATGCTAAAGAGCTGTAAAGCTGCATGATGGAGAAATAGTAAGAGGAATTATTTCCTCAGGACAAGATATGTCCTTGGATAAATAGGAACTTGCATAGGGAAGATAAATCCCCTCAACATACCGTTGAGGTTAATGGACACATATATCAACTAAACTGCAAATTAATTCATTTGGTGGCTCATCAAGCAACCACAGACATCCCAGGTGTGTCCGAAGGTAGGAGACATAATCCTTCAACTACCCACCATTCTGACCAAAATCCGTACTCTACCTGGCATTCTTTTTGTAAACTTTGAGGGTTCCCCCCATCAAGTGATATATAGATTTCATGAAACAAATAAATAAATGAAAAGTCAACAGTACACACAATTCCACAGCCAATACAGTACAGTAGAGCATATCTGAATGACAAGAAAAACACAACTATAGATCTAGGTCTGTGAATCAAAGACAAGTTTCATAGTCAGCCCACTAAATGACCTGTAGCATAGCATTTTCAATACAACTCGAGTCATCGTAACAACATAGAAAGTTGCCTTATGTTGAATCAGATCTGGGATCTTTTGCTTGAAAAGCAGATAGCCTACCATTAAGATCCTCCTCCAAAGCATTTGTATTCTCTTGAATAATTGTGACAATGCACACTCTGGAACTGGCTGAAGGAAATGCTCTTTTTTGTCATGTTCACAGAGCGAAGAGACTCAGAAAAGCAATTTTCACACCCAGTCTATGACTTATGTGATCTAGGTTTTGTGTGTAAGATTTAGTGTAAAAGCTACCATCCTTGGCTGGTGTCCTGGGTTGGGCCATGGAACCTACAGAGACCAGACCAAAAGAAAAGCAGAGAAAAGAATTGGCATAGATTTAAGCCCGAGTATCATCCTCTCAGTTTTAAAAAAACCTGTGTGAAATATCCACCTGTATGAAACCAAGATTACACCAAAGTTCTGTGATCCTCTTAAAAGAACCAGAGAGTACACCCTAAGCTGAAATACATCCAAATTCTCCATTGATTACTTTTCATTGACTTAACTGGATATCCTGTTGAGTTCACAGAGCCTAATTGTGCAAATCACTATTCAGTAACCTAGAGGGATTCACAAGGAAGTAGGCCCAGATACAAAATTCATTGAAATTCATAGGCGTCTTCCACTGTCTTCATAGGTCAGGCCTTCAGCAGGGAGTATTTTCCTGAGAAAAGGCAAGCAGTTCCTTTTCTTTTTTTCATGTACTATACTTGAATGTGTTATTTTATTTAAGGGCAAGTTTAAGTCAAGGGAAAGAGATGGGAGGAGGGGAGGAAGAAATGAAGATTTTTTTTTAAAAAAAAAAAAGGTGTAGAACAAAAATAGCACTCTTAAATGTGTGCTTTCTTGGAACGTTTCCAAATGACTGTAAACTCTCTCAAGGTTTTGAGATGCAGGAAAATAGGACTGTTTATGCCCTCCATTGCTCTTTTATGATGTGCAGAGACAGCCTCGTAAAGATTGTTGTTCCTTTGTAATGATTCATCTCCCCCCCCCCCAAGTATTTGGCAACCGCTGGAGGTCCTGGAGCAGGGCCATCTATGAAGCTTGAACTCCAGCTCTCCAGAGTCCTGTGCAACACAGAGTTTTAAACTGGAGAAATTTTCAGACAGATATTCAACTCCTTAGTGTCATATTGTATTGACACAGGAGAGTCAGCAGAATTTATGAAAATAAGAGATTGTGAAGATGAGCGCTAATGGAGTTAGTCCTTTAAGACAGATCAAAGCAATGACTCAACTGCAGATCCAAACACTGTGGATTCACCTCAGCTGCTAAATGTTTGGCATAACATTCAAATCAACTCCGCATAAATACATTTTTTAAATTAACATTTTCTTGTATTTTTAGCCCACCTTTCTTCCATTCCTAGAGCCCAACGTGGTATAGATGTGGTTCTGAGGTTGTCTTCCATTCAGTCACTGGCCAGACCCAGACTTGCTTAAGTTCAGAAATGTAATGGCTTCATGTGACCCCAGATCATACACATCCATTCATTTACTTATTTCATAAAATTTATATGCTGCTTGATTGTAACACACACACACACACACACACACACACACACACACCAAAACCCTCAGCGTGGTTCATCCATCCACCAGTATTATTCCGCAAGTTTAGGATTTACAACAAATATCATGATATAGTGTGTGTCTACTATGAAGTTGAGCCCCCTTGAGTCCAATGGAAATTATATTCTTGACAACTGCATACAGGATTGCAACCTTTCTTTATATACGGACCACATCAGATGATCACTTGTGATGTTTATCCAAATGCAACTTATCTGAACAGATTTAGATGCCCATGTCATTCATGTGAATGGTTGTGATTATCATATGACAGTCTGATTATCTGGTGTTCACAGCATGATGTGACTCACCACAAAGTAATCCTTTGTTCTCCTAAGAGAGGAACAAATTTTCCTATGGTGGAGATGGTCTTGGGGTTTGAGGGTTGTTGTTGTTGATTTCAATAAATGCTCTGTTTATTTATTTCATTCTGTTTATGAATCGCTTCCTATAAAACAGCTTGAAACAATTCCATATATATATATATAACCAATTTCAAATCTAATACAGATACATGACCAATATTCCCATAGGCTCCTTTGGGGTTGTGGTGGTGATGGGAATAGGGAAGAGATGTTTGAGAAATGGAATGTGCCGAGTAGTTAAAACAGTATGTGTCACCTTTTTCTTTTGTAAGGAGCAAAAGGAAGACCTGATATCAAACAGTAACAAAGTCTCTGTTTCATCTCTCCAGTGACTATCTTCTGGGGTGTAAGCAGGTGAGTGGAATCTGTTCATGAGGCCTTGGAGAGGTATAATGAGAAGCATCTGCACTGCTGTTTTTAGCCCTTTTCATGAATTAGGCTCCAAATGTTCAAATACAGAGAGGACAGCTGCATGAGTTGGCCATGCACCTATTTTCATTGCCCTTTCCAGCTCTGGCCTCAGACCTTCTCATATTGGGCTAAAGATCTGATGGGGAATCTGTACACGTTCCGCTAAATGCACATAGCATCCTCCATGCAACCGGGTGCAAGTGGGGTGATGGCTCTGAATCATTTGGCCCATGTTCAGCTGATTGGGCAGAGGTTTCCTCTCTGTGCATAGGGGTCTTGGGATGAGGACAGCAGCAGGCAGTAGGGACAGCAACAGTGGAACTCTCTGCAGAGGACCTTCTTCTGTTTTGAATGCAAGCTCGAAGTCATCTTGAGCTATTTCATTTATCCTAAAAAGTTTCTGAATGGCATACACATTTACATGTAACAAATAAGCTAATAAAGCCTGAAGGTTCTGAAAAAAAAATTAATAACAAATGAAACTGTGGGTGGGATTCCCCTAATGAGCCACATCAGTGAAAGCCCAGCACAATGACATCCACTTGTGCAATGGGCCTTTCCCTCCTCTTCTCCCCCATGCACCCCCATGACTCCCAGAATTGGCTCTGGGGGGATTGAGAAAACCCCCAAAACAGCACACAGGGGGTGGAGAAGGGGGGGAATCATTCCATATGACAAGCTCCAGTGACTGCAGAGATGAAACATTTGTCAGAGCACAATTCCACCTGATATATTGTGCTTCTACATAATAAAGCTTCCTTCTTCTACACAAAATACTTGGAAAAGAGAGTAGGTGCTTTCATAGGAAGATACATATTCCAGATATGCTCAAAAACACAAACACTTCTAACACATGCCAAAATGTTTTCTTCCATTGTAGAAACCAGCTGTGAAAGTATCAGTATGAAACAGTCTTTTTTAAAAAAAATCCATTTATCATCCGATTTTTGCAATGTTGCTTTATCAGCCTGTTTGCCAAGCTTACTTATGTATGAATGTATTGCTGCTCCAAGGTTAGAAATATTCGTTCTGTTTTAATATTATTATTTTTCACTTGTGTTGAAACTGTTAAAATTCACTTGTTGAAATTGCATTTACAGTCCTCAATTTTTTATTTTAAAAAATGGAGAAAGTAAGTGGACAGTGATAAGAAAAGGATCTGTCTGCTGACACAGATTCAAGAAGATTAGATACCGGTACTTTTATGCATTCAATTTCGATTTGAGGGAAATAATAGCTCAATCACACTTAGGGGGAAAGGAAGGCGTTCCAATGAGGAAATCCTATATGGTCAATTCTGCTCTGGATAATGTGAAAAAGATGAGAGCTGAAAATACTAAAGATTATATCTTCCGATGACATCAACATGGCGAATGAAAAGCTATAAGACATGGGATGGCAGACTGGATCTCACCAGCAAGCTCTACCAAGCATAGATATTCTAGACACAAAATGTGCAGTTCAGAAACTTCTCATGTCCAGTAAGAAAATGTAGAGATGGGAAAGAAGGCACATTATGGTGTATGTGTTTATTGATTTTTATTTATTTATTGCAGTTATACCCCACATTTTTCCTCCAAAGTGTTCTAGGTGGCATGCACTGTTCTGTCCCTCCTCATTTAATTCCCTCCACAAACCTGTGAGGTAAGGACAGGCTGAGAGGCAGCGACTGATCCACAGCCACCCAGTGAGCTGCATGGGGAATTGGGGTTTGAAACCTGGTTTCCCAGGTCATAGTCCAGCACTCTAACCAGGATAAAATGGAGATAGGGAGAACCATGTAGATGGCACCTTAAACTTTCTGGAGGAAAGGTGGGATATAAATGTAATTGGTTTATTTACTAATGCAGCCTTAAAAACAGTTTAAAACAATTTGCAATCACAACTACAGTGGGTTCAAGAAATTTATATCTCAAGTGTCAAAGGTAAAGAGGTGCATCTTTAACATACAACCCAAGCTGTACAATGAAGATGTCAAAGGTTGCCTCTGTGGAGAACAGCAACATAATAGGTACAGAGTATAAAAGACCCCAGCAAAGCTTTGAGCTTTAACAGCTTCAAACTGCTGACTGAGGGGTTTTTTCAGTCTTTTAAAAAAAGTTCGGTTGTTGCTACTTGAAAGTGTTAGCATACTGTTAAATATGAAATTCACTCCATTAACTCAGTTTATAAAATATGCAGTACGCTGTGGCTTTGAATAACTGGGAAACCTACAACGGCCTTCAAGAGTTCTAGCTTACAGATCATTCAGGTTTCAAGTCTGAGGGGTTGCATGGGTGTACAACATCTACATAGCTATTTAATAATAACAATAGTAATTTCCTAGCTAGGTTTCCAGTGGAGCAAGTGCTGCCAGTAGTTTAAAAAGCCAATATTTCAGTTAAAGCAAAGCAAAACAAAATGTTACCTACTATAAATACAATCACAACTGAGAAATTTCCAGCATTTAAACAGTCTCCTACCCAGTGTTCGCTGACCCGCAGTGGGTCTCCAGGGTTTCATACACGAGTCTTTTCCAGCCCTACCTAAGGATGCCAAGAATTGAACCTGAGACCTCAGGTGCTCTGCCACTGAGCTTCCCCTAAGCCATAGCCCTTTCCCTACTCTAACAACATCTGAAGAGCATCACGTGTGCTACCTCTGCTCAACGACATAATGAGAATTTGAGCAAAACGTAACTTAATGAAGCTCATTATACACAACACCAGTGTTTTCTCATGCAAACATCTGCATTGTTATTCTAGAGCATGATTTTATTTGGGTATCTGCTCCCTTTAGTAGTTTGCTGCCTAAGGAATGCAAGCTGGGGAAATAAACAGGGTGAGGAGACCAAATGGAGGCTAGAAGAGAGGGCAAGCAGAGGTGATGAGACAAACATTCAGCGTCTAGTTTCATTATAACTGTCTGAGGTGTCTGCCTGCTCCATAAATAGAAGAAAGCAGACCTCTCATTTCATTTCATTCATGTGGTTTAAGAGACAACAGGCCTCACCAGCTGCAACACAAGATATCACAC
The DNA here is from genome assembly GCF_965113315.1 of Podarcis vaucheri. Classification (NCBI taxonomy): domain Eukaryota; kingdom Metazoa; phylum Chordata; class Lepidosauria; order Squamata; family Lacertidae; genus Podarcis; species Podarcis vaucheri. Next base: position 57,952,844 of record NC_138763.1, read on the forward strand.
ACACACACACACACACACACACACCATGAAACAGGATTCTTTTATCTCCCTCTTAGGAAATGAAAATATGGACAAGTTTGCTTTTCGAGGGTGCAGAAAGCCACAGAAATGTGAAAGGCACTTACATAAATAATACTCACATTTATTTCCCGCCATGTCTATATTTACCTTTACTCGCCACTTTCAGTAGCATAAAACGGAGCATTTCTAGTTTGTCACAAACGGGCCTTTTATTAAAGGCCAGGGTTGAAATACCTTTGTAACAATTCTTCCTATCAATAAACAAGCAAGCTTTGCACTATACAATCCAGACTTTGTCACATTTAGGGTTAGCAAGCTCGTAACCTCATGTTTGGGCCAGATGGTTTGCATTAGAATGGGCACCTTAAGAATAAACACTGCTCTCTGCCTGGAAACTCATTTGATCCATCTTGCCAGACAATGTACAGAAAGAGCAATGGCATGTAGGCTGCTCAGGAAAATTAAATTTGCTAAGACTTAAAGGGCCTTCTTTGTTCTTTGGTTAAAGGTAATGTTTTCTTGTTGGGCCAGTCCAATTAATCTGTGGCTATATCCAGCACTCACTATGCAGATTGCCAATGGCAAAAACTGAGTATCCCAACACACGCTGGGTAAAAGTATGTTAAAAACTGCACCACTGATTGAAATGTCCTAAGAAATAGCTACAAATCATGAACACTCTTATAGAGTGCTACAGCTGCTGGTTGAACTTCTGTCATTAGGCAGATTCCTGACCAATTCCCCAGGATATTTGGTTGCTGGCTAATCAATGGGTTGGGATTTGGTCCTCTGAGAACCTGAGATTCCTCTTTGGTGTTTTAAATGGGACATGCAGTACTGTTGCCTAAACATTTGAGTCCCTCTTCATAACCATTTGTAAAAATAAAATGCTTTACCTTTTTATTATTATTATTCTGTCCACTAATGAACTTTGACGAGCCTGGAAATGATTTGATAGCCAATGCAGTCATGCCAGAATTGGTGTTATATGCTTGGACTATCCTGTCCCAGTCAACAATCTGGCTGCCATAGTCTGCACCAGCTGCAGTTTGGAAATTTCACATGTATAACAGATTGCAGAAATCCAGCCTAGAGGTTCCCAGAGCATAGACAATGGAAGTTAGTCTGTTCATGTATAGTCTGCCTTTCATCCATGAATCTCCAGGCACCATTCATGTGGTTTCAAGACCGCCTTCCATCTAGGCACCAGCCAGACACAGGCAGTGTAACTTCATCAAAGTTCCATCAAGGGTCTTCCCATTTTCTGGGACAAGGTCTCTAACATATAGAACAACTTATCAAATAGATCACCATTGTTTTATGGGCTCACCCCACCCTCCTGTCCCACCAAGAACATCCAGCAAGGATGTGGAGAAGTTCCATGTGATAATGATCCGCATAGCGACCAACTCCCATTGTACTCTGACTGCATACACGCTTATCGTTTACACGGCATTCAGTATCTATCCTGTTGTTTCTTATAAAATACTGCATTTTGATGCCTTTCCCCCCCAAACCAGCTTCAATATTAATTGAGAAAAAGAACAACCTAGCTGCGATTTAAGCTGGTAATGTGTACACAGTCTCAGTGTAGAGCACTTGGCAGAAGGAGGCTGGTTTGAGAAGCATCTGTCATGGCAAGAACAACATGAGTCAGTCTAGGGGGAGAGAAAAGCCATTCAGTCTACTTAACACAAGCCAAAAGTCAATCTAGGGGAGAGAAACCATCTAATCTACTTAACACGGGCCTCTGGTTTGAGAACATTAGGAATACGGACGCTTTGTCCTTGCAGAAACTGCCTGCATTACCCAGTGAATGTATTGCCCATTTCTACTGAACATGTGCAAACAACATGAAAAAGTCAGAAGACAGAGTGAAAGAATCACAAATCGCAGACCGCAGGAGCAGGAGCATGGAGCTCTCTCTCCCCTGCGCCTCCTGCTCCTTGCTTTTCTCTGGAGTTCCTGCAGTTTCATATGAGTGAATACATGACAACCGGCCTTCTAAGATTTGACAAGTACCTATGTACTGTGTGAAATGAATATCTGCTTCAAACAGAACAGGAAGAGGACGAATAACTTCCCAGGGGTCTGACAATATTCACTCTATTTTGAAAGGTTAAATTACAAAATATACTAGGATTTCTATCTTAGGGCCTGTGCTGATTTAATACAGCTATTCTGCTAACCATGGTTACGGGTTCAGGACTGGGTGGTAGTGGGCTTTCTCTTCCCCCAGTATCTCCTCTCTCAAACCGATCTTTTCCCTGCTTTCTCTCACCAGCTTTAACCAGTTTGAGGTTACATTGGCAGCAACCTTAGTCTTAGCTAATGCACACAGCTAGTAACAACACCCTGGCTGTTTTTGAGTCCTGATAACATTAACCATGGTTCAGATCAGTACATAACCATGGTGACGGTGTCAGGGGAAATACAAGCCAAATAAGAAGTTCTAGGGAGAACTTCTACAGCCTAGTCCCATTTACTTACGCACAGTTCAGTGTTCAGTTTTTGTTGAATATATATCTGCTGCTATTAATGCATTTCCTTGCCATAGGCCTCTGTATAAAAGGTATTACTGATGGCAATTTCCACTTGGGTGGTACAGAATACATATTTGAAGGGGTGGGACATAGCACCAGTTCCTTATTGTCTTCTATATCCATTGGCTATTTTTGATGATGTCCAAACAAGTATTGGGTTGGATTATGTATCTATTTCACTTGGAGAGGACACTCTCCTGGATGTGTTGGTGTATGACTAGGGGTGGCACAAAGTTTGTTGTGTGCACAGCCTTATTCATTTTTACATATTTTTACGTTTGTTGTATGCACATACAGTGGTACCTCGGGTTACATACGCTTCAGGTCACAGACTCCGCTAACCCAGAAATAGTGCTTCAGGTTAAGAACTTTGCTTCAGGATGAGAACAGAAATTGTGCTCCGGCGGCACGGCAGCAGCAGGAGGCCCCATTAGCTAAAGTGGTGCTTCAGGTTAAGAACAGTTTCGGGTTAAGTACGGACCTCCGGAATGAATTAAGTACTTCACCCGAGGTACCACTGTAGTAGGTTGAGTCATATAATGGAATCACAGTTTGGGCATGTCTTCAGAATCTTCAGAACCTACTGAGAAACCACAGTACTCCAACAACATGTAAACAGTAGCTGTTTATATTAGACTTCAGTCCCATTCATTGTAGTGGAACTTTCTTCCATACAAGTGGCATAGATCTGCCAACTATTAGCATTTCCATATGTCATTTTCAGTGCAGCTCAAATATAGCAACTCTGATTTGTGTCTTATTTGCCTGTGACTCTGACTGAGACTCAAAAGAAGACAGCTGGCATTGCACAAGTACAGCAGAAGGTTATAGCCATGGAGACTTGTGTTTTAAATTTGTAACACAAGAGTGGGGATTTTTACAGAGAGGAAGAAACATATTGAGGCCTTTCATGTTCTTTGAATTCGCTCAGCTTGGAAGTCAGATAAATTGTGCAATCCCATTGTGTTTATAATTGAGGCTAGTCATTAGTCAAAGCTAAATAAGCCTGAATCTACATCTGTGCTGCATCATATATCTATCTTTATTCCAAAGTTATCCAAGTAAACAAATAAATAGAAAGTACCAGTATGTTGAATTTCCCTCTCACTCTCTGAATTTAAAGAACGTATCTTGTTAAATGTGTATATTATATAGTACACTTGTGACTTAAATTACATTCCTTTATAGATCTTTTCCTTACCAGTCTCATTCACCATCCCCACCCCACCAGAACATACAAGGTTCTATATATGAATCTAGTAAATATCTACTGGTTTCAGGTTGCCATCCCTGGTACATAAAAGTCCTATTTTCTTGTGAGTATGAAACTATTTCAGTCATTACTAAAGCTTACTGGGGCTCCCTTGTAGTTAATCATACAGCACAAAGGAGCATAAACATCCCTGAGGAGCACATGAGTAGGTGGTGTAACTTCTCAAAGACTAGACAGGGTAAATAGAAATGTTGGCTGATAAACTGAAAACAGAAAAGCAAGGCTTTCAGAGTGAAAGGGACCTGAAGAAATGGGCAAAGTAGGTCAGCAGATAAACAAGATCTCCCTTTTCCCTTTCTCAAATATTATGGGCACTCCCGATATTGAAGGGAATCCAGATCATTTACAATTCTGAAATTTTCCACGGATGCCCTCCCTTTTTAACATTTCTTTGCTGGGTTCACAACTAGGCCACAAGTCAGGTTTCAAAAAACGTTTCTGTGGTTTGGAAATCAAACCAAGAAAACTTGTCTTCCAAAGAACCCTGAAGAGGCACTGTGGGTCATCTTTGAGCAGTTTTGCACTTAAATTCACTGTAGTCACTATTTAATTTAACTATTTTAATTTTTCACCATGTAAAGATGTACACATATAAAGACGTTACTACATGCTGCTGTAATAACATGCAACTACATACCATGATAGTATGAAAACTACCTTGGTCCCTTTTTGCCAAGTCAAACAGAGTGGTAGAAGGCATGCAAAAGATCTTCATTTCATTTCTCAACATCTCCAGGTAGGGCTGGGACAGACTCCTATCGAAACTTGGGAGACCAGCTGCTGGTCCCTGCAAACAATGATAGTACAATAGTCTGACACGGTATAAGACAGTGCCAGTTCCCTATGTTTCTATCCCTAATTAATTTTAAATCCAGGAGTTTGTCCTTTAGCCTTTGCAAAATGGTGCAGTCAATGGCAGCAAGCAGATTAGCAAATAAATGGATGGGAAGGACAATTCCAACTCTGTTATTTTCAATTGCACAATACAAGATGAGGATGCTTCTCCATCTCATTTCTGAAACAATTCTGCCTTTGTAACCACTAAACACTGTGGTGATCACCAGACAAATGGAATTTTCTGAGATATTAACTGTATTCATTTAGCTGTATTAACAATGAGCAATGAAGGCTGGTGGTGCAGTCCTTTCTGAAACTTGATAGACCTAGTAGTTAGATTGGTGAAAGAAACAGCTGCATCTCTTTGGCAATATTAAGAACTCTCCACAATACTTCAGAGAGCCTGTTTAACTGCATCAACTATCCAACTGCATCAAGTACCCATTTAAAGGATCATTTAATAAGCAGGGCAATTATCTGCATTTCACATCAATTCACATACACACACACCTGACATCTTGATAGAATTGCCAGTTTTTTTAAAAGTCTGAGTTCATAATCCCATTGCACAGATTAGTTTCAGGCCCACCTGTTCAGCCATGGGCCATATGCACCATGCATACCAATGCAGGCTTCCTTGTGGTCCTCACTAGCTGGATGGGGAATCATGCAGTATTTGTCCATTCATGATTCCCCAGCCTGATTTGGCAGCCAGGCCTGAGAGTTCAGAGCTGCATCAAGCAATCAATGCTAGTGCTGATCAGCTGTTCAGGGTGGAAAGCAACAAAATGAATGAAATGCCCCTGATCCCCTTAAATTTCTAATCCACATGATTGACGATTGTTCAACCGGGGATATGTACTCATGACCTCACTTCCTGTGGATAGGGCCAGTGGCTACAAATTGCAAATGTTCTTCATTGCTTCTTATTAAAAGCACATCCTCTCCTGCAACTTATCGTTCTAGGATTACAGTCCTTTCCAAATATATTGTCACATTCTCCCTTCTTCTGGAAGCCCTGGAATGTTGCACTGCTCAGAGATTGGGATGGCGTGCAACACTGTTTTCGATATGGGCAAGAGTCTCCACTATTTCTATCCTTGGTCATCCATCCCTTCTGACTCTGCTGTAGGAAAACCTTGCTGCACTCTCTAAAACATCTGTGGCCACAGTCAATGATACAAATATTGCAGTGGGAATTATGATAGCCAAAGGACATAATCTTGGGTCCTGTTTCCAAGCTACTGAGAGCATTTATTGACTTCCTTACATCCCTTAAAGTTATGAGTGATAATCAATATGGTTAGAAATCCAATCTGAGCAAATATAATGAGTTGTGAATGGAATACAGTAATATTCTTCTTCACAAGCTTTATGATATTGTGCTGCTCAGTCGATTCTCCTGCCTTAAAATACCCACTTCCCAGATCCACTTATCATGGGATTTTTGTTGCTAAATTACATGGGCTGCACATCACCCATGATGTAGGCATGTATTTTTCAACCCATTTGAATTTAAAGCACATGTAAGTAGTGACTGGATCTGCTCAGGCCCCTACTCAAGGTGTAATACACTAGAACAATTCACTAGAAATTTATGTTCTACAGCCCCAAATTAGTATATTGTCTATTTAAATATAGCTTAATGCAAAGACAGATTGTTTTGTTTTGTTTTTAAGTTGTTTTATGATCTGGGATGGTGTGAACAATGAAGAGAAGGTTATAAAGAGAAGCTGAGGATGGCATACTTGGCTCTTCTTCCCATCTCCTGTTTCATCTTCACAAAGATCCTGTGAGGTAGTTTAGGCTAAAGTCACCTAGTAAGATTCAAAGCTGAACTAGATTTGATCTTCCTAGTCATGGTCCATCATTTCTAACCATTATGCCTACTTTATGGGAAAACTTTCATCTTTGTACTCATGTATCTATGAAAAAAAACCCTAAACAAAGGGTTCCTCGTTGGCCTCTTTTTTATATTCTTCTATTTGTTCTATTGATTTCCATTCTAATATTTTAAAAAAGCTCAAAGTGAAAACAGTTGAGACAGGATACATAACTGTGAGGAATCATACTGGGGATGTATTTTTAGCCCATTGTGGCTTCTTCTGATCTATGAACTTCATGATTAACACAGGAATAAAAGGCATGTTCAGACTCCTGTTGATACCCAGCATGCACTGTGATCACAGGAACATAGGAAACTGCTTTTTACCTTTAGTCCATCAGGATCATCGTCTATACTAACCGCCAACAGCTCTCAAGAGTTTCAGACAGGTGTCTTATCCCAGCCCTACCTGAAGATGCCAAGGAGTGAATCTGGACTCTTTTGCACACAAAACATTTTCCCATCCAGTGAACTATTGTCCTTCCCATCACTCCTCTTCTGCTCTCAGCATATGATGGCACATTGTAGATGAGATAATATGGGTTAATATCCCCATAAGGTAGTGAGGTTCAGCAGACCCTGCTGTTCTTCATTTAACAGCTCTGCTATCCTATAACTATGTCTCTGTATGGATTATGGGATGTCTGAGATATACTGAAAATGAACCCTCAGCGTTTTACTCATAATTATTAGGTTATTAAGTAAATGAGGTGTGCATTCATTTCAGAATAGCATGGAAGAAATGCTCTGCTTGCGAGCTTGTGCTGTAGATGATAACAGCCAAAGAACTCTGCATTTGCCATATGCTATTGCAGCCAAAATCCTAGAGGGTAATAGGAAGCAGCAGGCTCATCTGAATGGCCACCGGTTTCAGTGGCAGTGAAAAGAACAAAGCTGAGAAACATTACATTTGGTTTTAGCTCCATGAGCATCATGGGTTTAGAAGGTGAGCTGATCTAGTACTTCCAGGGTACCAAGCGAAACTGAACAAGCATCACATTTCAAACACCCAGAGCAAACTGGGGCAGTGGACCAGGAATCAAAATTCTTATGTGTAATGTAACTTCAGACATTTTCATCAATGGCCTCAGGAATTTGTGTAGTTGCACCACTACAGCCAACCATCTCGTTGTTACAAAATATGCTTTTAAAACCTAGTAGCGGATTGTGCAGCTATGACATTAGAAGCTTAAGAAGCCACCTTATCTAAATACACAGCTGATTGGATATGCTCTGGTTTAATGACAAAATTAAATGAATATGACTCATAAAGGCTTGTTAGATAGAGCTAGTGGGAAAATATTCACTCAGGGTATGCTGTATGATAATTTTTTCAGACTGTGATCGAATCATGAAATCCTTAAAAGAACACCTGGAGTGTGAAAGGTTTAAGTCTAATAGCTTTGTAAAATCTTGCCCAGCAGGCAAGGATAATAGCTTAATGTTATTTGCATTTAAGACCAGAGATTTGGGATTCTCTGCAATAAAACAGTAACAGTAAAGAATCTATTTAAGAATAGGAAGAATGCTGTAATAAACGGTATCTTTTTTATAAACATGTATTAGTATGATTTTATAATGTGCTTTGTGTGAAGTTTCAATTTTTTAGCACTGACAACAAAAATAATGTGTAGCACAATTTTGCTAGCATTTCATAACCATGCTATATTACATAATGCATAACAAAAAAACACATTTCTAAAATACAGTATACAGTATATATTGTCTTTGCAGTATTTAATACAAAGTTCCAGTTAATTTTGACGCTATCCTAACCCTCTGTTTTCTTCTTGGTTCTTTGGTAATGAGTTACTTTGGCAATAATTGCAAAATACTGTATTTTATCCAGTGACTGTTTCAGTGCATGTTAGTTTTGAGAGCACCCAAGTTTTTGTATGCTTGTGTTTTCTTGGCTATATTAAAAGTTGACATCCCAAACACAGCTGTAATCTGCTAGAGAGATCTATCTTTCTGTTATAGATAGCAATGCTTTAGATGATTTTATATATCATTTAAAATAAATCCATAATATACTTAGTAAGACACTATTCATCAGTGTTAGGGAAATACCAAAGGTAGTTTTCAAAATCTGAGTTTGTAGTAAGTACTAAAGGGGACACATAAAACTTCCACTACAAGAGACCCTAAGTCTCTAGACTTGTTCCATCAGGCCCAAATAGTATCAACAGTAATATTAAATTATATTCTTCCATACATTAATGCAAATAATGCATATATTTACTGCATCTACACCACAACATGTCAGTTTTTCTAATCAAACTCTACTTGATTTCCCATTGGAAAATGCAGTCATGATTTTGAAACTTTTAAGCCCTGACTACAGTGGCTCATTAGCTGCACATCATCCATTCAGGAAAAGCTCTGATGAACAACAATGATCCATTCAGTTCCACGGTTGCTCCTACATAATAATAAAAAGCACTGTGCTATAAAATATTAACAAACGTGGCCTTATGAAAGCAATAGGGTTGTACTTAGTCAAATGCCCTTCTGCTAATGGCACCATTGCAATAATGCTGCAGTAAAAGCAATTTGAGAGAAACTTCCCAAGATGTTTTGCAATGTGGCAAAGAACAGGAAGTATTCTGCCTTTGAAAAGTAGGCACAGCTGAAAGCAATGCTGTGTAACTTTGGATAGATAAAACAAGTTTTATCCTTCCAAATAGTTTTAGAGTTTTTCAATGCACATCCAATAAACCCTCAATCTGGGATGCTTTGTAGTCCCTAGTAAAAGTAAAGGTAAAGGGACCCCTGACCATTAGGTCCAGTCGTGACCAACTCTGGGGTTGCGGCGCTCATCTCGCCGTTTACCTTCCCACCAGAGCGGTACCTATTTATTTATTTACTTGCACTTGATGTGCTTTCGAACTGCTAGGTTGGCAGGAGCAGGGACCGAGCAACAGGAGCTCACCCCATCGCGGGGACTTGAACTGCTGACCTTCTGATCGGCAAGTCCTAGGCTCTGTGGTTTAACCCACAGCACCACCAGCATTCTGCACAGAGCAGCAATATCTCCTATCAGCCAGGGGAGGGGTGTTATCTGAAAATGACATAAGGAAAGGGTCAAAGTCACACACACACACACACACACACACACACACACACACCCAAATCTAAATTAGTCTTGCTTCCTTCTGGCAGCTATTTACTTAAATGTGAAGGGTCAGCAAATCCAGTCAAAAGATCCCCATCATCTTATCTAGGTTCTGATATGTGACACATAGCTGTAATGTACAAGTGGGGTTTGTTTGTTTTCTGTAGGCCTGTTGAGTATTTTGAGCCATAGCAAACATGATAGAATACGAACACAAATACAGATGACTGTTTGGCACCGATGGGAACTTTTTCCTAAGACTTCCAGCCCTGTACAGAAGCCAATCTCCATGTTGATCTTGGTGGAGGAGTGAAGTGACAAGTCTGCCCTTCCCATGTGCTGCCTTAACAATGAGAACTGAGCTTCCTGCCCCTCTAATTCATTAAGGAAAACCAGATACATAGCTGCCTGCTGCATATTAAGCAGTGTCTAGGCAAGTTCTAAGAAACAATGCACTTTAATTTGCCAAGGATAGCACATGAATAAGTCCAACTGCTTTATTACCAGTTTTATTGCTAACCATAGCATCTCATTAGGGTCGGCATTCTTTGCCATGGTTGATTTTGCCTTTAAAAGCATCCAGAAGGTTAGTATAAGAAGAGCCTTGCTGGATCAAGCCATCTAGTCCAGCATCCTGTTCTCACAGTGGCCAACCAGATGCCCATGGAAAGCCCACAGGCAAGACATGGGCGCAAGAGCACTCTAGCCACAGGCATTCAGAGGCACACTGGCTCCATTACCGGTAGTCCTACTCAGCCATTATGACATTGATAATCTCCTCCTCCATGAATTTTTCTAACCCCCTTTTAAAGCTAGCCAACTTAGTAACCATCACTTTGTCATCTGGTAGTGAATTACATTTTGTCTCTCCTGGATCTTCAAGTATTCAACTTCAATGACTGAACTTAGGTTCTAGTATTATGAGAAGGAAAAACCTCTATCCCAGGGATAGAGAGATGGCCCTCCAGATATTGCTGGACTACAACTTCTATCATCCCTGAACATTGACCATGCTTGATGATGGAAGTTGTAGTTAAGGAACATCTGAAGAGTCAAGGGTTCTCCACCCCTGCTTTCTCCACACCAAGCAGTTTTATGTCCCTTCTTATTCATATTTTTTTCTAACCTATAAAGTCCCAAATGTTGCAACCTCTACTTGTAGAAAAGCAGTTCCAAACCCTTTGATCATTTTGGCTATTTCTGAACCTTTTCCAGCTCTACAATATTGGCGGGGGGGGCAATAAAGTGACCAGAACTGTATGCAATATTCCAAGTATTGACAGCTTCGTTTTCAATCCCTTTTCTCCCCAAGACAGAATTTGTCTTTTTTTACAGCTGCCACGTGTGGAGTCAAAATTTCACTGAGCTATCCATCACAACCGCAAAATCTCATTCCTGGTCAGTCAATGCTAGTTCAAACACCATTCGCAAATATGAGAAGTTACAAAAAATTGCCTCCGTGTGCAGGCCGCACGATCAGAAAGGTATTCTGATCACATCTTTTGAAAGCCTATTTGCAAGCAGAGAAAACCCTGTCAATGGTCACATTCACACCATACATTTAAAGTGTTATCATGCCACTTTGACCTCTCCCAAATAATTTTGGGAGCTGTAGTTTGTTAAGGATGCTAAGAGTTGTTACAGGAGCCTATAATTCCCCTTACAGAGCTACAATTCTCATTTTTGTGTGTGAAGACAGATTTATTGTTAAATCAGTCTGATAATCATAGCTTAGGGGGATATAGGGGTCTTCTCTGAAATTTCTTTCATCAGTCAGCTTTTAAATGTACAGAAGGGTAGGGGAAAGTCCATAACCTTACATCTCTCGCAAACAAACCTTACTTCAACAGTCTGCCTTTGCCTAAAGAAAACATTTATAAAAAGGTAAAAACCCTACAGATGTCTTTTTAAGACTTGTTTTGCAGCCCTTGAGATGCATAAAAATAAATCTTCCTCTTCCAAATCTTTCTGCCTAGAGAGAGAGAGATGATTTTACCCCCTACCAGCTGGATCACAGGCAAGTAATACATGCTGCCTATAAAGTCCTGCAAGAACAACCACTTGAACGCCACCAGCAAAACAGCATTCCCAGATTAAAATGCAATAAAAGAGAAATATGTGATAATGAAACCTCAACAGCTCGCCACAAGATGCTTACCAAAACGTTATCCTTCTGAAGGATTCCAGCCTCTTGTCTTCTTTTTCTTTTTTACACCAGATGGTCAAGGGACTCAATGTCTCAGTTTATATACTGTTCAAACTTTGCTATCATGAGGCCTGTCTCAGATTCAATTTTCACCTAAGCTAGTTCTTTTCGATGTTATGAAAAACGCAATAACTAATATGTCTGTGGGAGTTTTGCTATCACCATAGGCTTTGCAGGGAGAAAACAAAAATGTGCCTGTTCTGAGGGTTTATTTGGGGACCACAGAAAACATTTGCTACGAACATTTTAACATATGTCATGTCTTTATTTTATGCCTTGGAAATATCAGCTCATCCTTTTATCCTTATTTCCACAAGCATTGTTTTCAAATTAACACTTCCATTGGACTTATCAACTGAAAGTGTAAGTATTTAAAGATTATTGTTTACATTGTTCTGAGAAAAGCCTATCATTTTTATTAGGGGCTTTCCTCTTTAAACTAATGGTTTTCTATTCAAGAGTAAGGCATAACATATTTCAGGCATAGGCAAACTCAACCCTCCAGATGTTTTGGGACTACAATTCCCATCATCACTGACCACTCGGGATGATGGGAGTTGTAGTCCCAAAACATCTGGAGGGCTGAGTTTGCCTATGCCTGACATATTTCTGTTTTTGAGGAGGGGTGTTTGTTTTGACTGGCCACTTCTCCTGTACGGTATTAGCCATTAAACAGCCTCAGCCCAGTACACCTGAAGGAGTGTCTCCACCCCTATCGTTCAGCCCAGACACTGAGGTCCAGCGCCGAGAGCCTTCTGGCGGTTCCCTTACTGTGAGAAGTGAGGTTACAGGGAACCAGGCAGAGCGCCTTCTTGGTGGTGGTGCCCGCCTACCCTGTGGAACACCCTCCCAACAGATGTCAAGGAAATAAACAACTATCTGACTTTTAGAAGACATCTGAAGGCAGCCCTGTTTAGGGAAGTTTTTAATGTTTAATGTTTTATTGTGCATTTACTATCCTATTGGAAGCTGCCCAGTGGCTGGGGAGGCCCAGCCAGATGGGTGGGGTATAAGTAATAAATCATCATCATCATCATCATCATCATCATACATTTTCAAATAGTCTCCTATGTGCTCAGAAGCCCCACACTTTAAGCTCTCTGCAGCGTGGCTTCCAGTCTAGAAGCAGTTCTTGGTGTGCCATGTGACTACATAACATCACAAAGTCCAGGGGTTGAGGAACCCCAAGGGTCACACTCATAGGTGCCAGCTGTTAGGGCTGAGGCACTTTTGCCCCCGCCCCCAGTGTTCAGAAGGTGTTCAGCTTCACCCCTGGCTCTTTGTGACGTTGCACGTGTGACAGCAGGATGTCGCATTGGGGCCCCTCAATTATCTTCAGAAGATAGCACCTCTGGATACACTCCCTTCAAGGAAACATGCCAGGGACCACACACCTGTGTTGGGCAGGGTCAGAGGCAAAAGTGGCCAGAGCAACCTGTATACCTTTGTACTGTAAGCTAGTTTCTACAAATACTCACACATCCCTCTCCACCCTGGCCTGACTTGAGTCATGACCAGGGTTCAAGGACATATTCCAGCCTGGCAAAAACATCAAGGGAAATGTGCAGCAATGCCAGTGAGGACATGGTCTAGGGAGAAAGAGTAGCCTGAAAAAAATCCCAAGAGCCAGACAGAGAGGCCCAGAGGACCACATTTGGCCCATGGGCCTGAAGTTCCCCATCTCTGGCATAGTCACTTGGAGATCTAGGGAAATGCTATGAACATGTGTGGAACTTTTTGCTACAATGTGGGGTTTTTAAATGTTTTTTAATGTGTTAGTGTTTTTTAATGTTTATTAAACATCATAGAAAATAATAAAATGGTCAACAAAATTAACAGCAAACACGCATGCCTTCCCCAGGTAATTAATGTACGTCTCTTCTGAACAATACCGGGACACGGGTGGCGCTGTGGGTTAAACCACAGAGCCTAGGGCTTGCTGATCAGAAGGTCGGCGGTTCGAATCCCTGCAATGGGGTGAGCTCCCGTTGCTTGGTCCCTGCTCCTGCCAACCTAGCAGGTCAAAAGCACGTCAAAGTGCAAGTAGATAAATAGGTACCGCTCCAGCAGGAAGGTAAACGGCGTTTCCGTGTGCTGCTCTGGTTTGCCAGAAGCGGCTTAGTCGTGCTAGCCACATGACCTGGAAGCTGTACTCGGCCAATAAATTGAGATGAGCGCCGCAATCCCAGAGTCGGCCACTACTGGACCTAATGGTCAGGGGTCCCTTTACCTTTACCTTCTGAACAAAATGGTCAAATGGACCAATATTCACATTCTTTATGCTCTTGTCCTAACAGGTCAGCCCAAATTTACCATGTGTTAACAACAATAAAGGCCTCTCAGTCACCTCATACAGTAAAATAAGGTAAGTGCAGCCTCCTGTCCTTCAAAAAAATTATTTGATATCAAGACTTTAGCTGCTGCCCATGACGTAGTGGTTAGAATATTGGGCTAGGACCTGGGAGAGCAGGGTTCAAATCATCATCACAATTTTTAGTTACTGTATTTATTCAAATCTCATGCTCACCTTTTGGGGTCAAATTACATTGCAAAAATTAAGGTGCGCATTAGATTCAATGGTGCATTAGACTCGAGTAAATACGGTATACTTCGCCCATCTGGTGGTTGCCCCAGCCACTTTAGGTACCTCCCTACACACATAAAAATAATCATAAAACACCAAACATGAATAGTAACAATCAGATCCTATACTAAAAACTCACAATAACTTTAAAATAAACAACGTATTTCAAATAAAGCAATATTCAATTATTCATTAGAATCCCATAGTAAACAATAAAATTAAACATCAGCAAATAATAATTTAACGGTTTACACTTACCAGTTACAATAAAGAATTACTAATCAATGAAATAACAGCAAACCACAATGCATGAAATATCACAAAACGTACAAAACCATGCAAAAGGATCAAACTGAGAAACAGGATCAAATGTAGAATCCCCACTCAGCCATGAAGGTCACTGGGTGACCTTGGGCCAGTCATCACCTCTTAGCCTAACTTACCTCACAGGGTTGTTGTGAGGTTAAAATGGGGAGAAGGAGAACCACATACACCACCTTAATGTCCTTGGAAGATAAATTAATAAGCAAATAAACACATATTTCCTAATATTTGGAATGTTTTCTTCTTCGATACTGGCCAAAGTACCACTATTTGGATGCATTTTCACAAGGTATCCAGAGGACAAATAAATAATCATCTGGCTACCTTTCCCCCCTCTAAGAGAGCAGGATGTACTGGGAGCAGTGAATGTTAGTCATGTGTGATACTGAGGATCTCTCTGTTCTGACATAGAGAGACATCAGATGGTGGTTCTGATGCAGCTATACAAATCGGACAACAAAATTCAATATCAGATATAAAACACGCCAGTGACATATCTAATTTCACGTAAACTGGAGCAGTAAACAAGGGTCATTGGGCAGTTTTCTAGATGCAGTGCTTCGTTTCTGTAAACTACTTTATTTACTTGTGTTTAGTCTACACGATGTTCCAATTTAATGATGGATCTGGCATAAATCATAGTTAAAGACATGCCAAAGATATCAAAGATTTATTTTTATTTTTTATTGGCTGGCAGGTAGACCATGAATCCCATGCTAACTCAAGTGAACTGACAATTTCAAGAACTTTTGCTACTGCTGCAGTAAATAGTACATTTGAACCAGATTGTTGTTCTGCCTGTTTATGTGCCGTGAATAAACAGGGCCTTCCTCTGAACATCTTCCATTACCAGTTTCTGCTTAATACCAAACTTTCAGTGACCATATTATAATCCTTGCAGACCTCATAATTACTACATAGCACAGTAGCAGTAAACAATCTCATTGTGTTTACTTCATCTCTCTTACAAAAGACTCTTAAACTACATCTGCCAAAATCATTGTCACAAATAGAAGTTTTCTTTCCATACCTCAAATCCACCTTTCCCTCCACCCATAACATAGACAACCCCTTTCCACTGTTGCCCTATGTTGGTCTTTTTCTCCTCCTTTCACTCTCACTTTCTCAATCTTTTTCTTTTATTGCCATCGTTCAGCTTTCTAACATCTCCTCCCCATATTTCTGAAATGATATCTAAATCAAATAAAGGAGAAAATGGTGGCTCTAGCACTAGTTTTGACCCACCAGTTGAAGGCCAAGGTGTGTATATTAGAGAAAAGCCATTGGTTCACCATTCCAATTCACTTGTGGATATATAGATAGAGAATATTGTACAACCCAGAACTATATTCTGGGATCCATAACAGCTTGCTGTAAACTGGTAATGGTAATAATCCTGCATTACATTTGCCTCAAAGCAGCTGTAGACACTATAAGGGAAAATGTAACATACAGAATCACTATAAGGCTCATATAAATCAATTTAAGGTCCAACAGGCATAATTCTTTATAAATATGTCAACTGATAAATCCTGTTGCTTACCAAAGCTGAATAAGTTTTGCACGTGTATATTCCGTTTCCATATATGTTTTAAATTGAATCCATCATGGCTAACTTGTATATGAACTGGGTTAAGCCAGTTTTCAATACAGTAGGGCAAAAACATTAATATAGAATTCCAGTTTCAGAAATGTGCATTAGTCCTATAAGTATGTTATGAATTTTAGCCTTTGAAGTAGCCTTGGCACCCAACTGTCAGTAATCCATCAGCAAGCCATAAAAATGCCATAGGTCTGCAGATCTGTTGTAAAATGAGATAGGAACATCTGTCTGTTCTCACTTTATTATTCCTACACTGTGAAATATGACACAATATATGAACAGTTTTGAATTTTATAGATACGAAAAAGACAAAGTAAGCAATCAAACTGATCAAGATGTTGTTAGGAATTGTAAAAAGAAAGGAAAAAGAATTGGTAGACGATGTACAAAGTCAACACATGCTTTTACAGTGAGAGATGGCCAGTTTGATTTCAAATCACAGAAACAGGCAGGCATGTTTCAGCCCTTCCGTAAATAAGGGTTTAATTGGAGCCACAGTGAGAGCCTAGATGGGATGCAACATTAAAGCCAGCAGCTTTAATTCTAGACGAAGGGTGGAAATGGGAGGTGAAATTGAATGGAATAAACTAATGGAAAGAAATGATGCAAAGAATAAAAAGACTAACATTCAAGTGGACCCTGAGGTCATGGGATTCATTAGGCATCACAGACCCTAGGGGAGAAAGTGAAGAATATGGATGTACAATGAGATGAAGAAAGTAATCATAGATACAGAAAAGAGAGATAAAATATAAAAGTAGGATGAGCTCACAGAATTCTGTTAGAATACTCTGGCAAATTACAGGAGAAGCAACGGCAAAGGATGAGGTGAAATTTTTAGCAGAAGATGAGCAGTAAAAAACTGTTCTGAGTGCAAAAAAGAGGAAAGGTCAAGAGATAAAGTACAATGAGAGCTGATATAAGAGCAATAATTTATTGACAATAGCTTCAGACTTGGCTAATGGGGAAAAGGAAGAAAGGAATGAATGGATTGTCCTCAGCATGCAGGAAAGATGCCAATATCAAATGCACATTCTTTTTAAAGGACAAAGAAAAAATATATATGGCAGAAAATAATTATTACTCCAATAGCACATGAAGAAATTAAACAATTGCAGGAACGCCAATGTCCAGATTTAGACCACTCCAGACTGTGAAAGGAAGGTCGTAACACAAGGCTCCACAGACTATAAAATTATTATCATATTGTTTATTCATGAAAACATAGTGGAGAAAACCTAGTGCTCATCTTTCAGATTTCAGTGAGTTACTCTGAAATAATGGAGTTGTGGATTACAGCTAGTCTACTATCCTTTCCCCGCCCCCTCAGTTTAAGGAACAGAGCTGGTGATATTTGATCACCTGTAAAGAACATCAAGACTGAAGATTCCACTGTCGGAAAATGTGAATCATTAAATGTGAAACTAAAACAACAAAGTAGCTTTGTTGGGCAGGGGTGTCACAGAAATTCTGGGTCTTTGAGAATGTTCTAGCACTCTGATATATTGTTGCAACACCTCCATTTTGTCCCTACACCTTCATATTGTCTTTCTTTAGCTGCCAAGCTGGCAATGGCTAGTAGCAAACAGCAATGGTGCTTGGCTATCCAACTCACTATCCACATTCCATTGAAATGAGGATCAAAGATAGTCCAAGCTCACACGGTTCCCAGATGTCCCAATCACACCTTCACCACAGGGCAATCAGGACAAGACTAGACACTCATAAATGGACAGTAGCGAGAGCCCTGTGTGCCTTTGCAACCTTCCCATCTACTTCCTGCTCAACCAAGAAGCCCCCTGCAACCCTTTCTCAGCACCATCTCTGGTGCCTCCAGCCCTTTTGATTCTCATGGAACTTATTATTACTATTATTATTATTAGCATCCTAGCCTCTTGTTTTCTTCAAAGTATAGTTGTCTTTGGAATCTGGTGTTTGGTGTGCTCTCAGATGTGATAAAGCAGGCAGACACTCTGCCTGGCCAACTCTTCGAACTCCCATCTTTGAGAAACGTCACGATATATTCTTGGCCGGTTGGAGCCCTTCTGTTGCTTGGGAATACCTGATCTCCTGATCAGCATCCTGAATGAATGGCTGCATTCTAACCTGTCACACATGTGGAGATCCTATTTCTAAGAACAAATAATGTACTTTAGGACTAACAGCAGAGCTGCTCTCTGAAGCGTATTCTGGTTGCAAAGCGAATTTTATTTTAAAAAATGTTTTTTCTTTTAAATAGATCACAGATGAACCATCATCATTTTAACTATTTGTAGGCTGCTGGGGGGCAAATGACCATGTAAATTATTTGCAGTCAAAACTAAGAGAAAGCACAGTAGTACAAAATTATAAAACTTCATCATATTAGATTATAACAGTTTGAGCTATGAAGTGGTAAATTATGAACCTTTCCCTATTTAAAAGGTAAATATTTGGGAGAAAGGTCAGTGTCTCCAGCAAAAAATGATTCTTTTCCAATCAGCCATGCATTTATAGATTCCCTAAATACTCTTTTGCTTAGCATGGGAAACATTTTGATGTTCCTAGGAAGACAAACAAATAGCAAGAAGGAATTGCCAAGATGATCTTCAGAGAAAGAAACTATTTACATGAGCTATTTTAAAGTAACAAACAAATGTTGCCTATCATTTGTGCAGAGATATTATCTTACTTCCGCAGTTTGCACTCAAGCATATTTTTAAAAAGTCTGCTTTCACTCTAAGCCAATAATATACCAAATCAACAATGCACATTTCACTCTTCTCTGAACTACTATCATCTACCAGCATCAAGTGCATATATTTTCCATGCTTCTTACAATCACTAAATCAAAGATACTGGGCTGATTAAAATGGTTTTCTAAGTATCCCCCCCCCCCCCAAATCTGGATCTTACTTGCTTACCCCAATCATAAAAAATGTTATCATCTAACAGCACCAGGTACATATATTTTCCATAGTTATTATTTACCACTAAATCAAAGATACTTGGCTGATTAAAATACTTTTCTAAGTTTTATTTCAAACTGAAACATATTTACCAACTCTAGTCTTAAACAAGAATCTTTGTTCTGCATTTTGTAGAGACATAAACATTTCTGCAATATTATGCTGCCATCATATATATAATTGTGAAGTGGCCTCAGTCATCAGAAAAACCATTTTGGACCACTTGGCAAGCTCCATCACAATCATCTGCTAAGCCATTATACCAGGACCAAAACCAGGAGAAACTCATATCCAATATTCGACTCCACAACTTCCCCTTCCACCCCTCTCCACAGAGCACAAAATGCCCAGGCATAAATAACCAAGGAAGGAATAGTGAGGGTGTCCTTTTCTTAATACAGAATGCTGTAGTCAGGCATGCAAAGTGGATTCCATATTTATTGCTGAAATAGATCCCCATCATTTTAAAGATGACAAAAACAAACAAACATAGAGGTAGATGGCAGGTTACTAACCCCCACTTTGCGGGGCTGCAGCTTATATGGGAAAGAAAGAAGTTCAGAAGATCTACTGTGTTGCCCTAATACAGTACCCTATACACACACCCCAACTTGAGTCACACATTGTGGTTGTGGGACTCCTGTGGCCCTCTAGGTGTCATTGACTACAATGTCCCTCATCCCTGACCATTGACCATGTTTTCTGGGGCTGATGGGAGCTGGAGTCCAACAACAACTGGAAGCCCATGTGTATTAAAGTGCTCCTGTGCCATATATTTTTTGTCCTTTGGATTAGTTAAAAGGCAATATGAGAAAATAACAAGAGCGATGCTCCTTGGAAAGTAGAACTGATTGAAATTGGCTCTCCAATTTCACTACCTGATTTGCAGATAGCAAGATGGAGGAATGTCTACAGAAATATAGATGCAGAATTTTCAAACAGTGTGTCATTTCTGAGTTCAGCTGAACTAATAATGATTATATTGAATGAAACTATGTTGTTAGCTCTTACTGGAGGGTGAAGGATAAAATGGGCAGGAGTGTCTTACCCATAGAGGCTAGTGGTGTGGGGTGCCAGGGCCCCAAGTTCTGGAGGGCACCAGGGAAGAGGTGGAGGCTGGACGCAGCACCTCCTGGCATCAGCTCGCCACCCTCACCGGCCTCCGCCATGCCGCACCGAAGCAGCGCTGCGCCCGGAGCCTCTGTCTGCCGTGGCCACCGCGGCATGAAGTGGCCAGCTGAGGTGGGAGGCACCACATCCAGCCTCTGCCTCTTCCTCGCCGGAGAAACCGCCCTCCAGCCGCTGCCTGCCTCCTCCAGCCCTGCCGGCAGCACCGTCCTCCCTAAAAAAACCTGGGAAATGTGGGGGGGTGCCGGAGAGAGCTTTGCACCACAGTGCCGGATAAGCTTAAGATGGCCCTGAAAATGGGCTAAGAGAGGAGGAAAGAGTAGAGGCCGATGCCCATGGATTCCTTTGGCAATATTAAAATAATTTAAAATAATAAAGCTGGATCTACCACTGTGTCCTCTTAACAAGCTGTCAAATTGCTGGAGGAGATGTTGCTAAATAAGCTCCGGGGGGTGAAATTCTCCAACTGTTCAGGGGAGCCCAAAAAAGAAAATTATCACAAAGGTTATCATAAAATTATTTTCTAAGGAATTTCACCCCAGGTCTAGTACTAATGAGAATGTAACTCAGGTGGCAAGCCTAGATAGATGTGAAGCTAGGAGGTGAACTGAGCTCTCACAGAGATAGCTGCTGTGGTACAAGCAGCTTTTGAATTTTGGAAGCAAGAATAGCAGGTTAAACAAATAAAGAAAAAAGCACCCAGCCTGCCTGAGGTCTCAGCTTTATTTATAAAATGTCAACCAAAGGACCGCAAACTGGTGGGATTTCAAGCTACTCTCTCTTCATGCCACTTCATAGTCAGTAAATTCTAGACAAACAGTATCAAACCAGACAAAACAAGCCAGAAGCAGGACAGGGAAGCTTTGCTGTCTCCAGGGCATCCTGTCCTGGCTTCTGGGCAGTGAACCTGCTCTCACCTTTACAAATGAAGCATTTCATAGATATTTAAAAAAACAAAGAACAAGACTCTTTTCCCCTTGGTGCTGCACGAAGCTCAAAACACTTAAGCTTGAATTGGAGCACATGTTCCAGAAAGTGATAGCCAGCCTTCATTTTTAAAATCCAAACAAGCACTTTTCCCTTTCAAGTTCTCAGCCTCCAGTATGTTTACTCTTACCTCTCCTCCCCACTTACACACAAACACACACATCTCGGCCTGGGATAACTGTTCTCTGCTTGCTTCCACATGCTTTCACTGTTCTCTTTCTGCAAGGGTGTCTCTTTGCCCATAAAATAGCCAAGGCTTGCAGATAGGGATCTGGAAAGTCGGGACACCCAGTTGCATAGCATCCTAACTGAATGAAGTCCCTGTTGAGAATTAACTGCTTATCCATAGGGGTTCCTTTTCAGACATCTACACTCAACATGTAACTGTCATGGATGGAGCTACTCTGAGCATGGGATATCATGAGAGGGCCCAGTCAGTGGAAAGTAGACATGCATCAGAAGAACCCTGCTGGATCAAACCAATGGTACCATCTAGTCCAGCATCCCGTTTCCTACTCTGGAAAACCATGTGCACTTCAAACAGGAAGGCAGCAGTCCTCCCTCGTGGTTCTTCTAAAGCAGGGGTCAGCAAAAAAATTCAGCAGGGGGATGGTCCACTGTCCCACAGACCTTGTGGGGGGCCAGACTATATTTTGAAAAAAAGGAATTCATTCCTGTGCCCCACAAATAACCCAGAGATGCATTTTAAATAAAAGGGCACATTCTACTCATGTAAAAACCCGCTGATTCCTGGACCATCCACAGACCAGATTTAGAAGGCAACTGGGCCAGATCCAGCCCCCAGGCCTTAGTTTGCCTACCCATGTTCTAAAGCAGCTGGACCTGGTGGCTGAATAGAGTCATCGTGACTAGCCACCATTTCCACAGACTTTTCCTCAATGGATTAGCCTATCCCCCTGTTGAAGTCATCCAAGTGGGCAGCTGTCATTGCATCATGTGCTTGTGATTTCCATCATTTAACTACACACTGCATGAAGGACTTCCTTTTGCCTGTCCTGAATCCCTCATCATTCAGCATCATTGGATGATCCCAGTTCTAGTATTATGCGGGAGAGGAGTTTATGCCTCACCATGCATAATTGTGTAGTAAAAATCTTTTCATGCACACAGACAGACAATCACCCTTTTCTGAAACTAAAACATAGCCTGTCATAGTCTTTCCTTGTACGACAGGTGCTCCTTCTCAACTTTACAATAACCTTCCTGAGACATGGTGACCAGAAATATACACAGGATTCCAAATGTGGCCGCATAACAGACTGTCATATTTTCCAATCCTTTCAAAATAATCTCTGGCATAGAATTTACCCTTCAGGGAAACTTTGGAATTTCATCCTTCAGCTTTGCAGAGCCTTCCTTATAAACAACAACAGCCTGTTTTCCCAGAATGGCTGCTGAAGAGTCTCTGTTGCCTCTTATGATTGAATTGATAGTGCATCTTGAATGTACATCTTCATAAATTAACAGACTTAAAATCAGTTCCACTTATTAGACATGGATTCTAACTGGAAGAAATGTGATTGCAGATAGAAAATAAGAGTAAAACAAACAATGGAAGGGTAATGACATCCATTTCATTGGACCACTTCTTATCTGCACTACACACTGTGTTATGATTCAGCATAATGGCAGCAAGCCATGACATTGCAACTCAAAAGTGTACACAATCCTGAAAAATTTGTAAGTCTCAAGCTCTGTTGCTACTACTCTGCCACCTGTTGAGGTTGAAATCCTATGCACACTTACGAGAGAGTACAGTCCATTGAATATAGTGGGACTTACATCCAAGGAAACATTGCATTGCACATCTCAAACAGGCATCAGTCACAGAGTACAGGACGCATTACAGTTTGATGAGCAGTAGCCTTTAGAGCAGCTGTGAAGGACCAGCAAGGTGAAAACTTCCTAAAGATGGAAGGGAACAAAGAAAGCCCAGGAAATGCAGGTCATGATAGCCTAATTGGCCTTTTCCTACTAGAGTGTTTTGACTGTTTTTATTTTAGAATTATTGTGCTATTAATTAATCAACCTGATCATCACCCACTCTGAGCTGTCCAAGGATAAGACCTGCTAACTACTAGGGCTATAAACCATATGTCCTATTTCTTTTCCCAGCAGTCTTACAATGTGTGCCATACTTAACATCACATGTGGCAGCACTTATGTAAAATTGCATGTTTAAAAAATAGCTCAGAAAGCTACAACAACAATGCTAACCTAAAATGCACTGAGATGAGTTTGACCCCTTTTGCTTCAGGAAATCACTGGCACAGTCCCAAAGCTTTGTAAGCAAAAGCCTGAGGTTTTACTGGTGTTTTCACACCCTTCCAGCACTGGACACAATCCAGCCCAAGTCAAGCACTTTGTGTCCACTGAGTTCACTGGGAAAGAGTCAAACACACATTTAACTCTGCCATTAACATCAGTACTGTTATGTACTGAAGTTCTCACCCTGGGCCAGCAGGGGGATACTGTAGATAGTTATGCAAATGAAGGATCGAAAGTGACATTCAGTGATTGGATAGTTTGTATGCAAATGAAGGATCGAAAGTGACGTTCAGTGATTGGATAGTTTTAGAAAGTTGCAACAGTTACAATTGTTCTGGAGCTCTGTATAAGCAGGCTGACTGAGCTCCTCAGCTCAGTTCTGTTCCAGCTTACAAATAAAGAGCTGCTTTGGAAGAATCGCTGTGTCGTCTGATATATTCGCCCCCAACCTAACAAGTACCAAAAAGAATATGCCTAACTTGGGCTGGATTTTGGCCTTTGATTCTTTCAAGGCATCAGAGACCTTAAGGATTCTTGTGCTGTAAGGCAAGTCCATGGCTTGTTTGTATAAAATATATGTGATAAAGATGAAGGGAAAACATGCTCATCTTAGCAACCACCAACATTATATCAAAATGAAAGCTAAATGCAAGCTAATTTCCCCTATGGGCTCAGCACCTGTTTTATGAGGCTTTGATCCTACATTTGTAATATTACTAATTTCCCTTTCTGATACTTTGACAACATGTTTGCTTAATCTGTGGATGCTATTCATTCTCAAATATAGGTAAATGATGACCTCATTACATATGTCCCATGATTTACTAAACAATTCTTTTAGCTGTTTATCTTTGCTAAAGCAGCAGCTGCGCAATCAGGGTTCTCAAGCCACAAGTAGTCCTTGTCAAGAAATCCCTTAGAAATCTCCTTGGTCCTTTACCTGGTTTCTTGGCTCTTATGCTGCCCAGTGCAGATTTAGCTCAGAATGAACATCTGGGCTTAGAAACACCCTGCAAAGCCAGAGAAGGGCTCGCAGGAGTCCAGATTTGTGGGAATTCCAAATGAAGATGCCCAAACCTCCAGAGTGATCAGATCTAATGATTTATCAAAGAAGGGTATAAACTTACAGCAAAGGGCTGAAGGATTCCTCCTCTGCCCGGCTCACAGCATTCCATGGGGCAGACTCCACAGCAAGGAGATGGCTTGTCCACAGCCAAGTAAAGAAGCACACAACCGCACCAGGCAGGCTATGTCACATGGGAACACAGGTGACTGGTATTAACCATTACCTCCCCCTCTAGCTATGCCTATGAGCTTAGCGCTACACTTATGAGCTCAGTGCTGCAGCTGCTACCGATTAGGTAGGGGTCACATACCTAATTTTAGTTTTGTCTCCTTCTGAATACTTGGGGTCGGCATAGGCAAATTCAGCCCTCCAAATGTTTAGGGACTACAACTCCCATCACCCCTAGCTAACAGGACCAGTGGTCAGGGATGATGGGAATTGTGGTCTCAAAAACATCTGGAGGGCCAAGTTTGCCTTTGACTGACTTGGGGTAATACCACATGTGCAACTCAG
This sequence comes from Podarcis vaucheri, assembly GCF_965113315.1. Taxonomy (NCBI): domain Eukaryota; kingdom Metazoa; phylum Chordata; class Lepidosauria; order Squamata; family Lacertidae; genus Podarcis; species Podarcis vaucheri. The sequence goes on from NC_138763.1 coordinate 57,978,166, forward strand.
CAATGCAGACTCTTGTACCAGCCCTGAAGAGCTGCTTCCAATCCATGTAGACAATACTGAGCTAGGTGGACTAGTAGTCTTCATACAGCTTATCAACTTCTTATGTTCTGTGGAACAAGTGTCTAGTTTCAAAAGCACATTTGCAGCACCATTTCAAGCAGTCTCCAGTGGCCATATCATCAAAAGCCTTCTTAAGATTGACTGCAAGCATCTTCTACAGATGCAACCCATGTTTTGTTTATGCCCCTGGCTCCCTTCCGAACACAGAGAAAATGTCATAGAAAAGGCGCGACGTAATGCAGTATTCAGCTTGGCGTGCCAGGAGCTTGCTACAGTGTCCTGGCCCTCCCCAGCCAAGAATGGGACACTTCTGATAGTTAACTCTTTATTGACACAAAAAACACTTGAAGCAGCTTCCATGGTGCTCTGGATACACACACACACTTCTAGCCTCTAAGAATCTGTCCACAAATCTAGGCCCTAGGGAGCAGTTGCAGAAGCAAAGAGTCACCCCCTCCCATCCTAGCAAATTTATATACCCACTCCTGATGGGTTACTTGCCCATAACCTGAGACTTTTCCTGCACAGAATTCACCATTGCTCTTCCTGCTTCAAGCCCCTCCTTATTCTAGGAGACCGTGGGGTGGGGGAAGGTGGGGAGACTACTGGCCCATATGTTGACTGAACAGCCTCTTCTCCTCCTGCCACATCTGGTGTGCTTTTCTCCATCTCAGACTGCCCTGAGTATCCCTTCTTCCCTGGCTCCTGTCTTGCAGGAAACATCAAACCCCATAAATCACTGGTCCCCTCTCCCGGGTCTATCTTCTGGTCCCCTGCCTCCGGCCCACACTCTTCAGAGTCCTGTGAATCCCTGGCATACGGTGACTTATCCAGGAGACTTTTTAATTTATTTTTTACACTCGGTATCAAATTAACTTTTACATAAAACAGGATTGCTCTTTTTTATTAAGCAGGACCCCATATGATCAATGAGAGGTCAGGGAGTCTCTAGTTAAAAATGCTGATTAGCTTTAATTTTAAACTTGGATTGAACCAATGTTGAACCAGAAAATAACAACAACAAATTAATTAGGTTGCAGATGGAACAAACTGTGTCTTGTTTTTTTGGCTTCTTTTTCTCTGTTAATGGAAAGTGATAATCACCGTGCTTGATAATGTTAAAGAGATTTGAATGAATGCGCTGTTACTTTCATGGGTTTATTCCAGTTGCAACTTGTATGGTGGTAAATGAGAAGGCTCTCTTAATGAATTAATTAGAGTACAGTTTCTAAAATGGCAGAGCAATTGAGAACAGAATTAAAATAATCCTGTCAATTATGAACATTCTGTAATTTTGATAACTTAAAGGCATGTGATTTTTAAAAAAACACAAACAAACTTTGGTATTCATCACAACAAAAAAGTTTATCTTCCTTAAGATGTCTCAGTTTAAGCAAGAATGAGAAAGACACAGATAGAGGAAGCTAGGTTTGGGGCTCTATGAGCATCTTAGGGTGCTGGATGAATCCCTATAGATTTGCATACTCTCCAACATTTCTACAATGAAAATAGGGACATCCCATTCTATAATGATAATTTTACTATTTATACCCCACACATCTTACGGGGTTGACCCAGCCACTCTGAACAGCTTCTAACATATATAAGAACGTAATAAAACATTAAACATTAAAAAAAAACCTTCCTGATACAGGATTGCCTTCAGATGGCTCGTGGGTTGGATAGCTCCATACCCTCCAACATTTCTCCAATGAAAATAGGGACATTGAAAGGAAAGGTGGGACATTCCATTATCAAATCAGAAACCAGGATGGCTTCTCTAAATCAGGGACATCCCTGGAAAATAGGGACACTTGGAGGGTGTGGATCTGATGAGGGAGCAGTGGCTGTGTCTCCACCTACATTCTTCCTGTATACCATAAATATGGTAATTATTGAAAACACCATGCAAAGTGGTGATTTGCTGCCCAAGGGAATCAAATGTGCAGAAGCACTGTGCCCCTTGACATTTTTACTGCTCAAAGAAATAGATTGTTATGAGCTTAAGGTTTCTTGATTACCAAAGAATGGACAGCTAATATGTAGCAATGTATTTTAATAAAAGAACTCTACTGTTCATTGATTGCTAGGAAAATCTCTTCACTGATGCAGTTAGAGAGGGGCACATCCTTCAGCAATCTTACTTTTTAAATAATCCAGTTTTGCAATTTGAATAGAGAGAGAAACGAAGCGTTAAGGTGCTTAAGCAGAGGTTAACAAGAGTCTAGGGCAGGGTTTCCCAAACTTGAGCCTCCAGCTGATGTTTGACTACAACTCCCATAATCCCTAGTTAGCAGGAGCAGTGCTCAGGGATGATGGGAATTGTAGTCCAAAAGCTACTGGAGACCCAAGTTTGGGAAACCCTGGTCTAGAGCACTGGCTAAAACAGTGGCTCTCTGAAAATGTAATTCAGGATCAGCTATTTTGCTGCCTATTTTCAAGAGCCTATTTACTTCTATGCATTGCTTGTATATGTGTAATTACAATAAACGTTACAAAGATACCACAAACCTCCAGTATTTTCCCAAACAGAAACTGAACTCTGCAGCGTAGCCTCTGGATGTCTCACCACTGGGGAAAGCGGGTGGCAGCATGTTAGCACTGGTGTGAGATACACTGATTCTTTGAAGAGAACTGCAAGCTGCCAAATGATCAAAGATTAAGCAAATACTAGCACTCCTGAAAATAAGACTGTCAAGATAGCAGTTTCGAAGACAAACCAAAGCAATTCTGGAGATACTAAATACCTCCCATACACAGAACAGGAACAAGCCTGAAGTCCCACTGTGAGGAGGTGAGAACCTCATTTGATCAACAGTTACAAAGGGTCAAAGCTGACTCATAGGCCCAGCTGCAAAGCACCCAGTTGGGGGTGGTTGAAGAGGTGGGTGAGCAGCTGGCAAGCTTTTGAGTGTGGATTATTGAGGTCAATTGCTAAGAATAAACAAACTGTCTCTGCTCTGGAGCTGGTCAGCATAAATAAGGATGAAAAGCAGGAGGAACAGCCTCAGGAACTGGAAAACTGCTGGGGAAAGACTGTGCCAAAGGAAAAGCAGAAAGGACACAGGTTAGAAGCCTGGAGGCACAGTCAAAGAGAAACTCAGTTTAGAAGCTGCGCCTTGTGTTCCCATGAAAGCGGATGGAATACGACCGGTACTTTCCTTTAACAGAATGGAAAGCAACATCTCAAGATGATGGTAAACCAGATTCTACCCCAAAACCCATAGACAGACCCTATGAAAATGTCCCTATTTTCATGGGAGAAATGTTGGAGGGTATGGAGTTATCCAACCCCTGAGCCATCTGAAGGCAATCCGGTATATGAAAGTTGGGTTTTTTAAATGTTTAATGTTTTTATATTTTTCTATATGTTGGAAGCTGCCCATAGTGCTGGTGCAACCCAAAAAGATGAGTGGGATAAAAATAGTAAAATTATCGTGATGGAATTGGACATCCAGTGCTTTTTTCTGGGGGTACGCAGGGGTACCCCTAAACAATTTGTGAAACTAAGTTTGGCCTCATTGAGGGGCAGTATTTCAATATGAGTAGGAAAATGAGAGTACCCCTCAATAATTTTTTAGAAAAGAAGCACTGGGGACACCCCTATTTTCATTGGAGGAATTTTAGAGCAGCGGCGGAGAAAGCCACTCGGGCGTCTGGGGCGGCGCGCCCAGGGGCGGGGCAAGCCGCCCATAGGGATGTGGTGCACCACAGGGCCTCCAGAGTCTGCCTGCCTCCTCCCACTCAGCAGCCCTGGGGAGGAGGCAGCAGGCAGACTGTTTGGGCAACACGGAGCCTGTGCGCGCCCAAGCCACTGCTTCTCTTCCTGGAGAGACGTGTGGCTCAGACACGCTGCAGGCCCCACGGTGAGTGCCACCCAGCATTTTGTCACCCCCCTCAGTGGTGACACACACCCTTCCTCCACCCCTGTGTTGGAGGGCATGCAGAGACTGCTGATAAATAGATAGGGATTAACAAAAGGAACCTGAATCCAGATCAAATGTCGCTGTTGAGGGTCCAAGAAGTCTTTGAAAGATGTGGTTGCTTGTTCTAAACTGTGTGGCACAACCCAGTGAAAAGAACACCTTCATACGAGGTATCACTTCTGTTGCAATGGAATTCACTTTTAATGACCTGCCATTAATGACCTGTCATTTGGTCTATTCTAACTTTCTGATATTTTTCTTCTGCCTTATTTCGAACCACTCTGCTCAACAGTATAAATTAGACAGCCATGTTTCCACCTTAATGTGTAATTCTGTCCTATGTACAGCTACTTTAAGGGCATAGGCCTTGGTTGCAAAAGCAGGCTTGTGCCTCAGTACCTCTTTTTATAGGAAATGATGCAGTGCCAGAAATGCACAGATAATGTTTATAAGCCAATTTTACACAGATATTATTGAATTAACTGTTCCATGAAGCAGCATTCTATGACAAACCGTTCTGCATGCTGGATTTCTCAGGTACATTTCCTTCAGTGTGGGCTAAAATAATGATGTCTCTCAGACATTGTTACTTGAATGCTAACAGCTCTCCCCCCCCCCCGGCCCCGCCGCCTTGAAATCATTTTTACATTCTTCTCAAGGAAAATGTGAGATGCTCCACTGAAATAAAGGCATTTGCCCATTCAGAACCACTCAGTGGCATTACCGCTCATACGTGCATTCCAAGGGGCTCTTCTTCAGGGCTTTAATGAGGCATTGCCGAATATGCTGTATGTTTACAAAAGGCCTAACAGATAATGACTTTAAAAAATGCAGAAGTGCAGCTGCCAGCGCAAACGGCATAACACCAATTATCTCAGCAGCGCTTAGTCATTATGTTGATTCAAAGGCAAAACTGATCCAGTGGGTGGTTTTCTTCTCTTGTGTGGGGGACTGGGGAAAATGGGTGCGTTCCTCTCTCCTTATTCCCCAGATTCTTTGTATCTCCTATTAGATCTTTCCCCAGCTGGATACACTATTAAGTCCCGGGCAAGTTCTCAGAGGAGGTTTTAGACAGATAAAAACAGACGATAGGGATATAAAAACAAATATGGTCTCCCACCAATACTTAGCGGGGTAATGATCACATGCATTATGCTAGGAGCATGCTAACTTCCAATAACACAAACCATATGGGTATCACTCTCTGCATGAAGTTCTTTCTGCTAAGCAGCTTTCATGCAGTTCAGTGGGGGGGGGAACATTCTGTTCAAACTTCCTAGGAGTCACTTCAAACAAAAGATTTATCATGTGCCTTGGCACCCATATCGCCATAGGCATGAAAATATTAGCAGTCAAATGGAATTTGTGCATCCCCTAATGACCATAGATATGCAAGTGTTTCCCAGAACTGTGCTTTCTTGAGCACCAAGTAGGAAATCAATGCTTTCAAACACCTGTCAATAGCCACGATCCAAAAAAAACCCTCCAAAAAGTATGATAAAGTGTATGACAGATTATTATGAAAACCTATTTTGGGGTATCTCTGATAAATTATTATATAGGGAGAGGCTAATCCAGTTTTTGCTTTTTTTCTAAAAACAAAAACCTGAAAATTGAAATATGTATTTTGGGAATTATTTTCTAAAAACATACACATTTTTTAACCTATTTTCTCTCCACATTTTTGGTCTTTTTTTGAGCCAAAAACCGCATCACAAAATTCAAAATAGTGCAAAATCTAAAAGGAAATGATGTTCCATTCCACAAACTATAGCATAATCCTAAAGACGTCTGCTCATAAGTAAGCCCTATGTAAGAAGTGTTAGGACTGCAGTGTGGCTCAGGTCAGTTCATACTGGAATCTGCAAAAATGGAATCCCTCAGGTATGCTCATTACGATACAACTAGAAGTATTCTGAAATGAGTTATAGAACTAATTTATTTTGCAGTTGTACTTTTGTATTTTTCAATGCATAAAAAGATATTTCATCACAAATATATTTTTGTATAGAACAGATTGATTTTGTAATTCAGTTCCAGGACGACTTCCAGCTGTACAGCAATTTATCAGAGAGATATCCTAAATTAGTGCCTGTAGTATTTTAATTTATCAAAGAAATGTGTAAACACATTCACCATCTATCACTTGTCCATTTTTCGTCAACAAAGTAAAAATGAAAAAAACATAATTCCTTCGGTCTGGAATTCCATGTCAGAACTGTCTCACATATCTCAGAAGTAAATAGGAAGCCTCTTACACCAGGAATAGATCAGCTGATTCATCTGCCGATGGCCACAGCATCTATTGCTACCTGTCAAACATATGTCACAGCTGGAAGACATTAGATAGATGAAAAGCACAGATATGTTTAGAGTCCTATGACGGAGAGACATTCATACTGAAAGGAAATGGAATAGTGACATGAGTTTAAACTCTCCCCAGGATAGCAAGTAACACTTCCAAAGGAAAAAAAAGAAAACCAGTGGTGTACATTTACCAGAGATATATGTTTGCATTACAAGTTAAATAGCAGCACTTAAAAAAATAAATCTGGCCTAGAGGGTCGTTTCAATGAGAAAAATGCTCTCGCAAGTAGACATTCTGTGTTTTCTAAGGCATGAAATCGGTGCAGTGTTAAGAAAAACTGTGTGCTTGAACTGTGAAAACACTGAGCACTGCTTCAGCAGAGGTTATGGATGTATTTAATTCCAAAGTCCCTGGGTGGCAGAGCTGCAATAATGAATGCTGCGGCTGGACAAGTAATATCAATAATTAATGGTCAGTTTGCTAATTCTCATGAAAATGGGCAAAGCACATTTTTATTCATGGTGCAGATGTTATCACCCTCGAAAACCTGCAGGATTTCAAAAGGATGCTTTCAATGAATAGGGACACAGGAACCTGCCTTGCATCAAGGCAGACTATTGGTCCACCTAGCTCCGTGCTCCCTACACCAGGGATGTGGGACCTGCAGTCCTCCAGATATTGTTGGACTACAGCTCCCATCATCCCTGAGCATTGGCCATCCTGCAGTCCAACAAGATCTAGAGGGCCACATGTTCTCCACCTCTTATCTCTACTGACTGTCAGAAGCTTTCTAGGGTTGCAGACAGGGGTTTTTCCAGCCATACATAGAGGTGATGGAGATGGTGAACATATGATGGAGTCTGATTAACATGGCAAGCTAGTTGACACATACAGCAATCACAACATGGTGACAATATTAAATAGCTTTCGTGTGGTGGCTTTGAGAAGACCTTCCTTAATTACCTGGGGTTCACTGCTGTTAGAGAAGGGATCTTGGATTAAATCATTTTCAACCCAAGGATCACATTCTATCGAGGGCATTTTGCCAGTGCTGGGCAGGATCAGGAGGCAAAAGTGGCATGGCCAGAGGCTAAAGGGCGTGTGATTCATATTTTTACAATACACTACATTCCAGCTTGGCAGAGGTATCTACACATACAAACAAGCGGTATTATCCCAGATCAGTAACATCTTCTATGTTACTGTAACCGATTCTCTGAGGTCTAGCTCCAAGGGATTTCTGGCGATTCCCTCACTGCGAGAAGTGACGTTACAGGGAACCAGGCAGAGGGTATTTTCAGCAGTAGCACCTGCCCTGTGGAATGCCCTCCCATCAAAGATGTCAAAGAGGTAAACAATTATACAGCCTTCTGTAGACATCTGAAGGCAGCCCTGTATCGGGATGCTTTTAATGTGTTATGTTTGGTTGTGTTTCCACTCTGTTGCATAGTGACTGGGGCAACTCAGTCAGATAAATGGGGTACAAAAAAACATATTATTATTATCATTATTATTATTATTCTAACCAGGCAAAAGCAGAGCAGATTTGGTGAGGGGTGTGGCCTGGGTAAAGGCCTGAGGGCATGATAGAGAGGCTTAAAGAGCTGCATTTGGCCCCCAGACCTGACATCCCCCACCCTAGCTAAAATAGTAACCTAATGTATTTATTTTAAACATTAAACATTAATGCCAATGTTACTTCAGTTTAGACTATGGACAACTGAGCACTGGTGAATTACAGTATAGACCAGGGGTTCACCAACTGTGGCTGCTGACCCCAAGTGGTCCGCAAGCTTCATTCAAGTAGTCCACTGTGAAGACTAGCGGGAGCAGCACCCTAAATACTCATTGATTTAAATTGCATTTTTATTGGTTCTTTTATTTCTTATGTTGTATTTTATTATTTATTGTTGTATTTTATGTTGCATTTGATGCCATTCGAATTGTAATAGAATATAGGAAATGAAAGAAACAAAGAAAATGCCATTAAAAGCTCACAGCATCTAGCACAGCACATTACAAATGCCACAACAGGCAGAAAAATCATTAAGTGGTCCACCAAGACTCTCAGCAATTTTCAAGTGGTCTTTGGGGGAAGGAACCTTGGGAATCACTGCTTCAGAGCAAGCTGAAATTGTATATACTAGAAGAATTTGTTTTAATGTATATGACTTTTTTAAAAAAGGCGGAGGGACTACTTTCATTAAAAAACAACACACCTTTTCATTACTATGGTTACTCAGCTTTTCCTTTCTGGTGTACACCGAGACTAGCTAATAGTAAGGACCAGTGGCGTAGCGTGGGGGGTGCAGGGGGGGGCCAGCCGCACCGGGCGCAACATCTGGGGTTAGGGCAAATCCACGGGTTAGGGGGCGCAAATCCACGGGTTAGGGGGCGCAAATTACTTGCCTTGCCCCGGGTGCTGACAACCCACGCTACGCCACTGGTAAGGACAAAAACAATGCAATAGTGGAGATAATGGAATAAGCACATGAAACCCTTATTGCAAAGTAGTCACTTTGTGGCTACATTGTCAACAAAGAGTTCACTTAAAATACTTTTGTTCTGGTTTTGCTGGAAGCAATAACTCAAAGGAGTTGACGGTACAGTGAAATGGAAGGAAATGCAATACTACAATCATTTTAGAAGCTACTACAAATTAAAGTCATAGAGTTCCAATTTAAAAAGAAATGAATCATACCAGGAACAGGAAAAGCATAAAAACCTTTGAGGAACATAGGAAGTTGCTTTATACCGCATTGAACGATTGATGCCCTTTGCTCAGTATTTTCTGCACTGACTGGTAATGGTTTTCCGGGGTTTCAGATGGGGACACTACCACTCTCACCTGGAGATGCTGGTGATACCACCTAGGACATTTTGCATGTAAAGTGCTTTACTACTGAGAGATGGCCCTTTCCTTTTCCCCAACCTTTGTGTTGTTGAGCATTCAAAGGGAGAGTAACAGTATTTCTTAGGAGATTTTTCCACAGGCAGGGTGAGCTCACCTATGCTTTGAAGAAGACAATTTCCTGTGCAGAGGACTTGAGTTCACTCTGCTTGGATGAGCGAAAGGTCTCTACAGAAGATCAAATGACCACACAGAGGTTGGGAGCTACGTCAGTGGAATCTGATGCTGACACTCCTTCCTGCATTCATTTCACCTGATAAGCCATCTGCTAAGGATTATGATGCTCTGCCAGTCCTGCACATCAAGTCACTGGTACGTTTAAAAGTTTGCAACCCTATGTACACAAATCCAAGATGATAACAGAAAAGTCCATGCTTCTACTCCTTATTGGTGCCACCTCTTGTGGTGTAGAGCAGGGGTAGGGAACCATTTTTGGCTCTGTGGACTAGATCCATATGAGGATCAGCCTTGCAGGGCAAATTTGAGAGATGGGTTGCATGGCATTTTAGACACAATAGACAGGTAGATTGCTTCACTTACACTTGGGCAAGCTGCAAGGAGTGTTGCCAGCCCTATGCTTTGCAAGCTTCTCCACGCTACTCCTTTAAGCTCCCAATGTCAGAGGTTTCAAGGGGCAGCACAGGGAGGCTTGCGAAGAGTAGGACTGGGAGGGAGAAGCATTTTCTATTGAATGAAATTCACTTCCCACTCTTTGAACAAGTGCACTCCTATTGCCCAATAGTTAGGAGTCTGCTTTTCTCCAGCAAAGGAACAATGTGGCGACCACTTTAAGCTCCTGATTGTTCTTTTGAATCCCTACCCTACCTACCCCACACTTGACAATATGTATGATATCAGGTGTTGGACAGGTAGCCATGGCTTTCCCAAAATGGCTTATTGGGCCAGGTTTGGTCCATGGGCAGAGGTTCCCTAAACCAGGTGTAGAGATATGTGTAGCAGGTTCTTCAGTCCATCTCTCAATAGGCAGGAAGGTCATATTGCTGAGCCGAATCACTAAAAAAAAAAAAATTCCAACTGAATGTTAACACTTTATTATTTTGAAAATGGTATGGTTAGAATTGATTTCCACCCTTGCCTTCTTCCTCTCTTTCGACATTTCTGCTGAAACACCATTCTCCCTAAGTGGTTTTCTCATGCAAGCATCATTAGCTGAAATGTTGATAGAGGAGTTTATCCAAAGTATGGAACTGAACTAATATCCAAACGCTGCTTTCTGCTCTTTGCATCCTCTTAAGCTCCCCCACAACCATCACTGGAACATCAGCTGCCGGTAAAATAGAATCAGATCAATACCACAATGGATAATAGCAGCTTGATGGAAATCAAAAGGGTACTAAACTTTCAAAAGGTCTTCATCCATTTATGCAGTCCCCTGCAGAGGTTGCTAAAGTATTTTCTTCCGAACTGCATTCCACAACCTCTGGCTAGCTTTACTGTGGCATTTTTAGATAAACCCGTAGGCAACAATAGGTAAACTAGGTAGAAATGAAATATTGTTTATTGTTATACCACTTATTGCCAGAATAGGCTTCTAAGCAGTTTACAAATATAAGAACCTTCACTAAAATATAAACTTCCATAATTAAGATACACAATCCCAATAAAACATATAAACATCCATACCTAAAGTATGCATCAAACAATCCCTTAAAAAAAAACACACCACAGGGGTTGGGTAAAGGGAATGTCTATATAAACAGGTGTGTCTATAATATCTAAGCAGTAAACGCCACATTTTGTATGGCAGTATAATTCTCCCCATCTGGCTATGGCACCCAACATGATTTGAGACCTTTTTTCAATACACACAGGTCCTATAATCAAAAATAGTGTTAGCTTTGTCCACAAAGGTACCTGGATGACATTTTAGGAGTGACACTTTCCTCAGACCTATCCTGAGGGAAGGTGTGTGGTGCATAGAATGAATGGATGGATGACTGAATGAATGAGGGATGCTAGTGCTTTGTATATTGAATGAACATACTTAAGAAAAGGAAGAAGGAAGACATCTCATGGCTTCTTATCAACCTCCTCTCCCCGCCCACTACAGTCCCTGTAAAAGTCTCCCAATATGCTTATTATTAATTTTTTTGAAGATTCAACTAACCAGCCTCATCAACAGGGACACTGCAAGGACTTCCACTTGTGCAATGGAGTCCCCCCCCCGTGTACCTCCACAGACCCCCCCCCAAAAAAAATTGGCTCTATGGGTGTCAGAGAACACCCAAAACAGGGTGCAGAGAGAGAGGAGGGGGGCTCATTCCACCTGGCAAGCTGAAATGTTTCAGCAGAGGGAACAATTAAGAGTGTGATGCAGTATTCCACACTACATATTTAACATAGAGCATACTTTGACTCTAACGTGATGACATTTGCCATCTACGAGCATTCAGTTCTCGGGGCAAGGGCGTCAAAAAACAACACTGATCTTTGTAGTGATCCTAAGTGCTCTAAAGCTCCCTTCACATTGTTTGCATTAAGGGAGACCTATGCTATTAGGATGAAATAGGTCCATGATGCTGGTTCTGAGCCTAACATCTAACACTGAGTGTAGATGTCTGAGCAGGGTAGGTCTGTTTCCAACTCACACTGAGCTTAACACACAAAGATTTTCATGCCTATAGAAATTTATCTCTATTAGCCTGTCCAACTTGTTGCCTTCCAGGTTTTTTAGACTCCATTTCCCATCATCCTAAACTAACATGGCCCATGATCAGGGATTATGGAAGTTGTAATCCAACCGTAACTGTAGGCCAAGAAGGCTGCTCTAGATGGTGTCTGAGTGGGGTGGGGGTGCAGGTTTTTTGCTACTTATTTTATAGATGCTAGACTTGCCATACATCAGCAAAATTCCTGACATGTCCTGTTTTCCTTGGGTGTGAAAATCGTGTCAACAATTTGGGTTTGTTCCCCAAAAAAGCCCAGCAATTTTTGGTGGGTTTCTTTAAAAAAAAAATTGTGGGTGTCAGAAATTATACATTTTGAAATATGGCAACCCTGTAGATGTAATGTCGGGGGGGACACACACGAATTATCAGTGCCTATTTAAATCCGCAATTGTTAGAACAACAAGGTTGTGGTTTGAGGACCCGACCCCCACGATGCGAAATGAATACACAAGGACACATGATATAAGGTTAATGGGCATGGAAAGGCCACAACTTTATTGATTACAGCAGTGGAAAAGGTATTGGCTTAGGCATTGGATCTCTAAAGCAAGTGGGTTTATTCACCAGTAGGTGGAGCCTGTTGATGCTAATCCAACTATAGGCTCCCGCCCTGATGTCACCGAGGGTCGTGCTATGGCCTCCCGCCAAGCAGGCATCGGACAGAACACACGACCGCCAGATTCCTTTAATGGAATACCCAAAAATTGAAGGCATAGGCGATGGCCACATCTAGCCCTTCGACACACCACAACACATTATTCCAATGCCTAACCTACCCACCAATACCACAAAAGTTGTGACGATTGCTACGAGGTAGGCGAAAAAACCAAAAAGCCTAATGCCAAATGGAAAAACTCCTACCAGGCCCCCTAGACAACCAGGGCGACCAACCTAAGGTCCATAACAAGGCCAATGACCTAAGCCCTAACTATAAGGGAGTGGAGGGTGGGTGACTCGCGATGAGACGATGGCGAAGAATGAGGCCGGGGAGAGGCTGGCACTGCAGCAAAAGGCTGCAGTGGCTGCCTCCTGAGGGGTGTGGGCGCCAGCCAGGTGAGGTGGAGGCAGGGGGCTACGCCCCCTGCTAGAGGCGGTGCTCGGGCTTCCGTCCACAACCACTCCCCTCTCTTCCAGGGAGGAGAGTCTTTATCATCACCTGCATCCTGCTTTCGGCTATTTTCATTTACATTTACATATGCATATTTAACTATCGCCTTTGAACTTCATTTGGGTGTGAAGTTCTCAGTTCAGAATGAAGCTTTCTCTTTTCCTTTACAAAAGCTTAGCTCCATTCTGCCATGACCTGCACCTTTTAAAATACATATTGATCCTAAATTATACTATTTAAAAGCTTGACTTAATGTACTTTTTACACCCTGAGTAACGGTCAGTGTTCAAATCCTTTTATAAATAAAAAATATCACTTTATCTGCAGTTTTTGTTTCCCCTTTAATGATCAAGGGTGAGGGGAGAAATAATAAATTAGGGCTGAAATCCTATATACGCTTTACCTGGAAGTACACCTCATTGAATTCAGTGGGACTTACTTCTCAGTAGACATGCATAAGATTGTGTTGCTAAAAGGCAAGCTGAAAAATTTAATCCTATTAGGTTTTTAAAGTAAGCTCAGGGCAGTAAATTATCCTAACCCTTGAGCAAATCCTGTTCCATAAATTTTGAGTAGGCTCTTCATCTCTCTCTCCTCACTCTCATCTTCCCATGAACAGCAACGTAAAGGAAGATGATGTGTGTAGGAATGTTCCGCCTCAACGTTACCTTTTGAGGAGTTTTTGTGCTGTGTTTCAGACAGCCACAGATTGGACGGAAGAAAGTATGCAGTCCCTAGCAAAGAAGCCAAAGGAAAGCTAAGAGTTTGTTCAGTGCATTCCATCCTGTGTTGAATTTCCCTCATCACACTTTTTAAATAAATACTGAGAACATGCTCACTCCCTTTCTGAAATCTGTAAAAAGACTGAGATTATCCTGAAGGTTAGTAAAGCATGCCATCCCATGTCCAGGTAGCTGCATTGCCTTAAGAAATGCTCTGCAGAGGAATGCATGCTTAGGAATCCTTGTTCCCTTTTGTATTTCTCCATTGACCAAGACAGTAGTAGTAGAACATTGTTCATATAACTCAACCTGACATGTCAGTCTGTCAGCACATTATGGCATCAAGCAGTTCCCTTGGTGTCCCACCCAATAATATTGTCCATATCTCATTAACTGTTAGGAGAAAATGCTACATAGAAAATTAACACAGTGGGCTTTTACAGTTTTTTCCCACTTTTAAAAATTAATGAATTAAGGATAGATGTCACTCCCACTCCTCCTTGCTTATGGGATTAGTCTCACCCAAGTGGCAGAAATGGCTTACCACATATGAATGATTCAGGCAGCTGTTGACTGCCAGGCTCACTTTTTTCCGTTGTTTAGCTTGGCTGCTGTAAGAGACTCCCGTCAGTTGCATACATTTGGAGTCAGGAATCTGGAAGGGAAGATGGAAGGTGTAAATACAACCTATGAATTTGTATATTTGGCTGTTTTAACGTGCCCCACTGCCACAGATTCTATAATATACATCCTCCCTGCATGGAGCTATTTATACTTTTCCTTTCTTAATGGAATCAATTCACTGCAGAGAGTCCTAACCACCAGGCTCTTGGAGGAAGCCAGTAGAAAATTCAGAATTGCGAGGAAACCTGAACCAGAAAGCACCAGCAAGGGTCAGAAAATGGTATGTGGAGCTCACATTTGAAAGCCCTAAAGTTAAATCCTAGCTTTAATGCTTTGCCTAGGTAGACTACCACATTTCAGATTCAGTTTCTGCCCTCCCTTCTGGCCTTCTGAAATGGCAATAATGTTAAGTTGAATGAGGTAACAGCAGTAGCAACATCCAGGTGCTAACTGGAAATAAATTCCATGCAATGTCAAAGGACATTAGGGCCAACAAACTAACAACATTTATGTAGGTCAATATGAACACACTCTGGCTTCATCCATGAGGAAAGTTTATCAAAAGATGAGTATACTATTTACTATGAGCATGTTCACCATGAGTATGTCTAATCCAGAGAGCCATAAATAAATAACAAGAAAAGAACTTGCCAAAGCTCTACAACTGTCTATGACAGACCTATTCCGCCAAAGACGATTGGGTAGCTATGCCCTCCAGGCCTTTAAAAAATAATAATCCCTGTGATTCTCACATGTTTTTCACATCCATAATAATTTTATTCTGCTGTGACTATAAGTGAGGGTTGCATGAAATTGCAATCAGACATTGTATCAGATGACCTGATGTGTTAATCAACACTAAAGGTACACCACAGGGAGCAAAAACAATAAATTTTAGTTCAGAGACAAGTGTTCCTATTGTTCCTTTGCAGCAATTAAAAATGAAAACAATGGGAGATATTTTAGGAGGGGGAAACACAAAGAAGATTAATGCAGAGATAGCTTCTTTGTTCCCTGTGTGTTGCATATTGTGGGTAATGTAGATTTTTCTTCATCTGAAGCACAAATGAACTTGTTGAGTTCTTTTTATTTATTTTCACACCATTCATATTTAGTGTATATTGTGTGGTCCTCCAGAAACTGTTGGACTGCAAGTCCCATCGGACCCAGTAAACACAGCCAAAGGTCAGGGGTGGTGGGAGTTTTACTTCAGGAGAAGCAGGTTCCCCTGCCTAGCAATTAAAATCTATGGAGAGGGCATTGTGGCTATACTCCAAACAGTACTTGATGGGACAGTGAGCCATGTGGGGCCTTCATGGTGGTGGCACCCTCCTGGTGCCGCTCAAGCTGTATCAGGAGTCTTCCATGCTTCAGTTCTGTAGGTTGCCCAAGATGCATATTGTCATTTGGGCCTTTGAATCCTTGTGAAAGTGCAAAGAGTTTGATTTAATGCACAGCCTATCAGATGTATTTTCTTACAGCTGTTGGTTTTAATGTTTCTGATACGTTGGTTTTAGTTTTGTGAATTTTGTATCTTATATTAAATGTTTTACGAACCACTCTGGCTTGTCGTTTAGAAAAGCGGTATAAAAATTGAAACAATAAACCAATCAATTTTTAAAAATTGGAGTGTAAACCCTGAAAAAGAGAGTTAAGATGCTCATTTTCTACAGAGTGAGAAAAACTATTTGCAGAGTAAAAGGAATAGCCAGGTCAGAAACGAACAAGAAGTGCCTGTCAGCTCAGTTTCCAGAGAGGTTAGGAATCAAAAACCTTTCTCCTTGCCAGAAATTCCAAAGGCTGGAGAAACGTCATTGATCTGAATGGATCAGCAAGAAACTGCTCTGAACAAAGCAGAAACTGTTCAGTTTTTGAGAAGCAAACTTCTCTTGGGCTGTGTAGACTTTCTCTTTCATGGGTTTGAAGGGGAAACTGTCAGTGAGAAATGTATATTCCCCCCCCCAACTGATTTACACAACTCTTACAGATAAGCAAACTTCCACAAGAAACTGCCAGTGGCTTTTGATATTCATACAGAGGCAACACTTGAGCTACTTGCTCTGGATTCTGCAGGTGGGACTTCTACTGGCAAACTATGCAGAGGTGCCCCCAGCCTTCTTCCTGCAGAGTAGGAAAATGGTGTGTGCAACACATGCCATTGCGGTGACAGTTAGCATAAAGCTTTGGGTTGAATAGACCTGGAATAAACACATGCAACTAGTTCTTCTGCCTCAGCCTGGTCAGCCAAAACAATACAGCAGAGTGAGGAAACCTGTGATCCTGCAGATGTTGTTGGATTCCAACTCCTATCACCCGCAGCCAGTATGACCAATGGGCGATGAAGAGAGTTGCAGTCCAGCAACATGTGAGTGGCCACATTTTTCCCATCTCAGCAATATAGCCCACTTGTTTCACTCTTGCTCAGTCTCCAGATTAAAGCCATCACCTCCCAATCTCAGACCATCCAGGCCAATGGATGTGGCCTTGATCAACTCCTCCATACTCAGGAACATCCCTCCTAAGCAGCCTACACTGGTACCTGAAGCTGCAGAATAGGGAAATGATTGTTAATCAACAGATCCCCACCCCTTGTCAAGGAGCTATAAAGCCAGCCAGTCTTCATAACGGTGTAGCACATGGGTGAGGCAACAGCTCACTGTTGGGTAGTTCTGGCTAGTCTTGGCTACAGGGAGCTGTCCAAGGTCTTTCCCAGGGGTCTTCTGCTTTGCCCTAATAACCCTTACTTAGACTTGACAGTTGGACTCACCTTACTCAGACCCTGGTCTTCAAGACCTAACAGTGCTTCTTAATTTGTGAGTGCCTTGGACTCTCTCTGGCCACTGCACATTCTGGGACCCCAACCTGAGAGAGAACAGGACAGGGGTGGTTTTTTTAAGGATAGGCTCCCTCTATGATTTCCTATAAAATGTTTCTGCTATTTATGAGATTTATTACCCATTCTTCACAATATAGTCCCAAGGCAAGTTATATTAATTTTGAAATACAGTATTGAAATCAGTTAAAAACAAATTGCAGTCAATAGAGGGGGGCATCCTAAACAATATATCTCAAGTGCCAAAGAGCCACGTTCATCCTTGGACTGTCCTCCCCCCAAGGCATGCCAGTGATGAACAGCGCTCTCTCTCTCTCTCTCTCTCTCACACACACACACACACACACACAATCACTTCCCTCCACTGGTTTGAATAGAGCAGATAAGAAAAGGTTATCCCCTCAAATGATTGATTTCTCCATGCATCAAATAATTGACCCAATGTTGAAATAGGAGGCATCAGGGTTCTGGCCTTCCATCATCTCAGTCCTGTGTCTACTTTTAAACAATTTTCTTTGCTACTGTTGCCTAGATTGGTGGGGGTCTTGGGAGCAACCTGGGATGGGGGGAAAATTGATTTCTTTCCCCATTGGACTCAGTGAAAAGTCCAAACCTTACAGAAATATCACTGGTACCACAAGGGAAAGAGAACTCTGCCAGTTCCTGTTTCTCTCTGTTTTTCATTTTTCCATTCTTTTTCAATTTTTGCATGCTATTTTCACTGATATATGCATTGTATGCACACCTCTGCCTAAATATATGTCTTTGTGTATACATTATTTCACTGGAGAACTGCATCACAAATTTGGAGAAGTGCAGATTTCAGTTTCTTTTAGCAAGTTTGATTGAGTAGGTTCACATTAAAATATAACTGAACCCCATTTCTCCTTCATCCCTAGTTATTTTTTATTTTCATTTATGACAAACATTTCAAACAGAATCATCTTTACATATTTCAACTTTCCCTTTTTTCTGTGATTGCTTATATTTAGTCTATTTTTCTGCATATCCCAATTTAAATCTATTTTAAATTTTATTTCCATCCTTTTCATATATGTTTTCAATGCTGCACGTTTTTACATTAATCCTGCAAAATGTCTTAATTTGTTTACAATGAGTTTGTAAATATTCAACAAATGATTTCCCATTCCCGCTTAAAGACTTTGTTATCTTGATTTCTTATTCTTCCGGTAAGTTTTGCCATTTCTGCATATTCCATTAGTTTGAAGAATGGCTACAGAAACTAACAGAAACCTCCATCCCTAGTTATCACCAAAATAATACCTCTGCAAAATTCACCAAAGTTCTCATTTACTATATTTTAGTCAAACGTATTTGTAATATTTGGGATGTAATACAGTATGATTAATAGCAAATTAGTAAATGTATTGTTGCATAAAGACTCTGCTACTATTTGCAAACATTTGACAGATTGGTATTGACAGTAGTGCATTTTAAAGTGTAATACATTCTCTGCCACATTGACTAGAATACGCGCACTGAATATATATGAGGCAGCTAGTGGGAGATGACAATACTATACCACCAAGGCAGGTGCATACTCTTTAGAACAGCTGTAATGCACCTCTAGCACTCCAGATGTTGCTGAACTACAACTCCCATCACCCTTAGCCATAGACCATGCTTCCTGGAGCTGAATGGAGTTGTAGTTCAGCAACAGCTGGAGAGCCAAATGAGCCAGAGTCCATCCAGTTATCAATTGAGAAAGGAGGGAGCAGCATTCTAGGACTGTCAGTGCTGCTACAGCTTCTTCTCAGCCAGCTGCATTGGCAATAAAATGACATAGAGGTGGAACTGCAGAGCCACTCTCCTGACACCAGCTGGAGCTGCTTGGTAGAGTGATTTTCAAATGCAGCGACAGGGATTGAGTGTGTAAGGAGAGAGAAATGTATGCTTACATAATTTTTTTGCATGGGATCATATGGTTATAGGGTTCAATCTTTGTTGTACGGTGTGTTTTGTTGTTTCTATGACTTGTAAACTGGGCTGTTTGTAGCAATGTAAAAAAGGGTTGCATCAAATAAGAATGAAATAAAAAAAATGAAATATGGAATGATGGCAAGGAGGAGAGAAAGAATGGGAAGAGCTATGCCTGCATACAAAAGCGCTGGTGTTTCAGGAAAGTGCAAACAACAAAGCAGCAGGGGTAACAACCGAAAGTGCAATGATGGAAAACTCAGGAGGAATCTGACTACGCACAGGCAAGAATCCATTTAAAAGCATCTCTGGTGCACCGATGGCAGCCAAGCAACTTATGCACCACCACCACTCTGTCTGGGTAGCACCAACCAAGAATATTTTTCCATATGGTCAACAACCAGTTAGAATCTGGGAGAAAACGTACCCAAACAGAGCGGTCTGCTTTTAAAAATGAATAAATCCCAGCAGGTATTCAAAGAATAAATGAGATGGTGTTTTGAGCTGACCTGGGAATTCATTTTTCTCCTCTTATCTGCAGTGTTTCATATTTTTTCAAACAGATTCATTTTAATTATTTAGTAAGCAAGTTGTATGATTGTAGTTATGTGATACTGCTTCAGTTTACTTTCAAAAGTTTCAAGCCATCTGAAGATACACAGTATGTGTGTGTATGCTGTGTTTCAGGTAGGGAAACAAAACGTAATAAATAACTAAATATAAATTAAAAAATCAATATGTATTGCCTTATAATGAGCTGCAGATAAAATTTGTTCACTTCCGACCCTATAAGAAAAATGCTTTACATAATATTCAGAGGAACACCCCTAGGTGGAGAAGGAACGACATCCCATCACAGGGTTTCAGTGCCCAGATGAAGCGCATGACATCACTCCTGCAACCTGCCTGAAGTACAAAACAGGGACATCCTTTCTCCCTTTCGATGCAAAATTGCTCACTTGACATTTACATGCAATCTGCCTCTGAGAACTTATCTTTGCACCCCTGAGATAGTCCGAGCTAGGGGACTGGTGGATAAACTCCCCGCTAGTAAAGGAAGCAGTTAAGAATCAGGCTCCGTGGGATTTGTTTCCTCCCATTCTGCTGGCAATTTGGCAGAACAAAATAGCGCTGCTATTTCACACCTCACAGAGGAAAAAAATGTTTGTCAGCTGTCAGAAATGGTTTGTGCTAATGCCCCTCCAATCTAGCCAAGAAGACAGCAGTAAGAAAAGAAATGTCTAGGAAGCTTGCCTTTAATGAACCCTAAAGAGATTTGTTGATCAAAAATAGTGCAAACTCCAAAGGTTTCAGGCTTGGGCCTATAGGCATACCTGACCAAAGCCTCAGTGATGGTGCCACTAGATAGGAGAAGAATAGCTAACTCACTTCAGAAGCTATTGGCTGACTTGTTTACTTAGTTTTGAGGTCACTTTGGATGAAGCATAGCCCTAGCAGAAAGTATAGCCCCTTCTACCCACTCTTGCTATAAAGTATTTGCATCTGTCATGCGATCTGGGATGGGGGGGTGAGGATGAGCTCAAAACTTGCATTTGTCCATTTGGAGACCAATTACATCAGCCAGAAATGTCTTGTCTTCCATTCTATGATCTCTTCTCCCATCCTGGGCTGAGCCAACATATTTTGCTGCCTGAGAAGGACAAGATGGCGCCTCATGCCCCTCCTTCCACATCCCATGTCTAGAGGCTGACCAGACAAACAGTTGAATCTTACTTTAACACTGGTGACAGGTAGGGAATTGCGGGAGGTGGATGATTCTGTTCCCATTTAAAGGCAATCCTCCATAATTTGCTCTTAGTGAAACAATACACAGGCTGTCCTTCATAGTTTGTACTTCTCTGAATTTTGCGGTGCAGTCCTTCAGTCAAGTAACATATAGAAAATTAAATATACTGGAGTGAAGTGTGCATTAAAAAACTTATTTGTAAGAACAGCATACAGAAATGCAAGCTACTGAGGTAAACGGGGGGGGGGGTATTGGAAGGAATCTGCACTAACTTGCTGGTGAATTTTCGTGAGGACTTAAAAAGAAAAAGAAACACCAACCAAAATGTGGAGAACTGAATTTAAGATTAGGGGAAATGAGAAAGTAAGAGAAAGCAAAACTGGCCTATGTGTCCATCCCTAATGAAATGACAATATCATCGACTGCAATGAAGAGCAGAAGGTTAGCTTAGAGGACACAGAGCAGGCCCCATGGCGTGCCCATAGCCTTCAGCACCTTGCTGCCATGCCCCCAACAGCTGCTGCCTGACACAGCTGCTTCACTCAGCCTAATGGTAGGGCTGGCCCTGCCAATCTTTTGCTTAATTCAACCTTAGTGACAGCATTACGGCTCATATCTTTCACCTCTATTCCATTCACCCCTCAGAGTCTGTTCTCCTGTCTCTGCTTCATTATACTGTTTTCTTCCATATTTCTACTTCACCAGCTGGGTTTTAATGCTGCCCTCCCAGTCCCTCATCTCTTCTGGTGGTGGTATTGGTGCATATCAGCTTCCAGGTACACCTGCAGGCTCCCAGCCATTGCTGCTTTGATATCTTGGAACCACAGCCAGCCCTGTTTGGCCCCTGCTTCAGAAGGATGCAGTGGAAGTCCTCCACTGAAGCGTGTCAATTGCTGGAGAGAAAAAAGCACCGGTAGTTCATTTGTGCATTAAATGTTCTTATATGCATTCAGCATTGTCTGTTTTGATCCTGATTTGAGGAATTTTTTCTCCAAAGTTTTACATCAGCAGCCAAGGAGGACGTGGATCACATTGTTATTTTATACATGCTTGCCAATTTTCTGGTTCCAGAATAGGAAAAGGACATCTGCAAAGCTGCAAATTAAGAATTTTGAACAGTTTTAGATGATTCTTTGGGGAAGAGAGGCAGACTTATAATAATACTTGATAACAGATGTTGACCTTAACGTATTTTGGAGCAGTGATTGACCAAAGAAATGTCTCGAGGGTAATCATTTATGCCAGCGTTAACCAAATGATTGATTTAGGCAATGATGTGTTAAAAAGTAAACAGAGAGAGAGAGAGAGAGAGAGAGATTCTAACACAGTAGAGTTGTATAATAAATGCCTGTGATGTATTTTTATAATTTAGCCATGGTGAATTTAGACTTCAAGGTAAAACAATTTGGAAATAGACAGCCAGTGTAGTGAGCAATGGTTGGGAATGTGGAATCCATGGCAAGGGGTCTGACCAACCTCTCGTTGCATGCCACTACCTGAATGAGGCAAAGTGGTGTAATGGTTTGAGTGCTGGATTGAATTGTATTCTTGACTGCCTTCTTAATTTGTTCTTAGGTGTTTTGTTTCTTTTCAAACTTATTGTTGTGTCCTTTGCATTTTGTAAATGCCTTTGGACTATTTTCTGAGATCGCCTAGCCCATGTGTGATCTCTGATTGAGTCCTTATCTACCGCAATCTGTCATATGTGCGATTTTTGCTCAAAGTGGTTGCTCAGAAATTCACCTAATTAAAAAGTGCTATCCATCTGTAGAAGCAAATATGAAATGACAGTGCTTCAAAACAAATCTGCCTTTTTAAAAAAAACACCTCCCTCTCACAGCCAAGTAATAACATCTCTCTCATTTTTTACCTGGAGTATGCAAGAGTGCTGTTCACACCAGATTCACGCTTGCCTTAATAGTAGCAATTTATTTTTATTTATTTTCTGCATGTGCATTTTAAAAACCTAATTTCGGTACTTTTTTCAATAGATGCAGCCTGAAATAATCATTGGAAATCGGCGATCTTATTCAAAGCACGTTTTAGTTAAAAGTAAATTTCCCTGGAATTGATAGTACTTGCAGTCATATAAAATGGGAAAAGGATTGGGCCAGGAGGTCCGGTGGCACCTTAGAGACCAATTTAATTGTGGCAGCAGCTCCTATGGACAACAGCCTACTTCACAGTTTTAATTGACAGGAGTGGTTGAAGCAAACTGTTGGTCAATAAAGTGAAAATTAAATATGACAAGCATGGAAATGCACACATCCTGGGATACCAAAGAAAAACACAGTATATAATCTACATTGACTCATATGCAATTTTAGGATTACTAAGCATCAATACAGTATAAATGGAGAAGGCAACTGCTGTTTGCAATAAACAGCTACTCCTCTAGGAAGGAGCAAACTTTTGAGAAGGATCATAGGGAAATGGTATGAATACTTGTAATAGCCCTCTTGATATGCTTTCGCATTCAGAACTGCTCTGTCACATTCACAAAGCAGCTAATAAGAAATTGACTGTTCAGACACTGCGCTAGGAGCAGGAGAGGACCTGCTGCAGAACGATTCTTCTACCACTTGCCAGGCTTGTACAGGGCACAGCAGTGGGCAACAAGGTTGGGAGGCACAGTAGTTTTGGCAGGTATGCCAGATTGGTTCTGGTAGGGTTGCACAGACACACCAGCAGGGCCAAATCAGTGCTCCTGCCAATGTCCCAGCACTGCCATGACTTTGCCACCTGCCTCAACCCCAAACTGTCCTGGCGAGTTGTAGCAATGCCACTGCTGGAAGGCTGGCTCTGCATGAGTGCCACAAGATGCCAGTCATTATTTCCCCAAACCATGAGCCCAGCCAGACAAGCCTCTATAGCTAGGCAATCTTCACTTCCTGGTACTCCACCCTGGGATTATATGATGAAGGATAGGCTAGGAATTGCCAAACATATGAAATTTTTAAAAACCCAAAAACCGTACTTTGAATAACATGTATTTATCGCATTTGTGCACTGAAGTGCCTCAAAGCAACTTATGCAGTAAAACTAAAACAACAGAGACATTAAAATAAGATAAAAACAAGAATGGACGGAAACAATATATTTAAAAGGAACAAGTCCTACCAAAGGAGCACACAAAAGCCTAACTACCCTCCTCATTAAAAACCATAAGCCTAGGTAAAGGAGGACATTTTTGCCTGGTGCCAGAAACAGATAGCAATGGTGCCAGGCAATGGAAATAACTCTGGAAATTGTGCTTGGAAAGTGACCAGTAGCGATTGGAGCTGTCATAACATGGCAATCACCTGCTCCCTGCAACTGGCCCTAGTGAATAGTCTGTCTGCAGCATTCTGAACCTTTGTCACACTCAGGGATCACATCTGGCAGCAGCAACAGTACACAAAGCTGTGGAAGAGCTTTTCTTTCCTTTAGTGTGCAGTTAGACAGAAAAAGTGGAGTTGGAATTTGTCCAGGTCAAAAGCTGATAATGTCCACTTTGAAAAAACTTAGGGAGGGGAAATGAGACACATTAGACATGTGTGTTTATGGAGCACTTAAATGATGGTCAACATTAGGCTAAATTGTGCTCATGGTCCATATTTGAAGTGTCCAAACCACATTAAAACTCCTTCTTCATTTTGGCCAGAACCTCCTCTTCTTCACCTTTCTCTTCAGGCAAGTAATGCTTCATTACATCCCTGAAAATACCCTTAAAGTAGTCCTGATTTTACACCTGTTTGTTGCGGAACTAAAGCAGGTTCATAAATGAATCGCTGCTTATGAAAACTACTGGCTCCTATGGGGAAATGTCCCCTAGTTCAGGATATAAGCAAGCAGCAAAGCACACTTTTCTTTTTTTAGAATAAGGTGTCTGATGGAAAATTTGTGCCATTGGAAAATTGGCTTTGAAAAAAACTCTGGTGGGCTTTCGAGCTAGAAGGATCAAGTAGGGGGTGATGGAAAAGACTGAAACCCTGGACAGCTGTTGCCAGCCAGGGCAGACAGTCCTTGTCTTATCTAGACCCATCACTCAGATGGGTACATCTGAGTTCCCATGGTTATGGTTATGTAACCATAAAACTAATGATTTACAACTGAAGATAAATTAGCAGGAACTCATGGTGGAAAACAAAGGCTCAATATTCTACAACTGGATACTCAAGTCCCAGCTTTCCGGTCTTACTTTTGACTAATACGTCTTGGTATTACCCACCAAGCCTCTTTTATTAGCATCTTAGGTTACCATAAACAACAACACAGCATCCAATTTTCTCAAAGGTTAACATTTGACCTCTTCCAGCTCTGACTAAAGGGAGGTTTTGTTGGGAATGGCTCTGAACTTTCCAAAGATGGGAGAAATAGGGAGTACAAAGCAAGTTGTGCTTCCTCTTCTCACGCTTGTTTAGATAAGTATATCTGAAGCATCTGTCAATACACATTCTTAAGACTCTAGTGCTCCCGAGGAGGAAACAACACCAGAATTTGCCTTTCAGGAGGGAATGGCTAACCTGTGGCCTTCAGAGTTTATTTGTGCACCTAAATCACTCCACCCCAATAATGAGCGATATGGTATTCCTTTGTTCCCCTTTTGTGAGGCTGTAGGGTGGCCCACCAGCCGCCACAAAATGGTTGCCTCTGCCTCAGTTTACTCTGCACTTGGCTTACTCTGCAAAGGCAGCTCCTCTATCCTTAGTATGATGCCACTGCAGGAAGGTCCTAGGGCTCAGTTTCCAGAGTCCCAAGACAATTCCACTTCCTTCCCCAACACTGTAATGAGAAGCAAAATTGCTGAGCATCCCCTGTCCTCTGGTGCTTAGCTAGCTTTCCATATCCCTAGTTTGCAGGTACACTATTGTATGGTAAGTGTGTATGAAATTATGGATGCTTTCTAGGTGGCGAGTGTGCATGTGTGTGTGCACATGTTTAGTCACCACTCCTGCTATTGACACATGTCCCTCAGAGGAGTGACTGACTATCAATGCAGCCCTCAGAACAAAAAAGTTTAGACAGCCCTACTTTGAGAAGATGCATGGAATCATCTTTGGTCCTTCTGAACAACCAAGGAAATGAAGGAAATGCTGCTCATTTGCGCTTTGCCCCCAAGAATGTTCAGAGTTGCCCCTAATTCTCTTATATAGGAGAAACCAACGTGGCCCAGTGAACAGATTGCTGAGGTGGACCAGGGGGACGATCAATTAGAGCTTTGACTATTCGTCAGAGTTATTTGATAGGTTTGGCCAAGCCATTCTCTTGCGGCCTTTGTTCCCCATGTGTAAAATTGGGGCTATTAAACCACAGTGCACTTGAGAGAAATTGAAAGTAGTCTGTGCACCAAATACGAAATATTGCAGGAACTGTAAAGCAGTGGGTACATTAAAGAAATTATAAACAATGAATAGTAGCTGAATTTTATGATGGTCAGCAGCCACTACGGTAGAGTGTACATTACAAGATTTGTGTTGAAAATGCAAATGGAACAAAGTGTAGCTTATGCCAGGGGGATGTTATCAATATGTATGGTTTTAGTTCACCCGTTTAACATTGGTAGAGCTCACAGCTTTAATCCTTGGCAACTGCACTTTGAAAAGATCTCCAGTATAGCAGAGTTGGAAAGGTCTATGTCCACAATCAAAGAAGACAGTACTGGGCTAGATGACTAGGTGACAGTACTGGGTGAGTCAGAGGCCACATCTGCACCTTACATTTAAGCACTCTCCTACCATTTTAACAGTGGTGGCTTCTCCCATAGAGTCATGGGAACTGTAATTTGTTACAGGTGATAAGAGCCCTCACAGAGCTACCATTTCCACATTGGTTTAACAACCAATCCTTCACAAGGAAGAAGGTCTGCTTCAGATATCTCAGTAGGTCTTATTTCTATCCACCTCCAATTTACAAAACCTCCACTGTGTTGTTTGTATAACTGGGTGGTGTCATTTTGGTTGTTGCAATGGGAGCCAGAAATACTTTCCATCTATCAGTTGATCTTCTTTCTGTGCACCCCCAAAACAAACCCGCCACAGTCTTTGTCTTCTTTCACGGTTGGCACAGGTGGTTCCACATCGCCTTCCCCCCAGCTGCATTCATTCAGTCATTGGGGAGCAGTCGAAAGAAGCAAAACTCAATCTTTTCCAAAGCCCCATTCCCTGCCCATCTGCATGGGGAGAGGCAGAGCAGGTCGATAGCAGCTGGTGTGCTTCCTTCATGAGGTGCAGCAACAAAGGCCCAGCAAACACTAGCAAGAGAATCAAATACTTTATTGAGTACATACTATACCAAATGTTACACAAAGAAATCAGCCTCAGACATCGAGCTATTTTTCCTGGCATACAGCTGGAGGGGGGAAAATACACTAATATTTTATAAGCAGCCAATGCAGAGAAGGAAATATTCATTTTCCCTTCTATGCTTGTTTTGCCTACAATTCACCCACTGTATGTCTTGGTGGAGGTGGATGAGATTAATCTCTGCAAGAAGTGGAAAATAAATTGCCTTTCCGAATTAGCATGAACTGTTCATTTTTTTCCTCTAGTCCACTTGCAGGATGGTGGGGTGGGGGAGAAAATGTTACATTTAGAGCTGTACATAACTTTTGTGCAAACAAATATGCCCATTCTGTGAACCAAGCAAGATTTGGTGAGAGTAAGCCACACATGTTTCACCATGTGTTCATGTTCAGAGCAAGAGATGGTGGAGTGGGGTAGGTTCTAACTTTTACATTCAGGGTTGTGTGGCCAAGGGTTTTTGAATCCTCTCCTGCCTTAACTCTCCAGACTCTTGACACTTCAGGTGCATTTTAGTTTTGAAACCCTTTGCTCGCTCTAACACTAGAAGCTAAGAGAAAAGTGTGAAAATTTAAGCATTCTTTATTCCTTTATTTATTTTTCTTCATTAAAGTATTTATTTTCCACCCTCTCATAAAACAGCAGGGCAGTGTGCAGTAATATAAAAATATTAAAAACAATTCAAAATGATCATTAAAATTACTGGCTACTCTAGGGGCATTTTAGACAACTGCATAAGCCTGTAGGCGGGGGGGGGGAGAGTCTATGCCTGCCGAATCTCTGCTGGAAGAATGTTCTTCAACATGGTGAGGCAGCATGCATTGTTTGGTTGAAGGATTGGATAAAATTAGAAAGAGAAGAAATCCTCGATTTAGGACATGATAACAAATTTGGCTGGCATGTGTATTTATGCTATGAGAAAGATAAAAAACATAAAAGGTTTCATAATCATATAATAAGGAAAGCATTGATAAAGGTATGGAATAAATACAAAGATTTCTTAGAACCTAAAATACCATGGTGGTTGTCGCCAGTTGAGGCAATAACAATGAAACCGTTGAATAAAAAAGGAAACTGGCCAACATATAGAGATTTGTTAATAGAAGAAGAGAAAGGTTTGAAATTAAAAAGTTATGAAAATTTGAAAGTTGGTTCCATCACAGACAAATTAATGAGCAGTTTAAAGAAGATAACAAAAGGGAGTTCAGCTACACTATCTCAAACTTCCAAAAGGAAATTGTGGAGGGAAACACCAAATTACTGAAGAAAGTCACCATAAGACCTTCAGGTATAAGGCAACATATAAAGTTACTAATAAATAATAATTTAAAGCAGGGAATTCACAGGGTAAAAGAACTTAAAACCAAAGAATTGCCAGTGTGATACAATGCAGGGGCTGTCATGATCCATTTCACAATATCCATATTGAGTAAACACTTTGCACAATGCTTTTGGAGCAGCAAGGAATTAAGCTTGCTACACAAATCTAAAGCAAATGTAGCCCTTTTAAACTGCATGTTTCATGAATGACAGGTCATGAAGCTGTTCAGAGCTCTCTCTTGTCTGGACCATCTGGGATAGGGTTTCCATCCAGAAATAATTTTTACAGGCCAGGATTTCACGTTCTTGTTTGGTTGCCAGAACTGTGGAACTAAAAAGGCCATTAAAAATCCAGCTGTATACGTATTTACTGTCATAATGCACGTGTGTGTACTAAGGAGTCACTTGGGAACAGCAGCTGCCTTTGCAAAATAGTACACTTTTGCAAGCGCAGTAACGGCTATCATAGGTGCAGTGCATTGCCATGGGAGATGTGCCATTTTAGTGACATGCACAGATGAGTTTGCATGTGCAAATGACAGCTTCATGAGTTGGAGCTCTGAAGGGGGTTGCAGGAGAGGACCAAAAAGGTTGTGGGAGTCAGGTGAAGACATCCCTGCTTCAATTCTGATGTGAAGAACAGCGTGCAAAGGTGGCATGAAATGCAGCAGGGGGAAATGACATTGCTGCATTTTAAGCAGTTAATGTGACTGCAACCTTAGACAGTTGAATAATCTTAGCCAGATGGAGGAACATTCTCTTCACTAAGGAAAGGGACTGTTCATATTAAAGGACACTTTGCCTTAGGTCAGGTTTCCTCAACCTTGGCCCTCCAGATGTTTTTGGCCTACAACTCCCAAGATCCCTAGGTAGCAGGACCAGTGATCAGGGATGATGGGAATTGTAGTCTCAAAACATCTGGAGGGCAGAGGTTGAGGAAGCCTGCCTTAGGTAGTTTCAGGCTTGTCTACTGTACTTTGAAAGGAACTCTGCATCTGCTATGACACAGTCTACAGTTCCACGGTTTTTTAAAACAGAAAGGTGACAAATCATAACCTAGGAACATTATCATGTTGCAGTGAGGAAAATACAATTCATTTCCAGGTTCTCAAAAACTCATTCTGATTCATGTTCACTTCCTGATTTGATTGCCAAATATTAATTGAAGGGCATTCTGCATTATCTCAAGATTAGCTCTAGTGTGATTTTAAAAATTACTCTTATCAACCTCATTCTTTACGTTAATCAAACTAAAACCCAGCCAAACTGGCTAATAGGGTCACCCAAAATAACAGCAGAGACATCTGGCAGTATCAACTGATCCACAGTTCACTGTTCTCTTTAGCTACATGGTAACACGGGTGATGTTCATTGCATTCAAATGAGGCAGCCTTACTGTCATCAAATATTCTTCTCACAGCACCATCTTGCTGGCCAACAGTTTATGCATTCATTAGAAAAATCTGCTGTATCCAGTTTTCTTGATGCACTAAAAACAGAAGTGCATACTGCATGTTTTTGCTAAGTCAGATACAAACCTTGCTGCTTCTAACGAGCAATTTCAGTAAGCAGTAAACTCTAAACAGCTTCCACCTAATCCTCATACTTATCAAAAGCAACATTACTGACCGACTGGTTTTCAAGCAGCCTGACTGGGTTATTTTTTCTCACTTGGCTAGCTATGCGTGTGTGTGTCTTATTTTTGTAATATATGTTCAAGTCAATTTCAGTATTAGGAAAGGAGCAATTTAGATTTGTACACATTTACATGGCTCAGCAGTACAGTACATGCAAAAAGTCCCAGGTTCAATCTCCAGTATCACAAGGTGGGGTTGGAAAAGGCTCCCATCTAAGGCGCTGGAGGACTGCTACCAATCAGTGCACTGAGCTAGGCAGACCAATGACCTGGCTTGGAATAAGGCATCTTATTCCAATGCACCATGTGGAATGATCAATAGCTAGGGAAAGAGGTATCACCAAACAACCCTGTCCATATTTAAGCTGCACCTGATGTGGGTGTTCAGCTGCCCCCCCCCCATCTATTGGTCAAAATAACAGAGCTTGCTAGGGAGATACCTGTCCCACTGGAAAGCAGCAGGGCACAGAATTTGGCACTGGGTTTAAGGTAAAGGTATAGTGACCCCTGACCATTAGGTCCAGTTGTGGCCGACTCTGGGGTTGCGGCGCTCATCTCGCTTTATTGGCCAAGGGAGCCAACGTACAGCTTCCGGGTCATGTGGCCAGCATGACTAAGCCGCTTCTGGCGAACCAGAGCAGCGCACGGAAACGCCGTTTACCTTCCCGCCGGAGCGGTACCTATTTATCTACTTGCACTTTGATGTGCTTTCGAACTGCTAGGTTGGCAGGAGCTGGGACCGAGCAACAGGAGCTCACCCCATTGCGGGGATTTGAACCGCTGACCTTCTGATTGGCAAGCCCTAGGCTCTGTGGTTTAACCCACAGCGCCACCTGTGTCCCTTGGCACTGGGTTTAAACAGCCCAATATGCAAGTCTTATTGAAAAGGATATGGAAGAAGCATGGGGGAATCATAGGAAAAGGGGGGGAAAGTTAATGGCATCATGTAGATGGCCCCAGAAAGTAAATGAATGGAGTGCAGCAATTTCAAAGTAGTATGGAAGTACCCTAGGATCATGCAGAACCTAAAGCAGCCACCAAGGGCTCGAGTACCTGTAAAATGGATGTATTGAAACAAATCTGAAATTGTTTAAATGACATTTTCCATTTATGATATACAGTGGTGCCCTGCAAGACGAATGCCTCGCAAGACGGAAAACTCACTAGACGAAAGAGTTTTCCATTTTGGAGGTGCTTCGCAAAACGAATCTCCTATGGGCTTGCTTCGCAAGACGACAATGTCTTGCGAGTTCCTGCGGGGTTTTTTCCTCCCCCCCTTTTTCTAATCTGCTAAACCGCTTATCAGCTGATCCGATAAGACGCTAAAAGCCGCTAATAGCGCTAATCCGATAATCCGTGAATGGGCTTGCTTCGCAAGACGAAAAAACCGCTAGATGAAGAGAATTACAGAACGGATTCTTTTCGTCTTGCGAGGCACCACTGTATGAGCTTAAATATGCCTAGGTTTAATGAGAATAAATACCAGATTATATTAAAACCCCTTGAAAACATATACCAGGAAGTCTGTAGTGGAATCCTTTACTTGCCTATATTTCTTCTGCAAAGGAAATATCTGCTTGCCATCATACTTAAAGGACTAGATGCTGCTTTTCTCTTAATTGTATACATCAGTTCTCTGGAATAGGCAGCCAATTATTGTAAACTATGTGTCAACAGCAAGTAGGTGACTAATTGTGGCCAGCTGAGGTTCATCTCAATCTCAGTCATCCAGACACACTGCTTAATTTGTTTGTGTGAAAATAATTGCTCATCTAGCAAACCTTGCCTCGTTTAGCTAATTCAGAAGAGTACTTCCCCTGAAATTATTTCCAAACACAGCCAATGTTATGATGGATAAGAGCTGTTTGTCACAAACCTTGTAGGGTGGTGAAGGTTCATTATAGATATACACAAACCATACTGTGCTAGCCTAGACCTTTCTAATTTCTTCTCAAATATATTCCTTCTGCCTCCTATGTTCCCTCCAAATAGATGGGTTCTCGTTTTCTTAAAATATGCCTCTTCTAAAACTCAGCTGTTGGTTTGAGAAGCTGTGTACACATGATGTTGGCCATGATCCATATATATCCTGAATCTGTCTGGTAGTTTTAATACATTTTTCTCAAGAGGAGGAAGCTGACAGTATCAGCCCCTGGGCTAGTTGTAAGTAAGAAGGCAGGGCAGGTGGGGGACTGACTGAAGGCAAACTGAAGGCCCTACTTGCCCCCAATGAACCAGCCTTGACTGCTGTGATGTGAATGACACTGGTTGCCAGTTGAGTAACTTTAGTTGCATAGACTCTGAGAGTCTATTTCAGGGTACAGGCAAATTATGGACATCCATCCAGCTCCAAGACAGCAAATGGAGAACTCCCTTCTCTGTACCACCCTTCTGAAGATCTCTGAACTATGAAGAAGTTGCTAATGTAGGCATCAGGTCCCACCGAAAGACAACAGTTCAGCCAGGAGGTGGACTGCCTTAAAGCTGTTGCTACTAAGCAACACTGGTTCATACTGAGCATGTGTGTGAATTTCCTCCATAGTTTAACATTCATTGGGGGAAATGCCATTTTAGTAAAAACTACAAGTAGGTTGCACTACCACTAAATAATGGCAAATACTAAGCGTTCCCCTTGACCTATCATGACAAACCATCTCCCAAAATGCTCAGTACAAATGGAGGAATCTTCACAGAAAGTCCAACCTAAGCAAAGCTTATGGAAATAAAAGACAAAATACGTGTGAAAATGCCAGAGTAACTCATCCAATGTTTAACTCATTTGATATAAGCCATTTAGTAACCTTTCTAACCCAGATTTGGCCTGGACCACGCACAAATGTCTGTTTCTTACCCTGCCGAGTTTCAAATCAATCTGTAGGGCTATTCTTGAACTATGAGCTGTAGAACGTGCTGCCCCTGATTTCCCGTTATGTTGGCAGAATGCCGTTCAGCCAGCTCACCCTTAACATAGAGCATTAAGATAGATCTTCCACATTTATTCTTCTGAGAAATGTTACAGCTTCGGAAGCCAATAAGATCAAGAATGTCAACCAAAAAATCCAGCAAAGAAAGTTGTGAAATTTATAAGGCAGAAATAAAGAACTGGATCATCCATATTTCTTTAGAGCAGAGGGGCAAAACCTGTGCCCTCCAGATGTTCTTGGACATCCTTGGTCATTTGCCATGCTGGCTAGGGCTGATGGAATGTGGAGTTGAAGAACATGTGGAGGGCACAGATTCCCCATACCTTTTCTATTAGTAACAACATTTGGGGCATTCTAGATTAGAAAAAGGGAAGCGGGTGGCACTGTGGGTTAAACCACAGAGCCTAGGACTTGCCGATCAGAAGGTTGGCGGTTCAAATCCCCACGACGAGGTGATCTCCCGTTCCCGGTCTCTGCTCCTGCCCACCTAGCAGTTTGAAAGCACGTCCAAGTGCAAGTAGATAAATAGGTACCACTGTGGCGGGAAGGTAAACGGCGTTTCCGTGCGCTGCTCTGGTTCACCAGAAGCAGCTTAGTCATGCTGGCCACATGACCTGGAAGCTGTACGCTGGCTCCCTCAGCCAATAAAGCGAGATGAGCGCTGCAACCCCAGAGTCAGTTACGACTGAACCTAATGGTCAGGGGTCCCTTTACCTTTACCTAGATTAGAAAAATGGGGAACATGATAGTGGTTTGGTGTGGAGAAAGTGGATAGGGAGGGTCTCTTGTATTTCTAGAATCCAGAGCCACCCAATGAATGTTGGGAGATTCAAGACAGACAACAGAAATTATTTCTTCATGCACCACATAATTGAACTATGGAATTCACACCCATGATCTGCAGTGATGACCATCAACTTGGATGACTGTAGAAGAGGATTAGACAAATTCATAGAGAGTACGCCTATTTCTATGTCCACAGTCAGAGGCAATATGCACGGAATACCAGTTGCTGAGAATCACAAGCAAGGAGAGTGCTTTTGCACTCAAGTCATGTTTGGGGCTTCCCAATGGCTTCCCATGGGCATCTCATTGACCACTGTAAGAACAGGGTGCTGGTGTATCTGGGTCTTTGGTCTGGTCCAGCAAGTCTCTTCTTATGATCTCTAGAGAATGAAAAATTTCTCTTTTTGTTTCCTGTCAACATGCCTCAGTTGTTGTTCAGTTTATTCTGGGTGCATCGTTCATTTGCTTTTGTCATCCATATATTTATTTTCTTCTGTTTAGCCAACACTATTCCGGACATCTTAAACTGACAGTTATCTCACTTAAATGTAGTAGGGAAAAACATGATACAGTTACTGTAGTGGAAGAATAAATAGAACATATGCCATGACATCTCAAAGAAGTAATGCATTATAGCTGACACACTAAGTAGTCTGCATATGTTAGTATGATTAATTGTAGTATCCCTGCAGTGAAACTGGGTGTGTATCTCTCATTAGTTAATGTTGTTGATTTATATATGCACTGTAAACCCACACATAAAGGAAGCTGGCTTTGCTGCACAACAGAGTTACATGAAACCAAGAAGCTTTGGTTTTGGAATCTCCTTTTCCGTGTAATGTTACAGTTTAATAACAGAAAAGTGTAATCTAAATATGTTTAATTTGCATTAATGCACCCCTGAAATCTTGAGATTAGTTCTTTGTTGGCTTTTTTTTCCATCAAGAGATTGAGCCTGCCTTTCTGAAGAGGAAACATGCAAAGTGGGCTGAATAAATAATAAAAGCAAAAGGCACTCATCAGTGGAATATCAAAAACCTAAGAAGAGCCTGCTGGGTGAGGCCAATGGCCTATCTAGTCCATCATCCTGTTCTTTCAGTGGCCAACCAGTTCCCTGTGGGAAACCCAGAAGCAGGATCTGAGCAGTTCTCATCCTGTGGTTTCCAGCAACTGGTTTTCAGAAGCATTACTGCATCCGTCTGCAGAAGAAGAGTGTGTCCATCATGCCTAGTAGGCCATCAGTGGTCATCTTCTCCATGAATTTGCCCAGTCCTCTTTTAAAGCCATCTAGCTTGGTGGCCATCACTGCCTCCTGTGGGAGCAAGTTCCATAGTTCCAACCATGAGCTGTATGGAGATGAGTAACATGCCCCATTTGGGGGTCTTATGCTGCCATATGCGGCCAGAATACTGGCGGTTGTAACATGTGCTTCGCCATACTTTCAGCAAGTGCACCAAGGGCCTCCATGGCGGCAAAATCCCTCTGCCAGCACAGCCTGGTGGAGGTACACCTCTGCTGTATCCTCAACCGCACCAGAGCACAGATTGGGACTTGCAAGACTCTTGCCTTCGCTGCAGCTGACAGAGATGGCTACCCCTCTGGGAACTATTAAATGCAAAAGACATTATCATCTTCATAAGTGTTGTGCCTGTATTTTGCACCTGTTCCTGAGTGCCAAATGTAGTGGAAGAAGCAGTCTCTATATACGAAGCACAGGTTTCCATTAAAGCTGAGGGTTCCAAATCCACCACTGGCTATTAGCCAAACTTGTCAGAGTATACATCCCTAGATGTCTTATTACAGGAAGCCAGAAGTGAATGATTATTGACAGCTTAAATCCATAATAGCTCAGTGGTTCTGTGCAGACTACTCAAAAAAGCCTCTGTTGCCTCTAGAGACAGGATACAGGAATAGATATAAAATGGGTCTGACATAGAAGGACCCGTTTTATGTTTCACATTAGGAGTGGACAAGTTCCTTCCTCCATATTCACAATTTGTGCCACCATTTGGATTAGTATGGATTTTATGTAAGTGCAAATTTTCAGAGAGGTGAATGTAATTGCTCATCACACTTTCAGATTAGCCCTGGTACTTTAAAAGAAGAAAAATTAAAGAATGAACCTTCCTACCACTACTGAGTTGCCCTGTTTTCTCCAAACTGGGTGTGTTTTATGACTCACATTTCAAATTTAAAGCAAGCCAAATGTGTCCCATATATGAAAGTATCTTGCCTATGGGATTGCTTTGGATTCATATTGGGAACATTGGGTGTTGGGAAACCAGATAAGCAATACAGCCTCACCTCTTCCTGCCCCTGCAGGTTCCCCATGCCTGCTTTTGAGGAGGAAGGTCAGAGATGGATGCAGAGATAACTGCTCTAGCTGAATTGTGGAATTTCTTGGGTTGTTTTTCCTTTGGACCATGCTTAATGTATTTTGGTGTTACTTACGAAAGAAGCATGCTAGACAGAGGTGACGAAGTAGGCGGATCTCACTGGAACCAATGACATTATGAGTTCAATCGACTTGAAGTTTAAAATTACAGCCATTATGACCAATGTCACTGCTAGCTTCCTGAGCAGCTGTTTCCCGTCTTATTTATGAGCCAATGTCAAATAAATTAAGAAGTGATGATCAAGAGAGAAACTCCAAACATGTTTGCATTTTATTTTCCGAAATAACATGACGAGAAGAACAGCATGTTCCTGTTGCCCAGTTGAGTCTTCTCCATGATTTCATACTGCACAGGAACAGTGAAAAATTGTGTTTATGGTCCCTTGTGACAACTAAATGGGGG
The DNA here is from genome assembly GCF_965113315.1 of Podarcis vaucheri. NCBI lineage: Eukaryota > Metazoa > Chordata > Lepidosauria > Squamata > Lacertidae > Podarcis > Podarcis vaucheri. The sequence continues at coordinate 58,014,778 of NC_138763.1, forward strand.
TTTTAATGATTTAATTTCCTTGGCTTTTTGTTTTTGTTTTTCTTTTTTATTCCTCCAGCACAGATGAAAGGAAAATGATGCCTTAAACATTAACGAGGGAAAGATTGTGTTGCGTTTGCATGCTGAAGGGCCGCAATAGCCTACCCCACTTTTCTGCCATTAGCAACCAGGACTATCATGAAGATGATAATGATGCGAAGCATTCTTGCCATCAGAACTCTAGATAGGACATTTGCTAACCCGAAAAATGCCATTAACATTCTGTGCTACATGTGTTTTTTTAATATGTAAGGAATTGCAGTGAATACATGGCAGAAATAAGTAAAAAATGGAGCATAGGTCATGGCCTTCCACCAGATCAGACATGTTAGTCCATGTATAGTAGTAATAGTTGTAGTATTTTTTAAAAATCATTCTCCTTCACCAGCAAGTCGCAGTGTGGGTATAACAATTTAGAATTTAGAATTAAAATAGATTGCATTCACAGGAATAGGCTGGGCCTTGAAAGCACACATCTCAGGTGTCAAAGGCCAGGGTAAAGAATTTTGACTTCAGCATTCACCTAATGCTGTATACCAAAGATGCCAGACCCACTTCTGTTTGCTACCCTGGGCTCCTTGGCAAGAAAGGATGGGATATAAATAAATAATCTTGCCCAGGATTGTCTCCCCTCATTAGCAGCAGCAGTGAAGATCTTTGGAAGATAAAGATCTCTCCCAACCCCTGCATCTTTTTTTGTGACCCTCCGCAACTCCCATCAACCCTTACCTTTGGCCACACTGCTAGCTTTGGATTATGGGAGTTGGAGTCCAACTACACATGCAGGGCACTGGGTTGGTTAACCCTGAATTAGTCAGTCTGTGAGTGCCCTGAATGGGAATAGGACTGAAGAGTCAAGCACTGTTTGGAGGGCCACAGCTTCCTCCATCCTTGGTCTAAAATATTTATGCTTTCATTACATCCACCCAAGCAACAATGGGCACAGACTCCGTACAGCAGCAGATTGAAAACAGAAGGGTGCTTAGCATGAGGCCAAAATGCCACACATACTAATGACAGACAGGCTTGAATTTTCCAGAGATGCCTGGTGATGTCAGAATGCACATGTGTGGATAAAATGTTCAGCCTGGTGTGGGTAGTATCTCTTCTCCCCACACAAACACAAACACAAAAAGGGACCCTGCAGCATTAGGAAGATGCACAATATATTTGTCTGTTCCAAAGCAGATTCACATTAGTCCACCTTCTGAACTAAAATTTAAGCCAGAATGTGGTCTGCTTTGGATCTACACTGCCACCAAATTCCATGAGATGCTTCAAAGCCTGACCTTGTTTCTCTTTTAAGAACAAGTACTAGCCTCCAGGAGCAGCTGGAAAGCAAGAGCTCCAGGACTGATGACCAGACATAGAATCATGATATGTCTATCCCAGGGACTTTAAGGAAGTGCATGATGTTTACACAATGCTCATCTCCTGCTACCTGGAAGTGATTGGGCCAGGCATGCAGCATCGGGCACCATGGCTAAGCTGGCTAAAGCACCTGTCTAGTAAACAGGAGATCCTGGGTTCAACTCCCAGTGGTGCCTCAGGTATTTAGTATTTTGCCCCCTATCCGTATGAGTGTGGCTCAGCAGAGCTCACAGAGCATATTTTGCTCCTCATTGAAGCAAGAAGACAAAAACTCCAACAGGCCATGATGGACATTTGATGTTACTCACTTTCTTTGTGGAGGAAAAGCAGAAGTTTTACCCATCCCAACAAAAATAAAATTTGAACCTGGGATCTGCCACATCCTAAGCAAGAATCATACATCTAGACCAACAAGAAAGTCAGGAGATTCCTCTGCATTTAGGGTCATCGTGTTGCCCTTGTTCAAGAGAACTTGCCACCAGGCTTTCCTGGCAAAAAGGAGCAGATGTTAGAGATGTGCTGCTTTATCCCTGCCTTCAGGTAGCAAGTGGACCAGGCTTACAGTGGGGGGGGCACTGTAAGTAAGCTGGCTGAATCTTTCGCATCCTGAGCCAGAGTCATGCCTCTAGATCAGGGGTCTGCAACCCGCGGCTCTTTTACACCTTTGCCACGGCTCCGGGGCGGATACTAGCGAGGGGAGGAGGCGCATTGTGCGCCCCGACACTCCCCACTGTGGCGGGCGCTGTACTGGCTGTGATGTCGCATGGGGGCGGTGCGTGCGTTACGATCCTGTATATATAGCATTAAGGTATATACACGTATGCAGTGTTATATTTGTTTTAAATGTCGCAATGGTTTTGCGGCTCCCAGTTGTTGATTTCTTTGGAAACGGGTCCAAGTGGCTCTTTTCGTCTTAAAGGTTGCAGACCCCTGCTCTAGATCAGCCTTTCTCAACCTGTAGGTCCCCAGATGTTGTTGAACTACAGCTCCCATCACCCCTAGCTAGCAAAGCCAGAGCTCGGGGATGATGGGAGTTGTAGTCCAACAACATCTGGGGACCCACAGGTATGAGAACCACTGCTAGATTAACAAGCCAGATATGGATCAGTTCTGCATTTCAAACAGTTGTGACACCCACATTCAAAAAGGAACTTGCCACAAACCTATTTGGCAGCACCACTTCAAAGCTATCTGCCATTAGCAAATAAGCCAGGCTTCAGTATTCTAGTTTTGCTGGCCAAGGTGCCTGTTTAGTAGACAGAAGATTCTAGGGGTGTGATTGAAGCTGGTGCCTTAGAAACCATCCCTTTTGGGCCTAGCAGTAGAGTGCAGCTCATTGTGGCTAACAAAGGATATTTTACAATTCCCTGAAGTGGGAAAAGAAATCCATTAAACTGTGTTGCCATGATGTGCTAACCCTTGTGATGCCATGGGTGCTAACCCTTTTGGGCCCAGCAGGTGGGTACAGCTGGGTGGGGTTTCCTGAGGGCCTTTTGCCACTCTCTGTGGTGAGAAAAGAAATCAATAAAAGTTGTGAGTTCCTGCCGTGACTCAGGTTCGAACCGAGGTTGCTGCGGCCACAACACAGAGTACTAACCACTATACGATCACGGCTGGCGTGGAACAGCTGCCTTCAAGAAGCTTCAGAAAACAAGGAAAGATGGCTGAAGGATACGTCTATTGTGTCTTGGCCGGAGCCTGTGTGGAACAGTGAGTAGAAAAGAAGCTGAACAGGCACCATAGCTTAGCTGGCTAAAGCACCTGCCTTGTAAACAGGAGGTCTTGAGTTCGACTCCCAGTAGTGCCTCTGGCTTCCTCTTTTGAAGCAGACCCAGGAAACTCCCATTTTCTTGTAAGGTAAGCCCACCACCTCTTTCCTGTGCCTCTGAAAAGACCATATGGGTAGTGAAAAATGAACATCTGGCCATTTGCTGCGACTGATGCACAACCAGTTTTGGGGAGGGGGGCTTGCAGGTTTGCAGGATTAAGTACTGAAGCTATGGTGACTGAAGTCTGAGTCTGGGTTTGTTCCCGACGTGTGGCCCTGGCTGTTGAGGTACATCTCAATGTGGTTTGCAGAAGGCCTTTTCCTCCTTTCTGTAATGGGAAAAGAAAAGTGTGAAAAGAAATATTAAAAAAAAGTTGCTTGTTCCTGCCATGACTCGGATTCGAACCGAGGTTACTGCAGTCCCGGTGCAGAGTACTAACCACTGTACGATCATGGCTGGGCTGGCATGACCCTCTTCAAGCAGCTGGGTCTTCTGAAAGCAGATAGCTGAAATGTCAGTCTGTAAGTTGCTTGCTCAAAGCTTGTGTGGCAAGCAGGGATCGAAAGAGATGCTGAGCAGGACCCAATAGCTTAGCTGGCTAAAGCCTAGGAAGCAGGAGACCCTGGGTTTGAGTCCCAGTGGTGCCTCTGTTTATTTGTTTTGAGGCAGAACGCAGTGCTTTCCTTTGGGTTGCCAGTGCTCAGTGCAGCCACCCTATGGCTGCAGAAGGACCATGCAGATGCCTGCTTGCGTGCTGTGCAAAAGAAACATCCCGTGCATTTGTGCTCACACCCCTGAAGAAGACTTGAGAGCCTACATATTGGATGAAGGGCAGGTGAGTTTGTTCATCGTATAAGGGGGAAGCAACCCACTCACATCCCCTGGGTATGTCATCACACCTGTTTCCTAACCAAGGACTGCATTACTTTCTCCCCCCCCCAGGTAAGTCTTATGTATGTGGGGGAGGAGATGTACACTGTGTTCATCTTAGTGTACCTGCTCATCCCTGCGGACAACCCAGAACACCTGCCCCCTGCCAGCCTGTAGCTGTAGGTGATGACTCTTGTATGCACGCAACCTTGAAGTTCCTCAGGGTTACATGGTATGACCTTAATGTGTTCTCTTGCCCCACTCCAAACACCAATGCAACCAAAGAGCCCAAATTCTAGAATAAACCATCACCAATTACGGTAGATTAAATCCAGTGTTTCAACATACAAGCCAATGTCAATTAAGCCAAATGAACCAAACTCCTAAAAACATATAACCAATCCATGGAAACATTTACAATCAGATGAGATCCAACAGAGAAAAAAGCAACACATGGTCTGCAGCATGAAGTGGGCAAAAAGGGGAGATTATTCCAAACCCAAAATTCTTCAAGAAAAGACAGCCACACTGCAAAAGGATAGTGGATGGGTGCTACAGAGTAGAAACAAGAGCAGCAGTGGTCAGATTCGCCTTAACTGGCCAAAGTCTATTCCTTGAGGCAGGAAAAAGAACTCCGCAAAAGTTGCGAGTTCCTGCCGTGACTCGGATTCGAACCGAGGTTGCTGCGGCCACAACGCAGAGTACTAACCACTATACGATCACGGCTGGGGTGGAAAAGCTGCCTTCAAAGAGCTTCTAGAAGGCAAGGCAAGATGACAGATCAGCCTATTGCATCTTGCTTAGAGCCTGTGTGGAGTAGGAAATAGAACTGCTAACCAGGCAGAATAGCTTAGTTGGCTAAAGCACCCTCCTTGTGAGCAGGCGATCCTGGGTTCGACTCCCAGTGGTGCCTCTGGCTTCCTCTTTTGAGGCAGGAGCAGAGTGCTCCCATTTTCTTGCCTACCAACCCCTCCCATGCTCACGGAAACACGTTCCTGTTCACACTGAAAAATATAAATCCACCTGCCTGCTGTGATTTGGATTTAAATCAATAGTCATGCATCCTCTGGAATATCCTCACTACATGGCCAGGTCTTGGTGGGCAGGATAGCGGAGAACATCTCTGTCAGTAAGGAGAGGCAATAGCAGCTGGGTCTATTGCCACAGACCAGCTGGCCAAAAGATTTCTCTGGGTGACTTTGTAAGGAACAGTAGACCTGTAGCCACACCTCGAAAAATCTGGATCTAAATGAACATCCAGACCCCACCCCACCCCCACCGCTGCTGAAAACAGCCCATCTTTGATTTTGAACTCAAGACCTTTCATATCCAGAGCCAGAATCATACATTTAGATCAGCAAGCCAGAGAGGGGACTGTTCTGCATTTCAATCAGTTGTGAAACCCACATTCAAAAGCAACTTGCCACAAACCTGGATGGCAACACCACGTCGCTCCTGTCTTGTATTCACAAATCAGCCAGATTTACAGGGTTGTATATACTGTAGCTAAACCAGATGAAATTCAATCCTGGATTTCATTCTCCCAAGAGGGGAAAATAAAATTTAAAAATATGCGAGTTCCTGCCGTGACTCGGGTTTGAACCGAGGTTGCTGCAGCCACAACACAGAGTACTAACCACTATACAATCACGGCTGGGCTGGCATGACTGCCTTCAAGCAGCTTCTAAAAACAAGGCAAGATGCCTGAAGGATAGGTCCATTGTGTCTTGGGCCACAGCCTATGTGGAACAGGGAGCAGAAGTGGAGCTGAACAGGCACCATAGCTTAGCTGGCTAAAGCAACTGCCTCGTAAGTAGGAGATCCTGGGTTCGACTCCCAGTGGTGCCTCTGGCTTCCTCTTTCAAGGCAGGAGCAGACTGCTCCTATTTTCTTGGAGGCAAGGCCACCAATCCCTGCCTTTGCTCAAGGAGGACATTTTCATCTGAGGAATGTTGGAAAGTATGTGATGTTGCAAGTTTGAGGGGGAGACTCAAGTGCTTTTTGCGGGTAAAACGTTTGGGAAGGAAGAGGGAATCACTTTAAAAAAAACCAAGAACACTCTAAACTTTATTTTCATCAAATTCTTTAAATTAACTCCTCCTAGGATCCAAGCCATTGTCCTCAGAACATTTAAATTCACAGTCAACTTATACTCCTTCTCTCTCTCTCTCTCTCTATATATATATAAAGCACCAAATTGTGATGAGTAATTAATCATTTCAAGCCTGCCCTCTTCTAAAATAACTAGGTGTAAGCTAAACTTTTGCCAGGTTCAGCTTTTATGTTGTTTTCAGCAAAAAATAAATTCCCATTATTAACCAGTATAAAAAAATACAATTAGAATAATTTTCACTCCCCCCCCCCTTTTTTTTTTTTTGAACATCACTTTTTATCAGCGCTCCCTTCCTATACAACTAAATTTCTATCTTTTCCTGCCTTCTGAAGGAAGGATTGCTGACTTTAAGAAAAATCCAGCCTGGCCTGATCTTTCAGCTTGATATGCAACTAGGCAATTCATGCGTGCAGACAGGCCCACATAGTCATTCAAGGGACTGTGCTCCTATTACTTCTCTGGACTGAGCAAATGAGTCCTAATTAGGGATGAGAGAGAAATTTGATTCAGTTTTGCATTTAAAGGTAAAACTGGCAAATTTGCACTTTCTGAAATAGAAACACAGCCGTTCTTTGAAATTCACATTTCTCTGAATTTTGCAATGCAGTTCTCCAGGCAAATAATATGTATATATTAGAGTAAAGTGTGCATAAGTATGCATATATTGATGAAAATAAATCATTCAGTGGGGGGGGGAGCTTTGCAGAAATGTGTACATTGGGAGAAATTCACAGTAAAATGCTGGTGACTTTTCTGTGCACTTAAAAAAAAGAAAGATGTAAACTGATGTGGATTGTGGATATGTGAACTTATGGTTAGAAAAATGAGAAACAGAGAGAACCCAAAATTGACAGGTCTTCTCATCCCTAGTCCTAATATATGTTGGCCACAGTAACCATGAAGCACCTGTTTCAAAAGTTAAGCAAGAACAATACAGGGCCCATGGGTACTACCACTGCCTACAGAGAATGAATCCATCCATAGGGGAAAGAGTGGGAGGAGACATTGGTCTTGCATTTGCGGTGGGGAAGGAGGGGAGTACTGAGCCAATGAGCTAGGCTTGCTGAGTCTCTCAGTGTTCCCTATTACAGAAACAACATAGTTTTGTTTTGTTTTGACTTTTCAGAGAAAAGCCACATGAAAAGTGTGGCTTTTTTCTCTCCTAAAAAGTTATAAATAGGAGGAACACTGGCCAGCATGTTGTTGTTTTTTCAAAAGTCAAATGGACAAAGTTCAGGTTGGGGAAATGCCTTGTCTTTATTCTGATGCTAGGAACTTGTATAATCTGATTTGCTTGCAGGGTGTTTACATGTCTCCCCCTTAAATCATTCACAGACCTGGCTCTATGATGAGGCAGACTGAGGCAGCTGCCTCGGGTGGCAGAAGCTGAAGGGGGGGTGACAGAGCTGTGAGTGCCTTCCCTGTATCCCTACCATAGCCTGCTGCCCTCAAGTACAGTGGGAGACACTTTCCTTTCACCAGTACTGGGGTAAGATTCAACTGCCAATCCAATTGGCTTCTGTATGTGTCTTAGGGGAGGGCACCAGCTTGCCCTTCACCTCACGTAGCATAATGTCTTGAGCTGTCCCTGACAATGTGTCACGCCACACTTTTCAATGCATTTCCCCATCACTTTTCTAACAACAAAATGCCTGTCTCTTGTAAAAGTGGATTTGTTATGCTCTAGGGCACCAGAGAGATTTAATCCACTTTAATTGCATAAAACTAAATTTCCTGGTATGCTCTTGAATCCCTCCCACAAAATACTGACAGTCCAAGGGTGGCCAACAGCTACTTATTAAAAGAACAGGCCTTATTTTCCTGCATAAGAAAACCTGCACTGACTTTTCTCCTTTGGCTCAGCTCTGTCTAAGCAAATCTGACTTATTTTTAAAATGCTCTCTGTTTGTAAGTCATCGGTTTCTATATCCTGTGGTGATACTTAACCACACTGTGGATTTTTTCCATTGCCAGTGACAATTATAGGAGCCCAAAGCCAAGTGGTGAAAAATGTTTTCGACTGCCCTTGCATCTGGCTCCCTGGCAGCCACTTCTGCCATCGACTGCGGAGCTAGCCCAGTGCCTCTGTTGCGTTTAAACTATTCAGATTAATTTTTCCCTTGGACACTATTATTTGCCTTGCCTTTCAACTGCTTTTACATGCTTTTTCTCATTTGTTAATAGGATGGCATTTCACAGGAGTTTCGTTTACAAAACAATATCTCAAGTGATCAAAAAAGGACTGGTGGCGCTTTCTCACTATGCGAATATGGAAAGGCAGAAGCTTTCCCCATCGCCTGTATGAAATGCATTTTTGGATTACTTTCTAATATTAGGCCATCTTATCTGAATTAGGTGTCTCGGAGATGTACTCCCTCAAGAAACAATCTATCTTAAATTGCCTCCCTGTGAGTTATTGAGAGATACACAGAACTAAGATGCATAACACCTTGATTTGTTTAAATTACAGGGAGGGGGAGGAGCAGTCAGAAGGACCCCAATAAAAGATTCCAACCAAATGTTAAAAAATGGTGTTACACTATCATCAGAAAGTGCCCCATCTTCATTTCTGAAGACAGCATCAAGCACAGTGTTACAGTGCTATTGTGGAAGAGGACAGCTGATTATGATTGTTTTGTTTCTATTATAATTATAATTATTTTATTATTTCTGTCCCCAAGGCCACACGGTAAATGACCACCCTCGAACAAAAGCACTTCAGAGAGAGACTGGAAAGTGAAACCTTTGACTCGCATTCCATCGAGAGGTTCAGTGTTGGCAGGTGCAGATTAAATTGGCACAATAGAATTCTATCAAACTTCATGTGTTAACTGGGTTACCAATTCCAGGCTATCTGTGATATCAGCTACAGATAGGTAGCCGTGTTGGTCTGCCATAGTCAAAATAAAAAAATTCCTTCCAGTAGCACCTTAAAGACCAACTAAGTTAGTTCTTGGTATGAGCTTTCGTGTGCATGCACACTTCTTCAGATACACAGTGTATCTGAAGAAGTGTGCATGCACACGAAAGCTCATACCAAGAACTAACTTAATTGGTCTTTAAGGTGCTACTGGAAGGAATTTTTTTATTGTGATATCAGCACAACTCTGCTGTTGCTGTTGTTAAATAGCCACTGTTAATGAGGCAATTATCACCATCTGTACACACCCACATCTCAGGATGACATTTTGCGCATCTGATGAAGTGGACTGTAGTCCAGAAAAGCTTATGCCATAATGATGATGCTAGTCTTTAAGGGGACACAAGCCTCTTTGTTATGATTTGATGAAGGTACTGCAAGCTTTTGAACTTCCATGCCAAGGAAGGATGGTAGCATGGAAGGAAAGAGAAAGAGAAAGAGAGAGAGAGAGGAGGGTTGGTGGGCTTCATTTCTGAGCAGAGGTGCTGCAGTATCTGCTCAGCGCCTGTCCTAACCTAAGCACATAGGCCATGCTGTTAGTTATGATTGCTACTATCTGCCCTGCTTGATCTGGCATATGGCCTTTTAAAAGTACAAAATATTAGAGGTTACCGCCCACACACTTCTGATGTGCTTTTCTGCTTGTGTGGTGGCACCTCGGTAAAACCACTTCTTACTGTTTGTAGCAGAGTTTTCCTCAGAAGCACAGGACAAGAACACAAAACTCCACTGGAAGACACAAAGCACTGTCAGCCTGAAAGTCAGTCCTCCTGTAATTAATCTAAATGCCTCGCTGATTATTTTAGTCTGTTTTACAGTTACTTCTCACGTTTTCAATACACTGCCTAGGGCTAGCGTAAGTTGTCCCCCATTTTTATCCTTTTTGCTCTCTCTGACATCAGAGGAGCACAATCTCATGGAAGGCGTTTATTGGGTCAGATCTCCCACTCCTTTATCTCCACCATCTCTCCTCCATCCCCCGGAATGGCCTCCCGGGGACCACCATACTATGGCCCAAATATTATGTGGGGCGAGCAGAGGAAGAGAAATCGGGCAGCTACTTCAAGTGACAGCAACACGTTGGCCATGAGCTTCCAATTAAGCTCCAGTGGCAGTCCAATGTATACATGTGACGGACATATAAATTGCATCAATCTTTTAAAGTGGCAATCCTATATTTAGTTGAGTGGGAGTAAGTACCATTGAACTCAACAGGACTTACATTTCAGAAGATTATATATAGGATTGTTCTGGAAGAGCGAAAGAGCTCAGCTGCAGTTGAGTAGCAAGTTAATTGTTTTGGCTGAAAAGAAGAAAAATTGAACCCTTTTTCCATAGGCAGACTAATCCTCTCATTACTGAGTAAGAACAGAATGAGTGTGGGTGTACAAGGGATCAAACAAGGGAGGAGAAAACTATCAGCTTTACAGCACCGTGCTGAACGAGATAACTAGTTACTAAAGCAACAAAGGCTTTGCTTGTTTTTTAAAAACACATTTTAAAAAATAAAAAATAGATAAAAAGATACAGGATTCTAGTAAACAAAGTTCTACTCAGAGTAGACTCACTGAAATTAATGAATCAAGTTAGCTGTGTCTACTCTGAGTAGGGCTAGTGTTGAATGCCAACCATGCCTTGCATTTTCTTTCTTACAAATAAAAATTGTCCATTAATACAAATTCGCACAGCAGTCATTGCTTCCTTGTGACTATGGGTTCGTCCATTCTGGTGTTTAATGTGGATAGCAAGCTTCCTATAGCACCATATTTTCTCAAACAAGGATACTCGAAAAGGATATCCTGACCGGGGGGGGGGGGCAGAGTGCAGGAAGGCAGTGATTGGGAGAACATTACACGAATAACAAAAAAATAATGGTGGTCCAGGAACCTTACTATTCAAACTGAAGATCAGCATGGATAAGGTCCTACAGCTTTAAAAAAGGTGGTCTGATTGCGGGAGGAAATAATACCTGAGTCCCTGAACATAGGTTTGTGCTGAAGTGGAGATGCAGCCTTAAAGCGCTATGGAAGTGTGAAACAAAGCGACAGGAACTATCAGAGGCAAGCCATTGTATTTGAAAAGCTTGATTGCTGGGTGATCATATTTATGCAACATTCCACAGCCCTTAAATTTCCCTTTCAGAGGCATTTCAAATTACAGCAATAGGAGAGAGGCTCTGCTCAGTAACAATTATGCTTTGGAAAGCAAAATAAAAGAAATCATTTACAAGGGTGCCGGCACAAAGACTGCACCCTTCAGGTGAGGTTGGGGTGACTGAGGGCCTTTGAAGAGCTATGCCTCTCAGCCAAATAGATTGAAAAGTATTGATGAGAAAGGCAAAACCCAGAAAAAGGCTGCCTTCGAAGACATTTGCTCTGCCTCTTCCTATTGAATGCCACATTAATCTCTCTCTGGTGTGTGGGGGGGCGTATATTTAAAAAACCAATTTTCTTACCATTTTGCTTTTAGGAAGGTTCAAGGAACAAGGAGGAACATACAACACAGAACAGTACATGTATCCCAAAGCAAACATTTATAATCCTGCCCTCCCCTTAAAAAGAAATGTAGCTATGGATTTTATTCCATCAGAAGGCTGCTTCAATGCAGTGTAAATGCATGGAGGAGACGACGGCCTCCCCCTAATAATGCAGCCAGTGAAATCATGTGCACAGCAGACCAGCACCCCATCTTCTGCACATACAGTCAATATCTGGGGGAGAAAAAGTGTATATATACAAAATCATATGCCTCTAGATAGCATGGGGACTATGTAGGACAAATTATGTTTTTCACTGCAAACAGGAACAATGTGTTGTTTCTGTGAACATGGGAGGGGTTGGTGGGTATGCCTTGCAAGAAAATGGGAGCACTCTGCTCCTGCCTCAAAAGAGGAAGCCAGAGGCACCACTGGGAGTTGAACCCAGGATCTCCTGCTCACAAGGAAGGTGCTTTAGCCAACTAAGCTATTCTGCCTGGTTAGCAGTTCTATTTCCTACTCCACACAGGCTCTAAGCAAGATGCAATAGGCTGATCTGTCATCTTGCCTTGCCTTCTAGAAGCTGTTTGAAGGCAGCTTTTCCACCCCAGCCGTGATCGTATAGTGGTTAGTACTCTGCGTTGTGGCCGCAGCAACCTCGGTTCAAATCCGAGTCATGGCAGGAACTCGGAACTTTTGCGGAGTTCTTTTCTCGCCTCAGGGGGTGGTAAAACGCTTTCTGTCGGTCCTAATGAGCTGCATGCAACTTCTGGATCCAAAAGGCTTAGCATCCAAAGCACCATTAGTAACTGCCACAGTGATCATCTACTAGAGTGGAGGTTTCGCCACTTAAACGCAGAGAGAGAGAGAGAAAGCCATTTCCGACTATGGGGAGGAGAGGGGGTTGCGGTCTAGCCCCTCCTCCCCAAGCGCGGGGGCTAACCTTGGCCCCCGCGAGAGTTGGGGGAATCCCTGGGCGTGCTCGCGACCCCGCCCGCCTATCGGCGGGCCGGGGGGAGGCGTGGCTTAAGGTATTTTAAGCCGGGCACGAACAAGGGTCCGCCCTCTTCACTCCCCCCTTGTCCGGTTCGGGACACGAGGCGTTTTCTTTACCCAAGGCCTAGCGGACCCGGTCCGCTTCTGATACATGCGGACGGATCCCGCCTTACTAGACACCAGTTCACTAGGGTTATGCGGTCGGCATTGTCGGCTTGTGGTTTCCCGGCATCAGAATTTGCTGCTCACTCCTTCCGTATTGGCGCAGCCACCACTGCGGTACATATGGGGCTCCCCACGGAGAGGATTAAAGACTTGGGGAGGTGGAAATCTAACGCGTACAAGGCCTATGTGAGAAGCAACTTGTGACTGCGTGTTACACCCCTGACCTCCGCCCACTTTTCTATTTGCCTTTCAGAACCCACGAGATTGCGCATTTGGTTGGTGGGCCACAGCATCGTGCACTGGGCCAAGTTTCATGCCTTGAGAAGCGGTCTGGGCGGCAACCTGAGTTTACATCCCAGGGTGGAGCTGGTTTGGATAGCGCGTAGAGGGATGCGCTGGAGTGAATTCAAACCAGCCGTGATGGCCAGGGCTGCGGCCGAGGGTCCGCCTAACGCCCTAGTGATTCAATTGGGGGAAAACGATCTCGCTTATCGCAAGGCGATCGATCTGAGGTGGCACATTTTTGATGATCTGACCGAGTTGGTAATTGCATACCCACATATCACAATAATTTGGTCCTCGTTGCTTGAGAGGAGGACATGGAGAGATTGCGTGAGCCCAGTAGGAGTCAACAAGGCGAGAAAGGTTTTAGAACGAGCGGTGGAACGTAGAGTGGCAGCTCTGGGCGGGTTCGTCATCAGACACCCGGGCATCCAGTTCAGCAACGAGGCCCTCTACAGAAGGGATGGCGTGCATCTGTCAGATGCAGGGAACGACCTATGGTTGGGTGATATCATAGCGGGGATTAGGTCCTGGGTTCAGGGGTTTCCATAGCAGGGCGTAGGAGTTGGTTACAGGTTTGAAGGTATTGGCGGCGAGCTTTGCTCGAGTGGCGGTTAGGCATTGGCTGGGGTTCAATTGTTATGCAAATGGATGGGGGGGGAAGGAACGCCATCACCTTCCCCCAGGAAATGGGGTAGTCCGGTACAGGACTCCGAGGGGCGTTGTCTTGTCCGAAACCTACCTAGGTAAGGGCCCCCGGCACGCCCCAAGCGGTGACACCCGTGGGATCCTAGTTGGCGTACTCCAACGGGGGCCTCCCACGGTTAGTGTTAACCCTTCCCGGACATCATGCCGGGTAGCGGATAGGAGCCAATGCCTAGGGCCAATACCTTCAATTCTCTAATCAATAAAGTTGTGGCCATTTAATGCCCATTAAACTTAAACATTGTGTCCTGTGTCTTTCTTTCTGGGGGAGGGGTTTTGACACGCAACTGCAAGCCTGGTCCACTTGCTACAAGACGACAGAAGCTAAGCAGCACATCTGCAACATTTGCTTCCTATTTCCAGGAAGGATTTCAAGAACTTGTGATTTCTTGCCAGAACACACCACCCTCCCCTCAGAAGACTTAGATACTGATAAGGACAGGGGGAGAGACAACATTGGCACAGCTATGACCCTATAGTAGTTGCTCCTCTGAATTGTGGTCAGAGCAATTGTGGTTCACATCTTAGACACAACACAAACCTGTGGCTTTTATGTATTTATGCTTCCACCTCAGGGTGTGGCAAAAGGCATTCTGCAAACCTCACTGAGCCACACCCACACCCCTAGGCCAAAACAATTATTGTACAAGTCACCACTGGGAATCAGACCACGGGTCTCCTGGGTATGAAACAGCAACTTTAGCCAGCTTAGCTGCAGCACTCCCTGTGGCAAGCCAGGCCCACAGGTGTAAAGCAGCCCCTGAAGACTAGTGGAACATCTGCCTTAATCGCAAATGAGCAGGAGGCTGTGTCCACACTTGAATTAAGGGAGCCTGTGGTCACCAAGGAAACCGGCTCTCACCATGTTGCCTCTGCCCCCGCTCTGTTTCCTGGTATAGGGGTCTGGTTCTTGTTTAGGGTATGAGTAATCCAAGGTCAAATCCTGGAGAAGCCTTGTCCACAGCAGAAAGGTTGGTTTCACCATTAGACATTGTGTTTGCAAAATGTGGGGTGTTTCTTTTGCACAGCACGCAAGCAGGCATCTCCATGGTCCTTCTGCAGCCATAGGGTGGCTGCACCGAGCACCACTGGCAACCCAAAGGAAAGCACTGTGTTCTGCCTCAAAACAAAGAAACAGAGGCACCACTGGGACTCAAACCCAGGGTCTCCTGCTTCCTAGGCAGGTGCTTTAGCCAGCTAAGCTATTGGGTCCTGCTCAGCATCTCTTTTGATCCCTGCTTGCCACAAGCTTTGAGCAAGCAACTTACAGACTGACATTTCAGCTATCTGCTTTCAGAAGACCCAGCTGCTTGAAGAGGGTCATGCCAGCCCAGCCATGATCGTACAGTGGTTAGTACTCTGCACCGGGACTGCAGTAACCTCGGTTCGAATCCGAGTCATGGCAGGAACAAGCAACTTTTTTTGGATTTCTTTTGTCACCACAGGAAGTCAGAAAAAGGCCTTCTGCAAACCCGATTGAGGTGCACCTCAAGGGCCAGGGCCACTGGTCCTTTGACTATCAAACCCAGACTCAGACTTCAGCCACCATAACTGCAGTACGTAATCCTGCAAGCCTGCCTAACAAGAGAAAGGAGTGAAGTGGTTCATTAGTAGTGTGTTCTCCTTTCTGCCAGGCAGGTTCGTGGCAAGTCCCTTTGGATGTGGGTGGCACAACCATTTGAAATACAGAACAGACCCCCAGTTGGAATGATTCTACCTTGGGATCTCAGAGAAGCTCTCATCACAACTGGCTGCTCATTTAGATTTAATTTTTGTTGGGATGGCTGCAGCTCTAATATTCTTTCACGAAATCGTCCGGGGAAACTTTTTGTCCAGCTAGTCTATGGCAACACAACCAGCTGTGAGAATGAAGGTTCCCCCTACCCCACAAAACCTGGCTGTGCATCAGTGTGGCGTTTGCCCTTCTATGTGTGTGACATCATACTGGATTCATAGGGAAAGGGTTAACCAATTGTAAAATGACTAACCAATGGGAACCCAGGGGGCAGAGTTAACTGTGTACAGTGGTACCTCGGGTTACATACGCTTCAGGTTACAGACTCCACTAACCCAGAAATAGTGCTTCAGGTTAAGAACATTGCTTCAGGTTAAGAACAGAAATCGTGCTCTGGCGGTGTGGCGGCAGCAGGAGGCCCCATTAGCTAAAGTGGTGCTTCAGGTTAAGAACAGTTTCAGGTTAAGAATGGACCTCCGGAACGAATTAAGTACTTAACCCGAGGTCCCACTGTATAAGCTTTAAGCACAGAGGTTTTTAGCGAGTTAGAGTTATTGAGGGGACAGTCTGGGGTTGGGCTAGTCTGGTGTGAGAGAGTAAGAGAATTTGTTAAGAGGAGTCAGTCAAACAGTTGAGATAATCAGTCAGAAGGTATTAGGAAGGTATAGGCCAGTAAAGAAACTAAAGTTAAGATACTGACAGGAATATTATCTGAGAAACCATAAACTTGTTAATGTTTGTAAAAGGAACTTGTGGTTTTTTTTGTTCACTTTTAACAACTGACTGGACTCAGTGTTTTACCAGAGAGTAACTGGTTGGTGGCAACGGGGAAGCGAGCACAGTGGTGGCACAGGGATCAATAGACCGTTAAAAGTCCGGGGACCCTGTGTGATCGCCATAATCAGTCACAGCAAATGGCAAGATTTACCTTTTTCACTGCACACAGGACCCACAGGGCATTTCAGTGTCACAGTGAAGAGCTGGTGGGCATACCTTACAATAATATAGGAACACCCTGGGCCCTGCTTCAAAAGAGGAAGCCAGAGGCACCACTGGGAGTCGAACCCAGGATCTCCTGCTTACAAGGCAGGTGCTTTTGCCAGCTAAGCTATGGTGCCTGTTCAGCTCCACTTCTGCTCCCTGTTCCACATAGGCTGTGGCCAAGACACAATGTACCTATCCTTCAGGCATCTTGCCTTGTTTTTAGAAGCTGCTTAAAGCTGTGCCATCCCAGCCGTGATCGTATAGTGGTTAGTACTCTGCGTTGTGGCCGCAGCAACCTCGGTTCGAACCCGAGTCACGGCAGGAACTCACAACTTTTATGGATTTCTTTTCTCAACACAGAGAGTGGCAAAAAGCCCTCAGGAAACCCCACCCAGCTGCTCCCACCTGCTGAGCCCAAAAGGGTTAGCACCCAGGCACCACTGGGTGTTGAACCCTGATCACTTGCATACTAGAGTGGAGTTTTCCTCTGCTGAACTATGCCCCCCTATACATACACACAGTGGCGTAGCGTGGGTTGTCAGCACCCGGGGCAAGGCAAGTAATTTGCGCCCCCTAACCCGTGGATTTTAGCATCCGAGTGCGAGCGCGCCCCCCCCCCATGTTGCACCCGGTGTGGTCGGCACCCTTGGCACCCCCCACGCTACGCCACTGTTCCAACGTTCAGCTTCACTGGATGCCCACGAGTTATATTGTACAGAGAGAGGGATAAAAACTTTCCTCTCTGTCCACTCTCTCCTTGCCATGCCTTAGTTTTGCAGGCTTCTCTCCTGTCGCCTCTTGCTTGCCTTTTCTCTAAACTAAAAACAAACCCAATGCTGCCACCTTTCCTCAGGGCACCGGCTCCATCCCCTTGCTTAGATTCCCTCTACCAAAGCTGAAAGCAGCCTGAAGTTCCTCCTGATCGTGAATGGGAAACAGCTGGCGAAGCCGGCGGCCTGCCAGGGAAGGGATCTCTTCCTAACCTGCTCCACGGAGCCCGTTCCTTGCAAGCGCTCCGTGTCCCTCGGATGGCAAGCGCCTTTGGAAACGCGGAGCAGGCGCTTGCCGGCGAGCAGCCCCCCCGCCCCTTCCCAAGCTAATCCTTTTAAAACCGAAAGCCCCTTAACCCGCTGGCGAGAAGCTTAGCCGGGCCTCGCCCACCCACCGGCTTCCTCTCGGAGGTTTTTGGGGAGCGCAGGGCGCGGCGAGGCCCGGCGGCGCGTCGGGGTGCAAAGGCTGCCCGTGCCGGCCAGGCGTCGGTGGCGGCGTCGGCGCTGCTGCAGCGGCTGCTCCTCCTGCGAGCAGGGAGGCGCGCGCGCGCTAGGGCGCAAGGCTGGCAGTGGCTGCGGGGAGCCCGGCGGAGGAAGGAACTTGTCCCTTCCCTCTGGACTCGCGCCCCCCCCAGATGTTGCGCCCGGTGCGGCCGGCACCCTTGGCACCCCCCACGCTACGCCACTGCATACACACAAACCTGCTCTACTTGCTACCTGAAGGCAGAAGCAACAAAGCACACATTTGTAACATCTGCTCCCTTTTGCCAAGAAGGCTTGGTAACATATTGCGTTGAACATAAAATCATAGAATTGTTGAGTTGGGCTGAAATGCAGAGGAACTTCCTGAACACCTTGTTAGTCTAGATGTATGACTCTTGCTTAAGATTTGAAAGGTCCCAGGTTCAAATCCCAAGCTAAGACTTTACATTGCTTTATTTGTTTATTTATTTATGCTGGGATGGGTGAAACTTCTGATTTTCCTTCAAAAAGAAAGTGAGTAACGTCAAATGTCCATCAGGGCCTGTCAGAGTTTTTCTCTTCTTCCTTCAGTGAGCAGCATGAGGTGCTATGAGCTCTGCTGAACCACACTCGTATGGACAGGGGGCAAAATACTAAATACCTGAGGCACCACTGGGAGTCGAACCCAGGATCTCCTGTTTACTAGACAGGTGCTTTAGCCAGCTTAGCCATGGTGCCTGATGCTGCATGCCTGGCCCACTCACTTCCAGGTAACAGGAGATGAGCATTGTGTAAGCATCATGCACTTCCTTAAAGTCCTTGGGACGGGCATGTCGGCATGATCCTATGTCTGGTCATCACTCCCAGATCTCCTGCTTTCCAGCTGCCCCTGGAGGCTAGTACTTGTTTTTAAAAGAGAAACAAGGTCAGGCTTTGGAGTATCTCATGGAATTTAGTGGCCGTGTAAGAGGAGCATTGTCAGCTTTGGGACCCACCAAATTCCAAAACAGAGTTTATCGTGCACCTTATGAATGCTTCAGGGTTTCAGATGTGTGTGGGAAGGGGGAAGAAGATATACCACCCACATCTGGCAGAATCCATCTTATCTCTATATACATGTTTTCTAAGATCAACATGCAAGTTTGGAAAATTCAAGCACAAGAGATATGCCACATCCTCCCCCTCTTCCTCCTGCTATGCAGCGGCGATTAAATTGTTGGTAGGTCAAGCACTACATGTTTGGAAAATTAATGCTTCTACCTACAAGAAGCAAATCCATACCTTCATCAGACCCCTGGAGAAAAGCATCTGTTTGGCCACTGTAGGAACCAAATGCCTCTCATCTGGCAGCTGATGAGGTTATGGATTTTCTACTTGTAGGCAGTAGTGGAGGGTGGGGTGGCGGTACTTACTTGACCTCCCAACAATTTCATCACCGCTGCTAACCAGGAGGTAGAGTGGGATGATGTGGCAGGTCTCTTGTGCATTGATTTGGTATGATCTTTATTTGGTAGGCATCCTTCCTGATATATAGATTTGTTCAGGCATCCATCTTAATGAATAAACTCAACATGGGGTTTTCTATTTGCAGGAGTGCTTAAGCTGTGTGACTCCACCTATGCTCAACTTTTATATTTGTAAATAAACCCAAATACTGCAAAAACAAAACAAAAAAGTCTAAAACCCAACATCTTAATTATCCAGTCTTTTCTGCTTCCAAAGGAAACCAAGCCCAGGGAAATGCTGTTCCTGAAACTTCTCAGCACTCGGTGGGGAACACATCACTATCTTTTGACTTCACAATGTTCTGACTTTACAGAGGTAGTAGGGTGGTTGTTTTTTTCCTAATTCTGTTTATATACACTGAAATGCTCCAGGGACGGAAGATGCACTGCTTGGATTTACCAGGGTGGTGCAGACCTGCAAGGAGTTTGGCTGCAGCTCAGAGAAGCTCCAGAGTGCTGCTGCTCAATGAAGCAAGTGGAAACATGATCAGAGCAGACTTGGGCCTAGAATACCAAAAGGGTGGTAATGCTTAATTTATAAATCTTCCAGATTGATGTAAGTAGCAGTGCATCCTCAGAAAGAAAAGTGGCTCTTACCGTATTGACCTAAGAGATATCAAGTAGCCAGGATTTCCTGCTTCCTTATCATTAAGGTTGGAAGAGGAACCAGTGTCTCACCTGTCAGGACAGGCAAAGGCACTGGGTGCACAGAGCACTCTGGCTGCCACGACCCCCACCCCAATCCCGTTCCTGGAAGCGCAGGTCATCCTGTTAATTGGACTTTGATTGGAGTAAACTACAGGCACGTGCCAGAGACAATGAGATAAGAAACTGCAAAAACAACCCAGCTACAAGGATGAAATGTTTGGATTGAGTGCAGATTTTATTCGGTGAAAGAGACGATGCGGGGAGGGGAGCCCATGGTTTGCTTAATTAAGGTTTTTCTCTACATTTTGATATGGCAACCCTCGCCCCACTCCAGAATGCAAGATTTAAAAATATCTGCACAAGTGAGGATGGAGGGAACTGGAATATAATATGGAATTTAACAAAACTGGAACTTCGTGTGAGAGAGAAAGGAACTGAGAGGGAAAGAGGGGGAAATGCTATGCTTTTAAAATATAGAGCAAAATCCTCCCTAACCTCGATTATCCACAAAGGAATGTGTTTGAGATAAGGATAAATTACCGTAACTGAGCGGCAGGGAGGAAAGGGATCTACCAGCTGTGAGAATAGAAGTTTTTGGATTAACTATCTGCAGTCTGGATTCAGACCGTTCTTCCTAGGTTGGAAAAATGGCAAAGAGGGTTTTTTTTCCCTAGAAGCCAAATAATGGGACGAAACAATGCAGTAACTTTTGGAAACTGAGGTAACAGCTTCTTCTGATACATGACGGGAACCATCAACAGTTGCAGGAATAGAGGATAAAAAACTATATATCAGGCATCCCCAACCTGCAGTCCTCCAGATGTTTTGGCCTACAACTCCCATGATCCCTAGCTAACAGGACCAATGGTCAGGGATGATGGGAATTGTAGTCCAAAATGTCTGGAGGGCCAAAGGTTGGGGATGCCTGCTATATATGGACGGGGAAACTTCATGGGGGAAATTGTCACACGTAGGAAAGAATAAGGATTACAGCTAAAGTTCCTCACTTGAAACTTTATAAATTACCTGTTATACCAACACGAATTGAAATCACAAGATTGTAGCTGTTATATAAGGGATTATTATATCTGAATGAAATGGAAATTATTAACACTTTGGAATGCATAAAAAATGTAGAAGAATGAACTTATCAACTGTAGCATGCAAGGGAGCCAGTTTAATTAATTTGTATAATTTGACATTTTAATAATTGGCATTAATAATTGCATTAATTGGATAAAATTGGTATTGTTATAATGAGGCTATTATTGGCACAATGCTGGAAAAGCAGTAAAAAAATCTATTTTTTTTACAAAAGAGATATCAAGAAGCCCTTTATTTCTCCTGATCTCTTGTGCAATTTTTTTTGTATGATCCTTGGGTCCAATGCCAAAAGAAATACATCCTTCCTGGTATATATCTTTGTTAAGGCATCCGTCTTAATGATTAAACTCAACATGAAAAACCACATCTTCCATTATTTTCATCCACACAGATAAAAATTAGCTTCAACTCTGGGACAAAGGGGAGAGTGGGGAAAACCCAACAGCAACAACAACAGACAAATCCTACTATGGATCACAACTGAGTTCTTGAGAACCTTTACTTTAGTAGCTGCTTGAACCAAACAGAGCAGCTTCCAATCCCAAGCAGTGCACTGAGTAAAGGTGAAGATTCTTGGAATATGATGTTTGCACTTGGCCTGAAAGTCAGGAAATTATTTGGTCACACCCTGCTGGGTTTCTCATAGCAGGCCCCAAGGGTTGAAGAAAACTGTGGTTATAGACCCTTCCTCTTTAAGATGGTGATGATGGGGGTGCTGAACAAGCATTGATTGTTGTTGCTTCCTGCCTCTCAAAATTATATCTTACTGCAGAGTTATTGCAGATGAATTATGTATGAGGCTGAAATCACTTTTCCAAAGTACTTGCAGCCTCTAGCAGAGCTGCAAAACAGACCAAGGTCCATCTTCAGTCTATGTGGTTATAGCATTCTGCATGGCGTTATTCCATTGAAAATGAATGTGCTTAAATCATAACTGCTGCTATCAAGTATTTGTATCTAGATCAATCTTATCTCTGCCCTTTCATTGGTTGGGGCCTGCTGAGCAGAGTGTCCACTTCTAACTGCTAGGTGAGAAGAAATCTACTGTTAGCACTATTTGGTTTCCATTTAGCTGAATCAGTCTGTCTCTATTTCCTATCCGAGACAATAAGGGACTCAGTTTGCTCAGACCTAATGGTTTATTGATCTGCTGCATGGCATATATGCCTTGTAATAAATAAGAAAAGGGGCAAAGGGTCCTTCATTTTAAATGCAAGACATGGCACTCCTTTAAAGTGTTTCTTTTGCCATCTGTATTAATTCACTGAAATTAGTCATTACCTGATTTCACGTCCCATTGATCCCAAGCGCAGACAGAACTCTCGGAGCTCAAAAAAAATTGGGAATAGTCCTGCCATTAGTATGGATAGAAGAGTTCTGTTTCGTTGCTTTATCAGCGAAAAGGTTCCTATCAAGCTCTTCTCAACACGGCTTGGGTTTTTGTGTATGCTTGAGACTGCCCTGTTCCGGGACTAATGAGGAAACGTCGCCAGCAATTCCAAATGCCTAGGATCAAAGATGGTGCAAAACGTCTACAAGTAGCTCCCTGAGAAAAGAGAATTACGACGGCCATATAATACCCAATCAGAGCCAAATAATGAGTCACACTGCTTGGGAATATTAGCATTCTACTCATTAACATGAAGAATGGACATTGATGCTATGCTAGCATGGAGCCATTTTATGTGCTGGGGAGGGGACTTTTCTTGTGGTAAGTTTGCTTTCCAGTGCCATTCTCCCTGTAGGTACCATAACCATGACTAATAACAGTCCCAGAGCATGCAATGTCTTCCAGAAAATGAAAAGCACTTGCTCCTCTTTTCATCACTTTGTTATGCAAAGTTCATTTATTCAGAAAGGTAGTGTCCAGTCCTGGTTTATTCCTTTTCTGGAACTCATTGCATAGCCCTGAAGGTACTATTTTTCTGTGTTGCTTGCTGCACACAGCCATATATTGCCCAGTGGGGGCATTAAGACCAATGAATTGGCTTGTGGTGATACAGAGGCAGACATTTTCATTGGTGACTCTGGTGTTGTGGAATGCACTTCCTCCTGAAATATGAGAGGTCCTGGCATTCCACCAGCTGTGTAAACACACATGTTTGCAGAGACATTTCCTTGATCTCTTAACTTGAGTCTCCTGTTTTAATTGCTGTTTTGTTTCAAGCATCCTGTCTCATCTGTTCTTCTCTTCCTCATAATTCCCAGCTATATCTTGTCGTTTGAACTCTCCCTCTTTCTGGCCATCTCCTTCTCTCTGTCTGCTGTTGGCTCTCCTCACTTCTCCGCCATCCCCAGTGCTGCCTGCACATCCAGTCAGAACTTAAATGCCTTTTGGATAGGTAGCAACTCTACCCCCTTACTGTTTCCAACTGAATGCCAACATTCAGTTAACAATGAAAACATCTAAAGCCTTCATCAAAAGGACATTAGGCCGCTGGAAACAGTGTGAGTAAGTGAGTGAGTGGCTGAGGATGGGTGGGGGAATCCACTTGATTCCTTTATCATAGGAACACAATAAGAGCCCTTCAGGATCAGGACAAAGGCCCATCTAGTCCAGCACCCTATTCTCACAATGGTCAACCAAATGCCTCTGAGAAGCCTGCAAGCCACCAACAGCCAACACCTGTAATATTCTCAATTTCTTACCAGTAGCAGAACTCATTCAGCCCCACTGGTGGATCTCAAAACTCTGAAGGTGGCCAATCCACCATGATTCCTCGGATCAGGCATACACTGTTCTTCCCCTGCCAGTTCCCTTGTACTGTAATTAATAAATAAATAAATAAATAATAATAAATTTTATTTATATCCCGCCCTCCCCAGCCAAAACCGGGCTCAGGGCAGCTAACAATAAAACAGTACAAAAGTACAGCATAAACAACACTCTAAAATCATTCATTATAAAATGAATTAATTCAAGCCACTGGCAACCATTGGGCCAGAGCTCCACGAAGATTGCCGAGGGAGGGAGTCAGGCTGTGCCCTAGCCAAAGGCCTGGTGGAACAGCTCTGTCTTGCAGGCCCTGAGGAAAAATGTAAAGTCCCGCAGGGCCCTGGTCTCTTGCGACAGAGTGTTCCACCAGATCGGAGCCACAGCCGAAAAAGCCCTGGCTCTAGTTGAGGCCAGCCTAACTTCTCTGTGGCCTGGGACCTTCAAGATGTTTTTATTTGAAGACCGTAAGTTTCTCTGTGGGGCATACCATGGTGAACCCTTGAAGTGTAGCTTATCACAGAAAATTAAGTCTGCTTAGTACTTTAATTGGCATGTCAATACACTTCAAGAATGCCTTGCCTAAAATGTGGCATGACCCTCTCCAGAATTTTTCCCAGTAGTTCAGCAGTCCCAGTAACTACCGGGGTCCCTGCATCTGTAATTAAGAAAGCAAAAGAGAGAGCTATGTGCTATATAGCCAGTGTAATGTGTAGTTTGGTCCTGAGAAACCCGTTGCTCTCTGCAAGTTGAGCTGTTAGGAGGCCCTATTTCATACCCTACGGGCTACAGCCAAACAGGATAAATGTCAAAAAATATTAGCAACATCTTTCTAAAGACTTTTCTCTGTTTTCTAATGAGACATCAAAGACAAAAAGATTTATTTCAGAGAAAACAGTAGCAATGAAAACTGACAATCAGTGAAGTGCCATGAAGTGGTAACCAAACAAAGTATTAAGGGAAATCCTTTGAAAGGTAGGATCCTAGCACAGCCCGGAGTAGATTTCCAATAAACAAACAAACAAACCAAACTATGGGCATGGCATGAACCAAACGGATTATTGCTCTTTTATCATCCTTTGAACTAAATCCTGCTTGGCATTCTCACCCCTAAAGTCAGAGGAAATAACCATACAAATCAATTTAGTGGGATTCAAACCTCCTGGCCAGATTCTAACCTCATCAACATCACTTTATATTGTGGCAAAACCTCCATTTATTTCAGTGTATGCATTTCCAGTTTCTGCAAAGCCAAGTCTGTGGCAGCTTTGTTGAAATGAATTTTTTTTCTTGTGTTTGGCACTTCAGTCCTAAATACATAGACTTGGAAAGTAAACCCAACTTACTTCATTGTAAGAAAGTTTCAAATACATGTATTTATGATCTAAACTTAGCAGCTCTGTTCTATATAGTTGTGTTAGTTCTTCTGGCATTAATAGCAAAAATTGTATGACAATATTGGCAAGTAAGGGCTCATCCTGACTCTCAGCTGCCCCAACCCCAATAGATGGCAAGAGAGAATCAAATATTTGTAGAACAGAGCATGCACATTGTCAAACAAAATCAAATACTGGAAGTAAAATATAATTGCCTGCCAAATTCTATCAGACATCAAATATCAGGTGTCAAATGGCATAAGCTGTCAGATATTGAATATTTTCTAAGTTCTAACAGAAGTTGTCAAATACAAAATATAACCGCATATTAGCCAATACTGTCAAATATAAAATTTCCAATATCAAACATTGAAATCAAATACCAAATTTTCCTGGATATCAAATACTTATGCTGAATGCAAATATTCAATGATCATTTTGAGCAGAATGGATGGAGACAGAATCAGTGGTATCAGGTTTATTGCCTGTAAGCAGGAGGACCATTCGGCTGCTATGACTGTATCTATCTTCAGTGGCCTATTTACCATAGTAAATTTGCACACCAGAATTGTATTTGATAGTAAACCCTGAGTATAGTAAACACCACAGAAGCAGACTCCTTCCTTCTAAACCCTGAACAATTACCAAAGTGTCTAAGAATTTGCCTTCATCTCACACCACTTTCACACGCCAAAAAACATTCACAGCATGACAGCTTCCTGTAATCCTCAACGCGCACACATATCCCTAGATAGCTCAGAACAGTTTTAACAAAATATTGCTCTGAAGGTACACTCAAGCAACTTACTGAAGGCGGCTAAGGAGCTTGTTTACACCCAGCATACTTGAAGGACTAAGTACATCACAATCTTAAGCATGCTTACTCAGAAGGAAGTCCTGCTGAGCTCCTTAACAGGGTCTTTACCCCTACTAAGGCTGCTGTCACGGTCTGGTTCACGGGCGATCAAAGTCCCGGCTGAGGATGTCGGGACCGGGGGCAAGATGGCAGAGTGGGAGCAGGAACAGAAGTCCAGAAGCCAGGAGTCAGAAAGCCAAGGGTCTGAGGGTCAGGAAGTAAGGAGTCATGAAGTCAGGGGTCCGAGGATCAAGAAGGAAGGAGTCAAGGAGCCAAACACAGCAAGGCAGGGAATGTGTTGCTGCAGCAAAGAGCTGAAGGGAAATGCTGACCTTATATCCTTTCCTGGCTCTTGCCACCAGGTGCTGTGAGTTACCAATCAGCCTCACTTATGTGGCTGCGCCTTGCCTCTTCAGAACAAACTTAGGAAGGCCCCAGTCCTGCAAAGTCCTACTGGTCACAGGGCCTGGCTCCTGCACGCACTCCTGACAGCTGCTGCCAATCTGTCACTATTTTGTGGGTAGGATTCAATACCATACCAGTAAATTCAAGTTGTGCAGTTAAAGTGAATTGGGCACTGGTAAGTGTGGGATAACACCTATTTGATGTGATGACCTATGACCCTGCCACAAATAAACGTGAATGCGTGCTCAGTGAACAGTAGACCTTCCTGCAAATTTTGTGCAAACATGTCAGAAAGAATGCATAATGAGCAGGTCATCTGGAAGTGAGTTTTGTGTT
The DNA here is from genome assembly GCF_965113315.1 of Podarcis vaucheri. Taxonomy (NCBI): domain Eukaryota; kingdom Metazoa; phylum Chordata; class Lepidosauria; order Squamata; family Lacertidae; genus Podarcis; species Podarcis vaucheri. The sequence continues at coordinate 58,041,378 of NC_138763.1, forward strand.
CTTAGGGTTGCAGTCGCTGCTGCTCCCAGCTCCTTGTGATTATACTACCAGGGTTATTAGCTGCAAATTTCTTAAAGACTGGTCACTGAAGAAATGCAATTCCTGGTGATTGTGGTCTCATCATTTTCTGTCTCTGGTTCTATGTTGTGTGTTTCCTGTACAGTACTTAGGAAAGCCCACTGCAGAAACATTTTTAATAGCACTGGATCTTATTTGTAATTTTAATGCCCCCCAGGAAACTTAGAACTTGGCATATCCTGCCCTTGCTGCAATTCCTGGATTAATAGTCAGGGCAAAGTGTGAACTTTGAGTATTTCCACATGCCCAAAAAGCTTCTGCCTTTATAGCAACGAATTGCCTTGAACAGAAGGTACACGAGCATTTGAAGTAGAGCAACCTGCTGCTTTGCTTTCCCAACTATCTTTGGGTGCCACACAGGTTTTTAAGAAGATTCCTCTCATTGCCCCCCTCCTCTGCATTGACATCTCACCATATTGAAAGAAGTTACAGATAGGTAGCCGTGTTGGTCTGCCATAGTCAAAATAAAAAAATTCCTTCCAGTAGCACCTTAAAGACCAGCTAAGTTAGTTCTTGGTATGAGCTTTTGTGTGCATGCACACTTCTTCAGATAGACTGAAACAGAAGTTGCCAGATCCTTCTATATAGTGAGAAGGTGGGGAGGGGTATTACTCAGAAGGGTGGTGGGAATGGGAGATTGGCAGATAGCTGAGATGAGCCTGTTGACGACTCTTAACGACTGCAATAGGTCTTACAGGAAAAGGCAAGGGGTGAGAAGGTGAAAAATGGCTTAGTCATGTATAATGAGATAAGAATCCAATGTCTCTGTTCAGACCAGGTCTCTCCATTGTTTTAAGTTTGGTAATGAGTTGCAATTCAGCAGCTTCTCTTTCCAGTCTATTTCTGAAATTCCTTTGTAGTAAAACAGCTACTTTGAGATCTTGTATAGAATGTCCTGGGAGATTGAAGTGTTCTCCTACTGGTTTCTCTGTTTTGTGATTCTTGATGTCAGATTTATGTCCGTTTATTCTTTGGCGTAAGGTTTGGCCTGTTTGTCCAATATAGAGAGCTGAAGCACACTGTTGGCATTTGATGGCATACACAATGTTAGACGATGAGCAATTAAATAGTCCCGAGATGGTATGTGTGATGTTGTTGGGGCCAGTAATGGTGTTGTCCGGGTGTATGTGGCAGCAAAGTTGGCATCTGGGTTTATTGCAGGCTCTGGTGCCAGTGTCCGTGTTAAGTCTGGTTGTAGTATTATTGTGGGTTAGGAGTTGTTTAAGATTGGGTGGCTATCTGTAGGCAATGAAAGGTCTTCCTCCCAGAGCTTGAGAAAGAGAACTGTCATTGTCCAGGAGAGGTTGTAGATCTCTGATGATGCGTTGTACTGTTTTAACTTGGGAGCTGTATGTGATGACTAGAGGTGTTCTGTTATTTTCTTTTGGGGGGCTGTCTTCCAGCAAGTTCTCTCTGGGTATCAGTCTGGCTCTGTTGATCTGTTGATCATATTGAAAGAAGTCACAGTAACGTCAATGTCAAATGCTAGCTAGATTGACCAATTTCACTAGTTTTTCAGAAAGCAGCATGGTCGCAAGAAGTCTTAAGAAAAGTAGTTTTAGTTTACTATTTAGTTTTCCTATTTACTCACAATGGTTTAGGGAAACCATTGAAGTATAGATTGATTTCAGTAAGCAAAGTTCTCAGTTGGAAGAGTGCTTCATTAATTCAGCTGTGGTCAATAGCCTCTTGACCCACCAATAAAGCATTAAATATAATCTGGATTCCTTAGACTTCTAGTCAAACACTTGAGTCTTTGAATGGGTTTACCGTGATGATGTGCAGAGTGACCTTCCATGATTTGACCTTGGCTAAATCTATATTGCAGGAGTTATTTTCATTGATGCATTCATGATTCATGGGTGAAAGATAGCCATATTATCACTAATGATCAATCAGCATTTTCCTCCCTTAAGTCTTATTCTAAGAGTTGGCAGGCACATAAAAGAATATGAACACTACAGTGGTACCTCAGGTTAAGAACTTAATTCCTTCCAGAGGTCCGTTCTTAACCTGAAACTGTTCTTAACCTGAAGCACCACTTTAGCTAATGGGGCCTCCTGCTGCCGCTGCGCCTCCGCTGCATGATTTCTGTTCTCATCCTGAAGCAAAGTTCTTAACCCGAGATACTATTTCTGGATTAGCAAAGCCTGTAACCTGAAGCAACTGTAACCCGAGGTACCACTGTATTTTGTTTCTTCTTATAATTGCGATTTGATTTACCATCCGCTTTTAGCCTTATTTTTCTTTACCATCTCTAATGCACAATTCAACCAACAGTGATATAAAGAGAACCATGAAATGGATCAGAATTTAATGGAACCACATTGCCCTTACACATTTTCCATGGTCAGAAGAAGTGCTCATCATTAGAGAGCTGGTGTGGTTAACTGACTAGAGAGTTGGACTCAGACCAGGAAGAACTGGGTTTAGATTGCATGAATCTCACTCATGGGCTGTGAGCATCTTTCAGCCTGAGATACTTCATAGGGTTGTTGAGAGATAAAATAACTACCATGAGTTCATTTGAAGGAAGGGTAGGATGGGAATGTGATAGATAAATTTACCACGGCAGGAAAATGGAGAAGAAATTGTCATGTAAGAATGCAGTTGAAATTTTGTGTCCAGATTTCAGTGTTCTGGTCAGAACTCTTCATATACTGTTCTCAACAACAACTTTCAATATAAAATCAGTTAAGGGTGAAATCGACCACATTCTTCAAAGCAGATATTGAAGTAGCCATTGCTTTGAGTAATAGGCATACAACCAACTCTTAAGTTGTTCCCATTTCAATCTAAAATTGAACAATTCTAATTACACTGGGGATTTGGAAATCTAATTTTGGGGTTACATCCAGCCTCATATAACCAACATGCTTAAGGCTAATTAATGCATGAAGGGGTTAAGACCATAAAGTAAGCTGTCCTGCCAGGCTTAGCTAGGTCAGTCCACCTCAACTTGGGAGGAAGGGTTATCCAGCCTTTGTTCTACCCATTCCATCATCTGAACCCTACCAATAAGGAGGTCTAAGCTGGATGCTCCATCTTTGTGTTTCTATACAAATAATTTAGAAACATTTACCATTTTGGAACCTAAGCTTTACTGCCTGTCTTTTATTGCTGCTGAATGGGAAAGCACATGACTCTGACCATTGAAGAGTTTGTAAATAAACAATTTTTAACTTACCAAACGTATGGTCTTTTTCTATGCTAAGGGAAGTGGGAACTTCAAAAGCAGCTTAGAATTGGATATTTTAAAGGTATAACAGTCTGTATTTCCAAGCTTTACTTCGCTACATGTTTCGTGTTTTTAAATAACTGCTGGGGTTCTCTCACCAAAGAGTTCTTGCCCTGAACCTGGATCTAGGCATCCAGGGAATTCTCCTTTTTTATTTTACCATATCTATTTTTCCTTTAGCCAAATCAAACCAACAGATTTTGACTTGGTGGGAGGAAATGTCTTAAGCATTACTTTATTGGTCTGGTAGTCTTAAATCACTGTACAGTGGTGCCCAGCAAGACGAATGCCTCGCAAGACGGAAAACTTGCTAGACGAAAGAGTTTTCCGTTTTGGAGGTGCTTCGCAAAACGAATTTCCTATGGGCTTGCTTCGCAAGACGACAATGTCTTGCGAGTTCCTGCTGGTTTTTATTTCTCCCCCCCCCTTTTTTCTAAGCCACTAAGCCGCTTATCAGCTGATCCGATCAGCAGATAAGCCGCTAAAAGCCGCTAATAGCGCTAATCCGCTAATCCGTCAATGGGCTTGCTTCGCAAGACGAAAAAACCGCTAGACGAAGAGAATCACAGAACGGATTCTTTTCGTCTTGCGGGGCACCACTGTATTGGTCCGGCAGTCTTGAGGAGTATTCAGTGAGTCAGACATAATCCATTCAGGGCCAAACTAGACATCATAAACAGATGCATGTAACATTCCCCACAACCTTTTAATAAATAAAAATAAATTAAAGACCAACCTCAACGTACTGAGGCTGGACACAGAGGAATGACAAGAGGAGAGGATCCTTAACCTTCTCTCTGCCTGCCTGCCTGCCAGCTAGCCAGCCAGCCATTTTTTGCCTCTCAAAATCTTCCCCAAGGTGCTTCCTCACCAGGCCCAGTGCTAGCACTCAGCATACAGGAGCAATCCACATTTTCCTAGAACACATCTCAATAGAAACAGGGACCAGCCAGTCTGTATTTACCAATATGAAAAGTTGTATTGTGAAATCATCATACAGTTGCCTAGTTTAGGATAGATTTGGATGCACACTTACTAGCCGCCCTGAGCCCGGACTTGGCTGGGGAGGGTGGGGTATAAATAAAAATTTATTATTATTATTATTATTATTAGAGTCATGCTTTCTTTCTATATGAGCATACCTGCATGGATTTGTGCATACTGCCTGTCGCCAATAATACTACACCACAAAATACATTGAGGATCATTTTGGGTCACATGTTTTGGGTGCCCAGTAACACATACTGATGCTCATGCATATCCAAGCCAATGCATATCATGGCATAATGTAGCACAAATAAGAGAACAGCAGCTTATGTGTGATAAGTGCTGTTCTATTCATGGATGGGTAAGAGCTGCAGGCCAGGCTTGAAAAATCCTCTCCATCAGCAAGAGATTGAAAAAACTAAGGGCTGGGGAAAGATACAGAGAGAGGTTGAGAAAGGGCAGTTCAATCTTACCAATGAAATTTGCCTGTCATCGAACCCTTCAGGCTATTGCAAAAAAGAAAGAGGAACCTCTCAAAGGACCAACTGTACCACCTCAGGACTTCCCTCCAGATGCCTTCAAAGAAACAATGGCAACTTCCTCCAGAGTTGTATAATCCTTGCTGCATCTCTTATCAACCACAAACAAGAAGTGACACTGTTGTCAGTCTTCAAGTGTGCTAAGACTACCCATTTGGCCACCACCACTGAGCTAGTGGCATGTTAGGATGGGTAAAAACCTGTCCCTGCCACACGCATTTGGATCCCATATTAAGCACATAGGTGATGCAATGAAGTACTTGGTGGTTCCCATATATCCTCAAGAGCTGAAGTCAACTATACCACATGGGCAAAATAAAGCCATGTTCAAAAAATCCTTCAAAATAAAGTGAAAGGACTAAGTAGTCTAAATGAGAGGCACAGATAGGATAACTATTTTCCCCCTCTAGACAACCAAAACATTAAGTATCCCTTTAATACAATGCATGGAAAACTTATTATTCCTAGATCCGGCTTCCTATGCATAGTTTGGTTGGGCCCTGTATAATTATATGAGTGGAAACACGCTGTTAATAACACCAAAAATTATAAGGAGGTTAGGATAATATGCGTAATCACTGTGGGTTGCACCTTGTTAGATTCTGGAGAAGGAAAATGTTACATTCTCTTTTTTTAATAATAATAAAAAACCAAGGACACAGTCTTGTAGTAATAATGCAAAGGGAAGGTGAAAAATGAGGTAAGGCAGCTTTGGTTATGCATAACAAAGACCTTCATTTTCACAGCCATTATGAAAACAAGCTTTTCAAAGGTACTCGGGTGCCATACAGCAAGTCTCAATCGTATGTGCTTACTCTGTTATTAAATTTAGCCTCAGGGTCTCTGGTTATAAATGAGAGATCTTTATGGCTTCAGTTTGATGTATTTAGCACTAGAGTCACTGTAGTAGAAACCAAACTGAAATGACAGCTTCCCCATAGAAACCCAGTAGCAGGACTGTGCCTGCTTTTGAGAGGTTGCCACAATATTTGGGGAGGGGGAATCAACAGACGCTGTAGAAATTCATTAGCAGGAGGATTGTCCTGTCAGTTCCTAAACAGCTACCAGGGCAATCCGGATATTTTTTTACTAGAATTCCCATCATCCCTATTGGCCTTGGTAGCTGGGGCAGATGGGAGTTGTAGTCTAAAGAAGACAATACAGCTAAGATGGGGCAAATGCTTGTCCTAAAAATGCTGTACTGGTTACTCCAGAACACACAAATTATATGGCTGAAACAATGCTATTTTTCTAGGAAAAGAGGAGCTGAAACTCACCATGAACACCTCCTTTGTTCTCTTATATTGGCAATGGCGCCCACCTGGTTCCTACCACCAGAGGTGTCGTAATTGAGTTCTGGTGAATTCCAGATGGGAAAAAAGCCCTGGTAGCAAAAGGCTCAGGCTACCATTTGGCAAGCAAGGGAGAAGAACTTAGCAACCAAAAGCTTTGTATTCACATGCCAAAAGAAGTTCGTGGAGAAGTCTCAGTAATACAGTAGAACCTCGATTTTCGAGCATCTCAGAAGCCAACTGATTCGGAACCTGAGCACCGAAAACCCAGATGTGAATGCTTCTGTTTTCAAACGCGCCTCGGACGTTGAATGGCTGACGGTCAATTGCACCTTAGTTGTTGAACGTTTCGGATTTCAAACAGTCTTCCAGAACGGATTATGTTCAACAACCAAGGTTCCACTGTATCAGATGCCCTAAATGAAAAGGCTGAGAGTGCATGCTTGAACCTTAAAGCGAGGTGGAAGGTCAATCCTGGGATTGCAGTTTCAGAAAATCAACCAAATGTGCTTTAAAGCTCCATACTGATCAAAATGATCTCAGTCTGGGTTAAAGGGGCTGCACTTAAATCACTCCACAAATTGCACTACAACCCAGTGCAGTTGCCTAAAATTAAAACAACTTGCTTTGTCTAGCCCAGGCATAGGCAAACTCGGCCCTCCAGATGTTTTGGGACTACAACTCCCATCATCCCTGACCACTGGTCCTGTTAGTGAGGGATGATGTGAGTTGTAGTCCCAAAACATCTGGAGGGCCGAGTTTGCCTATGTCTGGTCTAGCCTGTTGGAGAAGGTGTAAAGAACAGGGTGCTCGACAAAATTGCCTTTTGGCCTAAGCAAGTCATTCAGTACACCCCTGTAGTGTTGAAGATCATATCACAGGTTGTTGGGGATATGTTGTTTCAGCAGCCCATGGTGGCGTCTCCTTTAAATTCCATGAAAGATCAATGTGGCAGCACCAGCTCATACCAGGAGATACCTAGCAAGGATATAATGGGGAACCTCTCTGTTTATGAACAACAGTGAGACATCATTTGTTTAGTCTCCTGCAATTCCACCCCATCTCTGTATGGCCCACTTGTATATAATGAGACGCACCACTCCAACTCAACAGGCATGCTCAAACTGGGTTTCCACAAGTCCAAACATTAACACTGCATGCCACTGAGAATGTTCCCTACTGCAGCCAAGTAGGAAGCATGCCAGGTTTCATCGCAAGGGTGCATATTCACCTGTCATCAATTGCAAGGTTTGCACAAAACTTTCTGCTAATCCATTGGTGGGTGAGTGGGATGGTGCAGAGAGGTAAATGTGAATGCCATTTTGGTACATAAAGTGTTTAAATTCTTCTGAAGCAAACTGTGGGTCATTGTCATTGACGACTCTGCAAATATCATATGAAGGGGACTCTTGACAAATTCAGATATATAGCAGAGTCTTTGTTTAATTTATTTTTCACAGCACATTAGTAGCTCTCTTGCGGCACACCGCTGTGCTCCTGCAGCACACAGTTTGGGAATTTTCTGACCTAGGTAGTAGGCTGCTTTTAGTATCCTGCCAAAAATAAGTCTGAATTTTTGAACAGATGTGGCATTGCCAGGAAGAGCTGAGTGGGTAGAGGGGCTTTTTATTTTCCTATATGAAAGGGTCAATGGTCACAACAATCATCCAAGCATTGTATTGTATCTGTAAAATAAATAGATTTCAATGCCATGTGTGGTAACAGGTTTTTTTCCATCAATATATAACAGGCTCTAGAAAAGGAACGGGGGGATCTTTGCTAAAACACAGAAAGTTTCAAGGTTATGTTTTCTTCCTGCAGCTTTGTTTTTCCTAAGATAACTGATGTGAATACAAGCAGTCAAGACAACTAAGGAAGAATTTAAAAAAATAACAAACTGGATTGTGGGAAAGTACAAGACGGGATGGAAATGTCAAGATGCACTGTTTATTCAAACCAATGGTGACCTTCACTTCAAGGCTATTTCTTGGAGCTTCAAAGAAAAACACCATTGGAGGATTGCATACCTGCCAATTTTTTTAAAAATCCAAGATTTTGGGTTCTGGCCTGGGACTTTGAAGTCTCCACCTCTACCAGGACCTTCTAGCATGAAGCAGAAGTAAAGCCAAGAAAAGCATCCTATATATAACTTTTTTTTTTTTCTGGACCATTAACTGTGTGCTAAAAGTGGCCCTTTCCTCACATTCCAGTCACACATTCAGTCAATGCAGTGACAGGGACTGAGATTGCAACCACTGGCACTGCTCCCATACATTCAGCATAAAATGAGAATGGGCTGCATGAACAATCAACTAACTGAATAAGTGCAAGGTTTGTACTCATGAGATGAAACCTTTATATAAGATAGTGCCAACATGAAATCTGCCCCTCTCCACCACCACTTACAGCTTCCCAAAAGGTTTTACTACGCCACATCTTCTAAAGCAGGGTGCTTTGAGGGTGGTATAGCAAATGTCTAAGAAATCTGTAAGAAACTTCTTGTTGAAACATCTTCAGCAAACAGAAAGAATTTTTGCAACCCTAATCATGGCGCCTTGATTATTTCGGGGGAGGGAGTTGCTGCATGGGTGGGGAGAGTTGCCCGTGACTGTTCCTCTGGTTTGCAAATGTGCCCTCAGGTCCAAAAAGGTTGGCAACCCCTGCTTTAGTATTGTGTCCACTCACTGCGATCTATGCGGCTTTTCATGTGACACCATTCCTTCTCTGCAGGGATGGAAGAATCCGTCATCCTCCCTTATACAATGCATTTTTGTACACCCATTTGTGTGTTCATTACATAACTGTGTTGCAAAATCTGAAGCAGCGCAAATTTTGCAGAATTTTTGTTTTGTTGCATATTGTTTTGGAAAGTGTGAATTAATACAAACTGAGTCAAATTTCTCACCCAAACCTATTTCTCTACCACATTTTCTGTGTTCTCAGACAGCCTCCTCACACCGACTTGAAGAAAGCAGCAAGGCTCTCTGCATAAGTTCTTTCCTTTCCTTCCATCCACGTTTCCTGGGGACTAGGCCAAAAGAATGCCTGTGGTATATACAGTCCTGCATGGAGAGTCCAGTCACTCACTACTAGACGATGTGACAAGGATTTCCCACCCCCAGGAAACACAGCAAGGAAGGAAGAATGGATATCCTTGCCACTTGCTCTCAGGAAACACAACACTTCGTTTAAACTGAAAAGGGGTGGAAGAACCCCCAGCTGCATCATATTGCATTATGGTATGCCACCCGCAGTCCCCCAAATCTCTGAGGAATTTGCTGTGGCTCCCAACTCAGCTTCAGGCATTTCACACACACTTCCCAACTGTAAGCTCTGCTGAGATAATCAGCACACAAACATCTTTAATGATTAGGCCATGTGGGGTACAAATCCATAAGCAGAACTTGACATGTACTCACCCTAGTCCTCTAGGTAGAAGTAGGGAAAATGGGGAGAAGGGAGATCCAGTTTCTCCAAATGGAGTTCATAAGTAAACAAACTTCAGAAATAGAGCTTTTTACCTGCTGATAATCCATCTGCAACACCTGGGTGCATGCCTATTGTTTTAATCAGGCTTTGCAGAGATTAGAGTTGAAAGCATAGTATTCAAAAGTGTGTTACACTCCTCTTGCCCTCTTTTCATCTTATCTCTTTTCCATCTCCATAATTTTATCTTGCTAACCAATTTCTCTTCCCCCACCTTGTCCCCTGCTTTTATTTTAATTAAATTCTTCCTAAGACTTGTAGCTTAACCAAGATTTATATTAAGGAGACAGCCTGCTCAACAGGCAGGTTTCTTCGCCCTTAGCTTTCAGAGTCACATTTATCATTCAATTTTTGACCATCTGTGCATGTTCTTTTTCTACTGTGGGTTTGGGGTTGTTTTTTTACTTAAAATAACAGAGAAGCAAAGGGCGAAAACAACAAAAGCACAAGAAATTAAACTTAAGGCTTGTGAAACAGATTGGGAAAAGGCATGGTACAGTAGGGCATAAATTCACCTACATAAACAAGCTTTTGCCGTAACTTCGCCTAAGGAAAGCACCAAATTAAATGCCCTTTCCAGAGTTAGCACATAGGGGTCAGGGGAGTAGGGATCACTGCCCTGTAATATATGGGTTCAGTTGAATGTCTGAATATACATTGGTCCATGACAGGCCCTACTACCATGTTCTCACCTCTACACACTCTGTGTGCTTTTTCTTTGCAAGTGTGGTACAATCTGGAAAAGACATACAGTAATTGCATGCAGCTCTCTAAGAGAGAATATTCAGCACAAAGCCGACATCCTCATGGATCCTTGGGGAAGCTTAAGCTGCTCCAAGTTTGTACATGCAAATGTACCAACAAAAAATAGTTGGATTTATCAGGGGGCGCTACCAATTCACTTTGTATGAAGAAATTTTGTTAGTAGTTATTCCTGCTTTGTAGAGTTTCCTGTTAACTTGTTCTACAAGTTTAGGGTGGGTAGCACAATTTATACAGACTTTATTTCATGCCAACTTGTGAAATCCTTTGGGCTCACCAGGTGATCTTCAAAACTGAGCTGAGAATTGAACCCAAGTCTCATCACCAAACCCAACTCAGTGCCGGATTTATGTATAAGCTAAACAAACTATAGCTTAGAGCCCCACTGTCTTGGGGGCCCAAAAAAAATTTAAAGGAAAAAAAACTGGATGTACATTTCCAAAATATTAGATAAAAAACAAATAAAATAAAACCTACATACAGCAACAGTGTATTGTGTTGTGTAGGTTCCTATTTGTTATGTGCAACTGACTTTAAATACCTATTAGGTCCATAAATATATATATATTCAAAACAAAAAAACAGCGACAATTTGTTGTTGACAATGACAGCTGGACATATAAAGGGCCACATTACCTTCAATAGCTTAGGGCCTCAACAAACATAAATCCGGCCCTGTTTCTACTCCCGGCACAGTTACAACAAAATTTTTTTTAAAAAAATATAAAAACTTTTAAAAGGTGAGCTATAAAAGCAAATTGCTTGTTAGTAAACCAAAGGTTAGATGAGCTATTAGTAGGACAATTGTATCAGTTTCGGGGTTGCTTTTCAGAATAACCTGAAGCATAGTTGGTATTAAGGACTAGGAGATGCTGCAGCAGCAATTATCTACCTATAGGATCAATATGAGAGAAATATGGGGGATAAAATGGTTTCAGTTTGCATTTTAATATGGCCCTAGCCTAGTTTGCATGTCGCAAACCAGTACACAAACTGAAATGCAGCTGCTCTTCAAAATCTGCACTTTTTCCAACCATCTAAACTCTTGTGAACACAATGCTGGATAGTAGGTGTAGAACACTCACCTTTTTTTGTATCTATCCTTTCTCCACTGGAAAAGGAAAATCTGAGCCTCCGTATCTGGAAAAACATATGGTGACATTTTCCCATCACTATAGCAAAGCATAGGCTCTTCTTAAAACCCTTCCCTTCAGAATCCTAAGATCCCACAGTGTTCTGTGTCTGGAACAGCTGAAGAGACAAGTTACCTCAGCATCATATGCGGCCTGGGGCCTAATATGTTACATCTGAAACACGGCTGCGTGAAACCTGGATGGGCCTAACCTCAAGAAGATTCTGGGCCTCTTCTCTCTATTGTTGTTTTCTCTTTTTTTCTGTTATTGTTCAAATGGAAGTCTCTAGTCCTTTTACTTGCTGATTTATAAGAGGAAGTGTGCAGGCAGTTTTCTACTCAGTTGTTCAATAAGAAGCAAACTTGCTAATGTTTAGCCTGCCAGTTCTCTCCACTCTTGAATTCAGTTTAACTGGAAGGCGCTTGTATTAAACATGTGTTTATATGTGTAGCTACGCCTCAGGGACTTGCTCAAACCTCAAGCAGACAACAACACACACACACACCACTCATTGTTATTGTCCAGTAATAACATCGCCTCTCCTAACCTGTTACACCTGCACACCTCAAGTTACAGATTCCTGGCAAACTTCCGATACTTCTGGGGAGAAAGTGTTGGGCTCCCAGAAGCACTGTAGATTTTCAAGAGCTGTGGGGTCTTTTCCCCTCTTGAACTGTGTTGTTTTCCTTTCTTTCTAACTTCCCTGAAAAGATACATCTGGAAAGGTACAGGCCTCCAACCAGCACTTGGAGGCAACATATCTGCCCCATGCTTTGGTCTTCTCTTTGCACACTCTCTCTGGTGGTCAGCAGAATGCACGGCACTAAGAGTTGTCAAGCAGCGAAGCTAATGCTGCTTTTTGGTTTCGACTCACAAGATAACAGAGAAATGGCTGAAGTAGAGGAATTGGTATGGCTGTTGTTTTTTAAATTCATGGAAAGAAACCAATCTGTAATGAAAAGAAAGCTGCGGTATTTAGTAAGTGTTAGATGAGCTCTTGTGTACTTCATTGCCATTTTACCTCTTGTGTGGCCTCTGCAGTTCTCATTTTTGACTTTATAGAGAAAATGCTCTGTGCAAGCAAATTCCGCCCTTTGCGGCTGGTTCTGTCGCCATTTGAGCACAACACGCAGAATAGGTTAAATCAAAGTTCTATACAATAGCAAGGCAATCAATAATAGTGTTTGAAAGCTTAAACTCTAAATTTTATTCAGCAGTACAGCCCTGGTGTTATCCAGTTTGTGAGATGAGAGAATGCCGTATAAATAACAGTATATAGCCCTGAAAAGTCCACAGTAAACACATAATAGAATTTGCTTTCAGTGTTCTGCCACCATTCATAAATCACTCTGGCCAAACTCCCGCCGTTTATGGCAGGACTCATATCCCTAAAGTGAATTACGGTCTCATCTCCAGTATGCAACCAGCTATTGTCCCAAATATAACAGAGGTGAAAAGCAACATTGGAGGGGTGCTGTGTATGCACATGTGTTCAGAAGACATTCAGCGGATCACTAGGATAGAGGCTTGAAGGAATATTGCTGTGTGTTGGCAAGAGTCTCAATCTAATGAAGAGACAGTGAAATAATGTCTTAAATCTACAAGAGTTATGACGAGCAACAAGCATGTTCTGCTTGTTTCACAGTTTTCAATGTTCATTTTATCCTGGAGCATGGCTCAGGAAAACAGAAGAAAAATAGTTTGACTTCTTGTTAAACTAGAGAATATTCTTTTTTGAATTCACAAATCTACATCTATTGGGCAAGAACACAGCTTAAGAATGGTTTTATGTTTTTAAAATACTTTTACCTTGTCTGGTCAAATTTACTTCATTTACTAAGGCCATGGCTAACAGTAAGCCGGGCACTGTATTATGAATCTGGTAATTTTGGAAACAATCCAGGTTTCTTAGCGTTTAGACATATACAACTCCCTTGTGAGAGTTCTGTCTGCACCTATTCTACATATTCTGCCTTTAACCACCTCTTCACCTCTCCTGATTATAATTTGAGAACTCTTAACAGTTGTAAATGTGGTTCTCTTGTGCTAGGTGTGAAGTACTGGCTTTACTGTACAGTGGTACCTCGGGTTACATACGCTTCAGGTTACATATGCTTCAGGTTACAGACTCCACTAACCCAGAAATAGTACCTCAGGTTAAGAACTTTGCTTCAGGAACAGAACAGAAATCGTGCTCCGGCGGCGTGGCAGCAGCAGGAGGCCCCATTAGCTAAAGTGGTGCTTCAGGTTAAGAACAGTTTCAGGTTAAGAATGGACCTCCGGAACGAATTAAGTACTTAACCCGAGGTACCACTGTATATTCAAGTCAAAGGTTTCACTACTATTTTTATGTCATACACAGACAACTGGTGCAGCCCTGTAGCTAACTGTGATTTCCCCCCTTCTCCGTTGATGTCCATCCTAGTGCACAGCACATAAGGTGTTCAAACTATATGAGAAAGGGAATAGTTGGATCTGTAATGAAAAGGAAGGTGGTTTTATGTGGTGGGATTGTGTAACAGCAGTAACATTTTGGAAGTTGGCAATGACTTTGCATAAATATTCCAAATAAATGGGCCACTTGAGATTGTCTCTTCTACCCAACTATTAAAGATGCAGGAATTCTGTCCTCTTTTACATCTGTCCACCTTAGCCAGCACAGCCATTTATTGAATTAGGTGATAATAGGGCTGTCCTACACCTGGATTTTCCCAGACATTACTGGGATTTCAAAGGTGGGATTTCAAGGGGGGGGGGTCCGAAAGGCCGCGCTTTGTCCTGCATCTTTGGCAAGTCAATTTAAAAAAAAAAATGTGTTCTTTCATTTTCAACAATTTCATTAGTTTCCTTTAAAAAAAGTTCAACAACTTTCGTAGTGTCCTGGTTTTTACGTTTTGAAATATGGCAACCCTAGAATGTATGCACACTTTCCTGGGAATAAGCCCTACTGAATTCAGCCTCAATCTGGGGTGCACCAAACCTTGCACCACCCCAGGACATCAGCCACTTCTTTCCACTGTTGGGAAGAAAACGTAATAAGCGTGTCATTGCTTGTATTCAGACCACGTTTGCTGCAGCCAAGGCACAGTATGATAACAAGTGGGGCCAGAAAGAAAGGTGCAGGCTATGGGTCCTTTGGAGAATGGGTAGCCTTGCTGCCAGTCAGTTTAGGCCAGCTGCCGTTTTTGAACAATTGCTCTTTCCAAATGAATAGCATCCTTTGAGTTTGTAAAATCCTCCACAGCTTATCTTTTCCTCCAGGGCATTCTTCTCTAAGAAAAGAAAGAACAAATGTCAGAACAGAGTTTTAATGGGAAGAACTCAGACAGGTAACTTGAAAAATAACCCACTGTGGTGTATTTAGTATTATATGAGTTTTCCAGCTACAGTTGTCCAAACCATCCTGTTTACTCCAATTTAACCCATCTCTGAGCCTTTCTGAAACAGGCTTTATCTTTACTGCCAACACTTTTGTAGGAGTAATGCGAGAGCCTGGCTTCTGACCCCTCCCGTGTCATCTCTTCCTTGGTCAAGATTTAGAATGCCAACTCTTTGGAGCTGTTGACTTATGTTACTCGCTAAATCACCATGTTCAGTGATGGCACTACACAAATAAAAACAGTTAATACAATCCCATCCCTAACACAGCAGATGAGACAGGAAAGGACAACTTCTTGAATAATCTCCTCAGGTCAGTTGTCATCCTGCTGTTCTTATTCAGTACTTTCTTTTTTAAAAAAAAGTCTGGATGTGTGCTTCAGTACAGGTTTCACACAGTGAAATACCTTACAGCCTCATGCAGCTGCTTTAAAATATTTCTTTTTAAGTGTGGTTTCAGATCTCCTGCAGTCCTTGTATTTTGTATTTTGCACTTTCCACCATATATTTAACCTATTTGTGGTCTCTGATGAGTTCTGATCATTGAGAACTTTGTTGGCCTGAGAGATTTTACTACCTGAAGCAGAGGCCCAATGGGACCTATCCCTTTGTCTCACTGAGATCACAGCTGATTATACTTTGATAGATAGGGACTCTGAGAAAATCTCAACTAAAGCATCCATGGCAGATGGCCACCCATCTCATCTTAAAAACATCCAGTGAAGGAGAGTCCACCACCTTCCGAGGGAGTCTGTTCCACTGACAAACAACTCTTACCATCAGAAAGGTCCACTGTCACCTGGTTTTTGCTGCTTCTCTATCTTAAGCCACTCAAAGAGTGTTGCTGTTCTTCTCTCAATTTCAGCTCTGGCGTACCTCACTCACAAGCCCTCCTCTAGGAAACACAGATCTCAGCTTCTGACACCAGTGTTGAACGCCACCCACAATCTCTGAGCAGTACAAGATTCCAGGGGGGTTCCAGACGTGCTTACCCAGAGTCTGTGTTTCCTTTTGGGAATCAGGCACAGCAGAGACTGTAGTGTCTTTATGACAGATGGTTTACTTGCACATATATACAACCTGCACCCACCATGGAGGGATTCACAGCAACAACACTCCAAGAAGGCCTTGCTTCTCCCACAGCTGCAGCTTTGAGTTCAAGAAAACACAGAGATCAGCCATTGTGCTCAGACCCTCTCTCCAGCATGCTGGCTGCTGTATTATTCCTGCCTTCGTCTATCCCACCCCCAGAGTGCCACCTGAAGCAGGCATTTTCTTCACACTGCTGTATGACAGGATTGACTCTAGACAAGAAAGATCTGGATAACTACTGGCTTTTGGAGAGCAGCCATTACTTCATCACCCTAGTAAGCCTTGCTGCAACCTGAAATGTTTTTGGCACTAGGCACAGCTGAACCTAATGTTAGTCTGCATAACATTTCCACCAACTGCTTCCATTTTAAGGCTACTACAAACTGTGAGCTTGAGCTCTCCCTCATACCAAGCAACGTTTTTTCCCTCTCTCCTGTCAACAATAGCATTGACGCAGAGAATATAAAATCCTAATAACCCCTTTTTTACTTCCCACTGACCTGTATCAAATTGTTCAGGGCCTTTCAAATCACCCCAGAAATCTATTTTTGCTTGCCAGCAGCTTGTCTCAGAAAAACTCCCCCACAGTTTTGCTCAGAAGATGGAACCCACTGGGCAGATGGAGCTGCAATATATTTCCCCTCCTTCTTTCTTGGAAGATTTTTATTTTGCATTAGTGTTACATTTGCAGATAATCTGTGTTGTGCATTATAGAACAGGATTGTTGTTTTTCCAAGATTGTATTTAGCATTTCTGCCAACCTAAGAAACATATGTAAAAAAACAACAACCAAGTACAGTGGTACCTTGGTTTACGAACTAAATCCATTCTGGAAGCCTGTTCTTAAACTAAAGCCGTTCTTAAACTGAGGTGCACTTTCCCTAATGAGGCCTCCCACCACCAGTGCTCTTCTACCATTCAGCTTCCATTCTTTGTTGTTGTTTAGTCATGTCCGACTCTTCGTGACCCCATGGACCAGAGCACACCAGGGACTCCTGTCTTCCACTGCCTCCCGCAGTTTGGTCAGACTCATGCTGGTAGCTTCGAGAACACTTCGAGAAAGCAGGCGTCTTTTAATTTCGTGGCTGCCATCACCATCTGCAGTGATCATGTAGCCCAAGAAAGTGAAATCTTGAGGTAATGTTCACTAGCGGGAACACTACTTCTGGTTTTGTGGAGTTCGTATACTGAATAGTTTGTAAACACAGCTGTTCTTAAACCGAGGGACCACTGTACTATTCCATTGCTTGTATGGTTATTGTTGGTCAATTAATGTAAACATTAGAGAGACTAAAAATGACTATAAATAAAGAGCTGATAAGTACATCAATATTGAAACAATGAAAATGAAACATTGTTTTCTGTTATTATTTTCCCAGTTTGGGAGGAAATAATAGTAGACAATAAATATAGCTATTGATTAATTGCAGGCCATGGTGTTGAAAAATTATTTTTGAATGCATTTCGGAAAGATCTAGCAAAAGAAAATAACAGTACGAGAGAAGTTTGTTTTCCTACTGATGGCCTATGACCATCCTCTCTACCTTGGATTTCAATTTATATGCTCATCTAGTGCAGTTAAAATGTGGAATTGCTTTTTCTACCCCTGCCTCCATGCAAATCCCTTAGCTTATATGCAAGCAAAGGAAAATGTTTAAATATTCTCAGATATTTTTTTGGGAACAGATGTTTGAATTGCCTTCATGCAGCAATAATTGAAAGATTGTGGCTGGGGAATAGAGCAATATGGACTACTAAAGGACATCCATGTTGTCAGGATGTGCTTTCAATGTTAATTGTCTGTTTTAGAATTTGGTAATTTGCAAATAAGAAGCAATCGTAGGCTCTTAATATTCTGCAATAACAGTTTCAAACACTGCCTTGGGCACACAGTCATTCCAGAAATAACTTGGGGTAGTGTCTTACATGAGGGGGGAAATACTACTTACCTATGGGCCAGGGGAGGGGAGAGATTCTTCTACAAAAAGAGAAGACTCCCAAACCAGTTAAGAGGGTTGTGGAGATCCCTTGGGTCTGTTACTTGGAGTACCTCAGGAGTAGGGTCATCTAAGGGGTGTGGAACTGACAGGAAGTACCACCTTGTTTAAGAACCAAAGTATTAAGCAGCAACAGCTGTGCAACAACGGAGAAAGCACTGAAGTGAAATAACACTATAATCTGAAGTATCCTATGTTTTACCCACTTGTGTCATAAACTTCCTTTGTTAAATAAAATCTTTATTGTTTATTTGATCAAATCCTGCCTGATACTCCAAATTACAGTGGTACCTCGGTTTAAGAACAGTCCTATTTATGAACGATTTTGTTTACGAACTCTGCAAAACCGGAAATAGTGTCTTGGTTTGCGAACTTTACCTTGGTCTAAGAACGTAATCTGAATGCTAGAAGGGCACCGGCAGCGGGAGGCCTCATTAGGGAAAGCGCGCCTTAGTTTAAGAACGGTTTCAGTTTAAGAACGGACTTCCGGAACGGATTAAGTTCATAAACCAAGGTACCACTGTATTACGTTTTCCCTCACACAAGTCCCCCACAAGATAATCTGAGGTAGTTTGTGGAAATTCATGGAATTGGTGTTCTGTGAGGTGGGTGCACTATATTGAAGTGAGAGTGGGCCCAACTGCACCAGGGGGGAAAGTGCCGTTGCACTGTTGCATGTTCACGGAGGAGACCATCATTACCGCCATGTCAAGGGCTCCAAAAGTTTGGCCCTGGACAGGGCCTGGTTGTGGAATTTACAGTTTGTGCATCACAATGGCTAAAGAGCACAAAGCAAGTAGTACGAATTTAGCATGCATCATGTTTGTAAGCCCATCTTAGAATTTGAAGGTGCTGAATACCTATTTAAAACATGGGGACTTAGCTATTTTACGCTCTTCTGGATCAACTTTGACCAGCTGGAAAGCTCAGCCAGCAAGAGGGAAGACATTTCACATTTTCAAAAACAAGCCAGGACCTGAAATGTGTCCCATGGCAGATCAAAAAGGCATGTAGCTCATGTAGAGAAATAAATATTGCTTAAGGACAGAGAATTGTCAGTACTAGAATCCTATACATTTTTGATGGCTTCAAAGGAGGCTCGTTTAAGAGCCAGTGAGCCTACTGCAGCTTGGTGGAAAATATTCTCTCTAGGGAAGGTCCTGGCAGCCTGGGCAATTGGGCCAGACTATGGGAATTTTTCCAGACAGGCCAGACACATATTTGTCCAAGGGAGCAAGCACCCTTTCTTCATAGTAATGTCCTTTTTACAGAATTAATGTCTCCATGTGGAGCTGAAGTGAAAGCTATAAATGCCTTGTATAAAGGTTTGTTAGTTTCTTTCCCTCTTCTTCCCCCCCCCCACCACAAAAACCAATCCAGCACTACACAAAAGAGAAAAGATGACAAAACTAACAGCTGCCTTCTTATGGAAGCCACTTGAAATTACCTCAGGGCAGCAGCTTCACACATCAGGCTGTCCCATGACCACACTGCAAGAAGAAGAAAGGCGAGGCAATTTTATATGCAGTTCTGGCAGCAACCATATCAACAAGTGGCAGCCCATAGAAGTGACTAAGAAAAATGGAAATGGCAGGGAAACATTTCAAGCTGCTAATTTTCTGGCTAAAGGATGAAAAGAACTGGAGATGGAATCACAAGTTACACCCCTCAACTGCATAGCTGATCTCACCTACATTTGTAAGCACTGAGCAAGTGTACTCCTAGTGAAGGAAATTCTGAGGCTGCTTGCATATGATGGGAGTAAAAATATTAATGCAAATCGCAAGCTTGTGTGAGTGTGATCTGGGCTGGAGCTGGGAACAAAGTGTTAAAGCCCCTACCCCTATATCAGGAACCTGATCTCAATCTTGAGAATGGGGTGGGAATCACGATTGCAGTTTCCTCTTTTTTGCCATTCATGGAATTGAGCTTTTTCAAAAGCATGTAAGTAGAATCCCTTCACAGAACATAGACTTTCCCTCCCACCCTCTCACACACAAAAACAAGCTGTGGGACACAAGAAAGAGGCCATAAAGCACAACTTGCATGTGAAAAAAAAAAGTCCTTTCAGAAAATTGTATTTGTATTGTGTGAGGTTCAAAATGTCTCTGATTCCACATTACTCATGGCTATAAATTGTAAAGAGGATATTCTTGGAAAAGTCAGTTCTGCAGACAGTCTGCCTAATAACCTTTTTCAGTTAATCTACATACAGTCATACAAAATTATGCTTTTAATGTATTTTTTGTGTTAGCTTTGTCCATTAAAAGGAAAACATCCTCAGCATGGATGCTATCTTCATAAATCTGGTGATCTCAGCGATGCAAATATAATCGCTGAAAAATTGACTAGCTTCACTGGAATGCTTAGCTGGGGCGACATTAATCTTGTTTTCATTTCTGTGCTCATGAAGGTTAACTTGAGAGTGCAGGGAGCATAAGCCTTTATTTTACTCCCAGCTTCTACTGAATGCAAATGCAGACACTTTTGCACGAAGAGGGAAAAGTCATTTTAACCTTGTTAGGCCATAGGGGAAGGAGCTGTCCTTTGTTGACATGAGAGTGAGGGGTTGAGAAGTCCATTTATTCATATCGCAGTTCTTCAGATCTATGTATGTTTGCCAGATGTTACTGATCCTGTCAATGTAGGAAGAACATTTTGCTACTGATCTCGGTGAGAAAACACCTGTTTCTGCTGTGCAAATAGGTAGTTATCTATAGTAACACTTTGGTCATGGCAGGAAAACCACAACAATGTGAATGCTGCTGCCAGGTCAGCCATGTCCTAGAACTCACTGGGAATAGAGGCCTGCCCTCTTTCCAAAACATGTTGATCCTTTCATGATGCTTGGTAACAGCTAGACAGGCAAGGAGTGGGCCAACATCATTCATCATGCTGTTTCTCTGTTTTGTTGTTGATACCTCTTAGGGGTTCTGTTGTGGAAACTTGGTCATAATGAAAGGAGTGGCAGAACTCAAGTGCAATTTTTGCTGGTGGGGGGCAGGAAGACTGTATCTATAAGCAAATCAAAAATTACCCTTTAAAGCACAGTCCTATGTATGTCTGCTCAGGTAAAAAGTGCCTTGTTGTTGTTTAGTCGTTTAGTCGTGTCCGACTCCTCGTGACTCCATGGACCAGAGCACGCCAGGGACTCCTGTCTTCCACTGCCTCCCGCAGTTTGGTCAAACTCATGCTAGTAGCTTCAAGAACACTATCCAACCATCTCATCCTCTGTCATCCCCTTCTCCTTGTGCCCTCCATCTTTCCCAACATCAGGGTCTTTTCCAGGGAGTCTTCTCTTCTCCTGAGGTGGCCAAAGTATTGGAGCCTCAGCTTCACGATCTGTCCTTCCAGTGAGCGCTCAGGGCTGATTTCCTTCAGAATGGAGAGGTTTGATCTTCTTGCAGTCCATGGGACTCTCAAGAGTCTCCTCCAGCACCATAAAAAACCCCCAGCCTTCATGGATCACTGCCTTGCCATGGCGAAGGGGCTTGGATAACTCAGAGAAGCTATGAACTACGCCGAGCAGGGCACCCAAGATGAACAGGTCATAGTAGAGAGTTTTGACCAAACGTGATCCACCTGGCAAGCCACTCCAGTATCCCTGCCAAGAAAACTTCATGGACAAAGACAATAGGCATATAAAAAGTGTCTTACTCCTATGCAAATGTGCACAGGATTGCAGCCTACTGCTAGCCAGAGGAACACTCTCTCTTAGGGATGGGTCAATCTGTCGGGTTTGGCTTCTCTCCCTTTCCAGTCTTGTGTTCTGTTTGCCACATTTCCACATCAGTTAATGAACACTTTTTTTAAAACAAGCCTTCACAAATATATATTCAACCGTTTTGGGAACATTTCTCATACTGTATACATTTTTGCATGCGGCCTTCCCCAACAATGCATCTTATTTTCACTAATCTGTACCAATTTGTACACATACTTCCCCCAACATATGAATTCTTATGTCCTTTTTTTGTTGGAAAACAGCATCGCAAGGTGCAGAATGGTGCAAATTCCGAAGGAAGCTGCATTTGGAATGTGAAGCAGCTGGTGATTACTGATCTAGGCTGCAATTTTACTCGAAAGTGGCCAAAATGCATTAGGTGTATAGTTACGATTGTTGTTTCCACCACTCTATATGAAAACTGCACATTCTGAAG
Source organism: Podarcis vaucheri (assembly GCF_965113315.1). Lineage (NCBI taxonomy): Eukaryota > Metazoa > Chordata > Lepidosauria > Squamata > Lacertidae > Podarcis > Podarcis vaucheri. The sequence continues at coordinate 58,063,520 of NC_138763.1, forward strand.
ACGTTTACATGCAATCATCTGTGGAACAAAATTTATCTTAATTGCCTTAGACTGAATTCATAAGCATGGTACTCATTTGACTAAAATGCAGATTGGGTAGGCATGTGACATATATCCTTTGGCAAAACACAAGCACTGCAGAGTTTCAGAAATGTTTGCCTCAAACACTATATTTTCATCAGTGTACAAAAAAGAACACCCCTATTGGGCAAATTTCTGATATATCCTAGGCTTGCTTTTGAAATATATAGTAATTTATCTGTTTTGAGCACAGCAGGAACATCATCTGAGGAAATGCTTAAAAATGGACATTATGCCTATGGGCCCTACAGAATATTGGGCTCTGATATATGTCTGAGCTCCTAAAAATAAAAAAGATATAAAACTCTCCAGATTTCATTATTTGAATGCATTATACAGATTAGACAGACCTACATATTATTGCAGTTGTAAAATTGATTTAAAGTGACAGAAGCAGAAGAGGGGTGTAGAGATAGGAAATACTGAGTTATGGATAGGGCCCACACTTCCTCAAACTAGTGCCCTTCCAGAGGTTTTGGATTACTGTACTGCTCGCATCAGCCCTCAGCTGATGGAAATTGCAGTCTACAATTTTTGGAGGGGCACCAGCTTGGGGCAAGCTGCTGTACACAGCCACAGACGCTTTAGTCAAATGCATTTGAATATGAGCAAAGGCAATAGTTCTAAAAACAAAGTGTATTCCTTGTTTCAGATGATACACACGTCAAGAGTACACCTCAGCTCCTGAGAGACATTTCTCCTATACTGAAGAAAGGTGGCCGTCTCTCAAAATGGTGGTCAGCACCTGCCATTTTTATAGAAACGAATATGTCAGCTGATTAGATGTCACTTTTGATTATTAAAATAGGCATAACTAATTAAATCACTGAATCAAATTAAATCACCTAAGAGAGTAACCCCATGTTCACCTGTCAGGGTCTGGAAAACCTCTGGAACCACTTCACCAGCAGACATGGAGCACTGTTGGAGTGCCCCTGTTAAGATGGCAGAAAGCTCTGCTGGTGTAGATGTTCTACCAGAAGAGATGGGGAACCAGGTGTCTCAGGTGTGCGTAGATAACGATGCTCTGGATAAAAGTGCCTTCATTACCCCAGCCACTTAGAGATTTTATTATAATCAAGTGGTATATACATTTTGTTAAAGATAGATAAATGAAACTTACTTAGAGAATCAGCCTGACTTCGTGCCAGCCCTGGAGCTGGTATAAGAAATTTATAGTGAAAAATGTAGGTAGTGTGGGCTTTTATCCTAGTCACAGTGAAACAGGAGGGCACAGGGTGTGGTCACTGCTCTGCCACGTAATATCTCCTCTCCCTGCCCAGGTCAGGTAATTTACAACATATGCAAAAGCTTCAGTTATAGGGAACCTCTTACAACCACTGGGCAGGGTAATGAGACCTTTCTTGAGCAACAAGTCTTTACCTCACTTACATGGAAGCAAGCTCTACTGGAACCCATGGAGAAAATTGCCTCAAACTGAGCTGCAGTGAGTCCCTTAAACACCTTAATCCTAACAATATATGCTTTATAAACTCTTAGGGCAGAAAGCTGACAAAGAATCCGTGTTCTGACAGATCTGATACTCTTTTTTGCTCCTCCTTTAAAGAAGTGATTTCAGTTTCAGCCAGAGGCTGTCACAGAAATGACAAGAGGATAACCGAGCATAGCGGCTGGCTAAAATTAGAACCCAGTTTGCTGTCTAACACATGTGGAGGAAGGAAGTATCAAATGATGTGATGTTATTCCCATGATGTGCCATGTATTTTTCAGCTAGTCAAGAAACAGCGGGTTCTATGCTGACCTTCTAGCCAATAGCTTCAGAGAAAGAATGAACCAGGAAAGTCTAAGACCTGTCTTATAGACCAATGTGACATCAGATGGAATCCAGGTTGCATGCAACTTGCTTAGTGAATTTTTAAATTTGTTTAGAGAATTTGTCGTTTTAAAAAACAAAAAACCTAAATGAAATACAAACACAAAAGGAGTCTTCTAAGCAGCAGCTTCAGTCTCTGCTAGGAGTTTGGAAAGCGTTCTGAGACATACTGAACTTATTTGGAAAAGGATGAACCAGGAAACTATGGTTACCAGTTCTTGAATTAGCCTTCATCTTTAACCAACTTCAAACTGTGGCTTGCTCCAAACCTAGGTACCATAAGTTTCCCGGCTTGGATTCTTAGGAGATTGTGGTCAGTTTAAGATTTTTTCATTTAAATCACAGCACAGGGGAAAGGGAATGGGCTGCATGCAAGGACAAAAGGCTCATTCATGTTGAATCCACCCATCTCCCTGACCTAAATCTGATGTTTTCTCCACAGAACAAAACAGCTTTTTGGGTTCTTCGGTATCCGTATGTGGATCAAGTCTCAACTACTGTACAGAAGGAAAAAAATGAGACTTTCTTGTGCTTCTGTAAGAGTCACCCTGTAGTAAAACAGATTGTTTCTTGTATTGAACTTTCAGGTATACAGTACATAAATGGTTTCTTGCGTTGAGCTTTCATATATATAACAATCTTCTGTTTGTGTTTAAATAATTGGTTGTTGTGTTTAGTGTGGGGGGCCTATTAGCCCTAAACCTAAATACAGAACAAGACAGATTTAGCTGCAGAAGACTGGTAGATCTTGGTTCTCATTTAACAAGATATGGAAGCTTAGAAGATGAGCAGAGGTCTCCTACCTAAAGTATTTCTGCTCCATAATAAAAAATGGGCATGTAGCACCACCTTCTGGCTGCTTGTTCAAAAACGCAGAGCAAATAATTAAGGACTGAAAAAGAAAACAGCCAAAGGTTGTGGTGTACTTAACCTTTGTTCCAAACAGGACTGCTGATCATAGTCAACAAGAGAATGTTTGTTTTCTTACACATATCTCAAGCTGTTAAAAAAATTGTTGTAATGGGCAGCTGCTCAGGAGTCTCAAACAGCCTTCCCCAACCTCTTTCTGTCCAGATGTTTTGGACTACTTCCATCACCCCTCTCAATTTGTGCCAATTGCTGGACCTGGTGGCAGTTGTAGTCCAAACATCGGGAGGGCACCACGTTGGAGAACTCTGATCTAAGATAAAATATTGCTGGTAAAGAAAAAAAGAGTACACCATTTCCCAATATTATATTCTAATGTATGTAAAGGCCAACATTATTTTGGGGATCATTTTGTACAATAAGGCTTATATTGCCATCTTCCTATCATTAGCAGCAAAGAATTTCTATGTATGAGAATATATAAAATTAATGTGTATCATTCTTGAATACTATAAGTTTAGAACCGTTTCTTATTAACAACTCTTCCCAATAAGCTCAAGGTAGACTCCTACCAGGGACCTCTTCTGCATCTCACTAGAGAAAAAAACACCTGCCCTGTTTAACCTGTGTTGCCTTTTCAAGTCATGCTGCAGGCAAACCTTCTGGGGGAATCTTACAACAGAAGAGAGTTTCACAAAAAGGACAGGCATGGATCATGCTTATAAGGCAAACTATTAAACTAGAACCTGCATTAAAAAGAAAATTTTCAACCTTTTCCTCGCAAGCAGAAAGCTGTTTCAAGAAGCCAGTTCTATGCACATCCAGCTAAATCTCTAACAAAGAAGAAATAACTTTTCTCTCAAGGGGCATTCCCGTGGCAACAGAATGTTAGCCTGTTTCTTACATTCTCACCTGCTCTTTACCTTTCCCAATGAGCAGACCAATCCATCCTGCCAAAGGCAGCCATCTTCCTCAACAGCATGTGTTGACAATTCTGTAGTACTAGGAACGTATCAGTACTATTTGGGTTCACCTTATCACTGTAGATCAGGGGTCAGGGCACTGACAATAGAATCGTATTGTTTCTTGTTCAAACTGTGAATGCCCCCCACCCTCTTCCAGAGTTCCACCTGGCTGACAAATTCCTAGCAGGACGCAAAACCAAAAAAAAAAAAGGGTCCTCACTGATGGGCCAGCAGAACTGCCCGAACCTGTTGCCTCAGCAACACCACAGGACTGGATCAGCTGTTGGCCAAGAGGTGCAGAGCCATTGCTCAGGTGACAAGTTACCCTCACAACAGGTGCCCAATTGCCCTGCAAGACAGAGGAAGAGAGCACTTCCTGCCATGAAGTACAGCAGAGGGTAGCCAAGGATTCATGCCTGACAGCACTTGAAGCCATGGAACAGTTAGGCTGAAAAAGAGGCATAGGACAATATAAAACTCTGCACTTCTGGAGCTCAAGCTGCAGGAAGGGTGGTGAGAGTCCTGACCCTGTATGGGAGCAGAGTACACACTTCCACAAGGGCTTCATAAAGTGGCCACATGTAAACAGCCCCGGCATGGACAGCTCCCCTGCAGGAACAGCAGGGACAGAGGCAAGTGGTCAGCAGCTGTGCATGAGAAACGCCAGTCTTGCAGCTTAAATCTGGACTGAACTAGAGAGATGGTGACCCAAATTCAACCACTGGCTAGAGGGATATTCCACTAGTCAAGGGCAAGAATAACTGTTGGAAGGGATTTCATATTGCACAACAGATGTGCTAGCAGTAGCTGGTTGTGTAATCAGTCGTGCAACAATAAATATAGGAGCTACAGTCATCCGTTGCACAACCAGCCACAGGAAACATGGTAGCTTCCTGCCTTCTGTTGCACAAGCCATTCCGTGAGTACAACTAGTACACCGCTTAGGGAATTTAACTTACCGTAGTGCGGCATTGAATTCCTCCCAGTATTTTCAAACTATGAGCTAGCTGGAAGTGAAGAAAGCCTCTCTGGGAATCTGACCCCTTGTGAAGGAGTCCTTGCATACTTCCACATTTCTCTGCCTCTACAGTTGCAGATGCAAAGCATCACAAGGGCAACACAAGACTCCAGTACTTTCTTATCCAAGAGGAAGCTAAACCTGACAGTGAACATCACACTATTGCACACAGCAGGGGCAGTGCAGTTTCAAAACTACACCTCTATTTTGATCAATAGTAGCTTGTTAGAGAAAAGTGTCTGGAATGGCCAAGTTGGGAATGATCACTGTAATTAGCTTGATTGTAAAAGATGAGCATGTATTGTTCTTCACTGCAGGAAATGACTAGCCAAGAAAAAGGTTAATGGAGAAGTCTTCACGCACATACACTATAAAAGCAATGCTTTTAAAAACCTTAAAAAGTTTCCATTTTGATGATGAAATTGCATCTCTCTCAACAGAGACATGCTACGCTACACTAGTTATTATTAACAAAACAACTCTATCCCAATCGAAAAACAACAACAGTATCAATATTAGAACAAATTTTACCTTTACATTCAAATTTTTTTAACTGCAATGTTGGGTAGGTGACAAGTACTAGATTCAGCATCCAATGCCAGTTCGCCATTAATTTTAAAATGCAATGAATATGCTTGTTATAGCAACAAAACACTGACCAGTAAGATATCCATTTGAGCTACCTTTATGAACCAGTACAGATTTCAAAAAGGTGAGAGATTCTACTGTTCTTGATCCTCTGAAGCTAGGATTTCCAGTCAGGATACAATCATTAGCACCAACAGCAAGATTTCAGTCCTCCATACAGGGGCAAATGGCAAAAGAAAAAGTTTGAAATGTCTGGGGGGTTTTAAATAGCTTATTAAGATGTTAGCATTTGGTACAACAGTTTCATATAATTTATATTTTGGCTGACATGTAAAAGGAGACATAGCCAAAGTCACAATAAATCAAAAACAATTTTAGTCATTTGCTTTCCCCCCCCCCAAGTCCATTATTTTTTAAAAAATTAAAACTGATTTTAAAAGGCTTTTGGTTTGCAACCCAGCGGGAATAGTTGGATGGAAAATATTGAACTTGAAAGGGGGGCGGGGTTCAAGAATATTTCTTTCGTAGTAGCGTTATGGAATCAAAGTTGAAGGCAGACATTGAACACTGTGCCTTTAGAAAGATAAAATGGTTTTGTGGATAATTTCAATGCATTCTCTGATCTCATCCTCCTTGATCACCAGCGGGGGAGCCAATCGGATGATATCACCATGTGTTGGTTTGGCCAGCAGTCCATTGTCACGGAGTCGCAGACACACTTTCCAGGCATCGTAGTCTTTAAAAGAAATCCAAAAACAGAATCAAATATTTGCTTTACAACCAACTGAAGTAAGCATTACAAGGAGCTCAAGGTGGCACAGGTGTTTCTCCTCCTTCCCATTTCCTCATCACAACAATTCTATGAGGTAGGTTAGGCTGACAGATGGCGACTGGTCCATGGTCACCCAGTTTGCTTTTATGACCAAGTGGGGATTTAAACCCCGACCTTCAAGGTCCTAATCCAACACTCTAAGCCACACTACATGAAGGAGATAGGTTGTGGTTTCATTTCCAGACAGGAAATAAATTTGTTCAAAGTCTGTTTAGAAATGGCAGCTTGGACAAATATTTCACCTCTGGCCACAAGAGACCAGATGTGCTCCCACTTTTTAGACAGTACATAAACTTGATTGAACTTGTAATCTTTTTTCAGGAAAAAGCATGTCAAGCTGCCTGGGCTACTACCTATTTACCCCAGTCAGGAGGACTTCAGACTTTTAGAAATTTCTGTTGCGATTGAAACTGTCTAAACCCTATTCCTAGAGCATCCTCAGTTTCAGGTATTTTGGGTCAAAGTTCCCTATTCTCCTTTTGTGTGTATTTTCAAATACTGCCTTTTTTATTCAAAAAAGTAAAAAAGGAGAACAGGATATATACCCCCAAATTATATACCGTATTTTTCGCTCTATAACACGCAGATTTTTTCTCCTAAAAAGGAAGGGGAAATGTCTGTGCGTGTTATGCAGCGAATGTGTGGTCCCTGGAGCCGAAAAATGAGGCAAAAATCAAACCGCGCTTCAGGGAGAAGGGAGCTCCGTGAGAGAGAAAGCTGTTGCTTTCCTGCATTCTGCCTCAGGGTCTTACTGCCCGCCCTCTCTGTTTCCTTGCTGTGTTTGCTCAAACGGAACAAAGAGCAGGGGAAGCCCCTCCCCTCCAGGCAAGAAGAGAGGAAAGCAGAGCGTCCGTCCTTCTATCCTCTCCCTGCTCCGGAGGAACAATGTTTGTGAAGGGAAGAGAGATTACAGGTTCGGCTTAAAATTCTGATTTGACTTCCTGCTTTTTGTTTTTGGAGACACACAGCATTCAAATATGCTTTCTTCCATTTAAAGAGGGAGAGAGAGAGAGAGAGAGAGAGCACACGCTGGCTGGCTTGTGTGGGTGGGTGGGGGGAAACTTTTGCCTTCCTTTCCTCACGTTATAGGCCTCTCCTGCATTCTTAGCCTTCTGTGTTTTTCCTTCCCTCCCCACTTAAAATGTGGTTACAAAGCATGGATCCACATGGATCCTCAGGATCTTTGCATTGGGTCACCCCAAATTCACCATCAGAGCACACAGCATGTCCATGGCTACAGCCTGCCCCCCCCCAAAAAAAAAAATCACGCACCCACTGTTGCCTGGGGCTGCAATGGTGCAAAAACGTGGTTACAAAGCATGGATCCACATGGATCCTCAGGATCTTTGCATTGGGTCAGCCAAAATTCCCCATCAGAGCACATAGCATGTCCATGACTACAGCCTGTCCCCCCCAAAAAAAAATCACGCACCCACTGTTGCCTGGGGCTGCAATGGTGCAAAAACGTGGTTAAAAAGTATGGGTCCACATGGATCCTCAGGATCTTTGCATTGGGTCAGCCAAAATTCACCATCAGAGCACATAGCATGTCCATGGCTACAGCCTGCCCCCCCAAAAAAAAATCACGCACCCACTGTTGCCTGGGGCTGCAATGGTGCAAAAACGTGGTTACAAAGCATGGATCCACAGGGATTCTCAGGATTTTTGCATTGGGTCACCCCAAATTCACCATCAGATCACATGTCTGTGGCCACAGCATGAAGCACAAAAATGATACGTCCACTGTTTCATTCAGAATATTTTTTCCCTTGTTTTCCTCCTCTAAAAACGATGTGCGTGTTATGGTCAGGTGCGTGTTATAGAGCGAAAAATACGGTACCTTTACTCAAACAGCAGCAGCACCTAATTCATTCTGAATGGATATGATATTATGCTATTGCCTCCAAACTGGAACTTGCACAATTCTCTTGCAAAAGTGAAAATGGCCTTGAATCATGTTGAAGTATTGTTAGCGCAGTGTAAAAACAGCCTTACCTTTTGTTTCACGAATAACAATAGCATTTAATAATCCTTTTCCTCTGACACAAGCCACAATATCTGACGGAGTCTTCATAAGCTCATTCCTCAATAAGTTGCCCATGATTTCTGAATTCTTAACTAACTTTTCTTCTTCAATTACCTAAAGCAGTTTGAAACAAAGGTAGGAAAACTGAATGATGGAGGAAGAATCATAAAAATGTAAACATAAGGTTCAGCTTGGCTCTCATCACAAGACCACTACTAACCATAATTATAATTTATAATTACTTATAATTATATTTACTAACAATACACAGTTAACTATAAAATTACAAGTCATAACATGGTACAGATGTAAAAAAGAAGTCTTCAATTATGAAGATGTGAACAAACATACAACACAAAGCAGATATTTGGCTGCTTTTATTCTTAGACAAGTTGAGGGAAATGACTGTGAACATGCAGTTTTCGAGTTATTTAAATACTGCACAGTGTTAGCATAGTCATGCATAGCATTCGTAGACCTTAAACTGATATTTACATACCTCAAGTGCTGCTATGGCCACCCGGCAAGCCAATGGGTTCCCTCCATATGTAGAACCATGTTCTCCAGGTTTAATGGAGAGCATGATTTCATCATCACATAGTACCGCTGAAACCTAAGAACATAAATTCTGCACTGAGACAACATTTACCAAAAACTTAAGAACATTTTTCCTTTGTCCTGCTTCACAACACCACAGAGGTTCCACTAAATTACATGTCTGTAATGTTTTGGCATCACTCTGCATTCAAGACTGTAATTCTGAAAGTCGGGACTGTGTTGGTTTGTTGCTTTGTTTTTATTGATATGTAAAGCAGCTCAGGGAGTGTTTACAGCTAAAAAGTGGGGCAAAAATGCTTTAAACAAACAAACAAACAAATCACTTTGCTGCCTCCCCCCTACGGTTACAGCTGCTGCACAGAGTCTAAGGCAATATTCCTATTTATTTCCCATTGCTTTATAAAGTATGCATTCCTCAGTAAATGCTTTGCAGAATGAACTGCAAGTAGGTACAATTGCCTGCTTACTGTGTTCAGCATTTATTTACCATTTTTAAACTTCTGACTCAGCTCAAAAAGAGTTGCAAAATGCTGGATATGGTACTCAGGCTACTCAGCAGGAAAAGAAATTCTCCGTTTCAAAGCTGTTTTCACCAGACAATCATGTAAGTGGTCTAGAGAACTTAAATGGCCTGATCCTTCAAGACATTTTACTGGATGTGAGAGCCACCGATCTGAACAGACCTTTTTTCCAAATATATACTTAAGATTCCAAACTAAGCAATACTTGTTCAAAAACAAGAGAGTTGTTAAACTACCCAAATGTACAGCTAGTTTCATAATACCATATCACACTTCAAAATGCTTGCTTTGTGCCTAGTTCCCCCGGACTTAGTTAGAAACCTGGAGCAATGTGATGGAGAAATTTCCCTTCCTGAATATGATTATTTACTGTTGTTCTTGCCCAGCTAAATGTATTAACAATGGAGCAATTTCAAGTATTAGAGTACAGTACAGTGGACGCTCGGGTTGCAAACGTGATCCATGTGGGAAGCACGTTCACAACCCACATGTGCGCACGCGCAGGCCGCTATTTGGCGTTTCTGTGCATGCGTAAAGCGTGATTTAGCGCTTCTGCGCATGCACAAGCACTGAAAACCGGAAGTAGCCAGTTCCGGTGCTTCCAGGTTTGGCGCAGTGCACAACCCAAAATCGTGCAACCCGAAGTGTCTGTAACCCAAGGTATGACTGTACCTCAGCTCAGTACCTCTGGGCTGTTACAGGTCTGACCTTGGAAATTCAGAACTGCAGGACCACAATTGATTTGGTCAGCATGCAATCTGCATTACACCCACAGGTTCAGTCCCTGGCATCTCCAGAAGGGACTAGGAGAAAACCCCTTCTGAAACCCTGGATGGTCACTGCCATTCAATGTAGTCAGTACTGAGCTAGATGGATCAATAGTATATCTCAATATAAGGAAGCTTCCTATGTCACCATTTGCTGACCTCTGTCATATTGTAAGAACATGAATCCTGGAAGATAGTCCTAACTGACTCCACTTCATCAATGCTCCTTTCATTAAGCCAGTTTTGTATCTTAAACCTGTTGAAATCTCCAAAAAGCAGTTCAGAACCAGTTGTTTCTCATTCAATATTACTTACAGGATAAACACCTCCAGACAGGGCCTTTCCGAGCAGGATCATATCTGGTCTAACATTTTCATGATCGACAGCCAGCATTTTCCCAGTCCTTGCCAATCCAGTCTGAATTTCATCAGCGATAAAGAGAACCTGTTTTATTTTAAAAGGAGCACATATTCAAGAAGTATTTCCTTGACAAGGAAAGTTCACCCCAAACATCCCTAGCAACTCTCGTCCAAACTACAGAAACTGGTATAATTAAACAACTAGCTCCAATGTTTAACCTCTGCTCAGCATACTGCTATATCACACCACATCTAAATCGCATAACTTTAAAAATTCTAGGCTACATTTGTGCCCACAAGATTCTTTATGGTAGTACAATTTCACAAGCCAAGAATGTCACTTAACAGCCCCTTTAGAACTTTTCATATGAGAGGCCTGAATATCACTTGCATAGCATTATCAGAGTCTCATCATGCACTGGAAAGCATAAAAGAAAATAGCTTCAATCCAGAGAGCCCCTTTAGATCTGCATAGAGAGGGACTTGCTGAATTGTCATTCAATGAGCATTTAGTTTGCTTTGTTCTCCTTTAAAAGAGAAGATTCTCCAAAGCCAAACTCCAAATGAAGATCTTGCAATATGGCTTTCTTGACCCCATTCCTAATCTACATTTACTCTGTCTGATCTATTATGTGGTAAAGTCCAAATGATGTATATGTTTGGAAGCAGGAAGGTCATTATAATCATTCCACTGCTGTACCCCAAGATAAACCAAAATGTTCTATGGAAACAGCCCTATCAGACTGAAAAGCAAAGACAATTTATGAGTTGCCCAGCAGTGGGATAAAGTCCATTTAAAAGGTACACAAAGTATATTACAACCTTGTCGTCTACTTAAGACAGACACAGAACTGATAAGATAGTAAAGTTGAGCAACAGCTCACTTTGGGGAAAAGTGTTTTACCAGGTCAAAACCGACATCATTGGTGAGAAAAACACTGATTTATTTCTAATAATAAAAAACTATACCACTTACTACTGGACCTTTGGAAGATTCAAGTAACTAAATATTAGATTGTGCTAACCAGCAGTGTAAAAAAAATGTTTTTTAAACATATAACAGCATTATACGATTGTTATCTTTGGTCTAAACAAGGCCTGTTGTATTAGTTAAAAGACTTGGCCACTTTCCACAGCTTGAATGTTGTGTTCTTAGCACAGTGACTTACTTACATTATGCTTTGTGCAAAGCTCTCGCACACCTGTGAGGTAACCTTTATCAGGAACAACGACACCAGCTTCCCCTTGAATTGGTTCCACCATGAAAGCTGCTACATTTGGATCTTGAAGTGCACGCTAAGGACAAGTATATTGCAATGAAGAAAGACAGTTACTGAATGCCGTTATGGAGAGATGCAGAACAAGATTTATAACATTCTTTCTCCTAACTTCTGAATGTCTTCACAGAACGGAAGATTGCAACACACCTCAAGAGCTGGCAAGTCATTGTATGGAATTATTTCAAACCCTGGCATAAATGGTCCAAACCCATCATAACTGGAAGGATCTGTAGAACTTGAGACAGCAGACAGCGTTCTTCCCCAGAAGTTGCCAGCTGGGAGGAGGGGTGGGGGGAAAGAATGAACAAAATATATAATGTTCAGTTACGCTATGCAGCCTAGTCAACTCAACAATCCGAAGATGTCGAAAGACACCACATCTTTCTAAAAGGTAGAGATGCTAAAGATGTATCACAGTTGTGTTTAGATCAAGGGTGGGTAACCAGTGGTCCCCTAGATGTTGCTGAACTACAACTCCCATCATCCCACCCAAGATGGCACAGGTATTAAAACCTCCTTGCCCAACTCTGGATTTTAAACAGCATTTAATGTTATGGGAATTGATTCTGTTGAAAATGAATAGCAAAATACAGATCGTTTAATCATTGTTCACCTTGTATGTTTGCCATGTATGCAAGTGCCAAAGAGTTGCAACTTCCCAAAGTTATAACAAAACAGAGTCTTTTACCCAACATGCTTGTCCAGGATGAATGGTTACAGCATGCTGTCTTAACAGAGCCCAGAACACCAACTGCATGAGATTTCAGTTGACCAATACATTTCACAAGCCTAAGCACACTGCCTCAACAGCAAGTCCCTCCAAACTGAACAGGATTCGTTCCCTAATAAGTGATGTTTATGACTGTAGCCCTAATTTGTCAGCACCATATTCCCACCCCACTTTCACCCATGAAAAGAAAGATTAATCTCTTCTCACTTAGGTTTCGGTTCTTTATGGCACCAGAGACAATATAGGATTTGATAAATCGGAAGGTGATGAGGGCACAACTTTGCACATTATTTTAACTTAGTAAAGTGATGAATTCATTACAAGCAACAAACCATTTAACAGGGGTGGGAACTTCAGGTCCAGAAACCCAAAGTGGCTTCTCTGGTCTTTCCACCCAACTCTTGGGACTTTCCCAGAACACATTTTCTCTTCCCTGACCATGCCCATCAATGGCCCTTTTCCTCTCTCATCAAGTGCAGCTGCACTGAAATGTAGCTTACTTTACACAGGTAAGTCACATCCCTTGCTTTGTTCACTTTTTGCCTCTGGCCTCATCCATTGCAAGCATGTGGCTTGGGAAGGAATGCAGCCCTGAGGCTGCAAAAGATTCCCTACTACTTTATAACAGGTTTAAGTAAAAGACACAGAAACTCCATTTTTAATACAAAGGTATTCCTACAGCATGTTGTTTTAAAAACATGCATGATTTAATAATCCAAAGTCTCCAGTACCTTTGTTATGCCCACCTACAAGTTCTTGTAATATTTAAAACTCTGACGTACCTGCGAAAAGTATCTTTGCCTTGTATTTGGGAATTCCTTTCACTGTATATGCCCACTTGCGAGCCAGTTTACACGCTGTTTCTCCAGCCTCCACTCCTAAAATAAGAGAGCAGGTGGAACCAGGAGAGGGGTGGAAGAGAAGGAGAACTCATTACTATCAAAAGCCACATGGTGGACTATTGCGGAAGTATGCCATGCAGAGTAGGCAGGGTAAGAGCCTAGGGCCCTGGAAGTGTGGGAAGGTACAGATAAAAGCAGTGTGATGTTATCAAGAAGCTGAGTTCTGCTGGAACTCTGCACATGCCTTGGAACCATGCTTATACTTTGGCAGTGTTATTACAAAGTAAGAGAAAAAGAAACATTGACTTAAGCTAAACAACCTCCTATAGCAGCAGCAAGAGCATGGCCCCACAGCAGCCTTCCTGCCCCGCCCCCCCCCCACTGTACTTGCTCGAAATTCTGAATACATCCTTGAGCTGAAAAAGGTTGGCGACACAGCACTTTGTGTGCAACTGATTTCCAAACACACAGGAAGCAAACCCAAATTTCAGGGATCCACAACTGTTCTCTCTAGCTTCCCATTTAGGTGACAAAAGCTGTCCGTTCACATGCTTTTTTGGAAAACAGAACAGAAAGCATTACCTGTGTTCATTGGAAGCACTTTGTTGTATTTGAACATTTTTGTGATATACTCTTCATATTCGCCAAGTACATCATTGTAAAACGCTCTTGAGGTAAGGGTAAGTTTGTCACACTGGGCTTTCAGAGCAGCTACAATCTTTGGGTGACAATGGCCTTGATTGACAGCACTGTAAGCACTTAAGAAATCGAAGTATTTTCTGCCTTCTACATCCCACACATAAACACCTGGGGGGTGGGGTTAGACAAGCAGAGGTACAATATTAGGAGAATATTATCAATTGATATATCACACACACAAACCTCTGGTGACATATAAAACAAAAAAATAATGTTGATCATTTATTGTTTTTAGAATTGAGGCATAGGGTGAATGATGCAACTGATTAAGTCATTCAACTGCTAAAAAACATCGTATAATATTTGGCTAAATAAAAAAGCAGCACTTCAGTATAGATATACTACATAAACGGAATGGCTGCTTTAGCAAAACTGAACAGGAATGACACAAAGTACAGAATTCACATTTCTCAACTTCCTATACGTACTTTTTGGCACAGTTACCTATGCATTTTCTGTGACTGTAAGATCACTGGCTAAGTGATTTTGTGTCAAGCGCTGTAGTAGTACTGAGAAAAGATTGACACCTGAAAATACAAAAGTATTATCTGTGCAATGCGGGGGTAGGGATAAACTTCATTCTCTTGCCTTGAAAATGGGCTGTCTGGTGCTGCATTTTCCCCAAGGTAGTCCTGCTAGCACAAGCCAGAGGTTACATTTTTGGCACAGCCTAGGGCAATCTGCTCATGCTGACTTTAGCTATTAAAGACTTGTAGCCATTTCATATAGATATCAAATGTGTTTACCAGGCACAGCTTCATAAGCACAGGAATGAATAGCTAGCTTCCAAAATGACCATCATTTGGGTCACACTGACTTTTCACCCACACTGTTCAACATGCACCTTCTAAGGTAGATCAGGTAATATGCATTTGAGAACAAAATCTCTTTGTAGGCCAACAGTATAAAACTATGGAAAGGCTGTTTTATTTTCAAACTTCCTAGGTGAGAGCGAGACTCCATGCCTGCGCCCATCTGCCACAAGTGCTATGCCAAGGCAGGCTGTCAGATGCCAAGACAATAAAACTGCCTGCTTCTCCTCATGGAAGCATGAGGTATACTTTGTACTTTGCTACACTTAGCCAGCTACCAAACACATGTTCAGGAAGATAATACTAACCTAAGAAGCTGCTAATTTGCAAATGCAAACCGGTAAAAGTGTTGACCTGAAAACAGTTTCCAAACGCTTGTTTTACAAGCTTTAATCTTGCATTATGAGGTTACATAGTAGCAAGGAAACAGACTTTGAGACCATTTGCGCTTCTAATTAGGCTAAATAGACATTCCCTTGATTTGGTGAAGCTTGTCAAAAGTAATAAAAGTTCAGCAACCTTGTAGATCAGGTGGTAAGTATGCTAAACAGTTGGTGCCCTAAGGTCAGGATAGTCTAGTGATATATGCACTGGGGAGACGCCAAAAATAAAGAATGCTAACAGAGCGCTACCAAAGATAGACATTAGAATTATTTAGATTAGGGGTGTGAAAGCTGCAGTCCATGGGCCAGATGTGGTGCTCCAGGCCTCCCCATTTGGCCTACTAGGCCATTTCACCCCAAGCCATTCTCAACTGCCTCACACCTGCCCCATCAGTGTGGCTGGGGCAGGTAAGGGCAAGCTGATTTAGGTACACAAGTGAGCTTCCTGTGGAGAACCAGTAGGCACAGCTGATCCCTGCAGAAAGCAGGTTCGAACTTACCTCCCATCCACTGAGTTCAAGCCTGCTTTTCAGAGGCTTCCAAGCACTGAACAGGGCTCTCTGCAAGCCATGTATGATGCTTTGAAGTCACTATCTCCCTCTATCCCAGCAGACCACATTTGACAGATGGGCTGGGCCACCACTACCCCCTATTGATCACCTGACGTCATTAGAGGGAGAGAAAGACCTTGGCCACCAGATCCCTGGTTTACATTAAGGCAGGTTTTAAAATTTCAAATGCTATCCATTGCGCCCGGAACTGAAGGCAACATAAACCAAAGAACTGCAGAAAATAAAGGCAATATAAAAGAGCAGTAAGTTTTTATAACAATACACACCACACTGAATGCAGTATGATCTGCTGTTTTTTATATACAACTAAATGGAAATGTGGTGAATACTTAAAAGAAATATAACAACCAGATAAATTTCCAAGTAGGGCTAGATATATGAGCAGCAGCTAAAAATAACTAGAAGAGGGGTGGTAACTAAGGAGATGCAGCAAAGCTTAAACAAGAACCCATGGAGGGATGTGTGGGGAAGTCAATGAATAAATGGTAAGTGATGATAACTGTATAATGTATGTATAATATATATATATATATATATATATATATATATATATATATATATATATATATATATATATATGCAGGTTTTGGTGTCTTCGGGTGTCTTCCCGTGTAAGAGTCGGGGTGTCTGTGCGACGTTTCGACGAGGTCTCACTCGTCATCTTCAGGCTGGTGCTTTCGGCTTCTTGTTACTGGAACAGAGCAGAATCTGGTGTTTGAGTTCCTATAAATACTGTTGAGGGGTGTGGTGTATAGCCTCCAACGTTCTGGGCAGAGAGGAAGTTCCTAGATTAGTGTGCCTTTTCTTCTTTTGTTCCTTAATTAATTAATTAATTAAATTAATTAATTAATTAAGTAATTAAGGAACAAAAGAAGAAAAGGCACACTAATCTAGGAACTTCCTCTCTGCCCAGAACGTTGGAGGCTATACACCACACCCCTCAACAGTATTTATAGGAACTCAAACACCAGATTCTGCTCTGTTCCAGTAACAAGAAGCCGAAAGCACCAGCCTGAAGATGACGAGTGAGACCTCGTCGAAACGTCGCACAGACACCCCGACTCTTACACGGGAAGACACCCGAAGACACCAAAACCTGCATTCCTGTACCCGTGAAAATCTACGAAAGCATATATATATATATATATATATATATATATATATATAGTGTGACATTTTTATGCTCAGAACTCTCAAGCATCCTAGGTTTTAAAGCAGGTCAGGGAACCTGCCGTTCTCCAGACATTAAAAGGTAAAGGTACCCCTACCCGTACGGGCCAGTCGTGTCCGACTCTAGGGTTGTGCGCCCATCTCACTTAAGAGGCTGGGGGCCAGCGCTGTCCGGAGACACTTCTGGGTCATGTGGCCAGTGTGACGAAGCTGCTCTGGCAAGCCAGCACCAGCGCAGCACACGGAAATGCCGTTTACCTTCCCGCTATAAAGCGGTACCTATTTATCTACTTGCACTTAAGGGTGCTTCCGAACTGCTAGGTAGGCAGGAGCTGGGACCGAAAGACGGGAGCTCACACCACCGCGGGGATTCAAACCACCGACCATATGATCGGCAAGCCCTAGGCGCTGAGGTTTTACCCACAGCGCCACCTGCGTCCCCTGACATTACTGGACACCAACTCCCAGCATCCCTAGACAGCATGGCCAAGAGTCAGACATGATTCCCCGCCCCTAGTTTAAAGGCAATTATGCCACCTCTCCTGAGTTGGTCTCAAATGCCAAGCAGCACTCAGTGAGCCAGAAATAGAGGAGCAGGCACAGATTAATTCAGCCAGTGACAGCTGCAGGCTGCTTCTCACAACTCTTTGCAAAATACTTACCCTATGCATCATCAGGGAATGAAAGACCGGCAAACCATGTACACAAGGCTATGCCTGCTGCTGCCTATATTTTGAATTCAACATGCTTCTGTCCTGTTCAGACAACTAGGATAGTTCTCACATCTGCATATTGCACAATGCTGGCTAAGAGGAAGTTACTTTTAACTTAATCACCAAACCACCATAGGAGAACTGTGGAACTAGACTATACAAATGACTGCCCCTACATTAAATACAAAGGGGAAGGTACCCCTGACCATTAGGTCCAGTTGTGGATGACTCTGGGGTTGCACGTTCATCTCGCTCTATAGGCCGAGGGAGCCGGCGTTTGTCCACAGACAGCTTCCGGGTCATGTGGCCAGCATGACTAAGCCGCTTCTGGCGAACCAGAGCAGTGCACAGAAACGCCGCTTACCTTCCTATTGTACCTATTTATCTTCTTGCACTTTGATGTGCTTTTGAACTGCTAGGTGGGCAGGAGCTGGGACCAAACAACAGGAGCTCACCCCCTCACGGGGACTCGAACTGCCGACCTTCCAATCGGCAAGCCCTAGGCTCTGTGGTTTAGACCACAGCGCCACCCGCGTCCCTTCCTACATTAAGAACCATTATATGCCTCCCCACACCCTGACAAATGCCAACTTCCTCTCTCTCCTTGGAATCTTCTTGAAACTGTTTAGGAGAGGCCGACCCATAAGAAAAGGAGGGGGGAAGAGAAACTATCTTCCCCAGGAAGATAGTAGTAACAGTGTTTTCTTTCTTCTGAGTTAACACGGTCAGGAAAACAGCTGAGATTACACATACACAGCAGCCAGAGTATCCCACATTTCCGTTCCCAAAGAAGCATCATTGTTGCAGTGATGATACAAATGATCCTTGCCACTGGAAAGCATTAAAGTGAATGGGTGAGTTAAGCTATCCCTTACCTAGGAACCTATTGGAAAGATTAAAAGTACATACCTTTTCCTTTTTCAAGAGCAACAGGGAGCGGGTGGTAGTTATGTGCACCATACTTGGCCTCACGCTCAAATATGTAGTCGGATGATGGCGGGCCTTGGACTGTTTTCTTAGTTGCAACTGACGTAGCTGAACTCACTGAAGCATGAACGCCTCGACAGAGAACGCCGAACGACTGCCGATGGGCCAGTTTAGAAAACATGGTTACAGTGCGCTGAAGGTCTGAAAAAAGAAAAAATGGCACATAGGGAATTGGGTCAGAATCATGAAACTCAAGGGGACGCTCGCTTCAACACCACACTGCAAACAAAACCTATACAAATAGTTATGATTACATGCAGGATTTTGAGAGGGCCTTCTTACATAGACAAAGCATTTCAACACAGAAACCTAGATCCTAGTGCACTATTAAAAATTCTCCACAGAACAGCTGATATGATCTTCATGAGGTAGACACAGACTTTGCACAGCTAAGCTAGAAAACATGGGACAACACGGTAGACCCAAACCCAAGTTCCCAACCCAAGAGTCTGTCTTACATGCAACACACAACAAAACATACTCTTGCTAAGGTACATGCCTTTCCCATTAGGTGTGAGTTCACGCCAGGATGAGTCATGGAAAGTTGCATCACACCAAGCCTGTCAGTTAAAAGCTTTGGTATGCTTAAGTTACCTTGGGATATCTCACAGTCAACATCCAGATTTGTGCTCAGCTTATAGCAAGGCCTTTCTCAGTCCATTCCTTCTTGGCCAACATTCTGAGGGCCACATGCCAGTGGTGCGCAGGGCCAGAGGCAAAACTGGGAGGAGCAATAGGTGTCGACCACACAAGAGTTGGAGGCTTATATCGACACGCATACACCAACCTACATTATTGCAATTCAAGAACATATTCCAGCCAAGCAACACTCAAAGAGGGTGCAGAGAAGGGCCCGGGAGGTATGTGCCTTGTGGAGAGTCCTGAGAGCTGGACAGAGAGGCCTCAAGCTCCTAGACCTGAGGTTCCCCATATCTGACCTACAGCTTGAAGACCAGTATTGCCAGTTCTCATCACTATGTTCCAAGCTCTGAGTCATGAAAGAACTATTGCATAGGCCCTGCATCTTGAAAACCAACATGTAAGATGCTGTGCTAGAGGATTTTCTATAGCATTTTCAATTATCAAATGTTTTTCACAGTTGGTCACATAGCAGCAGATAAAACACCATGAGAACTTAACAAAAAAATCATAATCCCAAGTGCCTAGTTGCTTTGATTCTTAAAGTCCTGATGCAGGGATTAGAAATATTTTTCCAGGCTGCTGAACTCTACTGCAAATGTTCCCCTGTGGAGCTTTTAAAGAACAATTAATCTGAGTTACAATACAACCCTTGTCACCAGAGCATTGCAACACTGACAGCAGACAGACTAATCTTCAATATAAATAAGACCTACTTTTACCTTTCAGTATCATTCGGTTCATAAGACCAAAGGGGATTGTTGTTGTGGTTTTTTAAAAATGGTTTATGCAAGCGTTTGAAGAACTAAGCAAAACCATACATATACAGACCTCTGCTCAACCATTACTAGATGGTTCAGTCAAAAGACAGGTAATCCTATGCCATTGTGTGTGTGCTGATTAACTGCTTGTCATATTAAACATGAAACAGAATATATTGGCCAAGGAAAAGAAAAGCTCTAAAAAAAAATATTAACTCTTCCCCCATCCTAAAAAAAAGTGACTTTACCAGATGCTTATACTCAATTTTTATAAGCTGTTTAAGGAGCATCCCTCACAGTGGAGCGGGAAAGTAAAACACATTTCTAGGAGTGAAGCCTACAAAAGCTTGATTCTTTAATGTACTTGCAAGGGAATAAGGCCCATTGAACATTGAAAGACCTGTTTCCAAGCAAACATACATAGAACTGACAGTTGTTAGTATCCTACCATTCCAGCATACAAAGATGACACATAGCTTTTCTAATTCATAGAATCATAAGAGCTGGAAGGGACCCAAGGGTCATCTAGTCCAACCCCCTGCAATGCAATGCAGGAATCTCAGCTAAAGCATCCATGACAGATGACCATGTTGTACAGGAAGAGTCAATAGCTACTTCTGTTAATATTGACAGTATTCTGTTAATATTCTGTTAATATTGAATATTCTGTTAATATTCTGTTAATATGTTAATGGAGTTCCAATGTGACATTTAGAAATTTCACCCCCCAAAATAGCAAGTATTGCACTACATAAGATTTGGATAGGACCCAGATTTAAAATTGCATCACTGAAAGCTTGCAACAGGATGAACTTCTCAATGATAGGACTATACAGGCCTGGCCCACTACACACCCCTCACGGGGAGAAAAAGCTAGCTTGCTTAATTAGCATATACAAGAAATACCGTATTTTTCGGCCCATAAGACGCACCGGCCCATAAGACGCACCTAGATTTTTTGGGGGGAAATAAAGGAAAAAAATTTTATTTCCCCCCCAGGTGCGCTGCGCTACACCAGGAGCTTGGGGCGTGCGGAGCTCAGCGCGCCCCAAGCTTCTGCGTGCCGGCAAGGTCTCCGCTAGCGTGGGAGAGCCGGGCGCCTCTCCCAGGGCTAGCGGACCCCTGCGCTAATCCAGAAGCTTGGGGCGAGCTGAGGTCAGCGCGCCCCAAGCTTCTAGGTGCGCGCAAGCAGTCCGCTGCCGCCCCAAGCCTCGCGCATCCGGCAGGAGGTCCCACCGGGTGCGCGAGGCTTGGGGCGGCAGCGGACTGCTCGCGCGCACCTAGAAGCTTGGTCCACTGCCGCCCCAAGCGTCGCGCACCCAGCAGGAGGTCCCACCGGGTGCGCGAGGCTTGGGGCGGCAGCGGACTGCTCGCGCGCACCTAGAAGCTTGGTCCGCTGCCACCCCAAGCCTCGCGCACCCGGCAGGAGGTCCCACCGGGTGCGCGACGCTTGGGGCGGCAGCGGACTACTCGCGCGAACCTAGAAGCTTGGTCCGCTGCCGCCCCAAGCCTCGCGCACCCGGCAGGAGGTCCCACCGGGTGCGCGACGCTTGGGGCGGCAGCGGACTGATCGCGCGAACCTAGAAGCTTGGTCCGCTGCCGCCCCAAGCCTCGCGCACCCGGCAGGAGGTCCCACCGGGTGCGCGAGGCTTGGGGCGCCAGCGGACTGCTCGCGCGCACCTAGAAGCTTGGTCCGCTGCCGCCCCAAGCCTCGCGCACCCGGCAGGAGGTCCCACCGGGTGCGCGAGGCTTGGGGCGGCAGCGGACTGCTCGCGCGCACCTAGAAGCTTGGTCCGCTGCCGCCCCAAGCCTCGCGCACCCGGCAGGAGGTCCCACCGGGTGCGCGAGGCTTGGGGCGGCAGCGGACTGCTCGCGCGAACCTAGAAGCTTGGTCCGCTGCCGCCCCAAGCCTCGCGCACCCGGCAGGAGGTCCCACCGGGTGCGCGAGGCTTGGGGCGGCAGCGGACTGCTCGCGCGAACCTAGAAGCTTGGGGCGTGCGGAGCTCAGCGCGCCCCAAGCTTCTAGGTGCGCGCAAGCAGTCCGCTGCCGCCCCAAGCCTCGCGCACCCGGTGGGACCTCCTGCCGGGTGCGCGAGGCTTGCAGACACTCGCCCGAAGCAGGGGGAGCCCTCCCGAGGACTCCCCGTGCTTCGGGCGACAGGCTGCCGCCCCAAGCCTCGCGCCCCCGATGGGACCTCCTGCCGGGCGCGCGAGGCTTGCAGGCATTCGCCCCATAAGACGCACCCCGATTTCCCCTTCATTTTTGGAGGGGAAAAAGTGCGTCTTATGGTGCGAAAAATACGGTAAGTGCTGGTTTTAGAAAGAGGCAAATTTATGGTTTATTAAAATACTATGAATCTAACTGCAACTGCTGTGATACTTACTGTCACTTCCTAACCTTGGGAAGTGTGACGAGTTGCCTTTGAAACCCTTCTCATAAGGCAACAGCACACAAAAGATGAGCCAGTAATCCGTTTTGAGAATACTCAGATTTTATATTTTCTGTTCGTATATACATTTTTACTTGTACTGTAATGATTTTGGAAGAATGTTCTGAATCTGCTGATTATAAAGGCATTTTGAATGAGAAGTAAATCCATCCAAACTGGTGCTTTCTCAGGTCCATTTTCTTATTTAATCCTTTTAGCTTTACAGCCTAGTTACCAGATTCATCTCACTGCCAAATATTTACAGACACATCACTACATGCAAATAATGGAAACAAGGATAGTGACACACATGGGTAAAGTGCAAGAAAGCAAGGTTTTTGGGTGTCCAAAAATCCGGGGGGGGGGGGAGCATCTTAGCAAGGAAAGGACACCTGCCCAGTGGAACTGAGAATAGTCAGGCTAGAAACATACGATATTTCTTCAGAGAGCTAGCATCAGTAAACAAGAGACACTTGCTTGAGGCATATATACCCATCCCACTTTTGCCTTCTGAAACAGGTTTTGCATGCTTCATGTTGGTTTAAAAACCCACAGAAGCCTGTTTGACAAAACCCTAGTAGGACAAAAAAAAAGTGTTTATGAGAGAGATGGAGAACTTGCAGTCCTCCAGATGTTGCTGGACTACAACTCCAATTATCCCTTAGCATTGACTGTGCTGGCTGCAGTTGGTGGCAGTTGGCAGTCTAGCAACATCTGGAAGGCCCAATGTTCACCATATAGGGTTTATTACATGGGTAGTAATGGTGGGAAGAACAAAACAGGAACTCTGCACAGTTTTGATTGCCATGCCTCAAAAGGAACCTTGTGGAGTTGGAAAAGATGTGTCTCTTTAAAAGCAGTTTAAACCAAATCATGGAGGATAAGGTTGACAATGATAGTTGTGTACTACTTCTGCTGTTGGATGCATTATGCCTCTGAATACCAGTTGCTGGACAGCATGAGTGGGAAGGGTGCTAGTATGCTCACACCCTGCTTGACAACATCCCATAGACATCTAGTTGGTCTTTGTGAGAGAAGCATGTTGGATCAGATTGGCCTTTGGCCTGAACCTACAGGGATCTTCATATGCCTCTTCTAGACCAGTTTGCTCTTAAAAGCTGTAGTCTATTCCACCTCAAGTTTCCGTTGTACTGTGCCAGAAAACTACTAACAGTGCACTCCTATACATGTCTACTCAGAAGCAAGCCCCATGGGACTAATGCCTGGGTGAGTGTGCATATATTTCCTTTGCTACCCACTTTATTTACTCTCAAGGAAACCAGAAAAAGCCAGGGGCCTCCTTTAGCTGAGATCTTGTACCAGCAGGGTTTTACGGCTCTGCAAAAATGGAAGAAGTGAAGAGGGCCATCAAGGCTCTCTAAGAAGGAGAAATGAATGATGGAGACTTATTAAACTTGGAACACGGAATACATCATAAAACAAACCAATTGTGCGCGCGCGCACACACACACACCCTCCGACATGCAGATTTTGAAAAGGCAGAGGATGTGTGATAAGGCTTCACGTACCCACCGCAGGCTGAAGGGTGCTGTGCGCACATTTCTAAGCAAAGACAATCTGGGGCTAAAGCGCAGGAAGAAGCCAGGGTTTGCGCACGCCCGTTGAAGCCGGTCGGGCAAACATACATACACTCTGTGCATGCTCAGACACACAGCGTCCCAGTTACATGCGCCAGAGCAGCCCGCGGGTCTCCAGCGGAGCTGAGGATCCAAATTATGTTGGGGAGGCTCGTGGGAGGGGACGGACGACAAAGCAGTCAAAGGGGAAGAGAGCCAAAGGGCGCCCATAGGAGGGAAAGCGCTGCATGGCCAGGGCCTCGCTCCAGCCCGACGGCCGCCGCCCGCTTCCCCATCCTCACGGGCATGACGGGGTGCAGCAGCCGCGGAAGGGGGTCTCTCCGAGGGAACAAGCAGGCGGCCGGCCGGCCGACTCCTCCCCACGCCCACCGGGCCTCCCTCCCACCGCCGCGCTACCTTCCCGATGCGACTCTCCTCCGCTCCGGCGAGAAAGGGCAAGCGCGGCTTCCTCGGCCGCCTGTCACAGCTCAAAAGACCGGCCACGTCACAAGCCCCCCCTGGCAAGACGCGCCGGCGCCGGCGCGCCCCATTGGCCTCCCCTGCACGCCGCGCCCAATCACGGCGCGGCGAAGGCGCCTCCCCCGGAAGAGCTCGCTCGCTATGAGCTGCCTGCTTGTCCCCACCTCTGCCGCTCATTGATCCTCTTCGGTGCATTCCTAGCGCCGCTCTCGACCAATCAGGGTTTGCGCGTAGGATTCTTTGGGTTCCTCCTGGGCGCCTCGCTGCCTCTTTCCTTCTTGCCTTTCCGATACAGATTAATGATCAAGCCTACCTAAAGCATCCGTGATAGATGGCCATCCAAACTCTGCTTAAAAACCTCCAAGGAAGGAGAGTCCATCACATGCTGAGGATATTAATTTTGTCTAGACATATTTTAGATAAATAAGGCCCTGTATGTTCAGTTGATTAGACTTATTCCTCCAATGGTAGGTAGTTATTTCTAGATCCAGATTTTCTTGGGCACCTGAGTTTAAAAGAAGAAGGGGAAAGTTCCACAAATTTGAAAGAAACCATAGAAAAGGAGGAGTTGAAGTGCAAAATCAATGAACGGAATAAGCGTTCAACACCCTTCCCGTTTCCTGTTCCTCTGAGGCTGCTTTTCTCTAGGAACAATGACAGGGTTTTGCCACACGTTCCTGTTTCTGCACTTCAACTCCAATCTCATCTTTTTTAAAATAAAAAAACCTGATCCAGAGATACATTCATAGAGAATGGGTAGCTAAATCCAAGGCTAAAGAAAGATGATAGGAATACCAGCTGGTGGGGACAGATAAGAAGCAGAGGTGTGAATAGGAGAATGGGGACAAAACTAGAATTTAGGTGGCTCTGGCTCTGCCAACTACAGTGGTTCCTCGGGTTAAGAACTTAATTCGTTCTGTAGGTCTGTTCTTAACCTGAAACTGTTCTTAACCTGAGGTACCACTTTAGCTAATGAGGCCTCCCGCTGCTGCCACCGCGCTGCTGCGCGATTTCTGTTCTCATCCTGAAGCAAAGTTCTTAACCCAAGGTACTATTTCTGGGTTAGCGGAGTCTGTAACATGAAGCGTCTGTAACCTGAAGCGTCTGTAACCTGAGGTACTACTGTATTGGTCTCCCTTGTACCCTACAAGTACCAATGAAGAGGAACCACCACTGTTAAGAAATAAGGGCTGCTGCTCTCGTGCCAACTTGCTTCTGTGCTTCCAAGATTCACATGGCTGAACACTGGCAAGCAGGGAGCAGGACAAGAAAGAACTTTGGTCCAGTTAATGAGGGATCTTCTGTACTTAACCTGCCTGCCACTGACCTCGAAAGAGCATCTGATGTGTCTGGAAAGGGAGTGAAGTGTTTTGAGCAGTGTTTCCTTCCACACCACCCTGCTCTGTCACCATTCAATTGGTTAATTATAAATCGGACAACATGCATTTAAAGGCAAACCTACGAAATTTGCAGTTTTCAAAACAATATGCCAATTGAAAGAGAGCCATCCTTAGAAATTCACACTTCTCTGACTTTTGCAATGCATTTCTCCAGACAAGTAATATGTACAAACAAATGCATAAATTTGGCTAAAGCACAGCTTGACCCTTTGCAGATCATCACTAACTTTTTTCCTGGCATTATTGGAACACTGTTTTCCTCTATATAGAAAGATTATCAACATCTACTAATGAATAAATATCAACAATACACATTAATAACAGTTGTCAACCTAATATGTTTTCTCTTAAAAAAATACCACACACACACATATATCTAATACACACAAAGTACTTGATCTGTTTTACTATCTTACTATTTTATTTTGCAATTGGTCATGTTAGAAACCAGAACAGATATAAGAAAACACTATCCCACTTAGCAGTGAGGTGAAGCTGGAAGGGCAAGCCATGGTGGTACTTACAAAGCAAATGCCAGTAAAAATAGTATAAATCTTTCTTCTTTTCACTTATAAATCTTCTTCTTCTTGCCATCATTTCCCTCTCCTCATATAATTCATTATATTATTCCTATGTATTTTTAACCTACAATTCATCATATAATCCCAAGGTGGATCTCTTCCATCCTCCATATTTTTTCATTATCTATTTCCATTTCGCTGTTTCCTCTCTTTACCTTTTCCCATCTCTGTGCCTTTTCTTCCAGCCTTGACCTTACTTGGCTTCTTGGCACCTGGTTTCTTGGTTTCTGCCAACCTGGCAGTGCTCCATGGCCATGAGGTAACACATGTGTGTTCTGCTGATAAATAAATCACTCCACCTCCAGCCCGACAAAAATACGTCTAAGAACCTTTGTGATGTGTGAGAAATCCTCAGTTCACCTTCCTGTGAGAATATAATAGATTACGAGACTTTACACTGAGCCAGATGAACAGCACAATCTTAGACATGCCTTTTGATTGAGTTCAATTGGGTGTATTCTCAGGTAAACATATATGAATTGCAGTGTTAGGGAAGTTAACCTCTTGGTCCTGCTCAGGGCTGTGGACCCATTGGCTCTGCAGCTGTTGTTGAACTCCAATGAGTAGGGATGATGGGAGTTGTGGTCCAGCAACATCTGGAGGGGGCAAAGTTCCCCCAGTCCTGAGCCAGCTGCTTTCTCCCTTTTCAGCAGGGTCAAATCACTCCATTAGGACAACTGGGTTCTCTTTCTTCATCTGTTCCAACTGTAGCAAATGTAAACGGCCATACTCACAGCAGTTGTGTGGGTGTATAATATTTTCTAGCACCGGAAATCAATAAATTAGAAAGAACGGGATAAAAGAAAAATGATTATAAAATGGGGGGGGGGACCTGCTCCAAAGGCAGGAAGAGAAGAGAAGCCTTGCTGGATTTTTGATACTTTTCTTAAAGGCCTATGAAAAGATTAAGTTCTACTAAGGTAATTTTACAGAAGGGTAACTGTGTTCCAGCAAAAAAACAAAACCCTGCAAAGAGACTTGTGGTACCTTAAAGTCTAGCACATTTATTACAGCATACACTATTGTGGACTACAATGCACTCCTGAGTTGCAGGTACAGTAGTACCTTGAGTTAAGGACTTAATTCGTTCTTGAGGTCCGTTCTTAACCTGAAACTGTTCTTAACCTGAGGTACCACTTTAGCTAATGGGGCCTCCCGCTGCCGCTGCACCACCACTACGCAATTTCTGTTCTCATCCTGAAGCAAAGTTCTTAACCCGAGGTACTATTTCTGGGTTAGCGAAGTCTGTAACCTAAAGCGTCTGTAACCCGAGGTACCACTGTACATGGTTAAAGTGGGAGGGGTATTGTAAACAGTAATGTCAGAAGGAAACAAAATACAGAAAAGTACAGAGGGCGATAATTTTCCTTCTTAACAGTGGCCATTCACAAAAAGAACCAGTTGTTGATAAAAATCCATTTTGAGCTTACCTCTGAGAAAATATGGAAAAGAGAAAACATGCACAAGATGTCCTACCACCCTTCTGTTGTGCCATAAGAGGTTGAACATTTTTAAACAATTTATGAAAACCTTTTAAAAACTCCACAGAACACCACAAACAGGGTGAAGAGTTGTGTTGTTCACTGGTGATATCATGGGATGTATCCAATAGGTGCCATATACAACTACATTGTATATATAGCACAGTGTGCTGGGAAGATGTAATTCTGCCACCCAGAAGTGCTACCTTGGGGAAATATTTCTGAATCCAGCCATTCACCTGGGAACAACTGCAAGGTTGTGTTTAAGACATCCCATTCAAATTATTGGGAGTTATTTCCATGTAATTATGGGCACCCCAATAACTCTTGGTCCCTTCTGTTCTTTGACTCTTCAGCCCTCTTGGCAACATGCAACCATGTATTAGAAAAACTGTTTTTTTTAAAAAAAAGAAAAGAAATTGTGCATGTTTTGTATGAAAGCAATTAATCAGTTGTTGCAAAATCTCTCAACAGCCAGATCCAGTCTGACATCAATGGGAAGTTGCTTCTGTAATTCGAACTGAGGGATTGGACTTGTGGTGTTATCTAAACTCTGACCTCTAGCCTGTTGTTATATAGCTAAGTATCTTATCTTATCTGCTAAAACAAACAGAAAGCAGCATATCATCATCCAGGCTGGAACTGCTCCAACCGAATAGAGCAATGAATGATATGCAATATCTTGGATACTAAGTTATCATTCAGTCTTTCACCATCCTTGAAATCATGTGCTTGGGGTATGCACACTGCACCCACTTTTTAAAAAAATGAAAAAGAAAGATTTGAAGGAGAACAAAGTAAGAAAGCACAAAGAAGGACCAGTGTGTGTAAGCTAGAAGCTGGAAGCAAGGCTGCAGGCTGGGTGACAGAGTTATGTCTGATTTCTGTTTCAATCCAGGGCTGTGGCTACAGGAGGAGCAAGACCCTCTTGGGGTATTAATGCTAGGGACCCCTCCATTGTAGGTTCAAGTTGTATACTGTATGTGTAAATAAACCATACAGTGGTGCCCCGCAAGACGAATGCCTCGCAAGATGAAAAACTCGCTAGACGAAAGGGTTTTGCGTATTTTGAGCTGCTTCGCAAGACGAATTTCCCTATGGGCTTGTTTCGCAAGACGAAAAAAATGTCTTGCAAGTTTGTTTCCTTTTTCTTAAAACCGTTAATACCCAGGGTGCATTGCTTGAAGAGGTGCAGTTGCGACTTGACTTCGAGGAGCAACTCATAGCACGCGGTGTGGTAGCCTTTTTTGAGGTTTTTGAAGACTTTGTTGATTTTTGAAGCTTTTCCAAAACTTCTTTTGCGGCCATTTGGCAAGTTAAACTTTTAAAACTTTTTTGGGGGTTTTTGGATTTTGGGTTGGGGTGTTTGGAATTCAAGGACTTGGTGTTGGGGAGGGATTTGCAAGAATCTGGAAGCTTGGTTTTTTTCATGCATTTTTATGACTTTTTGTGACCATTGGGCCACTCTGCTGTTTTTTTAAAAAAAAAATTCTGGGTTTGAATTTCTGTGTGGTGGGTGGCTGGGGGAACAGTTGAGGAGGGGTTTGCAAGAATCCAGAAGCTTGTGTGGTTTTTTCCTGCATTTTTATTATTTTCTGTGTCCATTGGGCCACTCTGCTGCTTTTTTATAAAAAAAATTCTGGGTTTGAATTTCTGTGTGGTGGGTGGCTGGGGGAACAGTTGGGGAGGGGTTTGCAATTTCTGTGTGGTGGGTGGCTGGGGAAATAGTTGAGGTTTTTGAAGACTTTGGTGATTTTTGAAGCTTTTCCAAAACTTCTTTTGCAGCCATTCGGTAAGTTAAACTTTTAAAACTTTTTTTGGGGGGTTGGATTTGGGGTTGGGGGGTTTGGAATTCAAGGACTTGGTTCTGGGTTTGAATTTCTGTGTGGTGGGTGGCTGGGTGCTTTTGAATTTTTTGGATGTGAAGCACTGTTTTTTTTGGGGGGGGTTTACGAAGGTAGGAGCTGTGCTGCCATGGCACCCAAGAAGACTGCTGCTGCAGAGGCTGGCGAGGGGAAGAAGGCGAAGGTTACGCTGGAAATGAAGAAGGAGATCATCCGGAAGCACGACGGTGGAATGCATGTGACAGACCTCGCCAGGGAGTACGGGAGGAATCCATCGACGATCGGGACCATCCTGAAGATGAGGGAGAAGATCCTTGCGACTGATGCAGCCAAGGGAGCCACCAGGATCGTGAAGAACTGCCCAGCTGTTCTGGAGGAGGTGGAGAAGTTGCTGCTCATCTGGTTAGAAGAGAAGCCGTGTGCAGGGGACACAGTGACTGAGGCCGTCATTTATGAGAAGGCCAAGGCCTTGCACGCAGACCTCGTCCGGGAACAGCCAGGAACCTCAGGCGAGCCAGAAGTCTTCAAGGCAAGCAGAGGCTGGTTTGACCGGTTCAATACAAGATCTGGAATCCACAGCGTGGTCAGGCATGCACCAGAGTCAACAGTGGTGCAGGACATTGTTTCCTTGGGGAGGACCATGGGCCTGTAGGTCACAGAGGAGGATGTCAGCGAGCTGGTGGAGGAGCACGACCACGAGCTGACCACCCAGGAGCTTGTCGAACTGCAGGCAGAGGCTGCGCAGGAGCAGGCCTCGCTGGAAGAGGAGGAAGCAACTGAGGAACGGCTGTCCTCCAAAGAACTGAGGGACATTTGCCTGAAGTGTAAGGATGTGCAGGCTTTTACACAGTGGCACCACCCTGACAAGCATGTGGCACCTGACCTTGCGAACACTTTTGATACGAGGGTCATGTCGCCTTTCAGGGAGGTGCTGAAAAGGTGGATGAAGCAGCAGACCATGGACAGGTTCTTCAGCAAGAAGCAAAGAGTGGAAGAGGAACCTTCTTCGAGTTGACCCCCAGAGTCTTAGAAAATGTACTGTACACTTTGTTGATTTTTAAATGTTTTTCTGTCATGTTTAGAAACTAAATTTATTGTTCCTTCAATTTTTGAAATGCTCTTTACAGTATGTGCGACTTTAAAGAGCACTTAATAAACTCTTGTTGTACCAAATTTGGCTTTGTTTGGACTTTTTTTGACCATAGGAACGCATTAATTGAATTTCAATGCATTCCTATGGGATTTCGTGCTTCGCAAGATGAAAAATTCGCTAAACGAAAAAACTCGCGGAATGAATTAATTTCGTCTTGCGAGGCACCACTGTATATCATAAAGACACCACAGTCTCTGCTGTCCTTCATTCCAAAGGAAACATGAACCCTGGGTTAGTGCCTGGAACCCCTGGTCTTCCACACAGCTTGGAGACTGGGTGGTGTGCAACAATATTATTCTGGATACACCTGCTAGTAGCTGCAGATGTGTTCTTCTGCTTTTCCCACTTACTCATCTCATCAAGTGAGGCATGATTAGGAGTAAGAAAAATCTAGGTTTTAATTGAAATCAGCTTAAGAAATTAAATTAAATTGAAATTAATGTAAAGAAATTGTCAAATCGGATTATCCAAACATTAAAGCAATTAAATTACATTTAAAGAAATTGCATTTAATTTATCTAAATGTAAATCAAATTACATGTTAATAAATTACATAGAAAAAGAATTGAATTTAAATTAAAACAAAATCAATGACATAGAAACTTAGGAACATAAAAAGTGAATTGCCACTCACAGTCCTGGATTTGCTGGGCAAGATGAGATACATTGTCTTTGGAGAGAGAGATCCAATAATTATAATAGCTGCTTAGGAAGAAATGCATGTTTTTAAAGTTCATAACCAAGATTTTAAAAACCCAGATAAACAAAACAAAAAAGAGGAAGTATCACACCACCATTAGTTTCTAGTAAAGACTGCACCAGGTGCCCATACTCACCTCAGTTACACACATGTAAAAAAAAAAAAGGAGTTTTGAAACCCTTTTTAAGCAGTAGCATTGGGGGAGAAATTCAATGCAGTTTGCATTTAAAGGCAAACATAGCTAATATGCACTTCCCAAATCAATTGGCTACCCAAAGCATAGCCATTATTCAGAATTCACACTCCACCAAACGTTGCAGTGCAGTTCTCCCACCAAGTAACATGGACCAAAAATGCATACACTTTAATAAAGCATGCAGAAAAAAGCATACATCAGTGAAAAGAACCTTTAAAAATGCATTTCATCAGGAGAAATTGTTTGGCAAAAAAAAGTGGGCATTAAGTGAAATTGCATTCAAAAATGCATATACTATGATACATTTCTACTAAAGACTTATGAATATTTATTTATTTAATCATTAGTTTGATATACAATGCACTTTTCTATTGAAAAGAAAAATCAGAGCAGGTTGAGGTTGAGTCTTTCTTCTTCCTTGGAAATTCCAGCCCCAGCTGGCTGCCTGCGCACATACACAATTGACAAATGCTGGTGAATTCTCATGAGGACTTTGCAAACTGATGTGAAAATGTGGAGAACAGAACTTAAGATTAGAAAAATGAGAAACAGAGAGAAATCAAATTGGACAGATTTTTCTGTTCCTAGAAAATGGGGAATAACCAAACCATCATTCTCACCTCCCTTACCTGTTGAAACTTACCCTGTTGCGGACTCTCATGGCCAGGATTATTTAATCATTTGTTGTGGAAGATAAAGCAAACAGCGGCTACTGTTTCTAAAGTTTAATCATGTACCTAATTCGTATTAGGCGAAAAGGAAATAAGAAGTCGGGTAGGAAGCATACCTTTAATGTAGAGCAGAGGTTTTCAGCCTTTTTGAGTCCATGGCTCCCTTGACCAACTATATCCTTTCTGTGGCTCCCGTGTAAGGAAATGCAGTCCAAGCCTCAGAAGCCCAGTTATGTCACCCATTGCCTGCAGAAATGGCAGCCTCTCACAATTTTTGAACACCCACCCTTGTGCAGTGTTTCCTCAGCCTCCACTCCTCTTCCCGCTCCTTGGGAGTCCTCTGGGCAGCTGCTGCTACTGCCCCAAAGAGAGGTGACTCCTCACGCTGCCCTTCAGGGGGCTGGGAAGAGGATGCCCCCAGCCTTAGTGGCCTGACGGAGACTAGTCAAAGGTGAACATGAAGCCAGCATCTTACTCGCATTGAGTGGCAGCAGCGGGTACCGCCGGGCCTGCATGGCAGAAAGGCTCCCCTTTGGTGCCGGGCACTCAGCTCCCAGATAGGCATTGCACACAGCAAGCAGAGGAAAGGTCAGCATGCTGCTTGCCTGCCAGTCCATCCATTCCCAACAGTAGGGGCTGGTGGACTGGCTGGCTGGGCTCCCTCTGCCACTTGCTTGCTTACTCCGAGGCTGCCTCAGCTCCTGGCAACCAGCACCCCATAGCCAGCCCCAGAGTGAAGAACCATTCACCTGGAGTATTGTTTGGAACTCTGAAACGGACACTCAGATCTCTGTTATGAACTTCCCTGCACTGGCCTGGGTAGATCATGGTATGTTTCACTAACACACTTCACAAGGTTAAAAAATAATAATGTTAATCAAAGAATCTTTTATTGGTCCTCTCTCCATTTCAGGAATAAGTGCATCCATTGGAATTCCCACTAGAGGGCATAGGGGTTATTTCTTTGAAGGCTCCGAAGAGTAAGGATTAAATTTCAAGTGCCAAAAGGGCTGTAATATTTTCCGCTGCAGCAAAAGCACTGTATCTTCTGACACTTTAAAGACTAACAGATTTGTGGTGGCTTAAGCTTTCACAAATTGATGATCACTTCATCAGGTGCGTGGAGTGTTATATTCTCTGTTGGCAAATAAATATACAAGCACGGATACAGAAAGTGGGAGATGGAAACAGTGAAGCCAGGATATTCAGTGTAGAACTGCTGTGGCACATCTATGGAAAGCCCAAGTTGATACAAGTTAAGAACAAGGAGTGATCTATGCTGCGAACATTTGACTTTTGCAGAGAATTCACAGGTGCACTGGACCTCTTACTTTCATAGCCTTCTGGACCAATGTTTACCTCCCCCACCCCCCACACCAACGTGTGTGATAATAAACATTTGTATAGCATTTTTCAGTGCTCAAAGTCTTTCATGTGTGTTTACTTCATTATAATCCTGTAAGGAAGCCCACAGTATTATCTAAAATGTTGCAAAGTGGACTGAAGGAGGGGGAAATTGAGCCTGGATCCTCTCACCACTAGCCACAGTGGCTATGCTCTGCCATGCTGTTGGAGGCAGTATGCATCTTAGCACTAGTAGCTGGAGATCGCAGGAGGGAAAAGTGCTTTTGCACTTCCATTAGGCAACTGGTTGGCCACTGTGAGAACGGAATGCTGGACTAGATGAACCATTGGCCTAATCCAGCAGGTCTTTATTATGCTCTTATGAGAGAGTGCCTTGCCTGTAGTCATTTAATGTGTTCATGATGGCAGAGGCAAGATTTGGACTTGCTGATTTGTAGCTCATCCTTTTATAGTGCAAGCCTATGCATATCTACTCAAGAGCTACCTCCCACTGTGCTCAGTGGGCCTTACATGCCAGGTAAGGGTGACCAGGGTTGCAAAACCATTTTTCCAGGATTCTAAAATGCATTGGGAGCTTCCACAAATACAGGAGCACCCCCACTTCAACTGGAATTGTGGGGGCACAGGTACTTCTTGCTGCTGTGCTCATGTACATGATTTACGCAACTACATAATACCCGAAGAGGGCTTTTGTTAAGACTGCAATCCTAACCCCCCCCCCTCACTTGGGAGTAAACCCCATTGAACCCAGGAGGATTTTTGAGTAGACATATTCATTTTTTAAATTAAGTCTTCCCCCCACTTTTTTTTTTAAAAAAGGAAGAAACAATCCAAGTATGGGGCTAAGAGAATTGTCCATCCAACACACAAAAAACAACTGTATTACCCTAAAAAGAATATAGACAATGTAAGATATATATATATGGGTGTATTTTTAACCATCCTCCTGGGCAAAAACTTGAACTGAATATTGTACCACAAAGGGCTAGGATGAGCATGATCTTCAGAAGTGAAAAAGTTGGACCCTAGAGACAAAATTCTGCAGATAAGCCTCATTGGGAAATGGCTTGAATGCATATTCTTCCAGAAACCCAAATCAACTTTTTTTTGTCTTTGTTATAGGGTCAAACAGGAGATGTCCTTACATTCTACAAGATCTACGTCTTGCCTTATTCCAGGAGCCCGTGGGCACATTTTTCAGCAAGTGCTGTGAGCACCACCTGCTTTGGCCACCTACAGTGGAATTAATCTAAGCCTTGAAAAGTACATAGAGCTGAAAGAGGAACAGGCAAGGAGCAACACTTCCTCCTTCAGCTCTATGTAATTTTCAAGGGATAAAAAGGCAACCATAATTTAGCGCCTCATGACCAAGGGGACGTTGAATGGGAGAGAGACTCAGAGGATTTGTTGAGCACCATTGTACCTATGGGCCACACGTGTGATGCCTGCCTTATCCTGTATGCTAAGTGAGTGCAATCTGCGGTTTCTGGGTTAGAGACATGCTGAATTTCAGGATACGGCACACATACAGCCCTACTATTCTTTAATGTAACTGTTGCCTGCCTTGGCTGGTCAGCAGGATGGTAGCAATAAGGCACTAGCGTGAAAGGAGGTGTGAGTTGGTTAAAGATCTGCAGCCAGTGCTTATAGTAGTGGTGATTGCTCTCTTTCTACACAAAAGGTAGTAAAACGCCTACAGTATCTTATAGTGTACTTGGTGCTATTCCTGTCAATTTCGTACGAGGTGCTATTTTTACGTAGTATATATTTAGAACCAAAACAAACAAAAAACCCACAATACCTGTTCTTGTACATGAGCAAAACCTTTCAGATCATTAAACTAGAATGGGATCTCTACTTTGGTTGAGGTCCTAGTCTACTGCAGCACACTTATGTCCAATCTTATGCACAATTATCTGGGAGTGCAGGCCCTTGGACAGTGGGACTGGACTTGTAAACATGCATTGGGTTGCACTGATTAACATTAACCCACTAGTTACTTGAACCCCACATAAGGTTTATACCGCCCTCTGGTGGTTCTGGACCTACCACCAAGCAGGAACATTTGCTTTTAAATACAAGATCGTATGTAGTCCAGTGCACATTTTATTAAAATACTGCCTTCATTTCCAATCTACATTTTGCATATTTCACTGTTACACACATCCTGTATTTCTGCCTAGGAGTGGATGTAATGTTCAGACAGGATCATGCAGCATGGGTACGCTATAGTATGCATACCTTAGCATGCATACTGTGGACTGGTCCAGCATCTAGCCAATTTAACAAGGGTGGGAACTGAATTACAGTGGCTCAGTCCATCACAGGGCAGCAGACAGAAACTAGAGGGAGGAGGAGAACATTTCAGTGGGGGAACCTTTGATGTCCTTCCAGCCTGTTAAATCCACATTTGTATCTTCTTTCATTCTCTATAGAAGAATCAAAAGGAATAGCCCTATACATATCAAATACTGTATAGCTGCCCTCTTTATTTCTGAAATAAATCCATATTCTTGCATTGAAATTCACTCTGGTTTCTGCATTTTTAAAGGAACTGATGAAGTTTTGGTTTTGCTTTTTTAAAAAAGTTTGGGATTGGGATGTATTCCCGCCCCCTTCTCTTTCCCAACACAAAGTCAAAACTATAAAAAGGGGGGTGGAAGGAAAGCACCCATAACTAGGTAATGGTGATCACAGGGTGGAATATTAGAGGGCATGCTCATAAATAACACTTAGGAAAACAGACATTTCAGCAGATGGAGTGTCAAAACTGGATTTCCTCGGTTTGCTTCAACTCGGTAGAGGGTTTGCTCTTCACTCCCGCGCAGGGGACACCTGCAAACCCTGCAGGGAACAGGTTCCTCTTATAGGTGAGGGGTATAAAAGGGGGCCAGGTACGTGGGGCTAAAAAAGGAGGGAAAGGGTCCCCCTCCTGCAGCCAGGGGAAGGGGAGCTGCCCCGGGGAAGAGGACGCTGGCCGAGGCGTACGAGGGGAAAGTCTGGTAGGCCAGGCTGCTGGGGCCTGGCGGACTGGGGCTGCCATCTCCTCCGGCGGGCAATGCGCTGTTCCCCGGCTGCGCCGCGCCGTCGCCCCCGGAGTTCTGTTTCTTCCATTTGGTCCTTCGGTTCTGGAACCAGATTTTGACCTGCGTCTCGGTCAGGCTGAGCGACAGGGCCAGGTTGAGGCGCTCGCACACCGACAGGTACCGCGTGGCTCGGAACTTGTTCTCCAGAGCCACCAGCTGCTCGTAAGTGAAGGCCGTCCGGGCCCGGCGAGGCTTGGCGCAGCTGGGCTCCGCTCGGCGCCTCTTGGACGGCGCCGGCGGCGGAGGCGAGCCGGGATCGTCCAGGTCCGAGGACGAGGAGGGAGGGAAGTCGGGCGAGGGGAGCGGCGCGGGGCCCGGCTCCTCGGGCTCCGATGCCTCCAGGGCGGCCGCTTCGCTCTCTCCGCTGCTGCTGCCATCTGGGGAGACACACAAGGACAGAATGAGGCCAGGGGCCTTTCCCGACCCGCCTTAGGGCCGCTTCCCTGCCCGGAAGCGGGTCCTCTCCGCCCGGATCCGCATCGCAGTCTCCGCGTAATTGCGCACATGGCCTAATGAGCCGCCCGATGGAGCGGACGCTAAATTCATCACGTTGGCGGAAACACACACACACACACACACACACACACGGGTCGGAGGGTCTTAGTCCTGGAAACATGCGCGGCGACTTAAAAAGAAATTGTGCGCATAGAGTCAGAAAAGGCCAGTCACGAGCAGCGCTGCCTTTTTAATCAGTGCGGTTGAGTATACGCAGAGTGCCTTCCCCCCTAGAAGTTGCCAGTGTTCACATCGGGACGTACAGGGGGAAATTGCCAAATAGGGCGCATCCCCGTTGCTGGACCCTTGAAAGAAAGTTAACTTTCCACATTTAAGTCAATAACTGAACCAGAAATGGACAAGTAAAAGAGGATCTGGGTTCCAAACATGCTTTCCTGGAAGTTAACCCCCTCGAAATCAGTCGGACTTCAGAGAAAGCATGTTTACGATGTGAGCGTTAACATGAACTTGTTTTTCTTTCAGGGATCTAAACACGTCCCTCCCCTTCCCCCAGCAGAGACTCATTTTGTCCTCTCGGTATCTACCTGTCCGGCTTCTGATGCCTCCTCTGCAGGGACCTTGATTTCAGTTCCAGGCATGCCTGAGCCCAGGTACTTCCAGTTTCAATAAAGGTGTTTCATAGAATCATAGTGTTGGAAGGGACTCCGGGGGTCATATAGGCTAGCCCAACCCCCTGCGATAGTGGAGTCTCAACTAAAGCATCATGACAGATGGCCATCCAACTTCTGCTTTAAAAACCTCCAAGGAAGGAGAGTCCACCACCTGCCGTGGGAATGTGTTTTAATATGAGGGTGAGGGAAACAACTTTTTGGTGTGTACCTAAGGGGGCTTCTGCCCAACAAGACAAGAGCTTTGATGGGCGCCAGTGCAGTGCAACGCTTAAGGAACTACGGGGGACCAGGTTCAGCAATGAAGCTCACTGGGTCTACGTGGGCCAGTCACTGACTCAATCTAACCCAGTGGCGTAGCGTGGGTTATCAGCACCCGGGGCAAGGCAAGTAATTTGCGCCTCCTAACCCGTGGATTTGCGCCCCCTAACCCCCAGATGTTGCGCCCGGTGCGGCCGGCCCCCCTGCACCCCCCCACGCTACGCCACTGATCTAACCTACCTCACAAGGTTGTTGTGGGGATTAAATCAGGAGGAGGAAGAACTATGTACCTCGAGCTGGCATATAAATGCAATAAATAAATGGACGGGCCGATAAGACAACACGCAAGACTCTACATAGCCTGAGTCATGAATGAATGACTCGTGTCTGCTTTACCGCCCCATCCAAACTTGTCATTTCTTAGGCAGCCCCTTCCACCAGAATTATCATCTCAGAACTGGGGAACTAATTATGGCAGGAGATACAGATATTTTTAAGAAAGGGGGGAAAGTTAAGGAAACTTTTTTTGGTTTTGGTTTTTTTTAAAAAAAGAGAAGTAAATCCTCCACCTTCTCGCCACCCCCCACCCCGCCCTCCTTCCCGTTCTTTTCCATCTTCTTTTTCCCCGGCCGCACTAATAGAGTTTCAGATTTGTGAAGGGGCGGATCGATAGATGTCATCTATTAAAGGTAAGTTTTAATCGAACAATATTAGGATCAGACGGGGGGGAAGGGGTTTGAAGTTGGTACCGGCAAGCTGTGGGAAGGAGATACGCGGGAGTCGGTAATAGGATATCGATCAAGGGGGAGCGAAGGCATCCTCTGGTGGGGGAGGCCACAGGAACAATTATCTCGCTTGTCCTTCGCCCGGCGCGTCCCTCTGCCAATCAGGCTGCCACCCGGCCAGGCTGAGCCGAAAACAAGCGCGCCGGGCTGAGGCTTCCCGCGCAGACCCGGCTGGGGGCGCGGCGGACTCCGCCAGGGGGACCGCGCTGCGCTCGCCGTGTCCCCTTCCGCCGCTTCTTAAAGGGGAAACGCAGCCGGGCCGAGGGGCCTGGAAAGCGGCGACCTTCCGCGGCCCCGAGAGGAAGCGAGAGAGGGGAGTGAGGAGGATGCACCTCGTCCGTAGTAATAGCCCAATCCAGGCGTTTAGCTCCGCCACGGACCCTGTCTTGAATGCGAGGAGGATTCACACGTACACAGAAATGAAAAGCAAAAGGTGACTTCCTTCCCCAGACCCTGGGGATTCGTCATCCATCATCCACAACATTATCGGCATTTTAATTCACGGCAAGTCCTGTGTCTTTAACAGGTGCAGGTGGGGGGCGGAGATTCAGCTTGCCATCACTGCTTCACCGGTTGAATTTCCGCCTTGCCTGCACCTCTTAAGGGCAGACGGAGGCCGCTGCTCCCGCGTCGCACCACCCCAGTATTGGGTTAAGAGTTTGTTTTAAAGTTATGTTAAGCAGCCTCCGCCCCCGGGGGTTAAAGTTTTACCAAGGAAAAGCCGCCTTTCTGCGCTCTCAGCCAACAAACTGGGGTTGGACTAGATGACCCTTGGGGTCCCTTCCAACCCTAGTACGCTCTGTGAAACTGAATTTAAGCCAAGCCCCGCTTCGACCCACAAACTAAAAAGTTAACCGTTGCTGCGCATCGTTCCCACGCTTGGTGTCCCATCAAGAAGCACAGCAGCAACCCTGGGATAGTCTCACACGCTCCCCTGCGGTTCAATAGCCACGGATCTATAGGGCGACCATATATGCATGGGATGGTGAATCCCAGTAAAACACTATAATCTATTAAAACTTTTAATGGGTCACACAAGCCTTTTTCTCTCTCCCCCCCCCCACCCCCTCTGGAAGTTATGCTAAGAAAGACACCTGGAAGCATCGTTTGCTGCTTTCCAGAAATGGGCCAGCTCGGAAGTTTTCCTGAACCCCAGGCAAACCGCGCGGATCAGATAAAAGCAGAACGCGCCGCCTACCATGATATGCCTCTAGTTTATTCCTCCTGCTGCTCGGGTGCCTTTCCACGTCAACTCTTCCCAAACTTTTCTCCCGCTGCCCCGCGTGGGAGACGCTCTCCCTCCTCCCTGCTGCTGGGTTGCTCTTCCTGGTAAATTTCTGAGGATCCAGGATGTCCAGGATGGAGAAGGAGATCTTCGTGTGGATGGGGGCTCCTTTGGCCCCACTCTCCGGACAGTCCAGCATTCCCCGCTCCGAGTCCCGGGTAGATCTGCGACGGCCCAAGCTTGGCAGCAAATGCGCGGCCAGGTGAAAAGCCAGCCCCGCTTTCCCTCGGCAGACGCGCGGCTTGAGCCCGGGGGGAGGCTGTCCATAAGAGGCAGGAGGGTCTCTCTCGGATGCACCCAGCGCGGACTTCGGAGAGGTTTGTCTGGAGAGAAGGGGGATCTCCGGGGTGGGTGGGGGGAAGTGAGGGAGAGGAGAAAGAGGAGGATCCAAGATGAACAAGCG
This sequence comes from Podarcis vaucheri, assembly GCF_965113315.1. Taxonomy (NCBI): domain Eukaryota; kingdom Metazoa; phylum Chordata; class Lepidosauria; order Squamata; family Lacertidae; genus Podarcis; species Podarcis vaucheri. Next base: position 58,104,345 of record NC_138763.1, read on the forward strand.
AAGGAGGCTGCGATTGGAAGGAAGGGGCTTGCAATCCACCTACTACTGCCACTTTCCTTCTGCTTCCTTTATTATTCTGTGGTTGTTGGGGTGTGTGTGGTTTTTTTTTATAAAAAAATCCTGCTGCCCGCCCAAACACGTGGAGAAGAGGACAAGCCTTGGAAATGGTATTTTAATCGATGAGATTGCAGCCTTTCCGCTCCCTCCCCTCCTATAGGGTATGAAGTGACAGTGAAACGTGTTTGCTATAATAAATGAGTCACTAGGGTAAGAAGGGAGATGCTCACTTCTTTCCCCTGGAGGTATTTCCGAGGGGATCGCAGGAGGCTTTGTTGTTGAGGGGCATTCATTCGGGAAGAGGAAGAGCTGCCATTCCTTTGTAACCTACAGTCTCTGGAATTCTGTGCCTTTATAAGAATGCCCAGGCAATACAGAATCTTAAATCTCTAAAAGGAAGGACATCCAAGGCCTACTGTAAGGTCTAACTCTCCCAGTGCACTGTGGGCAACTGGAAAACACAGTTGCAAGGGAATAGAAGTCACAAATACAGTATACTACAGTGGTACCCCGGGTTAAGTACTTAATTCGTTCCGGAGGTCTGTTCTTAACCTGAAACTGTTTTTAACCTGAAGACCACTTTAGCTAATGGGGCCTCCTGCTGCTGCCGCACCGCTGGAGCACAATTTCTGTTCTCATCCTGAAGCAAAGTTCTTAACCTGAAGCACTATTTCTGGGTTAGCAGAGTCTGTAACCTGAAGCATATGTAACCTGAAGCATATGTAACCTGAGGTACCACTATCTTTTTTTATAGGTAGCCTGTGTACCATCACTTGAGAGTAAGGTCACACACCCGGGAGCCCTCTTAAATGTGGTGGGACTAACTTCTGAGTAGATGTGTATAGGATTGCCCCGTAAGTCCCCTCCAAACCTGCACAACTATATTTAAAAAGGATAAAAGGTTTTGTTTTGTGTGTTTTTTAACAAAGAACAAAGCAAAATTTTGAACATTCAGAGATTAAGAAGTTAGAAACATTTCCATGAAATTGCAGAAAATTCAGATGATGAGCACATTCACAAAACCAGGTGCTATTCATCCAAATTATAATCTGGAATTATTCTACCACTTTCATTTCACAAGTGCTTTACAATCTATATCAGCTTTAGTCTTGCAGTACTTGGCACTGTGAACATTGTTATTTCTCTTTTGCAGATGGAAAACAAAGGCTCGGAGAATGGCCTGTCTGGTACCACCCAGTGAGCAGCTTTGAAATGGAACCTGCTTTCCTGGGAACTTGAGCAACTTACTTTCTTCTAAAGCAGCCTTCACCAACCCGGTGAGACTGGTGAGTGATGAGTGGTGTGGGCCATGGGTGTAGCTGGGGGGGGCAAGGAGGGGCAGCTGCCCCCCAATCAAGTAAACCAATACAAAATACTTAACTAACTGAGGGTCTGCCCCCTAACATAAAGCCTGGCTATGCCCATGGTGTGGGCCACAACAGATGCCTGGAGGGAACCTAGTGGCAAAGCACTACTCTAAACTATATTGGTTCCCACTGGAATAGCATCTAACCAGCTTCTGGATTGCTAATGTGGAACAGACTCCCTTCTCTCAACAAATAAACATTGTGCAGTAGGGTACTTGCATCCTATCAGCTTTCTCTATGACAGCTCCTAAACTGTGGTATTTCATCTCCAGAGACATGCATCTAACATCATAATTATTCACTTTTGCTGTATGCTGAAGACTTGCCTCTTTGCACCCGAGTTGTTTAGGACCCACCCTATTCGTCTATGCATACAAATCAGAAACATATATTATTTCTCTTTTATTGGTAATGAGAATTCACATGGAAGATGGCGTCCTGTCCCCCACGTTACCTACAAGTCCGCCCCTTGTTTGCAAACCAATTTGCAATAGAAAAGAGAACCCATTTTGAAAGAAATCCCAGTAGCAAAATAAAGTAATTACAAATGCACATTCTAGTTTGAAAAGCAAAGTGGGCTGCCAGATTTTGAAAGTAAGCAAGAAAATTCAAAGCACTCCAGTAATCTGCAGGAGCAGTTCGAGAACATACCCTAATACCCACTGTCAGGGGTTCAGGAGCAGAGGCAAGGGCAAGGGAGGAAACAGAGAGCGAGGGGGAGGAGGCAGAAGAAAGGATGAGTGATGACGACGACCCGAGATCTCCGAGTCTTTCCAGTGAATCAGAAGATTCACAGAAAGGAGCACCAGTGGCCAGGGCAAGGGGGGAGCCTAGGGGGACACCCCAGGAAGAAGGGACAAAAGGGGGTTCAGAGGGGAGCAGTTGGAAATCGGGACCAGCGTCACCAACAGAGAGCAGGGGAGAGGAAGGGCGTCAGGTATCAAGCGCTGGCAGCTCACAACAGGAGGGAGGGCACGAGTCAGGAGTGGCCACACCTCCATCGGGGAGCGAAGAAACGGTCAGACGGAAAGTGGAAGGTTGGGCGCGCGCGCCAAGTTCAAATGCACAGGAAGGTGGCGCAGTAAGCAGCCCGGAAAGGGAGCCAGGTCCTAAAGCCCGGCGCAAGGAGGCAGGAGGGTCCGGGGGGTCGGCGTCAGAAGAATCCAGGAAGGAAGAGACCCAGGGGGGCAGAGGGACCCAGAGAAGAACAGTCAGGCGGAAAAGGTGGAGTAAGGCTAGGATATTAAGTTGGTGTACAAGGGGCGGAGACTCAGACGGAGCTTCACCGGTCTAACCCATAAGACGTAGAGTTGCACGCAGCAGCTGGAGAATGGAAACTGTAACTCAATAAAGACTTTTACAAAGTGATTGCTGGCTAGCGTGATCCTCTGTGAGCTAGGATCTGGAAGCAGCTCTGACACCCGCCTTCTTCTCAATGCAGTTTATAATGTGGCGCCCGCCCTGTGGAACGCCCTCCCATCAGATGTCAAAGCGATAAACAACTACCTGACATTCAGAAGACATCTGAAGGTTCAGGGAAGTTTTTAATATGTGACATTTTAGTGTATTTTTCATCTTTGTTGGAAGCCGCCCAGAGTGGCTGGGGAAACCCAGCCAGATGGGCGGGGTACAAATAATAAATTATTATTATTATTATTATTATTATTATTATTATTATTATTATTATTATTAATGTGAACCAATGTCCCACCATTTTAAAAAGGGTAAATTAGAAAGTTTTCAAAATCTATCAATTCCACCTGGAAATAGCACTGAGTAATGACCCCTCCTTCCCACACCACTATTTTACCAAGGAGTAATAGGTTAGCCAATAATATTGTTAGCTAGTATAGGGTAGGTCAGGGAGAGGAAAATCAGCCAATTACAGTTTTAGTCCTGTCCCTAGTGGGTGTTTTGAATCAGCCTTTTAAATGAGAATGTTCCTTTAGTATTTCACATTCAAAACCTGTTATTTCCTCTACTGCCACAGCATTTATCCAAGTTATCCTCTGCGATACGAAGCTTTGCAAACCATCTGCTGCTTAGAACTTTCATCTTTGCTACCTTTAGTGCATGCAAATAGTCATCTATTAAAACAGAGTTTTTCAACCTTTTTGGGTCCACTGCTCCATTGACCAACTACATTCTTTTGGTGGCACCCCTGTGGGGCTCAGGAGCCCAGTTATGTCACCCCTTAGCTACAGAGCTGGCAGCCTCTGGCGCTTTTTTGAACACCCTTGCCTGTGGAGTGTTCCCTCTGCCTCCTCTCTTCTCCCCTCTCATTGGGAGTTTCCTGGGCAGCTGCAGCTGCCACCCCTGGTCTCTGAGCCCCAAAGAGAGGTGCCACCTCCCACTGCCCCACTGGGGCCTGGGAAGCACCACCTGGCCAGCCCCAGAGGCACCATTCGCCTGGAGAGCTTGTAGCTGCAACAAACACCCACACAAGTCTTTGGGAGGCAGAGATGTGAGAGGACACCAGAGATGGGAGGGAAGGAAAGAGGGACAGAGGCCAGTATTGCCCACGGCACATCTGATCATCATTCAAGGTACCCCAATGCACACTGGTTGAAAACAACTGTACTAAAACTAGCCCAAGCCATTGTGTTCTAAAAACAACATCCAATAGAGGAATTGTGTTAACTGGGATCCTCTGATTAGAATAACAATACAATGAACATTCTTATTCCACTATGTATGGTTGATATTCTGCAGTACCCATACCTATTAAATCTCCTGCTGTAGACCATAATCACAAGATTTCAATAACTGATCTTCATTCAGAAAGCACTAAACTACACTGGGCAGCTTGGAAATGTGGAGTACTCAAAGGAAAAGGAATGATTGTAGGTCTGTGTTGTAGGGACACAGAAGTGGGTGCCTTGTTGCTGTCATTTGACAATTGACTGGTTTAAATATTTCTATATATTTCTATTGGGAGGGGAGGGTGTAAACCTCCATGCACACTTTCCTGGGAATAATTAATTGATGTTAAGGCTAATAAGCTTTAGAGAGTAAGTTTTAGAGGTTAAGGCTAGTAAGTGCAATTGAGTAGTCACTGACATGAGTCAGTTTAAGGCTTTTCTAGGGTTGTACAAACCATGTTAATCCGGAACAAAAATCTGGAGCACAAAAGGGAAAACTCAATTTTATTGATTACAGATGCAAGGCAAATACAATTTGAAACAAACATGCAAAAGGCTTCCTCCAGTGGTGGAAATAATTTCCCATCAATGATGCCTCACTGTAACTTCAAGTTGCACCTTCTGCAAAGTGGAATTGAGGGCAAGGCTTTACACATGAAACAGGCAGGGCAGCTGTGGAACCTGTTGTCCACTGAGTTCTTCATAGCCTTGTCTTCAGTTGATACAACTGGAGTTTGTTGTGTCAGCCACCAACTCAGATGACTTTAAGACATGTCTGATGGTCACACTTTGAGCATCTCCTCTCCTGTCAGGTGGGGACCACTCTCCACATCCTTGTGACTGTTTCCTCCCCCCCCCTTGCACCTTTCTCCAAAATGCAACTGGTTCCACAGCACGTTTGTGGGGAGGAGGGAATGGTGGCAGAGCCTCAAAGGAGTCTGCATAGGATCGAACAGTTAGCTCTGCTCTCAGACATAATTCATGTTTGAAAAGTAGAGCCATCGGTCAATTTTGCTTTGTGAGGCATTCATGGCAGCCCCATCATAAACAAGGGAAAGAAAACTCTATACCACAAGGAAGTTCAAATATGTCATGTACCTGTACCACAGTTGTACAAGTGCTCAATATAAATAATGCCAACATATTTGAAAGCTACCTTAAACCTGGACTACCAAATAATGATCATAATTATATCATGAAATTGCCTACCGGTAGAGTAAAAACTGGAAATACAGGAGAAGATATGAGGTGTAAATAAGAAATAAAGGAAAATAACTGAAGAGAAAGAAAATAGGTGAATAAAGAAGACATACACAGTTAAATAAAGACACATCTCTGTTTCTTGGCCAGGGTGAAAAATAGGCAAAAAGAATGTGATCCACTGGTAAAAGATTCCAGGCAGTGACATAAATATTGTCTGTGGGGATAATCTTACAAACCATTATTTATCTGGCAGTACATATTAGTCTTCTCCCTGGGGTAGATTCTGCCACCATTACTCATGTTGAGAAGCAGCTTACATGGCAATTGGTCCCATTGAAATGAATTACTGTTAGAGATTCATGTAGGTGTGCTTTTACTGTGGTTGAAATTTAAGTTATTTATATATTGATATTGTATATGTGCATGTGTATATGGGAAGTAAGTAACAGTATAAGGCTCTGGGTCATATTTGGTGAACATTTCACAAAACATTTCAGAATGAGTGTAATTATTGAAAGGGTTAATCATACAAACAGATACGTTAAAATAGTATAACAGCACAACATTATTTTTACAGCTTTGGACTTTGTGGTGCAACCAATTGCTCTGGAAATAAAGCTCATTTGATTTGTCTTTTGATTTCATAATGTTCTCATACAATTCAGACTTGTTATTTATGAGTGTGTGCTACTGAGCCTATTTGAAAATCAAATATATCCCAGTTGTTTGGATTCTTTTTTCTTTCAAAATAGCCCCCAACCTAACAAACCTGTGTTTATGTTGAAAGACAAAAAGCATGTCAGTTGATATATAGGCCAAAGTGGAATATATTATTGTGAATTTACTGTAATCATTGTTCTAGCTGACTGGGTTTTAAGTCATGAAACAGATAGAGTAACTTAAAAGTATCAATTTTAGGGCTAAAGGGCTTCTTTAAATATTGTCAGTTCACCAACGCACATGCACACACAGTCTGCCTGGCTTTGGTTTGTTTTTCAGCACAGGCAGACATTAAAATTCCATCTGAGTGCTGTCTTTAAATTGCTTTGATGCTAGGTGGGTTTCAACCCTGACCTGTCCTGACGGCAAGTGATGGCTGTTACAAGCTTCGGATCAATATTCATAGCGGGTGTCCAGGACTGATAACACTATCCAAGACAATGTTCCCTATCAGTGTGGACAGCTGAGATATTGTACCATTAGCGGTGTTGTTTTAAATAACCTGATCCATTTCTGGGTCTATATAATGAATTTTACAGTTTAGATATTATCTTTAAGAAGAAGCGACTCGTAGCAGTGAGGCAAATCAATGGTTCCAAGACTCCTTGGCTTTTCTTGAAATAAAGTAGACTATAATTCCAACACTGTTTCTTATATATTCTTGAATTGTGGCAAGCCAGTGATTGTGTTAACAATAAAAAGCATCTGCACTTTATCAAGAGAGTAAAAAAAAACAAACCCACACAACATTGCCTAAGTTTGAACATACTTGATAAAATCTCTCATATAGTCATAAAACACCATGGAACGGGCCACTTCTTTCCACAACAAACTAATGAGGTTTTAAGGTATTTGTATAAGGTGGCAGTCTGGTGCTTTATAAACTGAGAGTGGCTAACCTACAACCCAATTAAGACCAGAGCTCACATGCTCACTTTGGCAGTAACCCTCCCTCTATTGAACACAGTGGAACTTATTTCAGAACTAATATGCATAGGATTGGGCTGCCACACCTAGTTGATGTGTTTTCGTCTTTCAGATGGTCCAATTTTGAAGCCACATCAGATTATATGACCTTTTGGTCAATTCTGGCTCAATGTTGCCTAAGTTTTAAGTTACTTATATACTGTATATTCTTTTCAGTTAAACTATTTGGGCACAAACCTAAGAACTCTGGTGAAATGAGTGTTTATAGTCTATGGCCTTGACTGCACATGAATCAGCTAAAATAAAATGTTAGTTTTTGTTGCTATTGTGGGCCATTTATCACAAGTAGAGTGCATGCTTTGCATTCAAAAGGTGCTAGGCTGAGTCCCCAGCATCTCCAGGTAGGGCTAAGAAACTCTTGCCTGAGCTAGATGAGCCAATGGTCTGACTAAGTATAAGTTGGTTTCCAATCCCAATGCTCCATCAGTATACCTTTGTAAGCAGCAGGTGGGTAGAAATAGCAGAGAGCCCAGATAGCATCAGCTAAACATTAGGAGAAGCTACCTTAAAAGAGCTGTTTGACAGCAGAGGGGGTGGTAGAGGATTTTCTTCGCTGGAGGTATTTGGATAGCCATCTCTCAAGGATGTTGTACTTGCATCCTGTACTGCAGATCTTGGCTGGATTAGAACAGCCTTTTGTGTTGGAAGTGTAAAGAAAAGGAAGGGACTTTTTATCATATGTGGTGGGATTGTAATGAAATTAAAAAGTTTTGGGAAATGATATCCAATGAGCTGAAGAAAATGTTCCATCTAACATTTGTTTAAAAACCTGAAGCATTTTTCTTAGGGATTGTAGGAAAAGACCTGCCAAGGAAAGTGAAAAATATCTTCATGTATGCAACAACGGCGGCAAGAGTCTTAATAGCACAAGGATGGAAGAATGAGGAAATCCCCACTAAAGAATTATGGCAAGAGAAACTGATGGACTACGCAGAATTGGCAAAATCGACACACAAACTACGGGACAAGAATAACTGTGACTTTAAAGATGAATGGGAACCTTTTAGAAAGTACTTAAAGAAACAACAAAGTGAACTGGACTCCTTGGCAGGTTTTGAATAAACAATCACAAACTTTTTATTGACAAAAGCTAGTCAGATAAATTAAGGATCTATACAATTTTGTAAGATGCAGAGAATAACATTTGTTGATAAACCAGAGAGAGGAGCTGAGGGAAGTCAGGGGAGGGGGGTTACTTTATGGGGAGGGGGAAGGTGAAAAATAGGGGGGAATTAAGGCTGATATGTTTTTTGATAAAATGTCTTGTTGAAATTCCTAATAACAAATATTTTAAAAAGAAAAGAAAAAAGAACAGCCTTTTGGATCTCCAGGTGTTGCTGCACTAAAATTTCCATTGCCACAGACTAAGCTGGCTAGGGCTAATGGGAGTTAAAGTCCAACAACATCTGGGCACTCAAGGTTGAAGAACTCTGCACTGGGTGATTTCCAAGACCCCTTCCAACTGTATAGTTCTATTATAAGTATTACTCTATTTCTATCAAAAAGTCCCCAAGACTACTCAACCAATCTGCATCAACATGTGTTATTAGAAAGCCCATCAGCTAAGAAGAAAGATGAAGAGGTGTGATTTAACAAAAGTTGCTAATAAAATCTGGCATTTAGATCTGATGGCCCTTTTATGGCACCTGAAAGTGTGCATTGGACTGGCCCATCTGAAACATCAGAGAAGTTAAGTCAATGGCAGCCGGAGGGGCTTTGAAAGCACCCGGCCACACTTGATATCAGAATGGATCAGCCAGCAGTTTCAAAAGAGGCAGTACATAGGCACAAAGGTTAAGATGTGAAGAGGGGAAGAGATAAGGATGAGATTTCACGGAGAAAGGAGTATACCCTAACAGAGAGATGAGCCCGTAGTTAATCCTGAAATTGTGGTGCTGGTCTGTGAGCCTCGCTGTGTTCCTGTTCTTGGATCATTCTCCACAGCCACACTTCCCATAATTGTTCCTGCCTTTTCATCTCTTCTCATCCTCTCTATCTCATAAGGCAGAGATGGAGAAGCTGCAGCTCTCCAGATATTCTTGGATGCCAACTCCCATCAGCTGTAGGCAGCATGAACAATGGTCAGGGATGATGGGAATTAGTGTGTGTGTGTGTGTGTGTGTGTGTGTACCTCCTAACTTCATCAAACTGCGTAAGACCACATGCATTTATTTACTGCATTCTATCCCACCTTTTTCTCCAAGGAGCTCAAAGTGCCATATATGGTCATTTAATCCCCACAACCACCCTGTGGGGTAGGTTCGGCTGAGAGGTTGTGACTGCCCAGTGAGCTTTGTGGCCAAGGAGGGATGTGAACCCTGTTCTCTCAGGTCTGACACTATAACCACTGCACTACACTGGCATTCCTGCTCGCTCTCGCTTGCTAGGGTCCCCATGGGATTGGTTTGACCTCCCTGCGGCACTGTCCACAGCCAAGAATTCTCCACAACCTGTTAGCTCAGTGGGTTACAGCATGGTGCAGGTTGCAGGATTGATCCTCGTAAGGGACAGCTGCATATTCCTGTATTGCAGAGAGTTGGACTAGATGATCCTAGGGTTGCCACCTTTGTTCTGGCAAAAATACAGGACAGGGCGGGGGGCAAATTATTTTTCACCCGGTGCTGAAGCGAATTCAAAGCAATCCATTTACAATCTATTGCAGCCTAACAGGATCGCCCCTCTGGAATTTGTTGTCACACACACATGCCTCATACACATGAATTTTAAATCTGCGTGTGCATTGCTACCCAGTGCTTAAATACATGACCTTTCACACACACACACGCATTTGGAGAGGATCCCTAACCTGACACACAGAGTAGCCTTGAAATACAGGGCAAAGCATTTTACATTGAAATATGTATTATACAGGACAGGTGGCAACTTTTCCAATTCTGGAATTCTGTGATTCTACGCCCAGCCCCCAGCCCCCCCAATGTCCCAGGCAGCGCCGATCAACGCCCGTCTACTCGGAAGCAAGTCGGCGGCGCTCACTCCTCCAGCAACTGCTTGCAGGCCCTGAGGCGCCGTTCGCAGCCTCCGCGTCGGCGGGCGACTACATTTCCCAGACGCCTCGGCGGGCAGGAAGGGTTTGGGAGGCGGCGGCGGCGGAGAATGTGCGCGCTGGTTGTGGGCAGGCTGCACGGGCTGCTCTGGGCGATGGCGGAGTGGGGGAAGCACCTTGCGGGCGTGGAGGGGCTGGTGCTAGACATCAGCGGGGTGCTTTATGACAGTGGAGGCGAAGGAGGCGGAGTCCCCATTCCCGGATCTATAGAAGCAGTGAAAAAGTAAGTGGGGACCCGCGGAGCCCCCAGGCTGCAAGTTTCTTGTCCTTCACAGAACTCCTTCCCTCTGGAGAGCCCAGGAGACCTGTCCTCCTCGTACAGCGTACAACCATTTATAATGTCGGAGCCCTTGTGGGAGCTGCGAGGAGGAGGAGGAGGAGCGCACTGCAGTCGTGCTTTTTCTCAGCGAGAAAAGGGGTTCAGATAGGGAACGTCTTTGCACTTTGCCTCTCGCACTTGAAAGGGAAAAAATGCCAGGGGGAAAATAAAAGGCGAGATTCCTTCGGCGCGGTTGTAGAGCAGGGCTGCCAGCCCTGGTTGGTTTAGGAACGTAGGTAGCGGCTCCATCTAGCTCAGCGCTGTCTACACTGACTGGCAGTGGCTCGGCAGGGTTTCAGGCAGCGAGCCTGTCCCTCCCTGACCCGGAGATGCCACAAGTTGAACCAAGGACCTTCTGTAGGCAACACGTGAACTCTGCTACTGAGCTGCAGTCCTTCCCACACAGCTGGCAAGTCATTAAAATATAACAGGTAGGATCTGAAGATTGTCTGTGAGCCACACAACCTCTGAAGTGAATGAAGTCCTGCCCCCTGATCTCCCCCTCAGGTTGGCTCTCAGTGGCTGTTGTAGTAGATTGACACACATTCTGTACACATGCACACACATTTTAGCTGCAATGGCCACATGTTCTGTCAGCTAATGCTGATGATGCACCCCAGACATTGGTATACTTCATTTACAAATAGCTTAGAAAGCTTGTGCATCAACAAAGGAGGCTTTGTTAAGCTGCTACAATACACTTGTTTTTGTTGTAACAGGCTAACAAAACAACTAGAGAATGTATCAAAGTTGCATATCTTCTATACTCCCATTATTTTTAATCTCATCACTACAACTGTAGTGTTTTAAAAAAAACAACAGCTAGCGTTTTAAAATATGGTTGCATAAAGCAGTTAAAAACTGTTTCTTCTAATGAATAGAATGAGCATTAAGAGAAAACCTTTTAAAAATTTGACAAGATCAGATGAGCAAGCTGAAGTGTAGCATGATCTCTAATTAAAATCAAAATAAAATGTGTTTTGTAAAATATATATTAACTGTTGAGGTATTATCCCTAAAAATAAGTGTCTGGTAAAAATGCAGTTACCGTATTTTTTGCACCATAACACTCACTTTTTTCCTCCTAGAAAGTAAGGGGAAATGTCTGTGCGTGTTATGGAGCAAATGCCTACGGGTGGCGGGGGGATCTGCTGCAGTCGTGAGCAGAGGATCCATGGTTCCCCTTCCTTCCCTCCTCCATGGCTCACTTTGAAACAGCAAAGCGGAAGAGGAGCCGCTTACACAGGTGTAAGCGACTCCTGTCTGGTTGGCTGCTTTAAACCGTGCTCTCTGTCCCTCTCTCCTCCCCACTCAACTCGCTAAATAGCAGCAAAACTTTTCAGCTCTCTAAGCCGGGGAGGAGGGAGAGAAGCAGAGCCTGCTTGTTTTAAAGGAGCAAAGCGGGAGAGGAGAGGAGCCTTCTTCCCTTATACCCCTCTTCTGCATTATTAGCAGCATCCTTCTCCACACACCCCACGCTGCTCCTTGTCCCTTGAGTGTTTTCCCTTCCCTCCCCACTTAAAACGTGGTTACAAAGCACGGATCCACATGGATCCTCAGGATTTTTGCATTGGGCTACCCCAAACTCACTGTCAGATCACATGTCTGTGGCCACAGCATGAACCACAAAAATCATAATCCACTGTTTCGTTTAGAATATTTTTTTTCTTGTTTTCCTCCTCTAAAAACTACGTGCGTGTTATGGTCAGGTGCGTGTTATAGAGCGAAAAATACGGTAATTTATCCAGAATTAACATTATACATTATACATAATACTTTGAATTACAGGGAAGGAGGGCAGGACAAGGTCTCTTGTCAAATCTAGTTGTGCTTGTAGGAAAAAACAGATTTTTTTGAAGTAGAACACACCTCAGGCAGGTGATCTTATTGTGGCGTCTTTGTCCTGTTAGAGTTTCCTAGTGCGGTGAGTATTGAGATGATTCCTTTGATTCCTTTTCTTTACTGCCTGGGGGTACAAAAAATTCATTGCTGCTGAGAATACAGTGGTACCTCGGGTTAAGTACTTAATTCGTTCCGGAGGTCCGTTCTTAACCTGAAACTGTTCTTAACCTGAAGACCACTTTAGCTAATGGGACTTCCTGCTGTCGCTGCGCCACCCGAGCACGATTTCTGTTCTCATCTGAAGCAAAGTTCTTAACCTGAAGCACTATTTCTGGGTTAGCAGAGTCTGTAACCTGAGGCGTATGTAACCTGAGATACCACTGTAATGGCTACTTCTCCTTCACAGAAAATGGGGTGGCAGTATTAACACTGATAGGAATATGAAAAATAGAATCATGAACATACAGGGGCCATCTAGTTATCCTTTGCTGTGCGGTGCAGAATCACCCTTGTACCAAGCCCCTACAGATGAATTCATGCAGTCCGAAATATTATGTATCTCAGACAAATATGTGGCAGAAAAATTCATTGAAATTACTTCTGTAACAAGTCAATCTACAACCCGGTGGGCAAAGTCAGAACAACAACAACCAACCCAGGGTTGCTTACCCAGAAAGGATTCCTCCTCCTGACTCCACATATGATAATCAGTGAAAGCTTGAGTGTGAGTAAACTAAACCCTCTTTCTTTCTTATAGACTTCCCAAGACAATTTATATTAATAATAAAATTTCATTAAAACATACAGTGTGAATCACAAGAAAACCTTTTAAATAAGCTGTTGAGTCATCTGATGGAAAATAACTGGTACGATCCACCAGTATGTTGAGTAAGCCTTATTCACCTATTTTGCACGTAATGCTAAGCCAAATCATAGTTTAGTGTGAGCAAGCAAGTGTGTAATTTCCTGGATGAAAGATTGAAGCTGTAGCTACTTAGCATTTCATGAGGACCAATCAATTGGAGTTGCACAAGAGCACCAAATTATTCTCAATTAGAGAACCAGATATCCTTTTCTACTAGAGTTGCTCGTTCATAGCTCCCATTCATTTCAGCCTCTCATTGTGGCATTTCCTGATACCTTGGTGGAAGGAATCATGCTCACATGCAGGGTAGGAAGAAAATTTCTTTTGGCTCAAATGGGTCACACTTGAAGTATCAGAAATAAATCAAATTGGATATTTTGTAATTTTTATCTGTTCTAAATCTATTCATTGATCTAAGTTTGCATGTGGCCTCTTTGAACATGTGCAAAACAGTAGGGCAATGCGAAGGCACTTTCCCACTGTGGTTCTCCAGCAAGTGGTATTGTGTTTGTGATCCTGAATGTAGTCTTTAACTATTATAACTAGTGCCTGTTGATATCCTCATCTTCTGTGAATTTGTCTAATCCCCTTTTAAAGCTGTCAAAGTTGATGGCCATCAACCACATCTTGTGGTAGCTTATTCCATAGTTTAGCTATGCGCTGCATGTAGAAATGCCTCTGAAAGCCTGTGCTGAATCTCTTGCCCTTCGAGTTCATTGGATGACCTTGGATTCTAGTATTATGAGAGGGGCAGAAATCCTTTTTCTTTTCCCAGACTTTTGTCTCTGCAGATTGCTTTCTCATTACTTTGTGTTGCTTTGTTTTGCGTTTATTTTTAGTGCCATTTTCTGTTAGTGGGAACTTGTAAAATCCATAAAATATAAAATAAATAAAATGGGACTACTGTAGTGTATGTTGCAAGGCCTCTTCTGGTATTACACATATGGACCCAAAATGTCCAGGGAGCCTCCATGGATACAAAAGGCTCCCCACTTCACACAGCTGCCTTCCAGGAGTAGGAAGGCAATAAAAGTGGCAACTGGGTAGGTGGAGTTAGTGCCTTCGTTCTTGCTTCTTGCACCCCCTCACGTGTATTGTTGCCCATGTTTGTAGCAGCTGACAAGGGTGGCAGTCTCATTTTGCATAGTCTGACTGTGCAAGTTGCTCTATCTACAGTTTTTTTGGTTATGGAAAATGTGCTGTATTCTTTTGCTGAGAACCAAAATCTATTGAGGCTGTCATGAGTAACAGTGGATACTTACTTGGAAACTTTGCCCTTTTTTTCACATAATTAAGGCAGTGAACTATACATTAATTCTCTGCTTCACAATTGGATGAATATTACAAATTGTTTAAACCAAAGAGTTGTCTGTGCTGTCCTTGGAACCTTCGCTGTCTCTATTAGGCTTCGGTGTCTGTTGAGGTTTTTCAGTCGGACTACAAAATAGTAACCATATTGTTGATTGCCGTGCATGCTACAGCTCTTACGAGCTGTAATCTGTGCAGACAACTTAAGCTGTAATTTAACATCAGAAATATGTTGGTTGATATGGCAGCAAAACTAGAGGCTTCAGGCAAAATGGGCGATGCTGGCGTTCTGTTTGAATTGCTGGAAGCCTCTTGAGTCCAAGTCGTTCATTAGGGATTAGTATGTTTCAACAGTTAATTTGGCTTCAATGCTTATTTGACCCAAGGGAGAGTGGGAGACCATACTGAATCTTCAAAGTGTGCCTTGACATGCGAACTAATGATGGTCCCCAGGATGTTTAGTCCAAACAGTCAAATACATTTGGGCTAGGTCCGCGGTAGCAGAAGAGCGAGTGAAATTTGCTCAGGCTGAAAATAACTGTTGCATCTTCTGTGGCTGGGAGCCAGTGCTGGGTTATATAAATATAATGCCTGTTCACATTGCTTCCACATACTTGTAGCCTGTCACTATACTGTAAATTTGTTCTGAGCATGCTTTCCCAATTAGCCTATGAGATAGAAAATGCTTGAAGTCACATGTCTTTATAATGGGAGAATGGTAAGAGAGTCATTGAAATAAAGTTCGGAAAGAGGCTTGGATGGTCAGGGTTGGTTTATGACATTTTGCTGCCTAAGGTGAAGGATAAAATGGTTACCCTGAACCCTGTACATTCTAATACAGAAGCTAACGGGACTGGAAGTTGAATTTTATTTCAACACTGGTAGACAGAAAGTCTTCCTACTTCTTTGCAATTTCCCATGCGCCATTGTGGCTGTATTTCTATCAGACAACTTATTCTTTCATAGCCTGTGAAATTATAAACCTTAATATTATAGCTTCAGGAGTGTGGTGTTTGTGTGTGCTTGTGTATAAGTTCATGTGAGAGATTTTTCTTTCTGCTTCACCAACAACCTTTCCCTTACAACTAATTGAAATGTGTAATTAGCCGAGCTTGGTCTACTGCCTAAAGTCCATCATAAAGGAAATGCCAATTCTTTAATTATGAAAATAAGATGGAAGCATTAAAAACATCCCATCCTTTCTTAGTTTCTGTGTTTGCTTTGAAATGGTGAGGGACAATCTAACACTATAACCCTATATATGTCTCAGTGAGTTCAGTGAGACTTCCTTCCAGGGAAATGGATATAGGATGCATCCTCTGGAACTTAACTTTTTGCGATGTTTAGGCCAATATATAATTATGGAGGGTTGCATGTGCTGGAAAAGAAAAACCAAACTGGAAGTTGAACAGCAACATTTCTCTCTACGTTTGATTAGCCAAGAACAGAATTTGCCTCATTATCCTTATTGCAGAAAAGCTCTTTTATCTAATAACTTGGATTGTTTCTCACAGTGTAATTATGGATGCCAGGATGCATGCAGTTGTCAGAATGATCCAGAGTAATCAAATTTCAATTGCTGAGTGAAATTTCATATCAGGGTTTGATTTATGTATAGCTTGCAAAGGTTAACACACTGTGGGCGAGTGCTAATATGTTATAATTTTTATAGCTGGCCACCAGCTTATTTGGTTAAGTGGATTACATGTCATCAAAGAATAGCTCGTTACATTCCAAAATAGTCACTCTTGTTTTGTCACTTTGTCAAAACATCTGTTGAGTATGCAAGCCTTTGTGTGCTTTTTATAACTTAATAAGAAGTGTGACCACGGGCGTATATCCTCTGCCCTTGCTAGCAATTACTTTTATTGTTTTAATAAGCAAGGACACAAGTAAGAATCTTAGTTAAAAGCCCTTATCAAATCAGCCATAGCATCTCCTCTCTTCTGTGCTATTATTGCCCTGATTGGTTTATACAGCATCAACATGAGGCAAGTGATTTGCTTTTCATGTTGCAACCAGTGAGGAGTTGGCCAGTTACAATGCAGAAGGTGGTTAAAGAAGCAATAAAACATGCTCCGCCTGAGACCTGTTATTTGCATTTACAGCTGTATGCTGATAGCATATCCATTAGCATATACATCTGAAAAGCCCACAGCGGTTGGACATTTACAACATCCTGTTGTTTGGCCACTATAGGGCATCTGTTAGCACAACTTTCAACAGCGCTCTTTAAAAGAGGAACGGAAATCTTGGGCATCATGAGGCGGTGGAGCAGCTGGACAGTCCTGTTAGAATAAGATACCTGCAGAGTCTTACAAGGGCAGGATTGCCAGGGAACCTAGCAGAATTGGAATTGTAAAACAATTCAGTATGTAGGGGCGGGTTGCAGGGAGCCAGTACAGATGATCCTGCAAGCAGGTCTACAAAGACCCTGCTTGAGGTGCATGTGAAATAGACGTTTGCAGTGGCATCTGCTAGTTTCTATGAGTGGCAGTGATTGGTGATGCTTGACACATCAAGCTCCTTTTTTTTTTTTAGGTAGATAAAATAGCTACACTTTACTTTTTGTTTATTGAGGCCGAGTACTTTCATGTTATTCTATATATTAAATCTTAACAGTAATTATTTTAATTTGATGTATTCTGACACACGCTCAATAAATGCAACAGTTCTAAGACAAGGCACAGTAGCTATATGATCCCACCTTTTTACCCTCTCTTTCCATCCCATATATCTTATCCCCTAAGTTAGAGAACAATGTTTTTTATAACAATAATCGGTGAAGCATTGGAAATGCACATACGAGTTGTATGCAAGGAGACTCTTCCATACAAAAAGGTACTAAAAACATAAATGCACCAACATATCCCAGGTTGCTTTTCCATTTGCGTAACCAATGTGGCTCCAATACACTATGGCCTTCCATTTTCATGTTTAAAACTAGGGCAAGGTAAGGCTGACTACACACGACTCGTTCAGAGACATTATACCACCATGAGATTTGTGATCACTGACAAAGCTGAGAATTCAAAATGCTACATTTCCATTCCAGTGCCTTTTTATTCAATTTACAGACCCCTGCATTGCCCCAACATTTTCTTCTAAGCAGAGGATCTGTGTTCTTGTAGCATGAATCCCCAAGTAAGGTCAAAGCAGTTTGCTGCCACATAATGACAGTACCAAAGTTATTTGGGGGGACATGCTACTGTTGATAAAGCAGTTTTTTGCTAGCCCCAATTAATAAATAATCTGTTAAAACAGGCAGTAGTTCATAGTTCTATTTCCCCTCTAAGACCTTTTAAAAAATAATGTATACTAGAGGATAAGACCATCCTTGCAATATTATGATCCCAAAAGAAATGGACAAAAAATACCATAGAGAGAGAGAGAGAGAGAGAGAGAGAGAGAGAGAGAGAGAGTTTGCAGAATCATGGTAACTTCGCAGCTTTTAAAAAAGGTATGAAGCCGACTGAACCATCCACTTTAATTCCAATTGAAAGGCCTTATTAAAATGAAGCAAAGAATTGTTTCCTTTCTGTTAGTCTCAAGTTAATTGTTTACCAACAGATGTTCTTTATATACGAAGTATAATAATGATTTCACAGTGGAAGTGTTGTATTGGATTTGATTGGCTTGATTGGCTTTTACAGATGATAATTAGTGACTTCAAAGGCAAACCGTTAACTATCCATCAATATGAAACAAAGGCCAGTGTAATATGATTACTGGATTATATTGCCCATAAAAATGTTGTGATTAAAGCAGCTCAGTATAGTAGTAATGGCAAATAAATTTATTTCCAGGACTGTACAGCTAATTAATTAATAGCCTAACTGCAAAGGTTCATAGGTGTCTTTGGGATAATCAAGGAGGGAAAAGCTCTTAATGCCTGTACAGATGAGCCTTTTTCATGCAATTTCAACTTGCAATCAGATCTCAATTACTCTGCTATCAGGCTCAAAGATCAGAGGGCTAATTGGTGAACATTTAATCAGTCACTTGCGTTAATGGA
This sequence comes from Podarcis vaucheri, assembly GCF_965113315.1. Classification (NCBI taxonomy): domain Eukaryota; kingdom Metazoa; phylum Chordata; class Lepidosauria; order Squamata; family Lacertidae; genus Podarcis; species Podarcis vaucheri. Next base: position 58,122,734 of record NC_138763.1, read on the forward strand.
TGATAGAACCCCAAGGCTACTAGTTTTAGGCTTTGAATTAGAAGAATAGGATTGAGGGCCCAATACTGTTGGACAGAGCTATGCGTGCTTACTAAAGCCGAACAATGTGTTTTTTCTATTGTCACCAGTTGCATGCCTGCTAGCTTTTGATGTAGCTTCAAACTCTGGCTGTTTGGCTCTTCATCTGTTTATCTCTCAAAAATATGTGTGGCTATAGTTGTGTGGCTGCCAGTGGCTATAGTTAATTTACGCAGGGTATATTATTTTTGGTTCCCAGGAACCCCAAATATTTAGGTGTCAACCTGTGTAGAAAAGCAAAAAATTAAATAAACAGGGGGGGGGGTGCCAAGATTTTAGCTTGCTACTTGTTTCTTGTCTAATTTTCTTGTTATGGAGTTAGGTATCATCTCAGTTGCCCTTCTGTTGCTCCAACCTTTGCTGAACCTCTTTTGCCTTTTAGGTGCAGCTGATGAACTTGCTCCTTTAGCTTTGAAGACCTATAACGTTCACGACGCTAGTATTGAATTGCTGTTGGATAGCGTAGCTCTAGTCTGCCCCAGTGCCCCAACTATCTGTGTTGCTATCTAATTATTCATTGCTTGCTGGGTGTGTGGTTTTGCGTCTTTCTGAGAGCTGTATTCTACTTTTGTTAACTGGCATCCTTTTGCAGTTCGGTGATACAACCATACTCATTAAAAATCACCCTCTAGGGTGGCCCAGTTTTCTGCCTCACATAGTAATATTGACCCTCTTGCCTTCTTGCTGTACATGAGCTTGACACAACTCACCTTTTTTGCTGCAAGTTTCTGTTATATATCTACCAACTATCTTTCCTGCTCCTTTTTGGCCTTCCTTTTCTTTAAAAATATTGGAAAATGAGAAGGTGCCTAAGGAAAGACCACAAAGTAGATGAAAGGAAAGGAGGGCATTGCCTCTGAACGTAAGCGAGAACTTAATAGATGAAAGTTTTGAGCAAAGACAAGAGAGCATAAAAAAGATATAAAACTTTGTAATTTAAGGTTACCAGGGTTGAGATAATATGGAAAAGGACTGTGAAAGTAAGTGGATGCTGAAGTCCTTTTAAAGAGAGATATTAAAGATCAAAGCAATTACATTAGTGTCATTTTTTGGTGTAGCTCAGTAAATAACAAAACAATTCCTTGTATTGTTTGTAGAAGCAGGAGTGTTGATAATCTACAGAAACATTCCAGTATTCTTTGTGCTAGTATTCCCTTGTTTGCCTAGAATTGTGGCTTTGCTTATCATAATTTGATAAATAAATTTTGATAGATTTTGATGACTTCAGTCTGTGATGTGGGGCGCTGGACCTGCTGAACTTTCCTTAGTAGCTGGCAACAGACCGGGAGCCCACTTGCATTCTATTAATGGCATCATTAATGATTACTTGAAGACCCAGGGATATAAATAATGTTGATGAATTTTCAGTAAGTTCCCATTGAGTAAAACTGTTCTGTTACTCTGGCAAGGGAATGCTCAGCCTGAAGAATCTTGCAGAGTCTCTATCTTGATAGAAGGGGGTTTCCATAAGTGAGCAACACATGATTGACAGGTGCTTCTGGTTTAACACTGCTTGTTGCCAGACTCGAATTTCAGCCTTGCAGAAATACACGTATATCTGATAATCAAGAAGTACACCTTGTGTGGAGGTTCATTGTGACATAAGAAAACTAATTTCCTTCTATGATGCAAACTTTGAGAAACCGCTTCAGCTAATCTCCCTCCCTCCCTCCCTCCCTCCCTCTCTCCCCCCCCTCTCTCTCTCTCTCACACACACCAACAAATCTGAAATTCTTATTTAACAAGTGTGGCAGTCTCATTACACTGAAATGCACAGAACACATAATGCTGAAAATTAACTAGTTCAGACACAAATGGCTGTTGGAGTTGTGTTTTGGGCTCCTTCCTCCTCTTAAACACTCAGATTCTCCCCGATTTCCTGGTTCATTGCAAACCACAGCTCGACAAAACCCTCCAAATCAGGCAAAACATATTTTACCACCTGTGTGCTATTGAAAACCATAGTTTAAAGTGGGTTTCCTGTTTTGGTTAAGAGGAAACAATGGTTTGTCATGAACCAGGGAACAAGAGAGAAAATTGGAAGACACGAGGGAACGGGGAGCATGTGAAGCAGAAGCATAGCCTGATGTTTATATCTGAAACAGGATAATGTTTATAATCATAATATCAACTGTCAACCAAACTTTGAACTCGTTGTGTGTCTCCCATAGATTTCTGGGTCTTAAATACCATTCCTTTTAAAAATCTGAACCTTTCTATTGCACAGTGGACTAGTGAAATATATGCGGCGGTATCATAAATGGAAGCTAACAGGCAAGGGAAACAGAAGTAAGTTTAGGCAGTGAGAATTTTCTGGGCCTAGAAAATAATCTGAAATTGCCTGCTGTAATTCTGACATGGCTAGTGAAGGAGACTGTGTGAAATACAGTGGAACCTTGTGTTACGTACCGTCCTCCTTGCGAACGCTGCGGGTTATGAGCTCCACTAACCCAGAAGTAGATGCCCCTTGTTGCAAACTTTGCCCCAGGATGCAAGCAGAAGTCGCGCACCAGCAGCGCGGCAGCAGCAGGAGGCGCCATTAGCGAAAGCGCGCCTCATGTTATGAGTGGTTTCAGGTTACAAACGGACCTCCGGAACGGATTAAGTTCGTAACCAGAGGTATCACAGTGAAGGGAATTTCTGTGCCAAGAAAAATAGTAAATGATGAAACACCATATCTACAAGTGGGAATTTGAAACAACTTGTATATCTCTGCTTATATATACAACAATAACAAATTTTCTAGTTCCCCAGTTCACCCTTTCCATCATAATTGTGGATACATCCCTGAGTTTCTTCATGTTATGGGTGTGGTATGAGGAGATATATGAAAATATTTTTAATTTCAGTGAGGAGCTGTCCCTTATGCTATGCCAGTTCTTTGAACTGACCTTTACCTCATTCTGACAGAACAGGACAAGACTCTGAGTGACAATGTCCCACAATGCAATTACTGTGCGTCAGATGAGCTGGTCCCTTACAAATCACCTCGAACTTTACACATCTGCTGGCTGTCAGCATCTGCCAGGTTCATTCACCCGAAAATAATGAAAAAAAACTCTCATTATTGTGCCATAACAGGTAAAGTGTTAGGACAATTATTGGACATCCTGAGTGACCTTGTACAGTCTTAGCCAACTGCCCTTGCCAACATATTTTTGGGTCAGCCTATGGGTATGTAAAATAGAAACCCTCTTCCCCCACCCCTCCCTGATTTTAGATGACATACAGGTTATGACACAAGTTGGGAGTGGGAGAGAAGAGAGAAATCTGGGGATCCTGTCAGAGCATCGTTATTTTCTAAATTGCTGCTGCGCCTTCTAGAAAAAGGAAAAACAAAGTGAAGATTCAGACTCAACCGCTAAGGTGAATTCACTTGCAAATCTAGGACTTAGTACATTCCCCCTCCCCCCCTTTATATTTGACTTCAGTTTATAATGACTACTGGCAAACCTCGGAGATATTATGGGTTCGGTTCCAGACCAGTGCAATAAAGCGAATATTGCAATAAACTGGTACACAGTATGTAGTAGAAATGATTGATTCCTTGTAAATTAATACCACTTTGCAATATTTAGCTGCTTCAAACAGTGCTTTTGCAAAGGGCTTTAATCTCTGCTCATCTGTTGATGAGTGGGGATTAAATCCTGCTGCCATAGCTGTGTGATCTTGTTTCCTGCTGGGAAGAGGGCATGCAGCCAATGCAGGGTTAAGCCCTATTTCTCCAACTCATCAGCTGACATTACCAGTGACATCAGCTGGCGAGTTCATGTGTGGGGGGGGGATTGCTTCGCAGACCAAATTGGACCCCTGGTGGGCCAAGATTAACCCATGGACCAGGGGTTCCCCACCTATGTAATACAGGTTGAAAAGAGAGGTTAACTTCCAGTCTTAAACATACAGGTGCCAGTAAGAATATTGGCAGTGCTGCCTACCTAACAGACTTTATGTGAGCCAGGGCTTAGGAGGATTTAGTCTTGCATTCTGTTTTCAGTGCCAAAGCTCAGTCCTGAAACTTCCCAGGGTGAATAACAGCTTCAGGGTAATTTAACCTCTTCCCCTCCCCTCATTCTGGGGTCCCAGATACCCCTATGGTTCTTACTTAAACCTTGACACATAAATTACAGCTCCCATAGTTTGGTCCTCAGAGTCAAGATACCAAATGGCTTGGCAGTCCTAGAAAGCCTGATGCAATGGAACTTCTTTATCTTCATTTCTGTCATACCAGTGTGTGCAATGCCACAAACCTTTCTTCTATTTTCTTTTCAGTTCTGTGGTTGTACTTGTCAGAAGAGTATGTTCTCAAAATGTTGGTAGTGCCAGAGATTTTTTTAAAAGTTGGTGCGCTTTGCTGCAAAACGAGTTGTCAGCAGACCTAGTTCAGCTCCATGCATGCCGAATGTCTGTATTACAACCATTTTTCCTTCTCTTAATTCAGATAAATGTTTAGGGAGGTCTCTTAGGGCAGTTCCTAAGTCATGGATGGTAGCATCCAAAAGAAATGAAAACGAAAATACACCAAAGAGGAGATACTTGGCTGAGTGCAGGTTTGAGTCAGCCATTGTTATTCCGTTTCCAGTTGTTGTTGAGCCTTCTTTACCAGTTCTGTTATTTCATAGTGAAGAGCTCGCCAAAGGCTCCATGTTGTTTGATTATGGTTCAGCACACCTGACACTTGGCAAACCTTCCATCTGGAATTGCCCCTATGCTTATGATCTCAAGCAAAGCATTGCTGCATTGATTGTAACTCTCTTTGCTGCCTTCCCATATTGATACAGTGTGTTGGCCCAAATTCATTGACTATTCAAGTAGCCAGCAATACCTAATAGCTGTTTGAGTTAATCATGCCCTACAGTTATTATTTCATATATGTGGCAATACAAGTTGTTCTTTAAGCTAGATTGTTATAATCCTAGAATTAACTCTGAACACCTTTGCTGAATTTAAAATATATTATTATTATTTTGTTTTTATACTCCAGTGTAAACTATATTTGGAATAACAGATGTGAAGTACTGTCATCTAACTGTCACACCAATTGTTCATTGTTCTGAGAAGGTCACATCATAATTCATTAACAGTAATTATTCCCTGGGTACACGCTGCACTTCTTTACCTCAATTGCTTCATTAGCCCATGAGTGATTCTCACATTCGTTGCTGCAATCAATGAAGATATATTTATAATGTACAAGTGGATGCTATTAGTTACAATATATTAACTGCCTAATTTAAAATGGAAAAGCTATCTTTATGAAGGGCAATTAACCACTAAGTGTAATTGATAATTCACATACCTATGATTAGGAAAGACAAATAATGCCAAAAGAATGATTCTGGAGACGACATCTTTGGACATTTTAAATGGTCATAAGATGTGTGTGTCGTGCCCCCCCCCCCGCCATGGAACTACATTTCTCAGAATTGCTTCTGATAGATATATTTTGCTTGAATTTACTTAATATGTTATCCTTAATACAAAAGGCATGGATTTTGACCTCTTTGAAAAATCTTATTTTCACACTCTCTTATTTTATCATTATTTAATATCATTATATACATACTTCAGCATACAAATTCCACATCCTTTACAAACCTAATATGAACAGATATAAGTAAATATACCAATCATTCTTCAATCTCATCAACAAAAAAATTGTATATTGGGCAGAGCAACCCACCCCCTGATCTGCTGTTGAACAAGGCAGACATATTATTCCATCTAGCTTTGCTCAGCTCTGCCACTGCAGAGCTCCTTAATGAACCCCTCAAACTGTGGGTAGGTGGAAGTGTAATCCAGGCTTGTTTGCTGCATCAGCCTGTGATGTGGCATAAAAAAACAACAACAGGATTTCTTGCCCTGCTTCTTCTGCCCTGGCCAGTGTGAACAATTGGGTTGTGTGTGCAGTGTAGCTCCACCACTCTGTGATGGCTTCCTGCAGTCCTGGTAGGTTTAGGTAACCCATTATTCTTCCATCTTTTATGAAGTTGAACCTAACTTCATTAATTTAACCCTGTAAGGGAATCTTTACTAATGTTTAAAAAATGCTCAACATTTATTCCAACATTTTATTTACCAAACCAATGGTTTTGGTACCTCTGTATCTCGCCCCCCACCAAATGCTGGAATACTAATACCACCCAATATGGTCCAATGAAATTTTTATACCTTTTCTCTCCTTAACCTTTATTAATATTTGTATACAAAAATTATTAACCGTTCTTAATAACTGGACACTTCCGCTGAATAAGAAACGATGTCTATATCTCCAACATTCATCTTTCTTTGCGTAAATCCTTTTAACCCCCCCCATGGTGTCATGTACCATCTAGCTATATTTTAAAACATTCTCAACTAAATTTTCTTTTGGTCTAGCTTGGTCCTACATGGGTTCCCATACTTTGTTTGAAATGCCTTTATTTTCACAGTCAAAATGGTATTCAGGTGCCATTTTGAGGCACTTGCCAACTCTGAAGTTCTTATAGCACATGTTTATGTTTGAGTCTATGTTTACTTGCAAATAATCCCCAGTGGGTTGTATCCCTCCCTATATAATCTATAGATGGAGCCAGAAAGTTGCATCACCAAGATTTAGATGGATACTGTTTGGTGCTCCAATTAAAAAAAAAAGTATAGTAATGAATACAAACAACATAATAATCTGACTCTTTACATATGAGTTTGTAATACATTCTTCTCATCTTCTCATTTATTTAAATTCTGAATTCTGTAGCTGATTGATTTAATGTCTCACCGTTTTGCTCTGTCAGGATCAAGACATCTGGTCTTAAGCTGCGGTTCTGCACCAATGAAACTCAAGCTACGCGCGACAAGTTTGTAGGAAAGTTGCAGCATCTGGGCTTTGACATTGGGGTGGATGAAGTCACTGCTCCAGCACCAGCAGCGTGCCGAATCCTGAAGGAACGCAACCTGAGGCCACACCTGCTTGTACATGATGGTCTGTTAGTGTTTAATGCTTTGTACACACTTGCTGCTAATAACAGTGGAGGTGGGCACTTTAAATGTGGTGCAGTCCTATTTTTGCAATGGGAATGAAGACATTTCAAGGCATACATGTTTTCAGGTCTATGGGTTAGATCCAGGAGCTCCACTCCTTCGTGCATAATGCCTCTTCTGCTCAGGGTAGTGCTGTTTTACCCTTTGCATTAGGGTGTTTCACGGGAAATGAAAACTCAGTCCCAAAATGTGCTTCAACAAGAGTGTTCGCAAACTCTTGCAGAAGCATGACAGCTCCTATAATGCCTGATTATTATCGGACTGTGTGAAGTCTTGCACAAGTGTTTGATGAGCAGCATTAGTAGTTACTTTTCTTCTGCACGTTATCTAACCACCTTCTTGAACCGGGAATGACAGGGAAGGAGAACCATTGAGGTAAAATTTACAGAACATACAATTTATCTTGAAATTAGAAAACATCTTTTTTGCTTTCTATAGCATCACAATAGCATATATTCTTGTTTTGCTATCAAGCTGCTTCTGCATGGACCTGGCAATATCTAGGGAGCTGGTCTTTTTGCTTACCATCATAGGAAGACGCTTCCGTGTTCTGACTTTCAGCTTCGAGATCTAACACAATGTGCCCTGTGTATCACCTAAGTGCATTTTCCACACAGTGCCAGAGGTTCCTGAGGACGACAAGTCACTTTCTGCTGCACTTGGAATGAAGCACAGCAGAGACTAATTTATCTGCTTTGGCCTCACTGGCCCCAGTCTTATTTTAGTGCCCCATCCTCACTAGGAAGACTATTGGCAGGCTGGTTAATGGTTAATGGGACTGTGTAACAGCTGTTCTTCACAGAGAGCTCTTTCCCCCTGAATCTCTTGGTCTCTCATTTTATCTTTAGCACACCCTTGCCTTGTTACTCAGGATGTGCTTTTTTACATGAGCCCAGTTCCTCATCCTGGCCACGCCTACCTCGTGGCTATTTGCCCTGTTGTTTCGAGACCTGGCTTGGGTCATGGGTCCTAGATCTTGTCCTTTCTTGTCTTCTTTGTGGTCCCGATTTCCCTAGCTATGCTCATGAAACCAGCTTCCATGTCCAGCCATGGGCTAGGATTGCCCTGCCTTTTCCTGTGATAAAATCACTAAAGTTGAGGTCTGAGGGCCTCAGCTGGCCCTCCAGCAGATGGCTGTATCTGGTCTACGCAGCTGAAAATGAAAAACTTGATTGATCTGGCTCAGGAGATTAAACAACAACATGGTTGTAGTTGATGCGCATGGCCTTAGTCTCTTACGTTACAAAAATTGGGTTGTCTTGACATCTGGATCGACCAGGGTGCTCATGGGATTTCACTGGAGAGCAACCCCTCAACCTAATAATAAGTGCAGTAATGTTTGACTCTGTTTCTGACTAGACTTCTCAAGATCTTATGCCTATGTGCTCCTTGAGAGAACAGTGTTTGGGAATTGTGGATGAAGAGGTGCCAGGGTGAAAGTGCAGGAGAGAGATGAAGGAAGAGATCAGACAGGGAAAGAAGGGGCGGCGGCATTAATTGAGGAAACGAAAGGTGAGGGAATAAAAAAAGGCAAAGCCTCAAAATGATACTGAAAGGGGAGGGGAATAAATATTGGAGGATGCAATTATGTCCCTTTCTGCGTAACCGCAACCTAAAATGAGGAAACGGTTAATGAGAAAGTTGTTATCTGCTCTGTTTTATCATAATCCCTGCAGGGATTCATTCCAAACATGTTGTCTTGTAATGACTGCCTGGGTGAAAAGCTGCTTATCTACTTGCTATGTCCAAACATATTGGGCATATTGTATTTTCCAGTAAAATGTATTCCATTTAGTGTTGTGCTGAAGCTTTTGATCCCATCTGGTTTTTTTGGCAGCTTGAAGAGGGTGGAGAGGAAGTAAAGTGGCCTTTGGAGAGATGGGATGGGGAACCTCTAATAAATTTTGTGGGGGACAGCAGGAAGGTTTACTTGTACTTTTTCTTTGATAAGATACGAAAGAAGAAGAAACAATAAATAGTACCCATGTTGAAAACAAAACAGAACATTACAAAAATTGTTATTGCAGTTAACCAGACCTTAACCTAATATGGTATTTATAAAAATAAAGGGTTTACTTCATTTAACAGCATGAAGCCCTTAGCACAAAAGCTCACATATTTCTAGTATTTCCTAGAAGACCAGGCGACCATGCGGTGCATGGTGGATAACATTGGTCTTTCTAGGACGTGGTGTCAGGATGTAAGCTTTTGTGCAAAGAGTTCTGTACTACTGCAAGCACAATTGGGCTCTTTTAATGGGCTAACAGACCTGCTTTTTAAAAAGTTCCATGTTATAGAAAAGCTCATTCATGTTTGGAGCAGTGCAGGGCTCTTGGCTCTAAGGTGTCCTAGAAAGGCCATGTTACTACAGAGGAGAAAAAAGGGTTTGAAGAGGTAAAAAGTCTGATCTGCCAACTAATACATTTATTAATGTAATGCAGACCCTCAACCTATAAAGTTTATCCAGAGGTTTTGTTTGTTTTCCCACAAAATAGGCAGAACAAACAATAAGACCTTGTGAAATAAGGACTAGGGCTTGATGCAACAGTAGTTCTAATTTGAGCATCATTTTCAGATATGCCAATTTACCTTGTAATTCAAAAAAGTCACTTTTGGAAATACAGCTGATGTACACTTTTGTTCTTCAGTTTCATCCAAAAACATAACAAAAATGCTGAGCTGCAACTTTGGGGTGTCAAGTTCATTCCAAATGACGATTATCTGCTTGCCATCTCATAGATGCACTTGCTTGGTTCTCCAGCAATCAAGTGTCTGCATTCTGAGATGTGCTGCGGCTTGTGACCTGACCTTAGGTCTTGCACTGCTAGCAAAGAAGTGCTCAGAATGAGGATGCATTTCACTGGAATAAAGCATAATTTTACACTGGTATCGCAACAAAGGTGTGCCAGTTATGTAACATCAAAAGGGAACATTTTGATTTCGATGTCTCAGAATTTAGCTGCATGTAATGCAGAATAAAGGTAAACGGACCCCTGACCATTAGGTCCAGTCGCGGATGACTCTGGGGTTGCAGCGCTCATCTCGCTTTATTGACCGAGGGAGCCGGCGTACAGCTTCTGGGTCATGTGGCCAGCATGACTAAGCCGCTTCTGGCGAACCAGAGCAGCGCACGGAAACACCGTTTACCTTCCCACCGGAGCGATACTATTTATCTACCTGCACTTTGACATGCTTTCAAACTGCTAGGTTGGCAGGAGCAGGGACCGAGCAACGGGAGCTCACCCTGTTGCAGGGATTCGAACCGCTGACCTTCTGATGAGCAAGCCCAAGGCTCTGTGGTTTAACCCACAGCGCCACCTGCAGAATACACACTAGCAAAATCCAGAAAGATTGGCTGTAGATGGCAAGCTACTGTTGATTTATAAGTTTTGATTGCTTGGGTTTTTCAAGTTCCTTTCCAGTGTTCTTCCATTGTGCTTTACGGTGCGTGCACACACAGAAGTGGAATTGCCATGTGGAGTGCTTTAGTTCAGGAAGCTGATCAGTAATGTTGTCTTCCAGAATGCTTCATATCATTCTCTCAACCCTGTTTTTCATTATTTCCCCACAACAGTCAGTCAGCTACATTCACACAATACATTTCAAGTGGTATTAATACCACATTGAACAATCAAAGAATTCTGTAGTTTGTTAAGGGTGCTGAGAGTTGTTAGGAAGCCCCTTTTCACCTCACAGAGCTACAGTTCCCCGAATTCCATGTGAAGAGGGATGAATTGTGAAGCCGCTCTGAGACCAACTCTTGGCACCCTTAAAAAACTACAGCTCCCACAATTCTTTGGGGTGGAAGCCATGTTGTTGTTTTTAAGTGGTGTTGTAGTGCTTTATACGTATGGTGTAAGTGTGACCTAAGTTCACTCCTCATTGGTGTGTTTGGTTGTTGTTGTTTTCATCCATCATAGTTTTTTCCTAAATATTTTTTTTGCTTCTGCAACCTTTGGAATCCTGTAGGCCTGCTGATACCCCCCTCTTGTGGCTGGGTTGTGGCATTTTGATTATGTAGTTCTCAGTGTGTAGATCCATGAATTCACTTTTGGTGTATCAGACAGAGTAGTTCAGGCTCCCCCCCCCCAAAGAATAGTCAGAACAACAGTGATAAGTCAATGAAAAGTTGAAGAAAGCGTAGCAAATATATGGCTTCCTGAAATAATTTGATTTTTCTCCCCCTTAGATCTTATCCCAGAATTTGCTGATATTGATAGAGCAAACCCAAACTGTGTGGTGGTTGGTGATGCAGCAGACAACTTTTCTTACAAAAACCTTAATGCTGCCTTCCAAGTGCTCATTGGTTTGGAGAATCCAGTTCTGATATCTCTAGGAAGAGGGTAAGTTAATCAATTTATTTATAGTTCTCAGAAATATTGGGGATGCCAAAAATATATGTGTGCTGCTTGCTTCCCCTTCCAGCCTCAAGTTCATTTGCTGTATTTTGACTTCTTTTTTGAAGCCCAGAATTAGGGAGAATTATGCCACTATTGCACTGCTCTTTGCATTATCTTCTTAATAACTTCTTTCCCCATGGTTTTATCTGTTATTGCTGTGTATTAGACGTGTGTTTGCAAAGACTACCATGTATTTCCCCCCCTCTAGCTCCCATTTTTAAAAGCACAGGAGAACAGCAACTGTCTCAGTAGCCTTTAGAACAACATGAAATCCGTTTTGCACTTAACACTGCCTAATTTTATTAAGGCTGCCTAACACTTGCTGCACACCATTTAGGATGTTTACAAGCTACAGGCTTTTGGGCTTCAACACCATTCCCAGCCTTTGATATGTTGCTTTGCTTAATATCCATCCTAAAGAAGTACTGATCCCTAAAAAGCAATTCTCAACCAGTGTAACTGTTTTCAGTAGGGGTAATATGCTTGCGGACTGCTGTCCTTACCAACATTTTTGCAGCAGCATTTTTTTCACTAGTTGCAATTTCTGGACCATCTTCAAGGGCAGTCCCATGTAGGTTGCATTACATTAATCCAGTTTTGAGTTTACCAGAGCATGAATAACTATGGCCAGGCTATCCCTATCCAGAAATAGCTGAAGCTGTGCAGAGGTGCTCCTAATCCTCAAGTCCACCTGGGCCTTGAGTGACAAAGATGGTTCCAGGAGCCCCACAAACAACACACCTCCTCCTCCTTCATGGGAAATGTAACCCACTATGAACATACTAATTACACCTCACTGTAAACCCCCTGATGACAGCAGCCTCACATAGAAGTTAAATAACATTGGATCCCCCAAGAAAGCTTTCTTGGGAGCTGAGCACCAATCACCCTATGCTATTCTCTGAAATTGTCCTTGAAGGTAGGAGCAAAACCACTTTAAACTCATGCCTCCAACTCCCTCGGACAGTATCATGTTCAATGCTGTCCAAAGCCATGGAGAGGTCAAGGAGAATCAACAGGCTTGCCCTCCCCCCTGCCCTGTTCCTGACAGAGGTCATCAGCCAGAGCAACTAAAGCTGAGACTGCGTTGAAATAGGTCTAGAATGATAATCGGTCTTATACAAGCATGCCTGAAGCTGCTCTACCACTATGTTCTTGAGCACCTTGCTGGGAGCATGTACACACTGAGCCCTGATTTAAGACTGTGCCTCTAACATTGATTCTTTAGAGAATAACTCCCAGTGAACTTGGTAGGTCTTTCTTCTGAGTGGACCTGCTTTGATGTGGCTTATAGCTCCTTGTATCCCATTGATCTCAGTGTGGTGCGCCTTGATCCCCTAAGCATGATTACTTGGAAGAAAGCCCAAGTGAATTCAGTGCAGTTTACTAAATGGGTCAATGGCTGGAGCTTTTAATGCACTGGACAGTATTGGAGTGCATCCATTTTGTTTTATTCCTTGGAGCTGTCCCATTTGATTTATTTCTAAACAGCTGTAAGGCTTTCTCAGAGTAGTGATGCAGGTAGTTCAATGGAGCTAAGTAGGGGTCTGCTGTGATTGTTGACTTCCTCTGAGTGTGTTTGTGTGTGTGTTGGGGAAACAGACCAAGTCTTACTTGGAGTGAAGTAAATGTTGCAGAAATATGAAGTGTACAAGATCTTTGTAATTCAAACCTCCTCCTTAGGCTTGTAACATCTTCCATAAAGGGGATCATTTTGCTTTGTGTGAGAAGGTGACATTAAATTTGCTTTGATTCAAAATTGAGCTTCTGTGGCAGCATCTAGCTGCTGCAGCAGCAGTGCTTCTAGCAGCAGTTATTTGTTTTCATGTGGTATTTCAGTAGTAATCTCTCTCTCTATATATATATAACAGAAAAGTATAGATAGAGTTCACTCCTTAAAAATTACTTTGAAGAAAGAAACTAACTAACATTCTTTCAGCTAAAGTTTTAGTGTGCTCACTTAGAAGCGCAGTGCATTAGACTTACTGGAGCAGAATGCTCTCCTTGTGAAACTGGAGTGATTTACATTTAGCATCTGTTTTGGGCTGAGAGTGGGAATTGGCTTTGTAATTTCTTCTGTCATGCCACTGTCAGAAAATTAAGCTGTTTACGCTAGACTATAGAAGGTTAATGGCTCTTCTAGCAAAGGTCAAGTGGTCATTTTAAAGAGAGGCTATGCTGAATAATCGAAAATGGCAGAAGGATAAAGCATAAAATCTTATCTGACTGCTCATCCTATACATTTCTGCTCTCTACCTATCTGTCTTGGGACTTGAAAGAAAACACTTGCCTTATCCTGATTGTCTCTTTTACTATTTATAGAAAAGAAATATGCTAAATAAGATTCTGAATATTCACTGAAAGAATGGCCCTGGCTTCATTCCTGAGCATAGTTTATTTGGAGTAAGTTCTACCTCAGCATTTCTAAAGAAACATGGTTAAAATAATTGGTCAGCTTGGGTGGCAAACCCCTAGACCACTTAATCTTGTGTTTCTGGTTTGGCTAGTCAGTGAGATTCTTCACTTACAATGGAAGAAGAAAGAAGGGAGTGTATGTTTAAGGTGTGTATGTACAGAAGGGAGTTCTGGCTTATTGCCACCATCTTGGTGGCATATACACCCATTTAGTAGTAGTAGTAATGATGATGATGATGATGATGTCATAGGACTCAACTGGACAAGAGATCAGGCCTCCTGCTTCTCTCACATTTTTGTCAAAAGCAACCATAGTGAACCCACCAAATTAGTTCATGGAAGGTGAGGTTATCAGGGACTCGTGGTCAGGATGTCTGTGTGTTGTCTCCAGTACTGGAAGCGGTAAGCTTCTGAATGCCAGGTGCTGAGGAGGACAAGTGGGGAGGGTGCCACTGCGCAAATGTGTTTCTTGCAGGCTTCCTTATAGGGAACAGGAAGCTGGACTAGGTGGGCCTTTGGTTTGATCCAGCGAAGCTATTTGTATGTTCTTAAGATCTAAAAATATTGGAATCTAATTTTAACCTTTTCATTTCCAGGCGTTATTATAAAGAAACAGATGGCTTAAAACTTGACGTTGGGGCATATATGAAGGCACTGGAGGTATTTTATAGTTCAAAGGGATATGTTTATTGCAAGCATTGTACTGCACAACCACATTTGTTTGTATTGGTCAGCATGTGGACACAAATCGGGTGGAGGTTCCTTATATTAGAAATTGCAAGTGGGTCTCTGTCTTTCTTGGGCTTTTTTTTTTTTGGAAATAAACGTTTTTAAAAGTCCTTGTTACTTTGGTGGTGTTGATTATTTGGAGGAGAGTAAATATATTCAGCTGTAAGAACAATGCACAGCTCTCCCATTTACTTTGGAGCCTTTTGCTCCGTAAAGCTTAGGAGTAAATGCATTTCACCAACTGAGGGGCAGAGTTAGAAAGTGAGCAAGGAGGTAGCTCATCAATTTTATATGTTCACAACTGGCAAGGTTCTAAAACTTCCGAATGGGTTTTATGATCCCTAAAAATACCAATGTATGGATGGAAGACGGCATTTAAAGACAGTGGTGTTGTGGGGGCCCATGTGCCATACTTGTCGATCTTTATAGCAGCAGTCCATATCACATGTGAGCTGTGTTAGTGCTTTAGCAAATAATGTAGCACAAAAGCCTGTTGCCTCCTCGAAGGTGGCTTGCCAAGCACCTACCTCTAAATTTCCCCAAGATTTCAAGTGTTCATTTGGAAAGGCCTCTTTTGTTGCTACTTTTATCTGCTGACCTTAATTTCCTTAAATTTTTGTATTATTTTGCTGTTGCTGAATTTATTATTGTTGTTGACCTGTATTGTTCTGAGAACGTTTGAGAATGTTTGTATTGAAGGGTGGCATATAAATGCGTAAATAAATAAAATATCATTAACCATAGCCTTTTACCTTAATTTTAAAAAACACACAACACAGTTGTGGTTGGAACCGTATTTACCCTGTGATGATGCCACCTTGCCATTGTCAGTGGTGGCCAGTGAAGAGAAATGGAAACAGGAGAACTCACTTTGATAATAATGCTCCCATCACAGGGCGAGTGTTCCTCCACAATTGTGAGGGAGAGGAACTCAAGGCAGTGTCCCCATGCTGCACACAGCATGTATTTCTCACCAGAGTATGTGCCAGAGTCTGTAGGCATGCACTTGCATCTTTGAAAGATTAGGCTGCAAGTCGCTTGAAAGAAAAAGACAGGCTATGTTAGTAGTGGTATGTCAGCAATGAGCCAAAGCATGAAGAGACTTGTTTCTATCAATTGCAGCATGCCTGTTATCTGCTACTTTTTGTGATACCATTACATTCTTTTCAAGTAGCCCACAGAAACTCATAGCTTTTTTAAAAAACAAAACAAAACAAACAAACAAACCCAATTTCTGGATAGTTTCAAAGAACATGTCAGGCTTATTACAAAAAAATAGGTGTACATTGGAAAATTGCACAATTATTTACACATGACTATGATGATGATAAGGCTGGTGGCCTTATTTGTGTGTAAATCAATCAGACACCTTTGTTTTGAAAGTTAACCGTGTTAATTTTGTTTTCTCATCTAGTATGCATGCGATATTCAAGCGGAGGTGGTGGGAAAGCCAGCCAAAATGTTTTTCCAGTCAGCCTTGACACAAATGGGCATTGAACCACACCAGGTAAGCTTTCTTTTAAAAAAAAAAAAATTTTTTTATTGGGTTTTCACATTTTATATAGACAAAAACAAAAACACAAAAAACAAGTAAACACATAAACAAAGAAAAAAAAAGAAAACAACAACAAACATATATACTTTCCCGAAAATGTTATTTCCTAACCCTGGTCATTGACTTCCCCCTACCCCCTCTCTTGCATCCCCATTTCCAAATTTATGTCAGCAAATTGGCATTTCCCTGTCTTAATATTAGTCCTTTTATAAAAGCAAACAAAATTAATTTTTTCTAAGTTGGACCTCAATTCCCTTCCATCGATTTCCCATTTTGTCTTGAATAATGATCTTTTTAACCAAATCCCATAATCATGAGTGTTGTTAGAACTTAATTTTTCCCTCCCTCCCATCCCCGGTTTGCGTCCCTTCCCAAAGCATGTCCAAAATAACAGTTATTAGCCCGGGTTCCTCACGTCCGAGGCCCTCCAGTCTCTTTCAGTCCCTCTCCGCCGGTCTTGTTGGTAATCCTTTATGCCAGTCGTCACATCTCGAAAGAGTTCTTTCACCATCAATCCAAAGTCTCTTCCCATATTTGCAAACAGCTGCTGAAGAGTTTCCACAAGGCATGAATCTTGAAGGTAATCAAAGTCAGAGTCTATGTGGAGGCCCCGATTATATTTCTTTATTTTAAATTCCTTAATTTCATAGACTCCCAGGGCCTCCACTTTCGTCTTCTGCATCTTTCGTGGATTTATAGTAGATTTACTCCAATAATCTCCTTGTTTGTATTCCACAGGCGTCAGCTTCTGCTCAGTATTTTCCCACATCACTTCTTCTCTTTCTTGTTTTGTCTTCTCCTCTTCTTTTATTATCATTTCTGGTTCAGCTGTGGATTCTTTCTCATTGAGGTCCTCGTTACATTCAGCAGGACTACTTGTTTCAGAAGTCAAGGTCATCAATTGTTCACTCATAGCCGTAGTCTGCTCTTGTAAGATTCCAACCAAATAAAACATCCTTTCGATTTCTCCCAGTATCTTTCCATCCACAGCCATTGTAGTTCCACAGAATTCCCTCTAGAGGGAATCTGGTTACTTAGTATTCTTTTCCCCAACAGTCCTCTGTCTTGTTATTGTTTCTTTATTTCCAACAATTTTAGATCAATTGTAACTCTTTTTAATCCAGAGGTAACTTAGGTAGCAATTTTCCACTATTAACAGTCCGTTTGACAGCTTTGACAGCTGTCAAACTCTGCACTTCTTAAACCAGCTCCAAAGCAGGACGCTCCCGGGCCCGGGAGGGGGGGTTGTTTACAACAGAGCATAAAACATCCAACACTCCTCTCTCCTGCTCAAAATTTCCAAATCTTGGAAGTCACTGTCTTTTTTAAAACTCACCCTTTACAGGGTAGGCACTCCAGCTTAGTTCTTTTTTCGTTGCTCTAGATCGTCTGCAAGGTAGGGGGTGCGGACTTCCTTTTAGCACATCCCCCGATCGTCTCAAATTCAGTGGATAAATTTCTTAAAAGCCAAGTCCAAATTACTCACGGGTTGTTTTTTCAGCCGAATTTCAAGGAAGGAAGTCAGCGCTCTCCGGTCATGGCTCGCGGCTTCGCTCAGCAGAGGTAGCGATGGACTCTCAGTGCCGCGCCACCCCCCGTATCCCCTCCGCAGCCTTTAAAAAGGCTCTTCGCGAATCAGGGGGGGCGCTTAAGGCACCCGCCGAGTCTTCAGTCCGCAGGCACCGCGCCTGCGGTTTTAAGGGTCCCCGTGTCGCCGGCACGGCAAGACCCGTCCCCTGCTGAGCCGATTCCCTCCGGAGCTCGGAGGGAATCCGCCATTCCCAGATCGCGTCAACCCCGGAAGTCCCTCCAGGTAAGCTTTCTTGATTAATACCATCTGCGTTGATTCTAGCAATACTTCCAGGGGGTGGTTTGGAAGGGAAAATATAATCAAATAGTCTACTTTCACAAAAGGTGGTATAACATGGGAGCTGCGAACTTGCAAAGGACTTCTGCTCCTCTTCTGTGAAAAGAAAAATTGCATGGTTCCCATGTTAAATTGCTCACTCATGATTACTCACATGAGTTGGGTACTGTTTAGTTTCTTTCACTTTCCTTTACTCCTTCCACCCCACTTTTTAAAGGATGAGTTGGCCATAGAGTATTTGCTTGAATACATTCATAGTGCAGAATGCAATTTTAAAAAATGGCTTCTTATCTTTACTAAATCTTGAGTGCGTTTTGACATTGTAGGATCCACTAGCTCATGTCTGTCAGGGACCAGATTCCTCTTCATTGGGTAATGGAGGTGAGGACTCCTTTAAGTAAAGCTGGTGGCCATCATTACAACTATCACTTCCAACTATTTTCTCCCTCAAGCTTTCATACAATTCATTTCTCTCCCAAAGCAGTCTTCAGTATTGTTTCAGATTTAAAAGCAATTAAGTTCTTAAACATGTTTAAGACAATAATATTATACTGCTTTTCTTTTATGTGCCTTTTAATTTGCTGTATCTTGTTATACAGAAATTGGAGAAAAACATGCCCTGGCTCCACTTTAAGCCAGTGGTATAAGTCCTCCTGCGAAAGCACAAACTTTCACTTGGAAGGAATAAGAGTTATGAATTACAAGATAATAATTCCATCCAGTGGTTTGGATGATATAAAGAAAAACAACAGCATGTGTTGTGTCTTAGAACCTAGAGCTGATGCTCTGACCCTGTATTTCATGCTTTGTTTGTTTTATCGTATTATAGAATATAGGCATTGAGAAGAAATAGTAAGTCATCGAGGCTCAGTTGTCCGTTGGATGATTGTCCCTTAAATAGATTTTAGAAGGGGGATGTTCATTCTAATTTTGAAAATATCAGACTTTGGAATTTGAAATTAAAGGAAGCTTTTCCTTTTATATCACATTCCAAAGTTCTTCTTTTTGGAGTATGTGTGCCTTCTGTGTCCATTCCCTGTTTATTCTCTCTTACATTCTAACATTCGGGAACACATTGACCCCCTTTTATACACAGTTGTTGTTGTTGTTTAGTCGCATTTACGCACACACAGAGTCTTACAACTGACTGGCACTATGGTAGTGTGGCAAAATGGTTTGAGTGTTGGACTATGGGACCTGGGAAACCAGGGTTCGAATCCCCACCCAGCCATGAAGCTCACTGGGTGACCTTGCGCCAGTCAGTGTCTCTTAACCTAACCTACCTCAGAAGGTTGTTGTGAGGATGAAATGGGGGAAGAGAAGGTACACCACCTTGAGATCCTTGAAAGATAAAGGTGGTCTATAAACTTAATAAATAGGTATATAGTGTGTCCTTCTTCCTTGTCTGCTTCCCCACCAGCACCACACAGCTGTCTCTCAAACCATAGTGCTGATAGCTTCACACAGTTCTATATGGAATATTCATAAATATTATATAACCCTTCAGCAACTGCACGGAGGTCATTTCAATACAAAGTCATTATTCTACCGCCAATACAACCTCAAAGCCTGCCGCCTGTGTTTCCCACAGTTGTTTGTGTGGCTTTTTTTATACCAGTTGTTTATCTGATTTTGAAATTGCAGAAAGAGAGTTGTCTTGCCAATGTTCTGCACTTTCATTTGTTAATCTTATTTTGCTCACTGCAACCATCATGCGCCCTAACATTGTCCAAATGGTGTGGCTTTGACCACAGTAAATAACAGTAGAGGAAATTATTCCTGTGATACAAAATCCTATAGGATCCTTCCCCACACAGGCAGACATACAAATGTAAGAAAGCTTTTTATGGCATTTAGTCATACTATTTTTTTTAAATGACTTTTTATCCCTTATTTTGCCAGGAGTTCCTGAAAATGCTGCTCTGTGACTTCTTTTTTTCTTTTTAAAGACAAGCAGTCTGTTAAAATCCTGATCTTCTTTCCTATTTATCACGTAGCTAAGCTATATGTTTCACTTTTTGTAATCTTCCTTCACAAGTCAATCCTTAAAGCACTTTTAACTGTTTTTGCCACTCTTCCCCAAGCTCTTTCCAATTTGTTGCTATCTTTCTAGTAATGAGATGGCCAGGACCGAACACAGCATTCCACTTGTACTAATCCATTAATCCCAGTTTGAAGGGCCCAGTGAACCAAAAAAGAAAACAGAAAACACTGCCACTTATTTTTTTAAAAACACCACACACATATGATGAAAAGGTGGGCAGATTTTGAGGAAAAAGCTCAGTGGGCTTGCATCTGGTTGTTTTAAAAGGAAGCAACACAGGAACGACATAAACCCTATTCAGACACTCAGCCTCCTCAGGTGTAAACAAACATTGGGATAAATGGGAGGGGGGGTTGCGAAGCCCTGTCCCCTCCAGTATATCATCTGTATGTGATTCAGAGCCCTCAGTGTGTTTGAAGGCAAAGGTGTCTGAAGCAAGATGCTGCTATTTTGAAAACTCTGTAGTGCTATAGGAACATTAGCATTCAGACTGCTCAGTAGGGTAAGACTTGAGAAACCATTGCTGGTAGTGTTGTGCTTAGATTTCCATTGTCTTAGCAAGGAGATGGCTCTTCCTTGTTGTGCTTGGCTTGTACTACCCAGAAAGATGTCTCAGTGCCTCACAGTGTTTGTTTCCATTTTTTTAATGGTTGACTGAGATGAAATTAATTAGGGACCAGCAACAAAATGTGCTCCCATTCAGAATTCCAACAGGAATGTATAGAAATACACATGGTATGGAAAAAGTAGATAGGGAAAAGTTTTTTCTCCCTCTCTTGTAATACCAGAACTTGTGGATGTCCAGTGATGCTGAATGCTGGAAGATTCAGGACATATAAAATAAAGGTTATAAGGTATATAAACAATGGAACTTGCAGTGATGACCACCAACTTGGATGGCTTTAAAAGAGAATTAGACAAATTCATGGAGGGATCAGATTCATGGAGGGACAGTGGATTCTACCTCCACTGTCAGAGACAGTGAATACCAGTTGTTTGAGGCTCAACTTACTTGCTGTGAAACAGACAGACGTGTTCTTTTCACCTGAGAAATGCATGTATTTTGTACACATCCCTCCACCCTACACATAGATTATCTTTCACATGCGAAGCAGCCACAAGGAATGGCTCAAAATGCAGCCATAATCATTGTGATTTGGGGGGAAATAGCTGACAGTTTTATCTAGTACATCGAACTTGTCTGTTCGTGCATGCAAGGTTTGTTGCGTGTGTTGGTATCTGCCTAGGATGATAAAATAGGGCCTAGCATGCTGACATTCACCTCATAAAATTGTTCAGGCCCATTTATGTATTGCACTTAAATATAAAATTAGCTGTATCATTAAATCATTGTAAATTCCCATCTGTGCTTTATCAAACATTACAGTGGGCTTTCCCACCCCCTTTCTTCATTTTGCCACTGCAGCGTCTTAAACCGTTTCACTGCGGCAGAGCTAGACAGTGGCTAAAGTTTGAATTTTTTGGAGTTGCTTTAATCAATAAAGTTATCACCAGTCATTTCCCTTGATAACTGCTTTGTAAAGAGAACCTGACTTTGCTTGCTACAGCTGAGATGTTTTCAACCTGCTCTTGGAATAGAAGGTACTCCCTAAAGTCCAATTTTCATTTTAACCTTTCCTCAATAGCCTAGAAAAAAACCAGATTGCTGGTATTACTTTAATAGAAAGGAAATTTAAACCTCTTAGAGGTAACCTGCCCCTTCTTATGATTCAATAATATGACAAAGAATAACACATCTTTAAAGGTTACTGAAATAGCCTAATTCATATGTTTTAGGATTGCTGTAACAGTGGGTGATTTTTACTGTATTACGCTAAAACCTAAATAATGTTAAGGTTCCAGTACTTTAATGCCATCATAAAAAGGTCTATCTGAAGCAAATTGTCCTGCTCTAATGGGAGTTGCAATGGGTCACACAAGAGTGCATAAACTACTGGTAGTTGCAAATTCCTGATTCTGATAGTGCCAAATATAGGTATGAAATGGTGCATAAGAATGCATCCCTCGTTCCCATGGGTCCATGAGGCAACTTTCCCACCTTGTCCCAATGTCATTATGCTGCACTAAAAGCAAGAAGGCAATTTGCCTAGTTAGAAACCTCTGCTTGGTGCAGTGCATCCTGGATATCATTGAAAAACGGAAACAATCCACAAATGTGAGGCTGGTTGAAAACTTGAGAGTATGAATAGTGGCTTTATGTTTTCTCACTGAGCTGGAGTGCTGCATGCACACTGGTGGCATGGGAGTAAAGTAGCATGGAAGGACAGGTAAACATCACTCTGGCCCTGCCTCACAGCTCTTCAGTCAGCAAGTGATGTAGCCTCCTGTTTTGCCACCCTATTTTTGTCCAGGTACCTTAGCAGATACATCAAAAGCAATATTATTTTAAACCAATGACAACACACCTGAGCTGCTGCTTTCTCAATGGTAATAGAAGATTGGAAAGCTGGAATGATCTTGGACTCGTGCGTAGATAAACAAACAGTAAATTGTTTTATACTGAGTCAGACCATTGGTTTATCTAGTTGTGAATTATGTACGCCAGGTGCAAGTAGAAGGTAGAACCAGGACTAGTAGCAGATCTGGGTGAGTTCCAGTAGACCAGCGAGGATTTCTGACTCCTAATTATTTGATAATGCAGCAACAAATAGGCTCCCCCTCCCCCAAAATTAAGGTCAATCCATCAAAGAAAGCTTGGGACGTGGGAACCAGAATTGAATTTATGCATTGGAATGATTGTGTTGCACATTCTGGTACTGTAAGCGAATTCCTGGGCTTGGTAAATGCTCAGAGCCACCCTGTTACTTCATTGTATGTCTGCCTTGCATAGCCAGTCTCTTTCCCCCCTAGAAATAAAGTTATGAAGCCAAATGCACAGGTACCCTTCAAAGCAATTTCTGTGGAATGAGCCAGCCTGGCTGCTCCCACCTGTAACTGGCTTTAGCCAATGAGGGAAATTAGGTACCGGTAAGTATCTTTGTGTTTAATGGGGTGGCCTACACTTTGGTTTAGGATTGGCACTGAGGAAAAACTAGGATATTGCGCCTTTAACAGCTGTGTGGCAGACAGAAGTTCAACATGCTCAGCCTTTTCTAGTACAGTGGTACCTCGGGTTAAGTACTTAATTCGTTCCGGAGGTCCGTTCTTAACCTGAAACTGTTCTTAACCTGAAGCACCACTTTAGTTAATGGGGCCTCCCGCTGCCGCCAGGCCGCCAGAACAAGATTTCTGTTCTCATCCTGAAGCAAAGTTCTTAACCTGAGGTAATATTTCTGGGTTAGCGGAGTCTGTAACCTGAAGCGTATGTAACCTGAAGCGTATGTGACCCGAGGTACCACTTTCTAGAAATAGAGTTATGGGAAATGCTTCACCATGACAGTACTGTGTAATTTTGTGTTATGCCAGATTCACATGACAACTGTGTTATATTACACCATACCCCAATGGCAGCCATTTTGTGACAGCACACTCTCAAAATTTGAAATGTTCCTAGTGGTTTAAAAATGGCAACCTTTGTTCTGCCAGACAGATAAAACTCCAGGTAGATAGAACTCCAAATAGATATAATCTCCCCCCCGCCGCCGCCGCAAAAAAATAACGCCACAGGTAATAACCCTTGCAAAGGAAAAGGCAGGAGGGGCTTTATTGAGTATTCATTCCTGAACTTTGATTATTAACCATTGCTGATTTGGCCTTTTTTAAGTGTGTGAGATGATTGACAGTTGCTGCCACTTTTCTCCCTGCTACATTTAAGAGATTAGGTTGTGACAGAATGCCTGATTCAAGGCCGCTAGTAAGTTTTACGAATAAGCAGAGTTTGAGACTCTTTGCTCTTTGGCCATACTAGTCCATATTATTTGGACCTCTTATATACATCCTCATCTTCTGGTGATCATTCTCTTGCTTTCCAAAGTGAGTATTCCAATACTGGCTTTCCACAGCTCGTTGGTCCACTGGTCACAAGAAAACAAGGATATGTGTACTGCAATTTTATAACAGCCACTATCTCAAGGAAAACATCCATCTATGGTTGTCTTCCTTTTGTGACACATCTCTTATTTCTGTAGCCTTCAATGTCATTTTGCCTCTTGCGGCACCCTCTAAGTCTGTAATAGGATTTTTAGTTAATTTTAAAAGATTTCCTCATGCTAATTGAACAAAATAACTGTGCTCCCTGTGTAAAATCTGCAGACAAACTGGAGATCTTTTAATTCTGGCCTTCAGCAGGCATGTGACCTTTCGGTTTTATCTCTCCCCCCCCCTCCATCCCTCTCTGCCTGTCCCCCCCCCACCTTAGTATATTGCAGTCAGAGAGGAAGTTAAACCTAGGTTTGACAGGTAGAGTTTTTTATTTCCCTTGACAGTGCACCTCTTGACCTCTATCTTCTTGCCAATGATTTTTTAAATCCTAAATGATTTGGGAATAATTGCTCCTCCTTTAGTGATTATTGCCCTTCACCGATAGTAAATCTGTGAAATCCCAGGGGGCTGGAGTACATTTTTGTATGCGTATGCCACAAGCTGGCCTGGATAGGCACTGCTGCTCATGTGCAGCTGCACTTTCAATGTGGATGGTCTTCTCGCATGAAAACTTCTCTTTAGAGACAGAGAGGAATACTTCACCAGTAATCAAATGCCCCAGTTAATTGCAGCAAGGGAACTGATCCTTTTTAGGCCCCTCATTTTGCAGGCATCTTCCTTGGAGCTTTATAAACCACTGGAAAACTGTGTTTCCTTAAACATTTGATAGCAAACAGAACAACTGCCTAGGCATAGGCTCCTGGTTTAGTGGAAGGGAACTTGGCCCTGACCTGGAGCTGAGGAAGTCACGCAATTGTTTCCAAAATCCATTAAATTTGAAATTTCCATTTTGAAACAACAACCACATTCGAACACTCAGTTGTTAAATCAAAATTCCTACTTATGCTACTGAATTATGCAGCTTTCTATGAAATCTGCATAAAAATTGTAGTGGAGACAAGAACACCAACAGCTGCTGCCACTTCATTCTTGCCTACTGCTGTTGGTTCCAGTTGCTGCTTAATTACTTTGATCCCTACTAGTAAGAAGTAATTATAAAAATAGGGTTGTGTGATCATAGTTATCCAACTCCCTAGCTGAGCAATGAGTTCTGGAGCCAATGTAAAATGCAGCCAAAGTCCCTCATTTGGGGACTTTAGTTACATGCAGCTAGGCCTGGAATTAGATCCATTGCCCCTAACATTCACATAAATGCCAAATAATATACTGTTATGAGTTTGTGGGTGCCAGACCACTCCAATTAATCCGTGGATCTAGCAAGTGATAGAATTTAATCGCAGCTTGGGGTGTAAAGATGGTGCCAGACCTCTTTAATTCCTGGATCCAGCAATTATTAAAATCTACTGGTAATCAAGCCAAGATAGCTTCCTGCAAGATGATAGCCTGAGTCAGGCTTCTTGCCAATGGTTTTTTAAATCCTAAATGATTTGGGAATAATGCCCCTTCTTTATGATAGAACTGACAGCAGATCATGGTACTTGTTCTATCAAAGTAAAATTCCATTTGGTATGACTGGAATGCAGGGCTTGAAAGAAAACGAGCATTAAAAATGCAACGTTTGTGTCAGTAAGTTGAATTGTCTCCTCGCCTTTCTACATGACATAATTCCAGAAAATCTGATACTGGATCCTAATCATTTGTAATATATTCTCAATCTGTTTTAGAATAGGTATATTTTGAGGAAGCCAGCATAGTGATCAACTTCTGTGATGGTATATTACGATAGCCTTTTGATATGGCAGTGATCAGTATTTTCCCCCAGGAGGCACTCAAGGGTACACAGTACCAGCACCTCTTTTTGTTGTTAAAAAGTGTGGCACTTACTGTAACAACTTCATTGTGAGTACCTGCACCTCTTTTTCTAGAAAAAAAGCACTGGATGTGATGGAAAGAGACCTGGATAACATGTCAGCTTAGAATGGTACCAGAACAGCTGGAACAGCCACTGATGCAACTGATGCATTATCGAATTGGGCAGGGGCAGGACACAGAGAGTTGGATTAGGGACAGCTCATCTATGCATACTAAGGCATTTTGATCATCATGCAGTTAGCAACTGGCTCTTATGATAGCATGAAAAATCTGCCTGCTCTTCTCACACATGATGCAACTGTAGCTGTACTTAATCCACTGCTGTACAGATGTTTTCAAGGGAGAAGTGTTGAGTCTTGTTTTTCACATAAAATGAAACCTGCTAAACTTGAATATCATGATCAGAGGAAATCTTCACCAAACAGTTTGATGGGCTTTGCAAAATCCAGAGTCACATTTTCCCCACCCCCTTAACATTTAGTTATATTTTAAAAACAAATAACAGGAACCATCACCAAGAGAGACACTGCCAGTCATAATACATTTTCTGTTCCCCTAAAGCCCACCACTCTGTAACTAACTCCGCAACGAACTCAGCAATATGCAATTAATTGCCATTGCATAGTGAGCAATATTTCTCTATTAGGTAGCAATGGAAAGCACACAGTACTATTGGTATAGATAGATCTAGGCCGACAGGCTATGGTTACAATGAAATAAAGCTGTGCCATTTAACCACTTAGTAACTGAAAGATACGATGGGAACGTCTTGAAATGTTAGCATACCATTGCATTGTCTCAAAAGCATGTTGACTTATCTGATGGTTTTCAAATTGCCTGGATGTATAGTGCTTGCCTCATAGGTAGAGGATGAATTATATTCAAGGTGAGCTGACTTTTAATCAATACGGTGACAATATTATCTTGTTTAATTTGTATGATGGCTGTATTAAACATCAAATCAAGCAGTTTATTATGTCAAGGAAGATGAAGTATGACAGGAATCAAATGCACTTGACACCACTTTTGTCTGTATTTCATTGCTGTGACAGGCCATCATGATTGGGGATGATATTGTAAATGATGTTGGAGGTGCCCAGCAGTGCGGTATGAGAGCTCTACAAGTACGGACTGGAAAGTACAGGTCAGTGCACATTAAATATGCATTACATTCTATGCAGATGATGATGGAAACACAGGATATAACAGTGGCTTGTGATTTACCTTCTCTGACTCAATCCCTGTCTTTATGAAGCTATGGTATGCTTTTAATGCATGGATTCATAATAGGAGAAGAAATAGGTCATTTTGTGAAATAGGATGTTGAAATGCATCGTCTGCCAGGTCTCATTTTGGATTGGAGTTCGCACAAAGTCCACATTCTTACCATTGAGCCATGTGCCATCTTAATACTTTAGAACACAAACATCTACAGCCAAAATCTCTTTTGACTGTAAAGGTTTTTCCAAACATCCATTTGAAAGAAAGGAACGTGACAATATAGGAAGCTGCTTTAGGCTGAGTTAAACCATTGGTCCTTCTACACTGATTGGCAGCTGGTCACTAGGGTATCATGCTGGGTTATCTCCTAACCCTACCTGGAGATTCTGGGAATTGAACCTGGAACCTGTTGCATGCAAAGTATATCCTTGACCACTGATTCTGTTCTGCAAATGCTGCTTCCTTATCTTCCTGAAAACATGGAGTTAAGAGCATTCAGTTTTTCATCTAACATGTTTTGCCCTACAGTACTGGTCAAAACCCAGATTCCACAGCCGTAACATCACACTTTTCAGCTGGGAGCCATCTAATTCATACTACAAATATGTAGAGATTGTAATTTATTTAAAAAAATAAAGTGTGATATGTGAGATTCTGGGCATGAACTTTGTTTGCCTTCATCAAAAATGATAACAGCTTACTCAAGACAACTTGTAGCTAGCTGCTTTTCAGTCCTTGTTCTCCATTATTTCCTATGAAAACCTAAACAGTTCAACCAAATTCTAATTGCTTCTGTGCAGAGGCCACCCACATTGCACCTATAAAGCTCAACAATAATGATGAACGTGATCTAAGGGAAGCCATCAGATTGTGATAGGACAAGCGTTAGATTCCTTCTTCCTCGCAAAGTGTCATTAATGACATGAAAAACACACAGTCATTGTAGCCCTTCACTTTGGAATACTGCTAGCTCTTCACTGTGGCAAGTTAAGAAGTCCCTGCCCTGACTTCCCAAGCAGATTGGAAAGTAAAAACACTTTCACACTATAGATCCTTTCATTTTTGAAGGGCTGTAGCTCAGTGGTAGATTATCTGCCTTGGATGCAGAAGGTTCCAGGTTCAATCCCCAACATGGTAGGGCTGAAACCCTGGGGAGCCACTGCCAGCCAGTGTAAACAGTACTGAGCTAGATGGACCACTGAGGTCTGAAAAAGCAAGCTTCATATCCATCTATGTACTTTAGTTCTTAAGTGTGCTAACATTGGGCTTTGTGCATCCGTACAGTGGCTAGGTACAAGGGGCATAGTACAGAGCTTTGCATGTACATTAAGACCTTTTGTGCAAATTGTATCTCCTTTCACCACTTGGCAAGCAGCTCTGTGATGCAAGGTAGTAATCAGAGCAACAGGAGAAGATGCCATTGAGACTAACAGAAAGGAAGCCCAGGTGTGTATGTGGAAGTGTCTTTGCACATCTAAGAAATGCTCTGAATCCCAGATAATGTGTAAAAGGAGACATGGGGAATAGTTGTTTTTAAGAGTGACAATACATAAAAAGCCCTATAAAGAATCCCTAGGGACTTTAGAATATAACATAAAGGAAAGCATAGATGGAAATGAAACGCAAGAAATTCATTTTGATGGTTTACACTATTTGAAATCCCAGCTGATATATTTTGTGTTGCTTTCACTGTTTTAAGAGTATGATTGCTCACAGAATGTGCATTTCAGATAGAGATGAGTGTACTACATCCTAGTGCCCTTAGATGGTGCCATTAGTACATTTACTGCAGCTTTGACCAACGTTTTTCCCTAGAGGCTCTAAGCAGCAGTTGCCAAATCACAGTAAAACTTGAAAGCTTTGTTAACAGCTGCCAGTACAATGGCATTTTCCAGGTACCTCACTGATCAAAGGTTTCCAACTTTCTAAGCTGTCAGGTAAGTTTGTCCCATGAAATTCTTTACAAATCCATGCTTGGATTGCCTGAAAAGCTTTCCTTCCATTTCTTACAAAAGATTGGTGAATGAGCTGATCAAAGCACACACACAGGCCCAAACCTGGTTGAAAACAATGTACAGATTGAAACATCACATCCCACCAGCCCAGCCCAGCCAGCATGTAAATGGGAAGCAGTTCTTCTTTAGATTGGAATGTGCGGCTTATTTTAAGTAAAGTATAATTTGTCAACAGATATGGAGACCCATGCTTTTTTGACAGCTAGGTGTTCATAAGTATGGCACGTACTGCCACAGCTACAAGAATGGCCATGAAGCTTTTTTCAAAGAGGAGGACTGGGGAAGTTCTGAGAGTTTCATTTGGTCTGCAACTCTTGATAGATTCATTCTTACACTTCTAAAATTAAAATGTCTTTTAGACTATGTTGTAGTGGCCTGCCCCTATGAGCTATGTAAGTTACCTCTGTGCAAGAGTGATACCAAGATCCTTCCCATGAATTATGCAGTTCATATTACTATTCCAATACTTTGTTACTTGAGAACACATTACAGTAAGAGGGTAAAACTACCCAGTGGCATTTGCAACTGTCTTCCCAAATTGGGAAGGGCTGCACAATGGATTGGGTGTGTCGTTTTGTGCAGGTGAGGAGTCTCTGGTTTCTTATTTGCAGGTATTGTAATTGAAATATTAAATCCTGGTTGAACCGAGGCTCTTTCTTGGCTAGCATCACTTTGGTTGAGCACAGTTGTCGAGGTTCACAAGATACCAAGAGGTTGTAAAATGTTCAGCTGTTTTTGGCAGATGTGAGGAGGAGACTCACAGTACTGTTTTGGAGCGCAACAGATTGAAATACTCAAGCAGGCTGAATCAAATAGCACCAGGGGGTGGAAAGAGACCAACCTAGTCACATAGGCTTGACGTGTTCTGCCAGGAGTCTTAAGTTTTCCCTTGGCATTCATTCCCCTGCATGCTAGGTGACTGTGGACAGAAGGCGGCCGTGTTTTCCCTCCAGCTTATAAAACAGAACCATTCTGTTCAGGAGAGTGGAAACAAAATGAGTAGGCTGTCCTGTGTTATTCTCACCCTGATCTTGATCTTGATTTAAGCACTTCCTGGCTAGCATACAACATAGGAGTATAAATTGTTGGGTTTTGTTTTAAATGTGTTCTTGCTCTCAATGACAGTTCTGTAATATCTTGTCAAGAAAACACTATTTTGAAGAGCCTGGGGTTTTCACATCACGGTACAAATTGACAAATCGGTTTTATGGCAATAATGTAGAAGTTAAATTTGCTGGTTTTAATGGTTGCTTTCATTCTGAGAGTAGTTACAACAGCTGGTTATCCATTAAAGCCTCATGGTACTTGTACAGAAATAATGGGGGGAAAGCTACAGAGACGACTATCTAGTGGGATGATGCTAGTTTACAAAATGAAGAACTACTTCTGGAATTTTTGTTTATAATAGAGATTTAAATTCCACTTTAAAAATTCATTTAAAATCCATTTAAAATCCACTTTAATCCCCTTTTTCCTACTAGCACCAAACTTAAGGTGGCATACATGTGACTC
The DNA here is from genome assembly GCF_965113315.1 of Podarcis vaucheri. Classification (NCBI taxonomy): domain Eukaryota; kingdom Metazoa; phylum Chordata; class Lepidosauria; order Squamata; family Lacertidae; genus Podarcis; species Podarcis vaucheri. Next base: position 58,153,461 of record NC_138763.1, read on the forward strand.
TAAGTATTAATGGACTGGGCTCCCATCAAGGGCCTATCAAAACTATGTATTATTTGGACTTCCTTAAGCTTTTATGTAATTGCCTGTGGATATTTAGCAATTTCTTAGAATTCAGGTAGATTACTTAATTGCATGGTTAACTGTTACGAAGGCCAGCATTATTGCATGTGCTAAAAGATAGTTTAAATTCTTTTAAGGAAAACTCCGGGGTTGTTTGGTTCGTGTCACTCACTTATTGTTGAGTTCTGTGCAGACTTGCTAGACTAGGCAAATTTCGAGAGCCACTTTAGTTTATTCAGGTTGCCTGTCAAGCCAATTTATATTTCTCCTTTCCCTGCCAATGCATTATTCATGAAGCAATGTGGGTGACTGGACTGAATCCATGAAAAGAAAGGCATTCTGTGCAGGCCTCTCCAAAATTTCCTACAGAGTGTCTGTGCTCTCCTGCGCAGTATAATCTGCGAGGACAAACCTGCCTCCATTTTGAAGACATGCAACACATAGTTGAATTTCTGCGTTCAGTCCCAACAGTCTCCTGTTCTCTCTGCTGCGAGTTTTAGAACAGGGTGGGATAAGGGTTTTTTGTCTGTGCTAATCCCAACCTTGCAGTAGCAAAACCCTGCTGTAGAGTAGCCATGGTAGTTACCCAAACATTTCAGTGTTTTCTTCTGTTCACATAGCTTGCGGTATGATCAATTATTTGCTAGCTCATCACTTAGAAGCCCCACTGAATATCATTCCAAAAAGTAACAGAGAGTAGTGTCTTAAAGAAGCTGGTGGGGCTGCTGAAATGTGCTTCAGAAGCATTAGCATTGGAGACAGCTGTGCAATTGTGGTTTCACTAGTGATTTCCTTCCTTTAGACTGTGGTTCCTCCTTCTGGTTTGCATGCTTCATGTGGAAACTGCAGTAGCTTTTCCTGGAAACCATGCAGAGAGAGGCTAAAAATTAGATCTGTTTGTTCTGTGATTAAATCAAAGTAAAAGCATTATATCCTGGCAATGAAATGGTTGAATTACGTAGTATCTCCAACCAACTCCATTTAAATTAGAAATGTTTAACTAGTGTTTTTACCCAAGGCTGTAGTAACTGCATACCAGACCCTTGGAACATCTTGTGATTTAAGATACAATAGTGTGGTCCAGAATAATGAAGATGGTTTCTCTATAGTAGCCTAGTTCCAGTGGGCCTTCTTATTGCCTCCTTGAACCCAGAAGTATTGCACAATGACTTGATCTCTCAGCAGCCTTCATTACTGTTGACAAGGCTTCCTGAACCTCGGCCCTTCAGATGTTTTGAGACTACAATTCTCATCATCCCTGACCACTGGTCCTGCTAGCTAGGGATCATGGGAGTTGTAGGCCAAAAACATCTCGAGGGCCCAAGGTTGAGGAAGCCTGCTGTTGACCATAGTATCCTCCTGAAGAGGCTCTGTGGTTTGGAAGACCATATTACAGTGTTTCCACTCCTATCTGCAGGACCACTACCTGAGAATAGTCTTGGGGAGCTTCTGCTGGACCTCTTGGCTGGATGAGAGCCAATAAACTGAGACTGAATCATGGTAAAATAGAGGTGCTGGTGGTTGGTGGCAACCTTGACCTGTACTTTGGAAGGCAGCACTCTCTCAGAAAGAAGAGGGTTCATAGCTTGTGGGTGCTCCTGAAGCCAACACCAGCTTGTTTGACAGCTGTGACCATTTATAGACTGGGTGAGCCTGGCCATGGATATCCAGACACCATCCATAGGGTTGGTTTTACCCTTTGAAGCTCTAAATGGCTTGGGGCCAGGTACCTTAAGGACCACAGCTCTCCCTCATGTACCTGGCCACAGGTGCCAAGTTGCCCCCAAGATTGAGGGGGCCTGATGTGTGTTGCCCATGTGTGCAACGTCACAACGTCTGGAGAAGGCAGAGCACTCTGGAGGAGCTGGCCACTGAAGCTGCACCATACTCTTATCTGCGCTTGGCCTCCTCCACCCCCTCAAGATTGAGGGGGCTCGGCCCCCTTCTAACAAATATTGAGACACCTCAGTCCCCTGGAATTGGTGTACCTGCACCTGCCTAATATACAATCTTCCTCATTAGCTGTTCTTCCGGTTTCCTCATCATTGGAGGTAAGACAGCTGATGACTGGAGAATAGCATCAGTTGTAGCATCCTGATTTTGGAATGTTCTTCTCCAAGGAGATGCACCTAGCTCTGAGTTATGCTTTCTTTTTGGCAGTAAGTGAAAATTGTTTTATTTGCCCAAGCCTTTTAGAGCAGTGATGGGGAACTGCTCTAAAAGGCTTGGGCAAATAAAGCAGATATTGTTGGGCTTGGGCAAATAGAGCAGATATTGTTGGACTCTGGCTCCCATCAGCCCCAGTCAGTATGGTCAATGGTGAAGGCAACTGGGAACTGTAGTGCAGCAACATCTAGAGGACCACAGGTTTCCCACCCATCTTGGAGTTTGTTTCCCCCCTCTGCAATTAAACTACTCAGGTTTTATTGTCTTATTGATATTGTCTCTGCTGATTTTTATCGGCTTTATGTAAGCCGCTCTGGGAGCCATGCCAGCTGGAGCAGTGTAAGAATACTTAAAATAAATAACTATTTGAAAAGCCCTCCAGCTACACATTGTTATAGCCCTAAATGCTTTAAGTGCTCTAAATCTATTCAGCTAGCAGACTTGCTACTGCATGGACCCTACTGGGGTGACCATGTGTCTGCAGCTGGCTACCCTTGACTAGGGGGAAGACATAATATCACTTCTTGGGTCTAAACTACAATTTCTGTAAACTGGCCAGAGGACTTTGGTTCATGGGCAAACTAGAAATGAGAATGAATGGATGAGTATATAGATTATATTAGGTAGTGACTCAGTATTCCTATTTAGTTTTGTGTGTTCAGTATTAAATTATTCCATGGCTTCTTTTGTGGTAGTCATCGTCAGATCTCTCTGAACTCAGTTTTCCTTTCGTCACTGAGTAGTCTGAACAATGGTATTTACTTTACTCTCGTGTGAAGTTGACTTGTTTCCAACCGGTACATGATGCAAAGTGTTTCTTCTTTTACTGAACATAATGCCTCCATTTGCGAGGGAGGGACGACTCTGTCCCATGCTTTTCTGAATTCAAACCCTCATTTATCCCTTGAAATGCAGTTTATGGACAGTGGGACCTTCAAGGGCCCTGCTCTGAGAAAGCCGCTGCTCTGAGCTTTCTGTAACCTGTTACAAAGTGAACCTTTGTTCACACTGTGAAAGACTTTTTGCAGTTGAATAACATTAGCTTCTGCTAAACCATTGGCTGCAGGGGACTGAATTCAGGCCTAAAAATAGGGGAATGTTTAAAGAGTCTGTCCAACTCAGAAGTGAAGAATGTGCAGTTGTAACTAAGCTTGACATCTGCCTGAAGATTACATCATCTGGAGGGGGAAGGGAAAGCTTTCAAATTCAAACTTTTCTGAAAAGTGCTAAACAGCTGTGTCAGCTGATAATCATGCAATGTTTTTGTAGTGTGCCATGATATTTTTTTAAGTGTAGAAATGCAAAAGAGAGGAAAGCTTTGAAGAAACAAGCAAGTTGGTCTTCTCTCTAGATAGACTATTTGCATACTGCTAGTGCTGAAAGACCATTAAAGGTTCCTTATGTTGCAACTAAAGTGCTTCTCATTGTTTAGGAGTCTTCTGATAAAAGATACTAACATTATGAGCTTCTATCTATAATATAGTCCATGGATTTGGTAACTTCCAACATATAAGTCAGGGGCTCAGTTAAGAACATAAAAAGAGCTCTGATGGATCAGGCCCTTCTACTCTAGTATCCTGTTCTCACAGTGACCAACCAGATGCCTGTGGGAAGCCTGCAAGCAAGACCTAAGTATAAGCAACACTTTCCTAACTTGTCATCCCGATGCCTTGATATTATGGAGCCTTAAAAGGACCCCCCTCCCCCACAAAAGCACAAGCTCTGTCCTCCTTGTATAGTGTTTTCTTTTAAGAGCTCTCCAAGCACATTCCTCCATTTCACAGCTGGAGGCGATTGTGCAAGATGGAGTGAAGGTTTCAGCCTAAATGCAGTAAGCCAGCATAGTGGGTATATTGCAGATATTAATATTGTGCAGTTTGAAGTGACTGTATGCATGAGAACTGACTGCCTTTTGGGAACGAAACATTGTCGAGTCCCATAAACCTAATTAAAACTTTTGCTTGCAGAACTTTCTTCAAAAACAAAACAAAACATCAAAATGTGACACAAGACATGTGTTGCACAAGACATATGCCAGTCCAAGGCATTCTGTGTTCTGCTTCTGAGCTACAGCCTTTGGCATAGGGTTGATCTGTGTGGCAAGCTGGCACCCTCTAATAGCTTTCCACATATGTAGAGCAGTCTCCATGTGTACCCAGTCTCAAGCGGCTTCCACTAGGCACTCATATTATGAAAATGGTGTGCATAACCCAAGTCAGCTTCATGTAGGAAGCGCTTTGTATGAAAATAGCCACCACATTTGAGAAAGAATTGCTTAAAATGAGTGTCTATAATGTGGCAGGTTTTTTTCTCCCTAAATACCCAGCTTTTTTCATACGCTGCTTGTGAAACCAAGTTGATAAAATCACCATATGATGACTGGAATGACTCATATATCCAATCTGCCTTGAGATCAACTACTGCTTTGTGGTGTTGTGTATAGACACTCCTGTGTGAACGTCCTTGACTAAAGTTAAAGTGAATCTACTTTGCCATGAAATTCAGAGTGGTCCAAGGAAAGTCACTGTCACGATGTCTAATCGTATTATTATATGTAGATGTGAAATTATAAGACACTATGTTTAAATAAAAGTATGTAAGAAATAATACCTCCTTAAAGGCTTTACTGGTTAATAGTATATGTATTTATATATCTATTTCCATTTATAATGGCACTATCAAAATTTAAAAGCCCAGCATAAACCCAGTACAGTGTGCAATACACTTCTATCCTGGAAGACAGAATAAAATACCAAAAACCCCAGAGAGCTTTGTAATCCTAAGTACAGAGGTGAGATTTTCAAGAAAAAGAGACATTACAAAACAGGCATTTGGCCTGGTTATTCTGAATAAAAGTGGACCCATTGTGGATCATTATACCAAATAGTACCTTTCACACTTCGTTTCCACCCAACAGCCACATGGAGGAGGAAACGGCCTTGACTTCTTTGTAACCGCAGGATATGAGCAAGTCGGGCAATTATTTTTATTGCTTTAGAACTAAATCAAGCAACGCATGTTCATCTGTTAAACAGATTACATGCTGAAGCCCATCCACCTCTTTGACCAAATGTAAACAAATATTATTCACCTCATAAGTCACAAAACAGAGTATGATTGGCTGGTCATGAAAGCCTTTCTTTTGACCTACTATGTGTTGAATGGAGAGGACTGCAGTGATTGCTGTGAATGCTCACAAATAGCAATGCTAATTTGCTGGCACAAACAGGTTAGTCATAATTGCAGATATCCTAAGTCAGGGGTACTAAATGTGGCACCCACCAGATGTTGCAGACTACAACTCCCATCATGGGAATTGTAGTCCCAAACATCTGTTAACCTACCCCTGTCCTATCCCATAAAGTACTATTGTTTCATTTTCAGATTTCGACATTCAGGGAGTCCCTGCATGTCCCCCAAGGCACCTCTGTACATGGGAAAGAGTTCTGGGGCATGTTCCAGTGTACGTTTTTCAGTTCAAGGGATACTGGTCAGACTGATTGAACTGAAAACATGGCCTAGAACAACTTGTGCAATATTCTTCTACATCTGTACATTGTGGGACAGCCAGACAAGTCCTGAGAAGTACTGATACTGAGAGGGTCAAAGTAGACATATCTGGGACAGACCTGTGTATTGACATTGGCTCTGTCATTGAGTCCAGGAGCAGAGGAGCAGCTTAAAAGGAAGCAACGCCAGAGGGGTGCTGAACCCTCCCCCAGCTGGTGCTTTTCACTCCATGACCACTCTGCGGCAGGTATCCTTTTTTCTTTGTTGAAGTTTAGAAACCAGGAGCAACCCCACCTGAAAAAAAAAAGGATGGTAACAGACATTTCAAGGCACAAAACATCAGTAAGGGAAGGTTCCACTTTTTCACTTCTCCTTGCCCACTCTGCACATTAAATCCCCAGACCAGTCTCAACTTGGTATGGATTCAACACCAGACCTGATTTTAACATATGGTCTGGAGCTATTGTATTTAGTTTGACTCTGCCTTGCAAGAATCTCTCTGAGTTTCCAGCGATTCACAGGAGCCCCTCAGAATGCAGTTTGCAAACCACTGCCATGGCCGAGCAGTTTAGATCAAATGGGTGGCTAACCTGTGACCCTCCCAGAAAGTTGTTGGATTACAACTCCCATCAACTCTAGGCTATCCATCAGGGATGATGGGAGCTGCAGTTCAGTGATGTCTGAAGGGCCACAAGTTAACCCCCTCCCTTGGTTTAGACTGTTCTTGCTCTACAGTCCAACAGATTGATTGTTCTCAGGTGTCTTTAAGCAAAGATCCGGTCAGAGAGAAATATCACAGCTAAGTGAAGCTCCATTCTTCTTGTTTTTCGGATTTGCATGGTCTTTTCCCTAGCGTTTCCTTGATGTGTACATTTTTTTTTGTGTTAGAGAAGCCACATGAATCTTGTCTTACAATGGAAGGAAAAAGACTTCTGGCTTTATTTCATTTTTTTATTGCTCACTAACTTTTATTAGGGTATCATAGCATGAGTAATTGTGTGAAAGGTTGGGATGTAAACCTTAATGGGTGAAGTAAATCTCTAAAAAAATAAAAAAATAAAAATCAGCAGCACATGGCAGCACAGCCGATAGGTCAGCTGTACTATAGTAGGCTCCCAGTTTCATGGAACATTAGCAGAACTGACAGAAATGAATAAAGTTTCCACCACAGATGAGGCAGGTTTTATTCCTGTGGACACAGCTTGTTCTTTCTCCTCTTTTTCTTTTTCTTCAAATATATGTTCCAATAGAAAGCCTATTTCCCTGCCTTCTGGATTCACATAATTTAAAAGACTTGTCAATTACACCTTTTTATGGAACAAGGAATTGCCCTTTTTGACCCATCTAACCTACCTTCTGGTATTCATGGCATGACTAAATAGAATTTTGTTCATCCATCTCCCAGGCTTATATTTCATGGTAGAATACTTGCTTTTGTTTCAAGAGAACACTATGCTGCACAATATATTTATTATTTTCCAAATTCATCTTCTCGCTTTTATATGCTATCCCCAGGATACTTAGAATTAACTTCCATCTCTCACTATATACCAGTTTTCTATCACTGCAAACCCTCCAATATATGAATTTAAGTATTCTATGAAGTTATTCACCCCCTTTCCTATATATATATATATATATATATATATATATATATATATATATTTAATAACCATAATCTATTTGCAGTATTTAACTGTACTTGTTTTTAGGATGAGATCAGTTGCTGTTTTAGTACATTAATGAGATATTGCAAAAGTACCATAAAATCACATGTAAATTAAGAGGTAGTGACTTGATCTTTCGTTTCCTGCAATGAATTTTGTGCATTGCTATGGGTTAAACATGTTGATAGTGCAAAGACAATAAGTTTCTACATTAATACTATATCCGGGTAACCTACATAGGTCTGGAAGTATGGAGAGGCATTCTCATATATTAGCCACCCAATCTTTCAATGTTAAAACATTGACTTCAGAGAGGCCACCACGCTGTTGAAAGATTAGACAGTCTCAACAAATCTGTACATGCGTGTGTGTTTAGTCAGTAGAAAATGTGGCACCTGTGATTTGAAGTAATATTCTGCATGAACACTTACCTGCCATCTTTGTTTTATATCATTTTAATATGTTAAACATATCTTAACGCTGGTGGAAGAAGGGAGGCATTGTGTGCATACCAAGCTGATAACCAGGCCTTTGAGAGAAATAAGCTTAATGTAAATATTCAGATGTGCTAGGGAGATGAGCTCACACATTGTAGCCAAGGAGAAGAGAAAACCTCATCTCTCTTAATGAGCACAATTTAAAAACAGACCATCTACATGCAAGTTAGCTAATTATAACGTGTATTTGGCAGCTCTAGTTTTTGCTTAGTGTTGCAATAGGTGAGTGCCATTATTTTGCAGTAGCAATAATGGTGCATCAATAACTAAACTGGAAACCAGGTCTAAAAACCAAGATTTAAAAAGTGGTAATGCCTAGATCAGCTTTCCCCAACCTGTGGCCCTCCAAATATTTTGGCCTAAAGCTCCCATCAACCCAAGGCAGCATGACTATCGGTATCCATCTGCCTCAGGAGACTTTTATTAAAAACAAAAACAAAAAAGATAAATGCAGAAACAGGACAGAATGTAGAAGTTTCACTTATGTGAAATTGACACATGCCAGAAACAGATTGAGCCATCCCTGTTGGATAGTATTTACAATGCCAAGGAAACCTATTGAGAAGTGGTTCCCTCTGGCATGGGAAATACTAGAATTTTCATTTTGCTGTGTTGAGATTGTCCCTTGTTTGCATTGCAACTGGAAAAAAAACACTGTGAGAATTGGGCTTCAGAATACCCAGAGCAAAAGGCAGTTTCCCATCTGGAACAGATTGCATACATCATGGTTAGGCAAGCTGCTGAGAAAGAAGAATGCTTCATTTGTCATTGTTATGAACTATTGAGCAGACTGAGTGTATGCTAAGTATTCTGCAGCAAGAAAAAGAAACTCATTAATTGCCGAGGTAAGGCATAAACTTAAGACAACTTAAATGTCAGAAGAGCAAGAAAATAACAAATGGAGCTATTCCTGTCATTACTGATCAGCAGGGTAGTTGGTAAGAGGATGGAAGGTCTCTGTTTCCAACTGCTCATGCCATTCATTTGTTAGGCACCAGTTTTAATAATCAGAGTTAGCTATCTTGGAAGGAAGATGGTTTCTAATCTTTTGCCTCATTCCTTTCCCCAAGATTTACAGCCTGTTTAATCTGTATTACCCTGCTTGAGGGCTAGCCAGGTGGAGTTCAGCCATCGACTTCTTCAAGTTTAGTTACAGAATCTGTAAACCTCACTGTATTTTCAGTGCCAGGTGGACATTTTGATTCTCTAAGTCATCAATACTGTTTTTGTGACTTCTGATAGTAGCTGTGTGTTCATCCTGCTGTTGAATGGTGAAAGAAATTTTTGTTTTGTAATTGATTATTGTGGATGAGCACATTCAGCGTGTAATTCTGGGTTGTATCCAATGAAGTCATTGTGTGAGTGGAATGACTTCCCCACACACTACAGAACTTTCTTTCCCTCACTATACTCCATCAAACCCTCTTAACCAATATTAGGGGCATGTGGGGAGCTGCACGAGGAGGGGTGGGGAAGAAAAAGTAGGGGAAGTTCAGTTGCATGAGTGGAACTGATTCTGCTTATGCAATGACTTTGCTGGATTTAGCCCATTGTTTTTAACTGGTATATCTGCTATGTATTGTGTTTTTTAGATCTTATTGCTGTCGTAAGTCGGTTTGAGACTTTGGTTATAGAAAGCAACTAAATACATAATAGACGTTGCAGTTTGTTTGTCAATAATTGCAGGGAATGCGGGAAATTGAAATTGTAAAGTTAGGAAAATAAAGCAGTGTAAAACCACTGAATTAATGATGATATCTAAGCAAATTTAATGACAGCAAGCTGTGAGTCTGTGACCTCAGTGGGACCATGAAGGAAAATCACCTTGTGGAATTCATCTTTCTGTTTTTCTTCTTGGGTACACATGAAATGTGTCATTGGATTTTAGATCCCTCTGTGATTGATTGAATATACATACATGCAGGCATACATACATCATTTTATTTGTATGCTGCTTCAAACCATGCTCAAGGTGGCTTACACCCTGAAAAATACATAATTACAACATAACAAAAGTAGTCATAAACAATAACTAAAACAAAAAATACACAACTAAATTGATCTAGTTCTGTGTGAATCATAATAAGATATAAAATAAAGATAACAAAAGAAAATCAACAACAGCAACAACAACAACCCCCCAACAACAACCCCAAAACTATACCCCAGCCTGTTCAGCAGCTTCAGCTTTTGTACCTGGAGTTAGGCAGGGCCCCACCCTCCCTTGCCAGGTGGAAAAAGGCCGGCAAAGCAGGGAGGAGATCCAATCTTAAATACAAAGCAAAGTGAATAAATCACCTTAAAATGCAGATTCCAGAGAAAAAGCCATTGTCCTGCCTTGAACCACCATTTTTCTTTTCACTGCAGGTGCAGAATTGTCTCGTGTCAGTATGGTATGGCTTATTATAGCAGTTAATGTCTGAGGTAGCACCTTTCCCTGGCCACTTCCTTCTACTGTCAATTCACTCGAAGTGGGCAGAGTTGGAGCTATCTGTTCATGTGGGAAAGAAGAGAGACCAAGTCTTCAACCTCCCTGTACTGTATTCTGCAGAAAGCAATTGATTGTCCTTGTGGTTAGTCTTACAACAGGAAAAATGGAAATAATTTCTTCTAAATACATATGCAGACCTACAAATCCAGGTCGCCTAGTGGCAGAGACAGTGCCGGATTTACGGATAAGCTAAACAAGCTATAGCTTAGGGCCCCACTCTCTTGGGGGGCCCAAAAAAAAATTAAAGGAAAAAACTGGATGTACATTTCCAAAATATAAGATAAAAAGCAAATAAAATAAAACCTACATACGGCAACAGTGTTTTGTGTTGTGTAGGCTCCTGTGAATTACCATATAGCATATATTCAACACCAAAAACAGTGATAATCTGTTTTTGACAAAGGACAGCTGGACATATAAAGGGTCCCATTACCTTCAGTAGCTTAGGGCCTCATCAAACCTAAATCTGGCCCTGGGCAGAGAAGAACCAATCTCTGTATTGGTACTTGTTACCTGTCCTTTTTTTCTGAGGGGACACAGGGGTAGGCATAAACATTTTGTGAATCTTTGTACTTTTGTCCATTTACTGTATTTATTTTTCCCAATGGTGATTTTCTTGAGTCAAAATGAGAGTACCTGTAAACATTTCTTAAAAGAAAAAAAGTATTGCTTGTAGTTGCACCTGAGAAGGCAATTCCCCAACTTCAATGGATATGGACATGCACAAGGGACTTTCTCTGTCACTCTTCTGCGTTAAAGATCCCTGAGCCATTAAAGCAAAGGAGCTTGTCCTGAAATGGAAGCACTGTACTCCAGCTCTTTCTCTCCGCTTCTGAAACAGCCACTTGAGTACACGGCAAAGACAACTGTTACTTAATGCAGGTTAAGGAGACCAGTGCAAAATTACAAACTTTGTCTGGCAGGAGTTTCCTGTATTTCTCTGCAACAAGAAGGATAATTTTAGCAACTAAAGAATTATTTGTATTTCTTCCAGGAGAGAGGGATAACTGTCTCACACTGTGAAAAAGCAAACAAACCTCACAAACTTCAATGAGCAAAGAACCACTGAGCCATTGCAATTTTAATTAAAAGAAGAACTTCACAGTTATGGTAAACGACCCTGGGTTTGGGGTTTTTGCTTTGATTTCCACATCTTTTTAATCTACTTGGAATTTCAAAATCTATTACTTGTTTGCACACTATGCAAACAAGTTTGTAGTTATTTTTTATTGTTGCTTTCCTTACTGTTATTTTGAGCTGCTGCTAGAGGTCTAAAGGTTTTTCAGTAGCTTCCCGTAGGGTGCTGTGAATACTCAGCTAGGACACCTTTGGAAAGGAAGTGTGGCTCTGGCTACTGTCAGTGCTATCTCTGACCATTTTGTGTTCAATTGCATAAAGTTCAGCTCTTCCTTGGTGGCTTCCCATCCCATATATAAAACTCAACATATTAATGCTGGGCATTGAATTCAATGTCTACCCATGGGTCCACTTTATGTTAGAACGCCTGGCTATGCAGTCAACACTGAGACATAATCATTGTATTATTTTAAAGGAAATCACAAGCCAGATGTGCAATGCTTTGTCACAGGAGAAGTATTATATTGTGACTATTTTTAAGAACTCTGAAATTGCTTTAATGGTGGGATGTAATGGAAAGTACGCGGTTGGAAATGGCAAGCATTTTGTTCATGGTGTGTGTGTGTGTGTGTGTGTGTGGCAGGCAAACTACTTGGTTCATATTGCAGAAGATTTTTGTATCCTAGCCAGAGCAGGCAATATTTAGCCCAAATGTGGTCTCTCGGCCCTGTGCTTTTGTATACTTGTGTACTAATATGGTGATTGTCAAGGGATTTGCTGATGCCAGAGCACAGCTTGTTATATAAAAGGACAATTGAGAGGAAGCAGCGGGATGCTGTGTATAAAATGATTTAAGATCTTACCCATATTCAGCAACTCGGGAGCACACGTTCAGCCAGACAGATGCTTCCTGGATTAATCTGAACAACTGGACCTGATGGAAACTCAATTAAGCAGCTTTACTGTTCCGGATTCTCTAGTTTACAATACCACATGCTGCTATTCCAATTATAACATTGTTTCCTACATTTGCTTGATTCTCGTCTGTTTGAATAACTGCCATGGAAATACCCTTTAAAACTGTGCAGGCTGAAATGAGAGTTATAGAAATATGGCTGCATTCAAACTGAGTTTGCTAATAGCAAACTTAAGTTTCGCTAACTTGGCCTGGCAAATGTGTATTGGTGAGGACAGTGAAGGGTTGAAGTCAAAAGAATGTTTCCGGGTTGTGTTCTTGTGCAAGCCCAATTTATGGGTGTTTAAGGTTTTGTGATCTTTGCCTAGATTTATTCTTTACTGCTGCAATTAGGAGATGGCTCTGAGACTGTGATATGTCAGTACTTCTGCTTCTTTCAGTTGAGAAGTGCAAGGTGTGAAAACTCACACTTCTTCTGTAGGTCTACCAAGCTCACAGAGACTGCTGGGGAATGCACAGTTATTCATAGCTGGTGTAGGCGGATGCCCCAGAGGAAGAGATCCTATCTGACCTATACCATGCCAGTGGGATCATAGGGAGTTGCATTATGGACATCTTTAAGAAGATTTTTTTGAAAAGTAAACGAGGTATCTATCTGGGTAGCTAAGGAATAGAGATGTAGCTTTAGATTCTCAATATACTGAAGACATATCCTGAGCCTGTTCAGTAAAAGCTATCCTTCTGTCCTCTTGTTGCTATTAAGTTAGCATGGCATATGAGCAAGTACAAATACTCTCTTTGGGACATGCTGATATTGATATGTGCCAAATGGATATGCTCACAGTCCCTTTGATAAAGAGCCCAGAAAGAAACCTGACCTTGGAATTTTCTTCGGTAGATATGAAACGAATCTATAAACATGGTAGCGGAGAGTATCCTTTTTCATTTCTGTTGATTACTTTTTCCAGAATCATGTAATTCAAATACCTGGCTCTATTCCTATTCTCTTTCACAACTGTAGCAAGCTGACAGAACTGAGATGGGAAGAAGACAAGCACCAACATGATATAGTATTTACTGGATGTATATCTTAGGAAAACTTTCAATAAAGATTTAAGGAAAAAGAGAAAGGACATGGATGTTTTTAGGAACCTAGGACTGATGTTAAGCACAGTGTTAATCAAGCCACTGTGTTTGGATTTAGAATAACTTGGTCCCCAGAAAATGACCCCATGAAGAAAAGTTTATCCAAATAAATAGTGACTGCCAGCCATAATTTGTAGGTCATAATTTGTACTGCCAGATGAATAGTGAAACCTGGTGACATTTCTATTCAGAAACCCGTCTCACTGAGTTAAATTGGACTCACACCTTGGTAAGTAGCTTTAAGATTAATGATTAATGATTTTCAACCCAGAAGCAAAAGAGTCGAAATGTTGTCCTTCCTTTGATTTTTCTTACCTTCAACCCCTATTGTTTTCCTTTGGGAATCTGGAAACATTAGCTGTGGTGCAGCATGTACTGTGACTGGTTTGGATGTAGGAGACCCAGACTCATATACCTGCTGAGCAATGTCATTCAGCAGCTGACCCTAGGCAGGTAAAAATCTTGGAGCCATCACTTCTACCCTTTAAAACAAACCTTTTCACAAGGCAGTACACAAAAAAATATAAATTAAGCAAGTATAAAGAAATAATCTAAAAATACATAATTTTAAAGAGCATCAGTAGCATTAAAATATCAACTAATTACCCACCACTGTGACTAACTCAGGTAGTATGTAGGCATTCTGCAGTTTAGTAACCCACACAATTCGTGTTGGCAGGCAGACTTTTGTCTTCTGGGTTTCTGGGAGTTTTCCTGTTGTTATTCTGTCTCTCACAGCTACAATAAACCTACCATTAAAATTATGGACTGGTCATTTCTTCATCAGAGGGCAAATGGGCAAATTTAGCAGGGGATCAAATACTTTTTTCCTTCACTCTACATAAGGTTCCTTGGAGTTGCTGAGCAAGTACTATATAGTATATGCAATCTCTCCCTCTATTACAACGTTTCATGGCTATAAGCCTGAATGTCCATTAGGTGGCATTAGATACACAAAGTGTGGTTCACCAGCAACTGGGGACTTTCCAATGAGTAGCCAGTATAGCATTTCATGAATTGCTTTTTTACAGACGTGTTAGTGGAGCAGAAAAGTCAGTACCAAGAAAAAACAGGAGCACAGGTTTTGGCTTTCTTGCCTATTTCCCTCTCTGGTGAGTTTGTATCAGAAATGAAATCCTCTTGTATCCTCTTGCAAGGCTTCAGATTAGTCTCTTAGACAGTGCTGACCTTTCCTGAAAATAAGATATAAAAGTAGCAATCTACCTTACACCAAGTCAGTTCATTGATCCACTTAACTCAGCAGGTGCCCAGCGTTTCAGACTGGAATCTTTCCAGACCTAGTTGGAGGTGCCTGGGGTTGAACTGGAGATCTCTTGCAAACGGAATATGTTACCAAATTACATCCACTGTGTGTTAGAAAATATCAACATAGCAGACAGCTTCTCTGAAGGACAGCTTGGTTAACAACATTAATTCCCCCCCCCTACAATGCATGGCTACTGGGTCCACGAAGCAGCAAGCCCCATGAACTGAGAATATGCCCCACAGCATGCCTCTGTAATATGCATGTAAACAAGGGTTGTACAACAAACAAATCAATGCAGAAAGAAGTATCTGAGAGAAAGAAATAATTGAAAAGCTGTTATTACCACAGATTTATCTACCTCAGAGCTTGCACCCTGGAATGTTGGCCGGGCCACTGCAGGCCTAAGTGCCGTAGATGGAGCCTGTTTGTAAAGCAATGCATTGATTAAACTATGTATACGTTAACCTTTGGGTCAAGTGTTAAAAAGAAAATGTTTCGGCAACAACCACCTTAACAGCTAGAGCCTGGCTGAGTGCTATAGCATGGGGGAGGCACTCTGCAGAACACCAAAATGGTGTCTTTGCCTTCTTCCTCCAACAAACTTATTTATCTTCACAGTTGGCTGTGGTGAATTTTAGCCTGAAATCAGCCAGGGCTTTACTGGGCCTTCCAGTTGTTGCATGGGACAGAGTGTAGAAGCTTGGGCAAATCTAACTTGAGTTTTAAAAATGAATATTGCTTTTATATTTTCATGATTTGCTTCTGTTCAGGCCTATGAATATATTCCTCTTTATTTTACTTACATATAATTAATAGTACATAATTAAAATGATGTGTATATGTATTAAAAAGAAAATAAAAACAGTATATATGCAGATATAAATATTTATTGCTAAATATTCATAATATTATAATATCTGTTTATCACTGATTATGGTCCAGGGGTATGTGTGTGTGTGTGGCACCTCACACTAGCTTGCTTTTGATCCATTTTATGACCTGGTTAATCACTGAAATATAATAAACTTTACTGTAATCAACAAAACAGATTTATGTTGCCATATAAATAAAATATCTGGTTTCTAAATATTTTTTTTGGGGGGTAGATATTACAATAACACACACACACATACACCCCGTCTACCAGGAACATTTTAATTGGTGGGTGTGTCTCACACATATAATTTTTTTGAATTGTTCATTTTATTCATTTATTCATTTTATTCAAATGAATCATATAGTAGTTTACTGCCTCATGTGTTCTCTCATTCCATTAAGCTATGAAAAGACTCTTCTTTTCAATGAAGTTATTGTCCCACTGTCTAGGTTGCTGAACCTTAATGGTCAGTTTAACCATCTGTCCAGAGCCCCAGATTTTTATTAACCAGTCTTCCAGTTTGGGAAGTCTTCTTAGACTATATGAGAATTTTGAAATGCTCAAAATTCAATTACAACCATCAACCTTTCCCTAACTCTTCTCCCCTCCCTGCTTGCCAGCATGAAAGTAAGAATTACCATATTTTTTTCATGTATAAGACTAGGTTCCCCCCCCTAAAAAATAGTGTCCAGAATTTGGGGGCATCTTATGCATGGAGGCCATCTCCCCCAATTTTCTTAAATTGGAGTCCCCCAAAATAGGGGGTGTCTTATACATGGGGGCATCTTAGAGACGGAAAAATACAGTACATTATTCTCTTTTCCCTTCTTCCTCTTACAATAATTCAATATAACATAGAAGTCCGGAGATGCTCCAGTTTGTCCGTACAGATGGTCAGGGGTACAATTAACATACAAAAAATCATGAAGACCTTATTTGTAAAGATGCAGCTGGCAGAGTGTTTTCCAGCCCTGTGGTATATACAACAAATTTCCACCATATGGCATAAAGCTTTTGTGGTTTTTTGGTTCCTTTTAATATCCATGTTTCATGTGTTATCTTTTCCGTTATAGCTATATGCCAGACGGTTTCAATACCAAAGCTCAATACTAAAAACGCTGCAACTCCTTACATTTTTTGAGCAGTAGATTGCCTTGCCACCACTAACAAAAGCCTTCATAAGTCCTTCATTTAAATGTCTTCATCTGTCCCTTCAAACATGTATAATATGGACAGTTGTGCTGCATATTGATTAATGAAGTATTTAGCAATCTCATCATGTACTGCTCCCCCAAATCCCTGGACTATTGGGTATTCCCACCAAGCAGAGGTACCGTCTTGCGCCCAATATTGAGGGGGTCCAGTGTGATGTCACACGTGCACAGCACACACTGCATGCACATCATCGGGAGGAGGCTGATGTGCATGCAACTCTGGGGTTGCGCCGCTCATCTCGCTTTACAGGCCGAGGGAGCCGGCGTTTGTCCGCAGGCAGTTTTGGGTCATGTGGCCAGCGTGACTAAGCCGCTTCTGGCAAAACCAGAGCAGCACACGGAAATGCCGTTTACCTTCCCGCCTATTTATCTTACTTGCACTTTGAGGTGCTTTCGAACTGCTAGGTTGGCTGGAGCAGGGACCAAGCAACGGGAGCTCACCCCATCGCGGGGATTTGAATCGCCGACCTTCTGATCGGCAAGCCCTAGGCTTAGACCACAGCACCACCTGCGTTACCACTTTTAAAAGAGAAGAGACATCGTGAGGTTTGAAAATGGCTCTTAGGACCTATGGTGACTTAATTTCATGGTGCCACCAAAAAATCTTGCGATGTCTGGACAGTTCTATCCTAAAGTTATCTCCTACTATGTTTCATTAACTGTGTTGTGTTCTGATCCATGTATTTGATGCACTTTTTCTATGCCAATAAAGGTGATTTATTCATTTGAGAGAGAGAGAGAGAGAGTCTGAACAGGTTATCAGAAAGGCAGGAGGGGAGAAAAAGCAAGTTTAGGTTAAAATTTGCTTCCAGCTTAAGAAGAAGACAGCAGCAACAACAACAACAACAACTAAGGTTTGGTCTGGATCTCCTTTTCACATTCCTTGGCAAAAATATTTTGCATGGAAAGCCCCAGTTTCCTCAGTTTGTGCAGATAGCAGTTTTCAGCAAATAGTTCGTTCATTTGTGCACTTTCTTCATTCCGGTGCTATGAGGCAGGGAAAAGATAATTGCCTTTCTGGGACTGTTTATTTTTAAAAGCCAATGTGTCAAAGTGCTGTTAATAATGTAAACATTTCCAGGGTCTTAAAGAATTATACAGACAGAAGGAGTGTGATGGGAAAGGGGACGTGGAGACATTGTTGCACCCTACCAGTGAATTTTCACAGGGATCAAAAGATTTCCCCTCCCACAGAAGAAGGTTGTTTAGCTGGCAGGGATGTTCTGGGTCAGTGTTGCAGCCACTCAGCAGGAAATTGTTAGTTGACTGATCCTCCACAACAGCTGGCTATGGAAGAATGAGGTCCACAGACAGATAGGTCTCTTTCCCTCCATCGTTAGCGGTGGGAAAACTGAATCATGATATAGTTATCTCTACTTACAAAGCCAGGACAAAAGATTTTTGTGTCTGTTCAGATACTTTGGGAGATAGGCCTATTCGTCAACAGAGAGGTGAGTCCCACTCTAGCTAAATATTTGACACTGAGCCTCTATATGAAATCAAAGCACACTATAGCTGTTTCTGCGCTGCTGCACATAGCATCTGTTCATGAATTAAGATCATATATAAAGCAAGCTAACACAGGGATGAGGAACCTGTGGCCTTCCAGATGTCGTCTAAATTGGCCAGAAGCGCTTAATCTAGCATCACTGCTGGTGGTATTGGTGGGCAGGGCAGGGCAGGGCAGGAAAACTCACCTTGTTGCACAACATGGAAGTTGCTGCTGGTAACCAAGAGGGGAAGGAGTAAGGCAGTCGGGAAGTCAGTGCGGCGCAGGTGCAGCAGCAGAGCCAATCTGATGCTCCTACTACTGCTGCGCCTGCACCACACCCAACTCCCTGGCCACTTTGCACCCCTCAGTTATGGGCAGTGACCTCTGCATTGGGAAGCTAGGTGAGCAATACTGCCCCACCCTGCAGACTGCTACTGACTGTGCTGGGCTTTACTCCCCCTGCACTTTGCTCATTCCTACATGCTTTCTTCCTAGAGATGATGACTCCATTAGTTTCAGTTTAACTCCCTTTCTGACCAGTTTCAACATCAGCTGTATACATGCTTACCTGGGAAATACGCACCATGGAACTCAGTGATACTTACTTCTTGCATAGACATGTAAAAGTGTCCCCTGCTAATCGCATTTCATTATTCCACTGAATGTTTTCCACATATTTGTTCTATGCCAATGCTTTTATAGATACAACCTAGTTAGATTTTAATTCATTTTAGTTGATAGGATTAGCTGTGTTTTATTGGTAAAATTCTCTGTTCCAATTTAGACGCTGTTCCAGGAATGTTTATTTGCACAGTAATGCTGTACACTCCTACTGTGCCTGAGGGGGGAAACTGAGTGTCTTCTGGGACAAAACCTTCTTGCCTTGCTGTCACAAGCAGTCCTACTATAATAAATGTTCATGAGTAAGGCAGACTGGGTTTGGCTCTTCATGCATTTAAGAATGAATAAATAAATAATCTTTCTTGGGCTGTGCAATTCACCATTTATAGTAATGCAGCAAGCCCTTATAGTTTGATTTTCCTAGAGCGACTGCCATCTGGGAGATTAAAAAAACCTCTTAAATTGACTTGCGATTGAAAGCTTGGTCCCTGAGCAACAGCAATTCATATGCTAAAAGGAGCCCATTCTTTTCCTGGAGCTTTATGGACTTACATACACTTTAAGTTGCCCTGCTGCATATTTCTATGGTAATCACACCGCAGCACACAACAGTGTCAGGGAGACTCATTTTTCTATCAGATCTGTTCCTATGCCCAGAAGATACAGCTATGTGCTTATGGGCTGCTCCATTCACAGGCTGCTTACACCGGTGTAGTCCTATAGGCTTCACTAGGTCTGTACCAGTGTAAGTGGGCAACTAATCTCATAGACTCTGTTCCTCAAACCAATCTGTTGTTGCGAGTCTTATTCATTATGAAACCTTTGAGAATAGACCTGCTCTGGTAATGTGCTGTATGCTCACAGATGTACATTTACATAAATGTATATATAATCTTGTTCAAACATTGGGAAAAAATAATCATAAAAGAAATTATGCAGAGGTAAGTATGGTCAGTTGGTAACAAAGCTTAATCATAGGATGAAAATCACAAATATCCCTATGAATATTTAACACACACAATATAAATCTCACAATTTGCCCTGTTTCTTTGAGGAAGCTCAGAAGGATCAAGAGCTATTTCAAAGGGATTTTATTACATAAACATATTCCCTTTCACCATTGCGTTTTGCTAGGGTATATCTTACCAGGAATATAAACCACAGGGGAGGTATGTTTGTAGTTCCTTTTGATTATCTATTATTATTGCTCTCACAAGAAAGTGAAGTGGTGCCTTTTTATCTAAAAATATCACTGCATGAAAATTAGCTCGGAGAGATGAAGCGCCATGTGTGTTATTGTGTTACTTCTCATCTCGTTGCCTAAATCCTCTTGCTAACAGGATTAGCTGTGCCGGACCTTCCAATGAAAATCTGGATTTCAAAGAAATGTATAAATTCACACATTCCCTATTAAATCATATTGCTTATGTTCATATAATTATTCTCTACTGATAGTACATCTGCCATACACGTTTCTATGTTAGATTAAGGTCAGGTGATGTTAATGGACCGTTGCATATTCTGATAGTCTTCCTGGGTTGTATGCTGCCGTCGAAATGTTTTAGACAAAATGAGAAACTGAGAGACCAATATTTGGACATGGTTCACCAAGGATAGAGCTCATCTCTTCTGGTTTTCAGCTATTTTCTGCTCAAAGGGGAGAGGTTTTATGCTGGGGATACATGTTTTGCCGTGGAGGATACGTTAGAGAATGGGTATATCGCCTAGTGTGTGCATCCAAATCAATAACTTGTTGCTTGTGGCATTGATGGCCCATCAGGAAGAAAGCAAGAGGTATTCTTCCCATGAAAACAGGTGAAGATCCTTCAACTACACCTCTTCTTATAGCCCAGATCAAAAGACAAAGTCTAACAGATATTAAATTGGACTTAATATTATGAAGTGCAAAGCTTTGTATGTACCCACTGAAGTACAGAAATAGGTACTGGGTATAGAATTAATAACCTGGAAAATATTGACTTTTCTCCATCCCACCCCTTTTAATCTTATCTGTTAAACTTCAAAGATAGGCTTGAAAATGTATGGCTAGTGCTTGGTGAAATGTTAGAAACTGGAGAAGAATCTGAGGCTAGATTTCTGCTACTCACGTGTCAGTGCCCTGTACCACTCTTTGTCTTGTAATGTGATAAGCAAAAGAAACGTTGCAAAATAATTAAACCTGCTTAATGTTCACGCTTCGGAGAGTTTTTAGTATCCAGCTTTTCTTGGTCCTGAATTCACGTTTACTACAGGGCGAATTTATTCATTTTAAACACAGTGAATACTCTGCCTTGCTTAGGAAGCATTCTGATGGTCATGGAGGAGCCATGATGGAGAATATCCTGTGCCTCCTTGGTCGGAAGTAGGATGCTTCTGAATATCAGCTGCATGAAATTGCAGGAGTGGAAGAGGACTCTTGTGCTCAGGTCCCACTTGGGGTTAAAGGATATAGTCAGAATGTGCATACTTTAAAATGCTTTTCACATGCTGCATCTGGATTGCTAGGTGTTATTCTGGGTGGGTCTTTAACCAATATCATTGCCAGCAATGTCGAGTGTTTTGCAAAAGCTGTTGACAGCTCTTTAAATTGTAGCGCTCACATGGTTGTTGCTGTTTTTCAAACGGAATCATACACCGCATACCTCTCGTTAACAATTCCACGTCTTTTTAATTGCTTGAGAAGCCCCACACTTGAACACCCCCTCTCCATTTTTTTGTTTTGCTTTTTGATATCTTTGTAGATATTTAAAACAATGTTGGCATAATTTCATTTTACTCTTAAGGGCAAGAATCTTTTGTTTTTCATTTTTCATAAAATCTCTGAAATAGCTGCTCTCTTCCTAAACTGCATAGCAGATCTGCGTCTGTTTCCATGAACTGTATACAACTCAACTTGCAAGCATCTGCTTGTACAAACACCATGGCTATCAGCAGAAAGACTTCCTTTAAAACCATCTCTAATAAGGCTTTGCTTCTCTGCCTGGCCCTGAATAATAGCTGTTCACCTCTCCTCTTTCTCCAACAAGAGGCTTTAATTACAGAATAGACTCTTAACGAGCAGATTGAGACAGAATACCCTTTGACCTCATCCACATTTCTGCATGTCTGTGCTTAGGCACATTGCCTTGGCAGGACCATTTTATCTGAATTCCTTTGGCTCCATGTTCCAACTTCTTCAATACAAACTGGCTGTGTCATGTTCTGATCCCATGCTTGTGTGTGTGCACTTTTTAAAATGTTCTCTCCTCCCAGGCTTTTGGCAATCTAACGGGAACACAATTACATGTTGATGCTAATATCTGCAACATCTAATTTGACCTAGTTCAGGCACAGATCAACACACTACTATGGATTGTCTCATGAAGTACACTAACTCCATGGTATTGACGTAGTTGTGGAAGAATAGATGATATCGCCTTCATGGTTGTCATTTTCCACCATGGTGCTAATCACATCTGAGTATAGTAAAGTGAGATTTTCAGATTTAAACTTTTTTAGTATAATTTTTTTTAACCCTCATTTTGGTGAGAAGGATTTAGATAAACAATGCCAAAGTCATGAGAAAAGTTAGGAGGAGGATTCCACCTGCGTGAGTGTTTTAGGACTGTCTTTGCTGCCATAGTAAGAATCATAGACTCTTAGAGTTGGCAGGGATGTCAAGAGTAATCTAGTCCACCCCCCTGCAATGCAGGAATCTCAGCTAAAGCATCCATGACAGATGCCACCCAACCTCTGTTTAAAAACCTCCAAGGAAGGAGAGCCCACCACCTCTTATTGGAGTCTGTTCCACTGCTGAACAGCTCTTACTGTCAGAAAGATTTATAGGCAAGCATGAAGGCAAAGGCTCTAAAATTACATCTGCAAACTCCTTTAGTACCCTTGGATGCAGCTCATCAGGCCCTGGAGATTTGAATTCATTTAAAGTAGTCAGGTGTTCCCTTACTACCTCTTTTCCTATCTTGGGCTGCATCTCCCTCCTTACATCATTTATTCTGTTATCACCAAGTTGGGCATCACTTTCCTTTTGGGTGAAGACAGAGGCAAAGTAGGTGTTGAGTAGTTTAACCTTTTCTCTGTTACCCAATATCATTTCTCCGTGTTCCCCACACAGAAGACCTATCACTTGCTTGTTCTTCCTGTTACTTTGGACATAGCTGAAGAAACTTTTTATTATTATTTTTAACCTCTCTTGCAAGCCTGAGCTCATTCTGAGCTTTAGCCAGCCTGACTTTCCCCCTGCAACTGTTGGCTACTTGTGTATATTCCTCCTTTGTGATTTCCCCTTTCTTCCATTTCTTATACATGGCCTTCTTAACCCTCAGCTCATTTATAAGCTCTTTATGTAGCCAAACTGGTTTCCTTAGATGCTTCCCACTTTTCTTTCTTGTTGATATTGTCTGCATTTGGGGCTTCAATATTTCTCCTTTAGAAACTCCCATGCTTATTGGATTCCCTTCTCATTGAGTTTCTGACCATGGGATCACACCCAGTAGCTCCTTCAGCTTTTCAAAATTGGCCTTCTTAAAGTTCAGAGTACGTGTCAGACTACACTCAGTTTCCCCTTGCCTCTGTATCCTGAAACCCAGGAGAACGTGATCACTTCCTCCCAAGTTTCCAAGCACTTCCACTTCATCAATCAGTTCCTCCCTATTGTTGAGGACCAGGTCCAAGATAGATGATCCCCTTGTTAGGTCTTCCACCTTCTGGGAAATGAAATTGTCAGTGATGCATGGAGGAATTTGTCAGATCTTACACTCTTGACAGAGTTTGAGTCCCAACAGATATCAGGAAAGTTGAATTCCCCCATGATTACTATTTCTCTCCTTTTTGAATGCTTGGTAATCTGCTGTAGTAAAGCATCATTGAAGTCTTCAGTCTGGCTTGGCAGTTTATAGCAGACACCCACAGTAAAGTCACTGTTGTTTCTCTCCCCTACAATTTTTACCCATATACTCTCAATCTGCTTTTCATGCTCTAGGTCATGGATTTCTTCACAAGTGTACACATCCTTTATATACAATGCTACTCCCCCCCTTCCTGTTTGGTCTATTCCTTTTGAACAGGTTATACCCCTCAATTCCTACATTCCAGTCATGAGTCTCATCCCACCAGGTTTCAGTAATGCCTACCAGGTCATATTTGCCATCCTGTATTAAAAGCTCCAGTTCATCTTGTTTGTTTCCCATACTCTGGGCATTCCTGTAGAGACAATTGAAACCATGAGCTGTTCCCTGCAGCTGCTTCCTTCCTGTAGTTTCTAGCCCTTTAGCAGGTTTCTGGAGCACCACCTAAGTTTCCTGTGCATCAATGAAGCTACTATCCCCAGTGCCAGGTGCTCTTTTGTTGTTCATATTGTTTTCTCCCTCCCCCTCAAGATCTAGTTTAAAGCTCTCCTTATCAGATTCTCAAGACTGTTGGCAAACACATTCTTGCCAACTGCTGTGAGGGGGATCTGGGTGTGAAAGGGCTGTGAGCTCAAAGCTAGAAATGGAAATAAATTATTAGGCTGACCATATGTGTTTAAAGGGATTGTATACTTTAATGCCAATTACCCCTCCTCATCTCAAGGTTCTAGTAAAAAAAGAAAACAAAGCAGAGCTTGCAATGCTCAAATTTGTTCACTATCATTAGCAGCAGCTAAAAAAAAAGACTGGTAATAACATGATGTGAAAAAGTAGTCAATTCTGTTTAACAAAACCCAGTCTACTAATGAGATTGCCTTCACTAAGTATAACTTTATCCAATATGCCAAGAGCGTTTATAAGGAGATTAACAGTGGCTAAACAAACTATAGACGAGTTCATGCTGTCATTGCACTGCCATGGCAGATATTTAAGTAGAAAGGGATATAGCCGCAATAACAACTTGAGGAAAGGAAGGCTAACCCTTGACCTCCTCCTGCATATATAGCTGGGTGTAGATAACTGACTGCTAGACTCACTGTATTGCATTAAAATGAAGTATTTTTGAAATAGCTTCTTTTGGTGTCTTCAGATGCTAGGGTAGAAAAGTGACTCTGTGTCCAAAGAGGCCTTTTTCTAATACATTAAACAACAGCAACAAAAACAGGCTTATGCCAAAGTCCCCCCTTCCTCCCATTTCAGTCAATTTAATAGCATCCTTGATACTTTTGTTTATAGCCTTGATCTCTTAATGTGTTTTTTATCTTGCTCAACCCTTGAGTTTTTGATGCATCTTGCATCTTCTGGGCTGCTATAAAACTCTTCACAAGGAAATATAGGTTGTGTTCACACTCCTGTTTACTGTGCATAGGTAGGCTTCCAGTTCTGGTTTGTAATCTGTGTTCACATGAGGTTATCCAAAATGCATTATGTATGCACTGTAAGGTGGTAATGTGAACCTGCCCATGGTTGGTTCACATAGAAATTGTTTTTGACTTTGTATATTTAAAACATAATTTTGCATTTAAGCGTAGATAGTATACAAAATGATAACCTGTGGAAGCATATAGCTACTGTGGGTAGTTTTAGGTGATTTCTCAATATATATGTAGTCTTTTCTGTCTATACCAACAGACTAAAGACAGATCCACACCACATACTTAAAACACATCCAGTGCACATTTAAAGCGGGTAGATTCCCTATAGATTCCTGGGGACTGTAGTTTCCCCCTCACAGAACTTCACAGACTACAGTTCCCAGGATTCTTTGGGGGGACTCCAAAGAGGCTTTAAGTGTGCACAGAATGTGCTTTAAATCTGTGGTGCAATCCCACTATCATGTACCATTTCTTAAGAACTAACCTTCCTGCCCAGTTCCCTGCTGTAGCATGAACTGGCTTTGGTTTGTACTTCCCCCAAATCACAACAGTTTCAGAAATTGATTCTGGAAACTGGATTCCTGATAATTTGCATGAGCACATTGAGCACAATTCCATTTAAGCCCCACACTTCCATCTTGAAAGCTTCCTACAGTTGCCTACATTGATGAAAATGATCCATGCACTTCTTCTGAACACACTTTTCCTTTCCCACTGGTGCACATGATATAGCTGTGTATAAGTTTAAGCTTATCACAAGCTTAGAATTGTTATCCACATTTGTCAAAAGCATGAATCGGTTCTTTAACTAAGCATCCAAGCAGCTTGTGTTTGGAGATGGGGAATATAGTTTCTAGTCACCACCACCCAATGGTGCAGTATGGTTTCTGCAGGGTGCTTTCTTCCTGTTGGTACATGGAGTTGACTTGAAACACAGTGTGCCTAGCACTCAATAGATAAATGTTCTATTGGAGACAGTCATTTTCCCATGACATTTTCTTTGCTCCTGGTTGTAGGCAATTACTTTAAACTGTAATGGAAAACAGCTTATGTGGGTGACCCCATCCTTAACCTTAGAAGACAATAAATGAGAACAACTTTTAGTTAGTGACCGTTTCAAACACACCGCTCTCATATTTTAATGCATAAGTGCTCAACCTGCATTAAAACAAAATGACGCAAGCAAATCAAATCAGAAGCAATTGTGATGTGCGACAGAGTAAGCAATCTTACAGCAGGCACTAAAATGCCAGCTGTAAGCTTCCTGATTACTACTGCCTTCCTGAGTTGGACTTCTGCAAAGCAATCTTTTCCTAGTAATGGCCTTACCTATGGCTGCAAGTTATCTGCTTCAGGCCCAGAAATAGTTAACTCCTTTACTTTGGCATCTAAAAAGTCTGAAGAAACTAGGCCACTTCCTTTGAGCCCTGGGTAAGAATAGTTAGCCCTGGCGTGAATCACAGGCTGTGTAAAAGGCACAGCTGCACTCTGTTCTAGCTGCTTGGCTAATGCTTGTTAATCTTGACCTGCTCTTCGAGGTCTCTCTCCTTTTGATCAGTACTTTATTCTCCTGATCAGGGCTTTAGTGTTTAATACATACGTGGAGGTTAAATAAATGCCTTCTTCCCACAGCTTGCTTGGCCACACGTGGTCTTTGTGATTAAGCATCATGCAAGCATAACTCCTGATTACCCACCCTTCTGTACATGAAGAGAAGTAACCCTCCATGCAGAAAATGTTCTGCCAGTGCTGTGAGAAAATGCATCTATATAAATTGCATTAGTTCATTAGTGATATTGAATATAAGAATGCGTGTTGTTTTCCACTGGGCCACTGTATCCTGAGGAAATCAATGAAGTTAATGCTTGCAAATTAAGGTCAGAACGACTGCAGCCCCCAAAAAACTATTCTAGCTAATGTTAAAGTACATGAGAAATGCTGATCACAGGGGACCTTAGGCAGCACATTAATATACTTTAACAAAATGACCCTAAAGAACTATTAAATCTGTGTTTGGCTGCTAATATAAGCTACTTTTTTTGTTTTGTTTAATTAGACAATGATTGTAATCCATACTTTTGTTAAGACAATTGCACTTATGAACCTAATGTGATCAAAAGATCAATCAGTCATTAGTTAATTAAGTCAGATGTAATTAACACTTACAAAAACATTTTAATTGCCTGGATATCCTTTAAGCTGGCCTTCGCATTAGATAATGGAAGGATTGCAGCCATGCTTTTTACGCTACTTGCTTCTGTTTGTAACATCTTTATAATACATAATGTTTCAGTAAGCCAGTATTTCAGGATCAGTCAAACTCTCGTTATGGATCATCTGAGAGAGACATATTAAAATATACAATCTATGCTGTTAACACATGATAGCATAGCACATGAAGGCAATTACATTTTTGGCAATTTCGCTGGTATCAGAAAGAAGCTGCTGAATCACAGCAGCTCAGTAAAGGTAAAGGTACCCCTGACCATTAGGTCCAGTCACGGATGACTCTGGGATTGCAGTGCTCATCTTGCTTTATTGGCCGAGGGAGCCGGTATATAGCTTCAGGTCATGTGGCCAACATGACTAAGCCACTTCTGGTGAATCAGAGCAGCGCACGGAAATGCCATTTACCTTCCCACTGGAGCAGTACCTATTTATCTACTTGCACTTTGATGTGCTTTCGAACTGCTAGGAGCAGGGACCAAACAATGGGAGTTCACCCTGTCGCGGGGATTCGAACTGCTGACCTTCTGATTGGCAAGTCCTAGGCCCTGTGGTTTAACCCACAGCGCCACCCGCGTCCCCAGCGGCTCAGTACTTAACAATATTTAAACAAGTGGCCTGACTCATGTATAAGACAAAAGCCATCACTTAGTGTTATGTACCCAGGCCAGGCCTCAGATTCATGTACTCCCCCATCCTGTCCTTTCCCCTCTTGTGGCTGTAAGGAGGAGATCATAAGCTCCTACAGCTGTTTTCAACTAACTGGTTATGGCTGAATGAGAACTGTGGTCAGGATTAATTATGATTTAGGGAAACAAACCAGAATCATTAACCATGATTTCAAGTTGACTGGTTGCCCTTAGTCATAGCTGAGGACAGTTTGTACGTAACAAGTAACCATGGTTAGTTGGAAATGGAAGCTTCCTATCTCCTTCCTATGGTTGCACCAAAAGAGAAGAGAGTGCACGAGCCTGAGGACTCATTCAAGTTTTATTTATTTATTTCATACTCACCCTTCACCCTAAGGTCCCAGCGTGGGTTACGACACTAAAACACAATATTAAAAACAGTTTAAGACAACTTACTATGACAGAAATAAGCTGGGACGTGACAATATTTGCCTCAAGTGTCAAAAGCCAGGGTCAAGAGGTGTGTCATCAGCATTTGCTGGAACCTGTATAATGAAGGTGAACCCTCTGTGTGGAGGGAGTTCTACAACTTTGGAGCTGCCCTCTCAGGCCACCACCCTCTGAACTTCTGAGTGTGGAGGAACTACCAAGAGGGTGCAAACCAGAAATAAAGGAATAAGAGCTTTTTTTAAAATGTAACACTAAACTATGATTTTGTATTATGTGAATGAAACTCAGGCTTTCACTCTCTTCTTCTTCTCTCTTCCTCCTCCTGGAACATGACCATGAAAATGAGTTTGGAAGTGTTTGCTTCTATGTTTATACTATCCAGAGTTTCAAGAAGCTCTGGTTAGTTTTAACTATGGTTAGTTCAAACCACCCAGGATCAAACTATGACTTATGAACCTGGGTTGTTCCCTGGGTTTAAACCTGATAGAGAATTCTGGTTAGTTTAAAAGTGGAAAGAGATGTTTCTTACTTCCTCCTTGTGGCTGTGCAAGAGGAGGAATGGGTAGAGGAGAGTGTGCATGCCCCAGACTTGTTAAAGTCATGCTTAACCCTATTTAAACATTATGTCCAAATCAGTTCACAGTTTAATTACTTTTTTATCATCTTTCCACTTATTCCCTCAGGGAGGAAAGCTTAACTTAGGCAAGCTAAACCATTGTTCACTATACATTTTAAATCTTAATAGGGTTAAGGAAACACACCCTGGTTAACACTAATATGGTTATATCTACACTAGGAACCCTTGCAGAAGTCTTAGACAACTACACAAAGATCGTGTCCATATAAGAAACTCAATGTGTGATGTGGCCATTACACTATTAGATATTGCAATTTTTCACATTCTCTTTGTCAGAAAAAAAAGAATGTAGTAACATGTATTGCAGCTATGAAAAGTCTGGTTGGTAACCAAATACGACATATATTTAATTAAAATATATTGCCTTTTCCATTTAAAAAGTGCACGCAGGATTAATAAAGGTATCTGAATCTCAAACTGAATTAATGGCCTGTCTGTTGTTACTGTTGTTTAATCATTTGCTTTCATGCTGATATTAAAAACAGTTTCTCCAGCCTGCCACCTTCAGTTTCAAAGTTTTGCTTGGCTGGATCTGGGATTATTTGAATAACAAGGCATGAACAGAATTATATAAATATGTTTGCATATGAGAACCTTATTTTTAACACATCTTGACACAATGTGAAAGTTTAAGCCAACTACAATATTCACCTCTCTGGTCATTTGAGATCCCACCTCTACCAACACAATGGAAGAAATTTAGCAACATTACCTTGAATAGCTCATAGATTCACAATAGCTTGTTTTACCAGCAAAGCAGGTTAATAAAAAAAAAAAGTTGTTTCACTCTTGCAAGAATAGTCCTTTGTGTCCTCTCTATATTTTTACAGGGAGTATGAATCAGGTTGTTGAGGTCATGGTTCTGTGCCTGAAGTGTCAAGTCTCATTGTGGGGCCTCCAAATTGAATGGAGACCTCTTTGGATTAAATGGATGCTTCTGAGATAATCTTGATTTACACACGTGTGCATCATAGCCATAGATGATGGTATGCTCTTATTCAGGTGTAGTTTTATGCAGAAAAACCCTATGTTTGTGCTGTGTGTTGAGGCTAACATTTTACTCTTAAAATATCATTCCAAAGCCAGTTTAAAGGCTTCCTTCTCCTTGAGCTAAATAAATGTTAATCCCTCTCTATATAAGCTGTTTAACTTAAGAAGCCCATTCATTAACCACTCGTTGGTAATTAATTCAAAGCTGAATTTGTCTTTATGAGCTGGGGTTTTATTTTGAGTTTACACAGGTTTGTCCTGAGTGCTAAGAGAGCACAGATGTCTTAAGAAAACAAAAATAGATCAAATCTGAAAATGTTTTTGCCATGCACATTCTTAGGCACTCTGTGCAGGCTTGAGGTTGCCTGCCAAATGTGATTTCAGAAGAGGCCTGGAAGAAATGTCAAATTCTGTTCTGTCTTTTGTTCATTTCTTCCTTCAAGGGAAGTTTGGGTGCTTTTGTATAGGAAGGGAAAGTTTTATAAATGAAACAGAAAATTGGCTCCATTTGCACAAATTGACCATTATCCAAATGGCATCTTCTTGTTGAAGCCAAATTTTGAAGGCATTCTCATAACTGAGTTGCTCCTTGAGCCTCATATCTCATTATCATAAGATCATTTAAATAACAATAAAAAGCTTGTATATTTAACCTTGACATAGTACAATCAACTCAGGGCCAGCTTTGCCTGCTACATATATGAACAGGAGGGGGAAAGTCAGTTCTGAGAGCACACTCTAAACAGTTCAAAAGCCATTGACAAGCCCCTCTCTGCTACATCTGGCACATTAACAGATGTTGTTTCAAACAAGTCAAGAATCCACAATAGATCAGTTAACGTAGATGCCAGATGATTGCCATTTTTTCTTGTCCGTTGGGTTCAGGATGATGAAATCCATTGTGTGAGAGACTGAATTTGCTGTGACTCTACAGGAAATAGGGTTGTAGTGGACTGTTCAGTGTGTAGTAGCAGCAGCAAAAAAAAGCTTAACAGTGTTGGGAGTTTCTGGTGGTGGGGGGTGGGATTAAAAATAGAAATGGCAAGTGCCGAAATGACTCTGATAAATACACAGAGCTGTCTCATTTAAAATACTGCACACAGGTTTGGCCACCTCACCTCAAAGAGGATACTGTAGAGCTGTAAAAGGTTCAGAAAACTGCAGCTAAAAGAATCCAGAGGCTGAGTCTGCCTTCTTATGTCAAATTTCAATATTTATTTATTTTGTAGTTTAGAAACAAAGTCTCTGGGGAGGGAATTATGAGAGAGTTTTTTTCAATTAGTGGGCTCAGGAGTACTGAGCCGACCAATTAAATGGTTTTGGCTATAGTTTCAAAAAAAAACAAAACCAAAAGGGAAATAATAATTCATAAAATGCATACTAAACTTCCCATCACCAAATATGGGGATGACTATTAACTACATAACTTGGAAAGGAGATTTGAAATCCATAGACATTTGATACTGGGAACAACTGAACCTCCGGATATACCTTTTAATGCTGATATTCAGGACATACAATTAAAGAGTTGAAAGGTACATTGGACATCATCTAGTCCACACCCTGCTCATTGTAGGATCTGCAATTTAGGACACAACTGCAGCAAGTGAGCAAGACAGGCCACTGTCTCAGCACCAAAGAGAGTTCTGGGCGAGAAACTATTTGAGCCTTTGCCTCCTGTCCACCTCTCCTACACTCCACTCCTCTTTGTGGGAGTACAAACCACTCTTAAAGGGCCAACCACCCGACTTGAATCTTTGTTAAATTCTCAAAAATAAAATTGAAAAATAAACAAATAAAAACCCTTATTATAAAGTTCCTAAGCATAAACCACTTAAAAGCAGATTAACTGGGTGTACAACCTTTGTCTGAGACTACTAATAAAAATTCAAGTACCCCAAAGTGATTATTATATTAGGAACACTCTAGCCTGGAAAGCATCAATCTTCACCAGTCTGCTGAGATTCAGTGCTTGCAAAGTTACTGTAACTCTGCCCAGGGAAGATTGATTTCAAACCATTCCATCTAAGGAAAATGGATCACCTAATGTCATTTCGATGTCAGGTAACTGGCATGTGATTGACAGGTGGGCAATCCTATACACTCATCAAAGTTGGCACCTGGTGAGGGAATTAAGGCTCTGGCCTGCAAATATCCACTCCTTGATATATAGCAACCCACTCCTTCTGAGCCGGGTAGTTCATTGATATTTCTGAATGTTAGGTAGAAGTTTCATATGAATCTCCAGAAAGTATGTAGGGCAAGTGGACTTAGTTGCTGTGGAAGTGAATCTGCAAATCTAAGCTTTCTTCCCCTGGGGAGGTTCTCCAGCTGGTACCTCCCACTGCTCCTGTGCATCCATGAGATTCTGGTTCTGAAGATATTGTGTCAGATGCCAATATTATTTTTGGTCGTTAGCCAGCCTACAGTACAGCTACAACCTCACTGTCTTCTCTTCAGGTGCCATGTTGGAGCAGGTCTAATGCTGGCCTAACTATTCTGAGGGCAAAGCTACTAGCTAAGGGTATGGCCCTGCAATAGGTCCGTGATTTCACAAGAAAGAAAGAAAGAAAGAAAGAAAGAAAGAAAGAAAGAAGGAGAAGTGATGGGCAGAGTTGCTTATTATTAGACAGATAAAGTGAAGCTTATGCCTCAGGTTTGAAGTGTTGTGAAATGGCAGGAAATTGTTAGTTATTTAATTTATTATTGCTGAATTTTTAGTTCTGGACGGGAGGCATTTGTGATAATTTTCTGCCTCAGGTGCCAAAATAACTTGACTGGACTTGGGTCCTGTGCTTTAACCAGGTGATTAAGTGGCACAAAACCATGGTTGAGGTGACCCTTATCTTGTGGTTCCTGCTTTCAGATATTACTATAGCAGTATAGAATATTATTACCAGTGATAAGTGGCTTCGCATTGCTAGTGACATGTATAAACAGCTTTGGGGTTGAATGTTTGTTTGGGTAAAGCGATTGGAGATCAAGATGTAGCATTCCACAGAGGGAATAAATCTTGTTCAGCCATTGCCCAGCCATTGATTCTTTAGCAGACATTCCCTTTTATATACGTATACTTGGCTGGTAAGCAGCCATGCACATTTCAGGACCCTCTGTATAAAACATTCAGGCTTGAGCCAAAGTTTCTCAGTGTCTCTGCAATTTAGATTGTGACTACAAAATTCATGAAAATATTTTTATGTGGAAGCGATGTGATTCAGTTTTGTTGATGTCACTGGTCAGTTCCTGTAGATTTCAACCGACCTTGGATCAGGCCAGGCTATCTTGCTGAAGTTTAAGAATGCTGTTTGTTTTGCATGCATCGCTGATGTTTCACACCATTTCGCCCTTGACTTTACAAGGCAGAGGGCTGATGGAAACGTGCAGTGTGCCAGTCCCACCTGTTTTATCATGTTCTAACTCTCCAAGCAATAAGTTTCAGTAAAACAGTTTCCAGGCAGCAAAATGCGGGGAAAGGTCATTCGTTGCTCCTGCCTTTCTAACTCAGGTGTTTTATCATTTTTACTGAACACATGTTCCTCATTAGAGATCATGTGTTCCCAATGCAAACATGGCTAGAGGGTTTCCAACAAAGCAGTTGTGCTGAATTGGCTCAATGTTAAATAGTCATGGCTTGCTCCTTTGTAAGAATCACACACACTCTCTCCACATGGATTAATTTAGCTTTCAAGAATATATTACACTACATCTCTCAAGGACTGTAGATAAAGCAGCTGCCTTCAGTGGGCCCCTGTCTTCCGTGCCTAGCTTTGGGAATGGAAGGGCCCACTTACAATACAAGGGGTGGGGTAGGGAAAGGGATAGCATTTTCCTGGCAGGGGTGACACGGTTCCCTACCTACTGCCTTCAGGCTATGGCCAGAAGCTGTGAGGGAGTGGTCTAAATGCTAGCATGTAGTTGCTGGAAGTGTTCTGAACTCCCAGTGGCCAACCAAATGCCCATGGGGGAAAACCAGCCAGATGGGCAGTGAATAAATATCATCATCATCATCATAATCAACAGATAGTATTATTCAGATAATATTATTCAGATAATAATATTATTATTTGAAGCAGAACCTGAGCCCAACAGCTTGAACCTGAGCTCTCCACCTACAGTTCATAACAACAGGTATTTAGAGACAGACTGCCTCCGACAATGGAGGGACCACAGGTTCCCCACCTATTGCCTACCTCCAAAGCCCACCTTCACTGGAAAGAAAGGATTTATTAAGTTGACGTAACTGTCCAATTGGCATGTGAACATGGTCAAAGGTTGTACTTGTTATACTTTTTTGCATCCTTCTGTGTGTGTCTCCTTGTTGAGAGCCTGCATTCAATAATTGCATTAACCCAAATGAAATTGTTTAGGCAAATATTCCTTCAGAGCATACAGAGCAGCCTCTTGAGGACGGTGCATTGTAAGGCTTCCAATTATTCAGTATCATCATCACTGCTATAGGGGAGTCTGCTTTCTGTCTGTTCCCTTTCTTTCTTCAACTTTTTCTTTGAAGATTGAACTGTATGATAGTTGACATACAGCCCATATATTGTATCCTCCCTCTGTTGTAGGTGATTGTTGCTAGAAGGAATGTTTTTTATACTGCAGATTGCCTGCTTTATTTTTCTAATATATAAATGTACCTGATCAAAGGGAATCAAGTCACAATCTGCCTTTCTGGAGAGATCTTATATTTACCAGTAACGAGATCTTACTGCAGAAACACTCCCTAAAATGTTTACAATTGTTTTTTTCACAGATTATTGCATCCTAAGAAAGTGACAGAAGCCTTTTTTTTTTGGATCTACATGTGTTAGGGAATGTTGACATACTAAATTAGGCAGCTTCCAGTGTAAGCCAGCAGCGGCTGTCTGTCAAGCTACCAGTTTAAAACCATTGCCAAGCATAAGTGAATTTAAGTAGATGGGTACAAGAGTGGTTTCATTTTCTCCTGCCTTTTTTCTTTTTACCTTATATGCTTGCTGCCTCCAAGGAGCCTCCAAGGTGTCAGGAAGCTGCGCCAAGCTAGAAACCCATGAAAACCAGCTGTTCAGAAAGAAAGGGTGGTGGTGCCATTTCTCATGCAGAAGCTTGGAGTGGAAGGCTTTGAAACGAAACCAGAATGATGCTAACCAAATGCCTCTCACTTAGCCCTATGTAGTGGAGCTCTGCATCCTTTTAGTGTTGTTGTTGTTATTATTATTATTTAAATGTGGTGATGCTTTGCTTAGCTGGCGCTCTGGATTTTCTTGGAAGACTGTATGGTTCCCACTTCCTTGAAGATCCTCCACCCTTCCCTTCCTTTCATTCTTTGAACTTCAGATGGACTTGCTTTTAGCATGGTTAACATCAACTTCCTGTTTTGTTTAACTTTCATCACTGTCACTAGCCAGCCAGGGAATGCACTTCAGTGCCAATGATTTTAATAGGCTTCCCAAGAAAGAGCAGAGAACACACACAAAGTGGTTCTGGTACATAGACAAATCGTGCTTAAATCTTGCCTGTGGCAGGAAGGTGTGAATAGTGTGATAGGGAAAGTAACAGATATGTAAGAGATAGTTACATACACAATGCCTGCATTAGGATTGTTTCTGAAATCTTCATTATTGCTTACTTCCGCAACTTATACGTTTTCACTAACATAAAAGTTTGCCTGCTCTTGGAGACTAGAGAATAGTCATTCCATGCACAGCAAACTGACAGGCATAAGTTTAGTGGAACTGGTAAATCTGGCAACCTGATAAATGAAGGAATAAGACACCAGGAACTCTCAGAACTCATCCTTTGTTTTCTGTGTTCTTTCCCTTTTTCTCTTCTTGAACACATTATATAGTGGCAGAAAAAGTTCACAAAAAGGGGATTATCAGAATGTCTATCCCAGATGGTGAATGAGTGGGTCTTGAATAATTGAAACAATGTGTAATTACTGTATGAAGAAATGCAACGTGACTGTCAGTTTTTAATTTTGTCTTAAATCACAAAGAAACAAGTTGAAGCATAGGTGCCACAAGCGACACATGTAGTGATGGTTTGTGACATGCCTGGACTGGAGAATAATTTAATACCTCACTCACTTGCCTCTCTGATTCTGCACTGGAACCTGCACCCAGTTCAGGAGGTTAAAGGCCATACCAAAGCATGTTTCCTGTGGTGTGCACTTGAGTGGCACTCACCTTAATTAGGGACATGTAAGAAATGCTTTCTATCTTAGACCCCATCACAGATGAATGAAGCAATGCCTTCTGGGACAGTAAATTTCCAAGTTACATAGGTTTAGGAAGTTAAACAATCCCCAAAAAACATCCCCTGTACTGTGCCTCTAGAACCCATGGAGGCATTTGGAATCTAAACCCAAGATGGATACATGTTTTGAGTTAAAAATGTGTTGGAGCAATCTGGAAATGCAAAAGCCTGTAAATAACTACATTCTTATTTGCCCCTTAGTTTGGGGAGGTGCGAATCAGGTCACTTCATATCAGAATTGACAAAGGCTTAATTGCTCAAGCGTCCCTACATTAGTTTAGTTTTCTTTTTGGCAGTCATGCTGAAAAAGTTCAGGACTATTTTTGTGATTATTATCTAAGAGGTTTCTTCCTTCCCTTACCTCCAGTTTGTTTATATATTGAATACACACACAACCAAACCCTGCTTACAGTTGTATGGGCTGAAAGCCAATGATAGAAGACAAGCTCTTCCCAGAAGGGAGAGGGTGTGTGTGTGTGTGTGTGTGTGGTGTGCCCACCAAAATATATCCACCTTTGTTTTCCTAATTAGATAAGCGATGCCCCAAAGGGACTGCTGTTTTCTAGTAAACTGCACATACAGCACTCTCACTGTTCCTATTAAACTCCTAGTGACCACAATATTATAAAAATATTATTCTGGACAGAAATACACCAGCAGGGACGGTTGCTGCAAAAGGGGAAACTAATACAAAAAAGTTATATAAATCTTACATTCTTACATAAATATTTTAAAAGACTTGACTGAAAGCAGCATTGGGAACATGACAATAATGGTATTTTTAAAACTAAAATAAAATTGTTGCTGGGAGCAGATGGTATTTTTTATTTTTATAACCATATACAGTATTTTTGTCCTAACAACAAAGTAGCAAATTACCACTTCTTCAAAACCTGTATGGAAGTGGGATAGGAGAGAAAGTTTCTCTGGACCCAAACTTTCCAGAAGTGTGGCTTTAGGGGTTATATTAAATTATGCACATTGGTGAGCTCCCTGAGGCATTACTTTGAGACTGAAGGGGTATTTACCTAGAATGGACCTTGTTGCTCTTTGGTTTCAGGGAGTCAAGGGCCTTTTCGGTAGTGGCACCCACCCTGTGGAACGCCCTCCCATCAGATGTCAAAGAAATAAACAACTATCTGACATTTAGAAGACATCTGAAGGCAGTCCTGTTTAGGGAAGTTTTTAATGACCGATGTTTTAATGTATTTTTAATCTCTTGTTGGTGTATAAGTAATAAATCATCATCTTCATCATCATCAAGGCAAGAGCTCATCCACATGGACCTGCCTCATCCATATGGGACTGCTTGACTTGGGGGCAGGGGTGACTCCTACACTCCTTTGCACTCCTTTGATGTATGGCCTGTGTAGAGGAAACTAGAATGGACTAGATAGCTGCCACAGAGCCAGAGTGGGGTCATCTAAAAAGGGTTTCTAGGAGGCAGTGGTTGCATTAGCATGTCCCCAGTAAGCCAGGGTGCTGGGTTTGTATGGCTTACTGGGAATACACAGGGTAGTCATGCACACATTTCAATCGCTCCCATGCTGCTTCTACGATGCAATGAGTGAAAGAAGCAAATCAGGAAGTTGTAATCAGGCTTAGTTTATGTGCCATCCCAAATCCAGGAGCAAAGCTTGTTGTTGTTTAGTCGTGTCCGACTCTTCGTGACCCCATGGACGCCAGGCACTCCTGTCTTCCACTGCCTCCCGCAGTTTGGTCAAACTCATGCTGGTAGCTTTGAGAACACTATCCAACCATCTCGTCCTCTGTCGTCCCCTTCTCCTTGTGCCCTCCATCTTTCCCAACATCAGGGTCTTTTCCAGGGAGTCTTCTCTTCTCATGAGGTGGCCAAAGTACTGGAGCCTCAGCTTCACGAACTGTCCTTCCAGTGAGCACTCAGGGCTGATTTCCTTAAGAATGGAGAGGTTTGAGCTTCTTGCAGTCCATGGGACTCTCAAGAGTCTCCTCCAGCACCATAATTCAAAAGCATCAATTCTTCAGTGATCAGCCTTCATGAGCCAGGGTTCCTAACCCAACAACAAACCATGGTAAAGTTGGTCAGCTTTGCTGCCTAGTTTAGAAGGAACAGACCCAACTTTGGTTTGGACACCATTAGGATAAACAAATTAAAGTTAGAAATTCAAATTCTGATCCAAGGAACTCTGCATTTTTGGCATATACTAGAGCAGTGTTTCCCAACCTTTTTTGGGCAAAGGCACACTTGTTTCATGAAAAAAATCTCGAGGCACACCACCATGCCAGATGGGGAAAGGTCACTTTTTACTTATGTAAAAATAAATAAATAGTAACAGCATAGAAGGCAATGGTTAGGCTAGCATCCCTCTTCCAAATATGCTAGGTTTTTATTTGCAGGGACTGTTCTACATGGGAAAGCATTCAGCACTGTCATTCTCCCATCTGCCATCTGAATTGGTATTATTCTGGGTCAACTTACTCTGCTGCATGTGTAGATGAGGCCTTATTAACATTTAAGCTGAGAAAAGTATGACGTTTCAGTAGACAGTCTGCAAAATGGCACCAAGTGTGGGGGAGGGGGCAGAACAGGTTTCAGATACAGGATATTAAGCATACACGTACCTCAGATTGAACTGGTTGCTTGCTTTGCAAGTTTTCATTTCCCAAATGACTGCCTTGGCAAGCGCAATACCTGCCAGGCTCAACGCCGGTCTCGCGCTGCCGCTTCCCGCGCTCTCAAGGTCCCAGGAGGAGGAAGGCGTGAAGAGAATCCCGAAGGCGCGAAAACCTCGCGCATGCGCAGGCCTTCCGCCTGCGACAGCCCAGTAGGCCGGCCTAGCCTAGCCGTGCGGCAAGAGCGGCAAGAGCAATCAAGAGCTAGCGTGCGGCAAGAGCAGTCAAGAGCTAGCGTGCGGCAGAGCGGCGATGGGATGTGGGAGGGAGCTCGCTCCTCGCCGCCGCCGCCCCGCCTCTCGCCGCCCGACTCGCCCGCCTCCCTCCCACAGCACACCAGACAACGTCTCGCGGCACACTAGTGTGCCGCGGAACACCGGTTGGGAAACACTGTACTAGAGGAAGAATTTGGTACCAAATGCAGGTTAAATCCTTTCTTACACAGTGGACACCACCCTTTCTATAACAATGTCATGTGGGTTAGGAGTGAGCAAGTAGGTCATCCACACCTATCATGCACAGTGGAGACTGGGCCATTGGGGCAAAGGATGCCCTGCCCCACCAATCTCAGTCTGCCAAGGGACAGCCCCACTTCCAGTCAGGGGTGACTCTTCCTATTGTTGACTGTGGCTCCACCTACAGTTTGTCTCCCTGCTTTCCACCCCACCAGTCCAATTGGGCACCAGCTACCATTGGTCATGTGTGAGAGGGAAATCTTGCCCACCCCTAGGATCTCTCAAAAACTGTTAGGCTACAGCAGTGATTTAAGACATTTTCCCCAAATTACAGTGTACTTGCTAGCCTTTCTGTACTGACTGCTGCTCTAATATGTTTTAATTAAAGCTGGATAACCATAAAGCTTCCATCTTCATCTCATTTTAGGGAGAACATTATTACAGGATGATGCAGAAAGTACAGAGCCCAAGTAGTTTTGAAGCCACTGGAATAATTTAACTTTCAGGTCGGTTCTTACAAAGTTATGAAACTAACTATACTGGCTACTCCTCATAAAGCTCTATGGCTGAATTTTGGAAGGAGCTTCTGGCAGAAACCAGGATGGATCTGTATATTGAGCTGGTGTAAATCCACTGGTGATGCTGATTTTTTACAGTAGCAGAAGTTCCAATAAGATGTTATTCCTTTCTAGGGGACCAAGAGGAGGTAGGCATTAACAGAAGTTGTGAGATCTTTGCACTCTGTATTGCAAATTGTGTCGACATTAAAGAGACCCAAAGTGTGTTCTCAGTTGTTTTCTGCATATTTAATGCATTTATATCCCGCCCTTATCCTAGAGAGCTCAAGGTTCCCCTGTTTTAGCCTCACAACAAACCTATGAGGAAGATTAGGCTGAGAGATAGTAAATAGCTTCATGGCTCAGTGGAGATTTGAGTCTCCTGAATCTTAGTCCAACACTAACCACTACACCACACTGAATCTCCACTACAATGAAGCAGTCTTACATGACATTACAACCAAGCCTTATCAAAGGATCTTACAATGGCTAATGGTTTGTCTTTTTATGTTTCCTTTATGCCCCGTGAACTGGGGACTTATGCATGTTTGCCGTGGTTGGATCCACGAGTCCTCAATCCTTGGTCCCGTCCCCCCCAGAATCCATCCATCCTTCCTTCCTTCCTCTTTTGTGAGATGCCTTTGCAATCATTCTAATGCCAAAATACTATCTTCCCCTTCCCCTACCACTGCTACTGATTATTGCCAACAGTCACAGACTTCCCAGTTTATTTGAGACTTGTCTTTCTCCTACCAAACTGCCACTGCAGTGTCAGATCCTTAGTTCCAGAAGTTTTTATACATACCTAACTACTTAAATCAGAGGTAGTCAACCTTTTTATACCTACCGGCCACTAATGCATTTTTCTTGATGGTAAAATTTCCTTACCACCCACCAGTGCTTGATGGAAGGTAGAACCCCCTACCACCCACCTAGAATCCTGAAACGCCCACTAGTGGGTGGTAGGGACCAGGTTGACAACCCTTGGCATAAACAGTTTTTAGGCCCACTGTTTGAGAACTTGGGTGCACTATGGAAATTATTGTTATTTTTTTTGTCCATCAGGAAGAAATATCCATACTTTTAACCAATGTGAATGGTGTTATTCCTTGGATAGTAAGTTTTAAAAAACTTCAATTATTAGTTCTGTATTAAATATTTTCTCTTGGGTTTGGGGTCCTTCTTCTTTTCTTAGAAAGCTCCTAACACACTAGTTAATTGCGACCTTGGTGTTGCAGTGCCTCTTTACTGCTTTCTCCTGTGCTCTGTTGCCCTCTTCTCCTTTGCTGCAAGGACTGTTCCACCCCTCAGCTGACCTCTGTGTGAAGCAGCTCAGTCAACAAAAGAAGCATACAATAGTTGGCTGCAGACCCATCAGATTTTGTTCCTTTCATAGGCAAGAATAATATTCCTCCAAACTGCACATTTTGCGAATACATTTTCTTTACCTGGGTTTAAGTATAATTTCTGTGTCCCCTCTCCTTAGTTGAATCGAACAGGGCACACCTTGTGCAGAAAGTTATTGTTCTGATGGGAATACTATTCGACTGGGCGAGTGAGATGGTTTAGGATTAGGTAATGTAATAGAAGCAGTGTAGGGGGGATGCAGACCAACTATTTGGTGAAGCAACAGTTCTTAGATTATTTTTAGCCTACTGATGAATGGGTTTCTGAATGGTTTCGGTGCTAAATATATATTTAAGTATACTTTCCTGGTATATTTTGCAGAAGGTGCTTTGCTGACACAAAGAAATCTGGGCAGTAAGTTAATTTCTGAAATGGGGAGATGCACTAGTACACAGAGAGGATGCGGCTTTCAACTTTGGCAAAAACAAATGCCTATGAATTCTTGTTGTCTGCTTACTTTCTATCTGAAATCTGGGCAAGGTTGTGTTGTCTGTTTCTGAGAAAGATCGACTTAATATGTATTAAGCTTTGCCATAGTAGCAGAGGAAGGGAGAGTACAAAGGTTACGGAAAACAAAACATTAATTTTCTTGACCAGCTGTGTTACAAGCAAAGTGCAGCTTATTTATAACCATGGCGTACTGTTCATTAATCAAGTCTTTTCTCCACCAATGCCTTTAATGAGAACTATTAAATGTTTTCATGTTGTATTCATCATTGCCATCTGATTTAAAAAGCAAAACAAAACACAGCAGTCTCCCTTTTTAGGACCTGTGCTTTTCAACTGCAGGGTTTTTAAAAAAAACAACACAGAGGGATAGGGAAGAAAAACATTATTAGGTATGCTTAAAATCTTTTGCAGGATTTTGTGTAATAGGAAAGGGGACTTGTAAATCACACTTGCATGCTTTCTTCACGTTCCTATAAAACTGGCCCTGGATTGGTCAAACTTGGAAACTCTCAAGTCTCATTTAAGGACATGTAAAATAATCAAGAAATAATGAAGCAAAATAGAAAACAATTGATAAGCAGGTGGCTGGCTGACAATGCTTATATGCAGTCCATTTTGAGACTCTTAAAAAATTGTATGATCACAAAATGGTGCCCTAGTTATAGTATCCAAAAGGCAGTAAGCCAGATTCATGTAAGATAAGGGTCTCACTACAAATTTTTTGTCTGCTTAACACCTACATCCCTACTCTTTCATCTAGCTAACTCTCCAAGTAACCTGGTATTCTCTGTGTACACACACACACACACACACACACACACACACACACTTTCACACTCAGTAGTTCAGGATACACACAGTTCTGTGTCCTACTGAGATTGAAATCTACCTAGCATATGCTCCACAAGCTACATCAGCTACTTGGAAGCAGTCCATGCATTCAGGAGAACAGCCCATTCCCAGATGAAGAATATAATGGTTTGTCCAGTCTGCACATTCTATACGACAACTTTTAACAGGCAAGAATCGTTTAGTAATGGAATAGCTTTAGTGAGTCCACAGTCATGTGGCTCTCTGCCTGATTTCCAAATGAGAAAATGTTACAGTCAGTTGCTGTGCAGATCCCTATAAGTAATACGCCTTTGTCAAGTGCACATTGAGACATTGAAATCTGGAGGCCAGTTAATTTATGTGAGAAGGATTTATAAGAAGCAATGGTGAAGTCAGTGTGTGTGTGTGTGTGTGTGTGTGTGTGTGTGTGTGTGTGTAATATTACCCCAAGGCTTGCCTCGTCTTTAACTGCTAATCAGAGACTGGATTCAGTTGATAATTCTGTTTTTCTCTAAATAAAAAAATTCCTTCCAGTAGCACCTTAAAGACCAACTAAGTTAGTTCTTGGTATGAGCTTTCGTGTGCATGCACACTTCTTCAGATACACAGTTCTTCTGTTTTTCTCTGTCAAGGTTGCTTAATAACAGAATTGTTTATTTATCCTGCATCTAAAGAAACAACTGAATTCCTGCTGATTCCCATTATTTTCCATGGGCCATTATTTCATTCCACTTCAACATTTTTAAATGTTTTAATCCATACTTAGGCCAGATCCTGGCCTCTGTTTAGTCTGGCTTCATTACAGCCCCACTGCACTGATGTCCCCAGGGTTGCTACACATTTACACCCTTCATATCTGTGCTCAAAGTATTGCTTCCCAGCAGCTTTCTCGGGTTTGCAAGTCTCCTTGCACGTTCTAACTCTTTTTGACCTACTCGACTGTTCTGAATGAGTTCATTATTCTCATTCTTTCAGTTCTGCGCTTTGCCAATGGTTACTTTACAATATCAGCAGTCTGAGGTTGTCTGGGAGCCAGCTCAAATTGTTTGATTTCATGTTCCAAGGCCAAGTGTTTTCAATGAAGATTTCATTTTAATAATGGAAAATAAGGGCAATAGTCAATAGAAGTCAATGAAAGAAGTAAAGAATTTGACCCTGCAGAAGCCATTTAACCCTCTGAAGAGAGATGCTTTGAATAAAGCTTTTGGAGAGAGAGACTTTTATGAACACTTAATCTTTCTCCTCTTGCGGGTTATCTGTAAGGCTACAGTTTCCTATCTACTCAAAATGTCTCTCCCCCGCCCCCCGCCCCCCACCACG
Organism: Podarcis vaucheri; assembly: GCF_965113315.1. Taxonomy (NCBI): domain Eukaryota; kingdom Metazoa; phylum Chordata; class Lepidosauria; order Squamata; family Lacertidae; genus Podarcis; species Podarcis vaucheri. Next base: position 58,197,586 of record NC_138763.1, read on the forward strand.
CCGCTCGGTTAGCTTGAGTAGTTTGGTTGATTGTCTTGGTCAAGCTGAACAATTAATGCCACCAAGCCTGAACTTCGTCACGTATGAAGGCCCACCTTGTATTGATGTCTGTCTGGAACTGCCAAGGTAGAGAAGGGTTTTCAGTCACTATCTGGTAGGCCCACATATGTTATTTTTTACCTGCAAGGACAGAAGACTATAACTTGTGACACAGATAGCAGGGGTTTGTGGCACACCTTGACAGAAGCAAAGTGCTCCACGGGTCTATTTATCATAGGTATATTCTCCTTTCCAGCTTTACACTACAGACTGGTCCTCCATTCAGTATACCAGAAATAAAAACCATCCCAAAAGTAAGGTGTGCAAGTATGTGCACTGTAGCACACACACACTGACAGTGCATTTCTAAGCATATTTTTTTCAGAAGTAAGGCCCATTGTGCTCAAGGGGGCGGTTGCTCTGTAGGCTACATGTGCATAGGAGCCCAGCCTAATTTAGTGTGTGGCGCACTTGCCAAAATGTTTCTACCTTTGCATTAGGCAAAATAATGCACGTGAGTACACTACTTGGGGGGGGGGAGAGAGAGAATGGAATGAATAAATCTGTTCCCAGATTCAGCATTGCCTTGATTTGTCAGAAAGTGACTTAATTTCCCCCTACCTGTTCTCCCCCTACCTTGTGGCAACGTCATGATGGGTCTTACTGTAGTTTGACAATGACGTACATAAGCCCATTTAGTTTTCAAGAAGAAAATGCTGTGGTGGGAGCGAGCAGTCCCAAGGAGTTCCTAAGGCTCAGGCAGGTATCACCCTGTGCATTAAGCAAGAGGAAGATGTGAACTGGGGTGGAGCATTTCAGACAAATATGAGCTGTTGATGGAAAAGCAGAAGCTAGTATGTTTGTAGGCCAAATTCCAGAACTATTCACCACTAAAGGCTACTATCAACCTTACTAGCTGTTATTGTATACAACAGTAGATGCTAGGCAGGGCTGAGGGGAGCCTGTAATGTTATATTTGTGTCTAGCCACCCCTGACTTTCATTTTCCTTCCAAACCTGACCTTAGTTCAAAGTGGCCTTGAGGGTTCCTGTGCCACAAAAGTTTAGGATCTGTCAGCATTTCCACTGAAACCCCTCATTTTCAGGTTAGCGATTTAACCAAACGATGTGGTCTGGGCAGAAATGCAAATGTTGGAAGGCCAGCTACAGATTTCACATGATTTCTTTTTTCACAATCAATGCCTTATACACTTTCCCTTTATTATTGTGTGACACACACACACACACACACATACACACAAAATGAGCGATTTCAGGCATTCTCAGAGGTGCTGAATTGAGAGATCTAAACATAAGTGTTTGGATTATTAAAAAAGAAGAATTCCATGTTTGTTTTACAAGTGGGCCACACAAGAAAATTGCATAGCACACCAGTACACCTGTTTTGAAGTTGAAGAGAGAGGTTTACTACTGTTGTTAATAAACAAAGGATATACAAGGGATGTTTCTTGTGTGAGTCAGAAATCCAGTATCACACTATTAACTGTTGACTTACACTATTGGTATAATATGCTAGTATGGTTCTATATCCATTTGTTGAATTTCTGCCTGTCAGATAGCAAATAGTTTATTATCCAGACACACACACAAACACACACACACACACACACACCCTACCAAATGGTCAAAAGAAACCATTGACAAATGCCGAGGCTGGGGGGGGGGGGAGAGGAATACGTACCAAAGCTAGACCAAGTACAGTTTGGGCCATGCTGCTTCCTATTTACTTTCTAACAGTATTGTGTTGGACCAATAAGCTGGAATTGTATTTGCAAACAGACTGATTAACTGCAAGGATAAACACTGTATATTAAGACAGAGTCAGCAAAGATTTTGGAAAGGGAAGCCATGCCTTGCAAATCTCACCAAAGGATGTCACAAACATGTGGATAATGGAGATAGAGTTGATGCAGTCTTTGACAAGGGCCCTCATCAAAGACTCTCTAAAAATGAGAAATTGCCCTGGCATCAAAGGAAATGCCCTTTAGTGGATTAGCAGCTGGTTAAGAGATTAGGCAACAGATGGTAAGCATAAATGGGCAGTCTGTACAGTGGAAATAACTAAATAGTGGGATTCTCCAAGGATCTGTTCCTTCTTTAAAATGCACTAATGACCTAGAAATGAGAGAGAAAGTAGTGGCGAATGAATATTTGCAGTTGATAGCAAGTTGTTCAAGAAAATAAGACAGATTTTTCAGAAGGGGCTTGTTGTGTATTACCTCTTTAAGAGGTGAGCCCAGAATAGCTCCGAAATGGAGAGCAATGAAACACTAGCACAAAAATGTGAAATTAATGCAAATTAATAACAACAAATTTCTGGCCTGGCCTTGCATTGGAGACCAAGCTGACGTTAAGATGGGCTGTAAGTCAGAGCATCATCTTTGCATGCAGAAAGTCCCAGATTCAATCTCTTGTATCTCAAGGTTGGACTGGGAGAAACAGCTGTCTGAAATCCTGGAGAGTCACTGCCAGTCAGTGTAGAATGAGGTAGAGTATCTATGGCCCTTCCGAAGTTGTTGGACTCCCAACTCTCATTGGCTCTAACCAGCATAGTCCATGACCAGGGATGATGGGAGGTGTAATTCAGCAACATCAGAAGGACTGCAGGTTCCTCATCCCTGCTGTAGGCAATCCTGAATCCTAAATGGGCCAATGGTCAGACTTGGTATAAGGCAGCTTCCTGTCGTCCTACTAGTGGGTTCTTAACAGTTCAGCTTTGTGCTTCACATCACAGTAACCAATTTGAGTCTTCGAAGAATTGCAGTAAAGCTAGTCTAGTTTACAGAACTGTCCCTTTCCCAAATGAGTGGTTTTAAACTCAACAACAAGGAGTGGATCTGCTGACTTCACCTTTAGGCCCTAATGGGATAAAGGCATCACATAGCAGGTGCTTCAGAGTGTACAGAGAGAGAGGCAGAGGGAGAGGGGGAGAGAGAGCTTTAACGTGCCTTGAGCCTCTAGGATAATGCAATATTTTGTAGTTACCAGTAATTGAGATAAGCCTTTTGGTTTATTTTTAGCCTATTAATTGGTGCTTTTTCGTCCTCCAGCAGTCCATTAGTTTTCTGAGTGCTAATTAACTGGCAGATAAAAAATCCAATTTGTACTTGCTTCTAGTCTCAAAATTAATTAAAAGAAGGAGGTGCATGGGCCCAACGAAGGTAACTTGCTCAAGATATTCTTCTGCAACCAAAAACTTCCTTGTCTCTGGTGTGATGAATGTCTTCTTCTGAGCAGGTGAGGTTGATCCCTGACCTCCCTTAACTCAAAAGAAAGTTTTAGTAAGCAATATATATATCTTTATCTTCAGTCACCACATAATTATCTTTGCCGACCATTGATAACTAGTCTGCCATCATTCCTCCCCGGAAGTCCTCTTGTTATATCTTGAATTTCTGTTTTAAGCTATTTAAATTGTTTGGAGATTATACATACATATACCAAATTTGTTCAGTTCTTTGTGTGTGTTTTTAATGAAATAAAATTGGGGAAGAAATAAGTGCTGCAGCTCTGTACCATGAATCATAGAATTGTAGGACTGGAGGGTACCCCAAGTTTCAACAAGTACCCCTGTCAACAAGTAAAATCTCAGATATAATAACAACTGAGTTTATTTATTTGTTTGTGTGTTTTAACATAATGGGTTTTGTTCTAAGGAGTGAAGCTGAGCACAGTGCAAAGCATTCAGAGGGCTAGGCAATGAGGTCATAATTTTACCTCTCAATTTACTCTTTTTTTAAAAAAAAAGTGGGAACAGTCTTAGGAACATATGCTTTCCCCCTCCTTATACCACTTACCCTTTCTGCAGCAAATGCCCTGCTCCTGCTTTTCATATGATTAAGAGAAATGTCAGGAATTACCCGCAATATGGTCTGCTTTAAATGGTATAATTCAAGAACAGGTCAGTTCTTGAATTGAAGAACAACATCCTTGCCACTCTGGTTCCCAAACTCATGAGAAATCCATAGAATCGAAGAATAAAAGTTGTAGAGTTGGAAGGCAATCACATTTACAGAATCCCTGACAGATGGTCATTCAACCTGTTGAGAAACCTCCAATGAAGGAGAGTCCACCACCTTCCAATATAGTCTGTTCCACTGTCAAACAGCTTTTCAGAAGGGTCTTCATAAAGTTTAGTTGGAATTCTTGACATTTGAATCCATTGGTTCAGATCCTACCATCTGGAGCTGCAGAAAACAAGCTTGCCCTGTCTTCCATGTGATGTCAAAACCAATTGTGTTTTACAAAGCAAATTAATGAACTCTCTCCACTTCCGTATTGTTTTATTTATAGTCTACTGTATTTCATTAAAGATAGGTCAAACCTGCACACACACACACCCTCCAATAAACCCAGAACCCATGCACATTCCTGTTTCCTGGTGAGTTCACTGTCCAATTTAATTAATTAAAGAGTTTGGAGAAGAAAGGAAGCAAAATAAATAAAATTTAAAATTGCATTTAACAAAACAAGGTATCAGAAATTATTCAGCCTTATTCTCTGCTTGTTCCTCCTATTCCTTGATCAGTCTAGAGATATATCAAGACATTAGAGGTGTAATTAGATGTGTTGCTTATTCTTTGTACTGTAGCCAGTTTATATCACTCTGGACATTTCCCATCTGTTAGCCCAATTTAGTAGATCAACTTTAGAGGCAATAGGGCAAACAGTCCACTTGGTAACAGCTAAAATAGCACTGCATACATAGCAAGTGAGTCACAGTTGCCTTGCTCTGTCCTATTTTCTGTAAAAACACCGTGCTATGTAGGGAAGGTAATGCAACCTTTGGATTGTAGACAACTAAATTCTACTCAGAGTAAACCTGTTAAAATTAACAGGCCTAGGTAAGTCATGTCCATTAACTTCAGTGAGTCTACTAGCTTTGGAAGAAGACCAGAACCGGAAACCCTATTGTGGATGGATTTGGTGCAGTTAACCAAATACAAAATTGTGGATTGTAACAAAGTGCATTCCTCAAGGGCCATAGTCCAGACTTTGCTTGTTCCAGAAAAGGTTCCACCTCTGAATTCTGGCTCATGCAGAATGTTTCAAGGCAGCTTCTATCTCTGTTAACATTGTAAAGACTTGTCAAATCTTCTCTTACCTTCTGTTTAATTCCTACGCACATTTATGATGCTGAGCTTCCAAAGGGTTAGTTGATGGATGTTGCCCAGTGACTCACAGTTTCTGTTTGTTGGCTGACATAATCCATTAACTGCCTGAACTTACTGACTTCTGTGACAGCTGTGACAAAGGCACAGGTTTTGCCATGCCAAAGACTGCTGTGTGGTTTTTCCACCTGGAATTTCCTCCACCGGTACAAGGCTGGTATTGGACCTTTTGGCACCAATGGGGCATTGTTTTCAGTGGCCTTGCATACCTAGTTTCTCTCTTCCTCAGGAAAACATTTCTTGCCTTCACACCCACCCAGATTTCATCAGTCAGGTCTATTGTTTTGCAAGCTTTCTTGGCTCTCGTGACATCCACTTTTTATCACCTACACCTACACTGCTAACCCATAAATCCCCTGAACTCGGAATTTGAGGGAAGAGTAGAAGAGAACTTTAACACTGACAGGTTATGTCAAAATTTTCAACTAGGAACTCACATAGTCATCTGAATAGTTGGCTATCCTGCATGCTCTCATTCCATTCCTCGCATTTAGTCTTGCTGGAGGGAAAGTAGAGATGGCACTGCGCAGACAGTGGGGTTGTCCTTGCTTATAGACTCATCTTTTTGTCAGCCTTTCCCTTAGAATAATCTGCAACATTGCTCCTTGTAATGCTTTGTTTTTCCTTATTATCGTTGGTACCATATGTCATTTCTCCATCCTTGTTCCTGTGCTGCTCTTTATGCATTTTCACTACACACCTGTAAAGATCAGCACAGGAATAATAAGGGATAAGTGACACAAGGAGTGATAAATGGACTGCTTGAGATGCCAGATTGGGACATCTCCATTAGATTTACTCAGAATGATTTGGGTTGCTTGAATGACTTAAGTTAATTCGCATTGGTGTGGGTAACCAGAGGTTCAATTTCACTCCATTGTGAGAGAAATAATTTATGTTGCGTTTTTATTCCCTTTTTAGAACAAATGTTGCTCTTATTAATTGCTTTTTTTTATAAAAGTCATAAGGCCACAAGGTTATAATGGTTGGGAGATTTTTATCTGGGGCTGTTCTAATATTGTAAAAATGGAAAGGAAGAAACGATTTGTTAGAAAATGTAAAGGCAATAGTAAGGTAAGAATTGCAGGAGAAATAATTAAGACGAAAGTTTCCACCTAAACATTAGGAAGAACTTCCTGACAGTAAGAGCTGTTTGACAGTGGAATTTGCTGCCAAGGAGTGTGGTGGAGTCTCCTCCTTTGGAGGTCTTTAAGCAGAGGCTTGACAACCATATGTCAGGAGTGCTCTGATGGTGTTTCCTGCTTGGCAGGGGGTTGGACTCGATGGCCCTTGTGGTCTCTTCCAACTCTATGATTCTATGATTCTATGATTCTAATTCCCGTGCCAGTTGTCGGCAAGCCCTGACTGATAATGCAGCACTGGCATATTCAGTACCCATATCACCCAGGCAATTACCACAACGGGCAGCCTTCTTTACGCTTATTGAACATACATGGATGGGGAAATGTGTGGAATGGGAATTGATGTTGCATCTTTCTCCTGACTGGATGAAAAATTTCATTCACCCCATGTGGGGCCGGTCAAAAGAACTCGCTACACTTCGCGGCAAGTCAAATGGTCTTCCATGGTCTTTTGTAAAGTATGTTTCTTCCGAATTTTAATCTCCTTGCTGAATTTGTAAAGTTAGGTGTGAGAGCTGTTCTCCTTTATGGCTTGCTTACTTTTGTAAATTCTCTGTTATGAAAATAAGGCATTGGACTTCTCTGTCCCCATTTCCAGTGTGGTAAGTTGGTCTTCCCACTGAGATAACAGACCTGTGTCTATATACCGCTTCTGGCTGGAACTGGAGCTTTCATCCATACAAATGCATAAGCGATGTTATACCACTTTTAAGAATACATTCCAGCAAGGCAAAGGTACTTGAGGAGGATGCAGAGCAGGGATGATGAGGGGTGAGGCCCTAGAGAGGTTCCAATGGCCCTATTTGACCCCTGGACCTAGGTGTCCTGACACCTGCTTTGAAGGTTAACAACAGCATCTGGAAATAAAAGTGGCCAGATTGGCCATGGGAATAATGTTTGACCCTCACTCGGTGAGCCAGTTTGTACAGTTTACAGAAGTGAGTGTTGCATTTCTTAAGACTCACCCAGTAACTTATGTCCAGATTCAGAGGAGAGAGTGTAAGTAGCAAACATGGTGCCCTCTAGATCTTGTGGCATACAGCTCTCTTCACCCATTGCCATTGGCCATGCTGGCTGGGCTGATGTGAGTTAGAATCCAAAGCATTTTGTAAGTCACTACATTGGCTAGCCCTGCAGTAGGATATTATAATTATATTTACTGGCTAAGCCTGAAATTGGTGGTGGAGTGCATCAGAGGTGTGAAATAAAATTGAGTGCAATTGGTAACTCAGTGAGAGCTGAACTGTCTCCCACCTGATCTTAAAGGAAAATGTGCTTTGGTTTGTATAAATATCTCCCTAATTTGCTACAACCTTGGCACTTCACCTGAATAATTTTCCAGCAAAGGCCGAGATCTGGAATGCATCAGTCTTTCCATTACGATATACAATATCTTTATTGTCATTGTCCCATGTAGAATAATGAAATTGAAAAACTACATAAAACTACATAAAAACTACATAAAACTACCACAAAACTACATAAAACATTCAAAAACCCCTAAAACCCCATTCTGTTGATAGATAGAACAACTTTTTCCTCTGGGTGGCAAAGAGAATCTGTGTCCAGTTCAACATTGAATTAATACCCGGGCAGTAAAGGTTGTCAGTCCATAATTAGTTTAGGAAACTCCAAGTATAGTCTAGAGGTGTGAAGTTCAGGGGCATTCTGGGAATGTTTTTAGAGGCATTCATGTATGCATGCCGACCATTTCTCTGCTCAATATTGTTTCCTCAAATATCCTGGGGGCGGGGATATGCAGGTCTTCATGCCCCCCCCGCCCCGGCTTGAGGCTAAAACTGCTTGGGGGAAATGACCCAAGGAGAAAAAGTCCCTTCCTTCTGCTCTAGATTAAAGCTTCCTGCAGCTGCTTTTCAATTTTAAAAAAATGATGGGGCGGAAATGCTATGCACCACTGTTTTAAAACTGAGAGAGTTTCTATGAGCTTAGACATTGTAGAAATCCATGTGCATGGCTACGGCTGCTACTGCAGCAAACCACGGGGGTTTAAACGTTTGCGTGGTGTGTGGGTTTCAAAGCCTATATTTTTGGAAGCTGAAACAATATTTTGTTAGGTTTTACAGCAGAGCAGGGCCCAAGAGATACGGCATTTTTCTTTACTCAGAGCTTCATCCGACTTCACTAGGTTTGACATAGGCCTCCTTAGAAGATGCCCATGATTGTGCCCTCTGCAGAGTTTTTAGAGTTGATTACATAAAAATGGGGGCTGGGTGATTCAGCTCTGTAGTTTGTAAGGAATCAGGGCAGTGGGCAGCTTGAAAGTTGTTTGACATGGGAATGAACAGTTCTTTGCAAAATGCACTAGTGGGGGATGTGGGGGAAGTCATCTGGAGATTTTTTAAGAATTAGAATGCCTTAAGAGTAAATGTATGGAACATATACATTAATCCATTTTTGTTGCATTGGTCTGGTCAATGTCATCTCTAAATTACTCTTTTAAAAGAACTGTTTGTTGTCTTAGGCCAAATCCCTTTTCATCCAAAGTTTTTTAAAAAATTATTCTCCTGTTGTTCCTGGAGCTATAGAGTTGTTGATCTTTTTATTTTTTGTTATGAGAATCAAACCTATTCCATATGACACAAAACTTAATATAGTGAAGGGCATTTTAGTTTACAGTGGTACCTCGGGTTACATACGCTTAAGGTTACGTACGCTTCAGGTTACAGACTCCACTAACCCAGAAATAGTACCTCGGGTTAAGAACTTTGCTTCAGGATAAGAACAGAAATCGTGTTTCTGTGGTGTGGCCACAGTGGGAGGCCCCATTAGCTAAAGTGGTGCTTCAGGTTAAGAACAGTTTCAGGTTAAGAACAGACCTGCCCCAATTTTCTTCAATTTCAAATCAGTTTGTGATATGTGTATTTTTAAAACGCCCTCAAGGGGATGGGACAACTCCCTTATGAAGAAAGGTTGCGTTGGAGCTTTTTCCATTTAGATAAAAGGTATACAATGAGAGAGGTATACAATGGAGGTACGTATAGAAAATGATGCATGGCATTGACAAAGCGGATAGAGAAAGGTTTCTCTCCCTTTCTCATCACAACACTCTAACTCAGGGACATTCAAAGAAGCTGAATGCCAAGGGACTCAGGGCATACAAAAGAAAGTACCTGCTCACAAAACATATAGTTATATGGAATTCACTCCCACAAGTGGCAGTGATGGCCGCCAACTGTCAGGTGTGCATGTAGGAGCCAGGCTCTGTGGCCAATAGGACTTTGCAGGACTGGGGCCTTCCTAAGTTTGTTCTGAAGAGGCAAGGCGTGGCCTCACAGGTGAGGCCGATTGGTAACTCACAGCACCTGTTTGAGAGCCAGTGTGGTGTAGTGGTTAAGAGCGGTAGTCTCGTAATCTGGGGAACCGGGTTCGCGTCTCTGCTCCTCCACATGCAGCTGCTGGGTGACCTTGGGCTAGTCTTGGGCTAGTCACACTTCTTTGAAGTCTCTCAGCCCCACTCACCTCACAGAGTGTTTGTTGTGGGGGAGGAAGCGAAAGGAGAATGTTAGCCGCTTTGAGACTCCTTAAAGGGAGTGAAAGGCGGGATATCAAATCCAAACTCTTCTTCACCTGGTGGCAAGAGCTGGGAAAGGATATAAGGTCAGCATTTTGCTTTAGCTCTCTGCCACAGCAACATGTCTCCTGTCTTGCTGCGTTTGGTTCCTTGACTCCTTGCTCCCCTGACTTTGTGACTCCTTCCTTCTTGATCCTCGGACCCTTGGTTTTGTGACTCCTTGCTTCCTGACCCTTGGCTTCTTGACTCCCAGCCCTCTGACCCAGTGGCGTAGCGTGGGTTGTCAGCACCCGGGGCAAGGCAAGTAATTTGCGCCCCCTAACCCGTGGATTTGCGCCCCCTAACCCTAACCCCCAGATGTTGCGCCCGGTGCAGCCGCCCCCCCTGCACCCCCCACGCTACGCCACTGCTCTGACCCTCGGACTCTTGGCTTCCTGACTCCTGGCTTCTGGCCCCCCCATTCCTACTCCCACCCCGCCATCTTGCCCCTGGTCCTGACGTCCCCTGCTGGGACTTTGATCGCCCATGAACCAGACCATGACACCAACTTGGACAGCCTGAAAAGAAGTTTAGATAGCCTCCACTGTTGGGGCAGTATGCCTCTGAATGCCAGTTGCGGGAAACCCCGGGAGGGGAGAGTGCTGTTGCACTCGGGTCCTTCTTGCATGCTTCTCACAGGCATCTGGGTGACCACTGTGAGATCAGGATGCTGGACTAGATGGGCTATTGGCCTGATTCAGCAGGCCCTTCTTATGTTAACAATGCATATTGACTAGGGCGGTGCTTGGGAAGAGCGTTAGGAAAAATTCAGATTTTTCATTTGTTTCCATCAACTACCCGCACTCTGTGTTTCCATGTAATTGCTTTTACCATGGTTTTCCATATCATACAGGAACTATTTAAATATTATGGCATGTTGCTATGATTATAATTTTAATTATCACAAACATACTTGGAGTTTTTCATCTCTCTAATCTCATTATATGTCACTCTGTATTTTGGTTTAGTTTACTTTGCAACATGCTGTGCTCGCAGTGCAGATTGCAATTCCAGCATGTGAGTTACTAATCACCATGACTAAAGCTGCAGGCTGGACGAGGGGAGGCACTTAATTGCCTTCCAGAAACCCTTCAGTATTCTGAATGTAGAACTAGGAGCCAAGGATGGCTGAGCGTCTAATCTTAAATTATTCCATGGACTCCCTGAGCAGACTTGGAAAAGAAAATGCGTTTGGAAACATGCTGCTTAGACGCCTTCATATCATGGACTTTGCAACCTTAGGGTGGACAGCTTTGAGTACAGGGATGGGCTCAGAGTAAAGTTTCTTAAAAACTAACTCATACGCTTTTGCATATTTGTGGGTTGCAGTTTCAAAGTAAAGGCAAACATGCAAAGATTCTCTCTTTTTAAAGAAAGTGCTAAAGATACACCAACTCTCAATTGACACTTGCCGTTGTTTTTTAAAAAATCAGATGAAAGCTGTATGACAATCAAATACATGAATGGCCAGGTGTCTCTTAGCACCTGGGTACATTTCTCATATAGACCCTAAATGCTGAAAATGTTGCCCATGCCTATTTTAGCCCTTGTAAAAATCCTTAACTGGTAATGATCAGCAGCACATCCCTAGTTTTAATCCATTTAGGGATGAAGCCAAGCAGTGAACCAGAGAACCAAGAGCTTAGCCAGCACCCTGATGGTCTGCAGTCTCTGTTCAGCTGTGTAGAATTTAGCTACAGCTGACAGCATCTGTCCCACTCTGTTAAACACTTGAGTTCCGTAGCTGCAAATATAAAAGCTTTATTACCCTTTGGAAGATGTATTTCTTTAGCTTATAGGCACTTCCTGGCAAGACAGACTGCCTTTCTCCGCCTGCTTGTTCCCCCTCCACTACTGCCACAGCAAAGGACTGCTACTGCTTGGTGACTACTCCCTTTTTCTGTTCACCTAGGTTAGTCCTGCTGCAAAATGTACCAAGAGCCCTGCCTGAGAACTTGTATATAATTCCCTTATTGAGCCTGGTATGCTAACAGCACCTGTGTCGAACCTGAATCCCACAATCCAGGTCCAAAAGGCAATGCAGTGCCCATCTAAAAAGGATGCCCATGTAAAAGAAGATTCCCACATAACAGTGTTAGATCCAGATGACCAACCATTGAAATATAACCTCACATATTGGGTGGTAGCCAACATTGTGCAAGCATGTTTTCCCTTTCTCCTTTCCCCCTACAGATCCCTGCCCCCATCTGCTCCAGCGGGTCCCCCAACGCTCCCAAGCAGATATGATGGGCATGTTGGGGGCTACAGGGGCAGAGCTGAGTCCTGTTGTGTAAGTCTGTTTTGCTCTCAGATGGGCACAAGTGGAAGCCACCCATTGTTTGTGGAAACCTGTAGTATGGAAAGGTATAACACTTGCAACTTTCAATTGTGTTATTTTTTTTCAAGCAAATATCCTGCCTTACTGATGCTATCAGCACTACAGTTTATATGTATCTGCTGTAGATGAGCGTGCAACAAAAATTATTGCAAGCCCAGGTTAGGCACTTGTTACAATAAGCAAATCCTCATGTACCATGCTCATAGTAAATGATGTGGAAGAGAGCAGTGGGTTTTCCTTGATTCAGCTCTTTGATCTTCCAGTGTTTCTGAAATATGAGTGCTCCGTTGAGCAAAAGCCTAATATATATTTTGACAGGTTAGACTGAAGCCATGTTTTATTTGTTTAGAAGTCCCTTAATAATGGATAAAACAAATAAAAATTGAGAACTTTTTCTAGTGTGGAATGTTAAGCTTGCCTTCTTAATCCATCTTTTCCCCATGGGGCTTTTTCCTACTATGGCTACAACTTCTGTCATTTAAACTATGAAGGATATGTCATTTCTTATTGACCCTCACCTCAACTATGGACACACACATAGAGAGAAATAGATAGCAGAAATGCCAGGTCCTTTTCCAGGCTTTGTCCAGCCCTGCAGAGGTATCCCAAGTATCCCAAATGTCAAACGCTAAACTCATGCAATGCTGCCCATAAGCACTGCTTCAGCCTTTAAAATGGAGACAGGGCCTACAGAGGCACTGCCTGTTTTTATGCCAATATATTTATTTTATCACTTTAATTTACTATAATATTTATGTCCTTCATGTCCAGCCTGTAATGATATGTTCAGGGTGGCTAGAGGTAACATCACTATAAAACTGTTCACACAGTGAACTAGAAACTGCAGAAAGATAACCAAAGGACACAGCAGATAATGAACAGTCAATTTAAGAGTCAGACAAGACTATAAACAGACTGAAATAATAGTATTTTAGCCTTGTATCTAAATATCACGGAAGAGGGAGCAACCTCACAACAGAGGCCATGTCAACCATGCCTCTGGTGGTGGTTGGGCACAGAGCACAGCTTACTCAAGACTTGAGTGGATGGGTAGGGTCATTTGAGAGAAGCAATCCCTTCAAGCAGCCTGGTCAAGATATAACCAGCACTTTGCATGTGTTTGTTCATTTGTTTAGAGTATTTTTTTATGTTACCTTCATTAAAAAGTCCCAGAACAATATATGGTAAATTTATAAAAAGAACAACAGATTTAAAAACAAAAACAAAACCTAAAAGTTAAAAACAAATTGTGTCATTCAGCAGAATGGGTAAGCAAACCTGGATTACACCAGGTGGTGAAAAGTCTGGGCAAATAAAAACACCTTTGCCTGGAGCCAGGATGACATCAAGGTTTGGCACTAGTTGAACCTTCCTGGGGAGGGCATTTCAAAGACAGGGACTGGGCTCAGAAACAAACTAGAAGCTACTGTGGATGAAATAGCAATGGAGGTAATGTGCAGGAAGGGAGGCAGGGCTGTAGCTCAAACTCTGACTGCCACATTTGGGTCCAGCTGAAGTTCCTGAACAATATTCGTGTTATTAAGGCATGTGCAGTTGCGGCCAGACTCCCCTTTCCCCAGGAACAGGCACAGCTGGGCAAACTGCACTCCTGACCGGCCAGGAGCAGAGCTGCCTGCTGTTGACCTGCTGATCCTCCAGGACCAATGGATGCCCTGTCCAAAGTAGACTGAACTTGGTGACCAGAGCCGTCTTTCCCATAGGGCTTAGTGGTGCTTTGCACCAGTGCGCCGGCCTCTCAGGGGTGCCCCAGCGAGTGAGGGAGCTGCACGGCTTTGCTGGTGGCCTCCCCTTTCCCTGCATGCCTGCTAGCTACACCCCGCCAACCATATGGCTGGCGGGTGTGCATCTTCCTTCCCAAGCCTCTGTGGGGATTGCTCTCCTCCCAAGTAGGCTTGGGAGGGAAGCTGAGCTCTCCTCCTGCAGAGGCTTGGGAGGGAAGCTGTGGACCTGCCAGCCATATGGTTGGCGGGGTGCAACATCCCTTCCAAGACACTGCAGGGATTGCTCTCCCGCAGTGGCATGGGGGAGAGTTGCACCCTCCCTGATGGCTGGCAGTGCGCAGCTTCGTGCCCCCCCTATCCATGGTAATTTGGGGGCACTGACCGGATATTTGCACCTCAGCACCGCACCTGCTAAAAACGCCCCTGCTGGTGACCCGCTAGTCCTGCTGACCAGAACCACATCTTTCTACTCCATCCTCTTACCAAAATCCCAGCTATTGAGTGTGATTTCAGCTGTGCCTGTCCGGCAAATCATCTGTAAGGATAATGCATCCAGGCCAAAAAGGAAAGCATAATGCATCCAGGCCAAATTTCTTTTGTAAGTCAAAAGTAATTCTACAACTATGAGATTTTTGCAGTCTTACTTTTCCTTTGACTATTTTGCTCTGAAACGTATATGCCAACGCATTTTAAATGAAGTGTTACAAACTGACGAATGGGAATTTAGATACCCGGTTCCCTTAAATTTGATGGGCAGCTGGATGCTTCGTTCTGTCTTTTGAGCCTTTGATATTTCCCCTTGACCTGTCTTTGGATGAACAGCTTTTCTGTCTAGTGAGCAATGGCATCATATTATCTCATCCTCATCAGTGGCAAAGTGTCAGTAGTTAAATTTTACTGCAACATTAGAAGTGTGTAAAATGGGATCAACTGAAGAAAGTGCTCAGCACAGCTTGGGTATGCACAGGAGTCAGCCCTATAATTAAAAAAAATGAAAAGGAGGAGAGGAAGAGGTCAGAGAGAGAACCAGCAGAAGGGAGGGCAAGGGTGGAAGAGATTTTACTGGCCTATCATTCCTGCTCATTAGCAAAGAAAAAAGAAAGAAAGGGGATTCTGTGTCTACATGGCAGTATAATAAAGTTGTGTGATCCTCCAGCCACAGTAATAGAATCAAGTTTAATTTTTCACATCTTACATTTTAACCTCTTATTTCTGAAAGGTTTTAAAGCAATGAAAGTTTGGGTGATAAATCAGAACGTCTCAATTGTTTAATTTCTGTTAGTTCAGAGCCTTCTGCTGGAATACTTTGTTGGAACAAACTTCATCATAACTGTGCTTAATACTTATACAGTGGTACCTCGGGTTACAGACGCTTCAGGTTACAGACTCCACTAACCCAGAAATAGAACCTCGGGTTAAGAACTTTGCTTCAGGATGAGAATAGAAATTGTGCTTCAGCGGCGCGGCAGCAGCAGGAGGCCCCATTAGCTAAAGTGGTGCTTCAGGTTAAGAACAGTTTCAGGTTAAGAATGGACCTCCGGAACGAATTAAGTACTTAACCCGAGGTACCACCGTATAGCAAGTTCAAGTTTTCATGGGTTTCACGTTCATTTTCTAGTTGTGCTCCTCACAGGGAAAGTCAGTATTATGATCCTTCATATTGCAGATGAACCAGAATGGCCACCTAGAGAGTTCATGGCAGAGGTGAGATTCAAACTAGGATTTTCTGATGTGTGGTAATGCTGGTCTGAATTATTCAGTCCAGATCTCTCTTTTTGGCAGTGTGTGTGTGTGTGTGTGTGTGTGTGTGACAACAGCCACCCAAATATGTTTGCACCCTTGAGAGAAATTCTCCTATTTTTAAGTGTGTGTCTTCAGAATATCGCCAAGCCTGGTCTGTATTTAAAAGCAACCATCCACCCACCCCTCTTAATCTCCCATTGATACTACACAGAAGAAAAGTGATGGCACAACTGAGTCAGAGCGGGGACCCCAAATTCATGCAGCAAGGTTTCTGTAATCCATGCCAGGTTGACCCTTTTATCCAGCATCAAATCCCAAATGATTGCCATATTATTGAATACGGTTCTCAAATCAGCATTTGATGATGATGATGATGGTGGTGGTGGTGGTGGCATCTATCATACTATCATGCTTTTGAATGTTCAACGTACTATACAAACTACATATTTTTGCTATCTTTTCCACAGGTCTGTAAGTTAGAGTCTGAGGTTGGTGGGACAGTGCCCTACTTGTCCTAGTGGGCCAGCCTCCATTGTATGTATCCTAGAATGAAATGACCAAAACAGTCTTCCTTTTCTATCCCCATCTCCATCCCATTAGCAGATTTAATGCACATACCTGTAGTCTGGTTGTTGTGATCCACAATGCGAACTGGGAGTTCTACAGCTTTCTAGCTAGCTTTTCACTTTTTTTAAATTCCAATGAGTTATTTGTGTCCTTTGTCTGTTATCTGTTAATTCTGTAGATATATTTAAGGTGCTGCTTGTTTGGAGTTAGGCCTGGAAGCTTCAAAGTATATACTTTCTGTGTACCTACTGGAAAAGTTCCTCTTTGGTGTTGTTGAATTTTTTCTTTCTGAATAGGGTCACATGGCGAAGGCAGGAATAATCTTGTTCATTGGTAATAAAACTAAGAAGACAGAGGGATATTACCCTTGAATTTTAACAACACAGTGACAATCTCTTTCCCTGTTTTTTTTCAGTAAACTGGCAAGAGGGGGTGACATTTGAACATTTGCCGTTAGAGGGGGATAATGGAGATGCAGTTTTATTGAAAACAGCTGTGCTATACACAAAGAACAGCAATGCTCAGTGCACCCATATGTAAGACATACAAATCCTCTGATTACAGTCTTCCCAGCCAACTCAGCATGGGAACACTTTGATTTCCACCAGTATTGTTACATTCACACCCAAAGCCCAGAGTCCCATCTAACTGTAATGTATTGATTTTATCATTTATGTGTTTTCAACATCTCTACCCCCAACTGTATCTCATATTCAAATTAGATTAATAGTATGGAACAAAAAAGAATCGGCAAATGGGAGAAAATCAATAAATAAGAAAACCGTATCCCTAAACGCAAATAATTTGTTGCTTAAGATGAAGTGACAGATTTCAGGAATCATCCCAAAGGATAGACAAAGCCTATTAGATGGTATTATAGCCTTCCTTGTTTCATTCCAGCTAGGCAGACTTTCTGATCTTCCTCTCTGAAATGCACATTTGGAAGGTTGGCCTAAGCAGCTGGCAAGAGCTTCTCCTGTCAAAATGGATGAATGGACTAAACAGCTTTTCTCTGTAATTTGGAAGCTACCAGGTCCATAAGCAATATATAACATTAGCATGCCAGTAGAGAAAGCATGGGACTCCTGGTTATAGAACCATGTAAAAGCTAACAAATGGCAATTCAGTTCATGAGGCTCTTGTGGCTGACAGCAACATGTCATTGTCTAAAACAATTGTTTTAAAAACAATTAATATTATTAATATTTTTATGTTTGCAAATATAGCATGCATCATGCACATCTGTGCATGCGCGAGCACATCATTTAATCCTCTAACCCCCCCATCTTGTTCTATGTGCATCTGCTCAGATCTAAGGTCTATGAAATTTACACTGATGTGGAGATGCATGATAAAGAAATACCACCAGATACACATGGCACTTTGTATTGTATGTGGTTCCCAGGGAGTCACTGAGCAGATACAAAACTGTTTCGCTTCAGCAAGGTGGCATCCTCATGTACCTTGAAGCCCTGCCCAGGGACCTGGGTCTCTGACAATTATTGCACATAATGTATGTAAACAGAAGATTGAAATCTGTAAAATCTGCTAGTGATTCCATTTGAATATTAGTTTCAGCAATAATTATTCCCTCCCGAAAGGCAGACTATATTACCCTTTAAGGCTAGAAGAAGTATCTTAGAAACAACTTCCTAAGCATTTGGAAATCTACTGTCTATAAAATTATTAATGTTTAATCACATAAAGATTAATGTTTGATCACTTAACTATTAATTAATTAATGACTGCTTTCTCATTGCTTTAAAGTTTTTCTTTCTTTCCTTGTGACCTCATTTTTGTCCCAGCCTTTTATATGTAATGTTACTTCCTTGGCTACTCATGAGCATTATCAGGAATGGAATACTTGGGGCAAGGCTCCACCCTCCCTTCTCTCTATATGCACAAATGCATGCATGTTTGCCAACCCTGCCATTTTATAAATAATTCTTCAAGGACTTATTTCCACAAATACAGTTTGTCTTTACTTTGTATTGCACCATATTTCTTTTCTTTTCTTTCTTTCTTTAAAATACACAACCAGATCTTGGGAGACATACAGACATTGAAAAGACAAAAAGACTTGAAACTTAAATATAGTCAAGTAATGTGATGGACAGCCTCGTCCTGTGCATGTTTACTCAGAAGCAAGCGCCACAGAGTTCAATGGGACTTATTCCAAAGTATGCATAGGACTGCAGCCTTAGTAATAAAGACACTAACATGTGACAGGAGGATAGGAACCAGATAGTTTACTGTTTACCTTGCTCTCGCCCTGCGAAGTTATGTGTATTTGCTCTAGAGCACATGGGACAGCTTTGGAATAACTGAGGTTCTCAATTGCTACAGGAAACTGGCTGGGCTCCCAAACAACAGAATGACTTTTAAAAAAAAAATAATGCTACACTTCACATTTTTATTTTATATACAAGCAAGTTGAGCAAGAAACCTTCCCCAGTGATCTTTATCGCAACATTATTAATGTTTTAATGTTCATCAGGGATGCACCAGAGCCAGATTCTTAATGATTTAGCCATGTTGTTAAAAGTCCTCTGTCAACTGGAAGCCACAACAAAGGAGCTGGAACATGGTTATAAGTCAATACTCTCTACTAGGCTTCGTGCCAGCCCTTCCCAGAGCCCTCTTCAGCACACATGTGCAGTGGCTTGAAGCCCAACCCACCTCGTTCAAGTCGCCGGGTGTGTGGTGAAAGATTCAGATGGAGTTGCAGGGATGTGTCTTGCCGAAGCCAGGCTGAAGGAAGAGGGAAGCTTGATCCGCTCTGTATGTGTTAACAGGAGAAAGGAAAGCTTCTCATGGGTCTCTTAACTTAAAGCCTACTGTCTTTGGTCGGCTCTTCTACATGTGAGCATGCTGCCTTGCCCAGGGGTATGGAGGGAGATGGCAACAGAAAAAGAGAGCTCGAGACTGCAGTTTCCTGACCTTTCTTCGCTTTCTCTATTTATGAAGGAAATAAATTACGTTGCTCTTCTGGTGGTTTGTGGGAGAAACTGTGCAGTTAAGCCTGCTTTCCAGCTGCATAGTCTGTCCAGCATAAACTGCATCTATGTGGTATGTTAATGTACTCTGTAGGCACGTGAATGTAATAACAAATCTGCCAAGAGTAGCTTGAATGCACTAGGATTTTAACAGATTCTAGTTAACACACATATGGATCCACCCTGGCCCATGCCCTCCGTGCATAAACAAATTCCTATTTATATGGCCTTTATCGCTGCAGTAGCTGTGTTTTTATCAGCTTTTAATGCTAATGCTCTCTGGGGCCTTCATCAACATGACAGCCAAAAAAGCTAGCTATCATTAGCCATTGCATGCACTCTTGTTGCAGTATACATCTGCCCTTCTTTTGGTAGCATTCTGTCTTTATTGTTTTTACCTGTCTGCTCCCAACCTTTATACAGATTAAAAGTGCAGGGACATCCAACAAACCAGCAATGTTAGGAGATGTCCGTGTATTTATACATTTGAACAGTGGGGTTCTTGCCTTGACTCCAACTTGGAGTGAGTGAGTGAGTAAAACCTGGGCATTTATACGGGGGAGGGGGGAGTATGAAAAAATAAGAAGTTTATGTGCAAGTACTTGTGAAGGGACGCGGGTGGCGCTGTGGGTTAAACCAGAGCCTAGGGCTTGCCGATGAGAAGGTCGGCGGTTCGAATCCCCACGACGGGGTGAGTTCCCGTTGCTCAGTCCCTGCTCCTGCCAACCTAGTAGTTTGAAAGCATGTCAAAGTGCAAGTAGATCAATAAGTACTGCTCTGACGGGAAGGTAAATGCCATTTCCGTGCGCTGCTCTGGTTCGCCAGAAGCGGCTTAGTCATGCTGGCCACATGACCTGGAAGCTGTACGCCAGCTCCCTCAGCCAATAAAGCGAGATGAGCGCCGCAACCCCAGAGTCGGCCACGACTGGACCTAATGGTCAGGGGCCCCTTTACTTGTGGATAAGGAAACTCTGTGGGTGGTACAGGATAATATCCCTCCCATCAGTCACTTTAGAATGTCAAGAGCAGATTGAAACAAACATTATTGGTTTTCATGATACGGCATGTGAAATTGAGCTATACTTCCTGTATTTACGCAGGGCATTAATAACCAAAGTAGGATTGTACATGCACCTCTGTGCTGGGCATGCCTTATGAGAGTACAACACACACAAAATATTTACTGAGATCATCTGGTGGTACACTTTTGGCGGTCCCTGATGTTCAGTCAGTATTTGCCAGGCAATGAGCCTGCAGTGTGAAAGATTGGAGACATCCCTGATTTCTTTCAGACATTTTTTAAAAAACTGCACTGTTCTGACAGACCTTTGGAATTTGATTATTTTTTTTAAGCAACCATTTTTATTGACATGTTATATGCTGCTTTAATGTATTTTGTTCTTCTGTTGTATGCTACCTTGATATATTTCTTATGAAAGTGTGATGCATTCCTATCTTCATATTTCTTCCAAATCATTAAAAAAACCAAGGCCCCATTCTTTACTCATGAAGTAAACTCCTGCAGACCCATTTCTGTTTTCCTGAAGAAAACTTATTCAGTCTATTGAAAAGTGACGTTACCATAGAATTGTGCAAACTGGTCATAGGGTTTTTACATGTGATGACATTCTTAGCGAATCCAGAATATAGCAAATTATCTCAGAAGAATTAACAACTGAATTTCTCTTTGTCCAAGATTGCCTTTACAGTTACTTTCTGCAGACTTGTTTGTCAGAATTACCCTTTGTCCAAGGTTGCATTTACACAGATATTTTCTGCAGACTTGTTTGTCAGAAGGTTTTTGGCTGTTATCCAAGAAATAGAGGCGCACCTTTTAGCAATTTAAATTATTCTGCTTTAGGAAGAATGTAGAGCCTGTAAATGAAGTTTACTTCTTGGTCCTGACTATGAAAGATATGAACCCCCTTTGAAAATGTCTCTAATGGAACGAACAATTACTTTTCCTTTAGCTAGTGTCAGGTTTAGTGCTTGTCCCACACAAGACACAGAATCCTGGGACTTTAAGTAGCTGAGGTTTATTTCTCAACAGCAGGCTTACAGCAGTCCAAGCTTCCACAATTCATCCTTCACTGTCAGAGTCAGTTGACTCAACTGGCTTCTGACCCCTCCCAAGGCCAAATATACGCCATGTCCTCCCCCGCCTCCTGCTGGCCCGCCTCTGCTCTAATCGCTTGCTCCACTTCCTACTTCTTGGAGACTCAGGTGCAGCCAGTTCCTCCTTCTCTGGAGATTCCTCTCTGCTGGGCATGTCCCTGACAGCTAAATAGCTCAAAAAAGCACAAATATTACAAAATAATCTAAAAGTAAATGAGGAAAATTGCCCTTCGCCATTACCATGGAATTGTCATGGTCATATAAAGGGAGCCTTGGGTACTTTACACAGTATGAAAATAAATGTATATGAAAATTCCCTAATATGCCATAAAGTAGCTGGTTTACCTCAAAACCCCGTTCTTGATCCAACTGGTGATATAGCTGATAAAGTGAACTGGGATTTTATTATTATTATTATTATTATTATTATTATTATTATTATTATTATTATTATTTACAATATTTAAAACTTTGGCACAACTTTTGGTTTTCGAATGAAAGATTACAACATATATTTCCCTTATTGCCATCCCCAACATGGACAAATCAGCAATCTTCAGCACTTTCAGATCCAGCCTTTAACTCAAATATGCATTTGAGGCCACATCTCTTAATTTTTTTTTACCACGTCCAGTGATAATATACTGCGCCAGCTGATGTTCATGATCCATCAACTGACCACCAGTGGGCTAACTAATATTTTGTTGCTATGGTTGGGTGTCAGGGAACTGCCATCGGAGGGACAGGAGGTGGAAGGGCTCACAGAGGTTAGGAGAGACTCAGCAGCTGAAGCAGGAACCAGCAGGGGGAGAGGAGGAGCTCCGAGGGAAAGTGAGCAGGAGGGATGGCTCAGAGACACATCCAGCGAAGACAGTGGGGAGGTTTCAGGACCTCCTGTAGGGACACCCACTCCTCGCCGGAAACTGTCACGCCGAGAGTCCAGGAGACGTGTTTCCGTTAAGGAGCTTTTATGTTGGAAGAGATTCCGAAAGCAACCACTGTCGGAATCTGCCAGTGACTGACGGAGCCATGTTTAAGGGGCTCCGTTACAGACAGAGGTTTGCGGACTTGGACAAACTCTGAGGGACTTGGCTTTTACGCACAAGCAGCTCATCATCCCATCACATTGGGTAATTTCCATTTGTAAATATTCCTACTTTGTTCCCTTTCATAAGGGATGGGATGGCAGTTCAGGGATGAGGAAATGGTTGCCTTCCAGATGCTGCTGAATTCCAACTCCCCTCATCCCTGACCCATTGGGCATGTTGGCTGGGGCTCCTGGAGTCCAACAATATCTGGAGGTTCCCCACTCTTCCTGTACTTCACCAATTTATGCTCTTGAAGCCCGCTTGCAACTTCAATTATCCAGCTTAAGGGCAATGTTTTCTTCCATTTGTATATTTGAATTTGCTGATCTACCAAGTTTCCACATCAGAAGGCTTTGGTGCGTAGCTTGTATGTAGAATAAAAATGACTTTGGTAAAGAAATATGGTGTTGGGGATTTAATCTGAAAGGTATTCAAAATAAAACAGCCATGTCTTTGAATTCGTCTCACGCTGTGAACGAAAACAAGTGTTTCAATATGGCAGCAACAATTTTCTTCCCATTGAATTAATTTTTTAAAAAAAAATCAGTTGGCATGGGAACCATTTGTTCTTGTCATTTGCTGGTGAGGTTCTGGCAGCTCTCTAAACCCTGATGTGCAGAAAAAGGAAAGAAAACACATTCCTTTGCACACTGGACTTTATTTTTGAGCTCTACAAAGGAAACTGCAAAACAAACAACAGATTACCAGATGGGCCTATGTATCAACAATAATAAAATTTTCTGAGCTCAAGGTTAAAAGGTATTAGGTTATGACTATTTGCTACAACATCCCAACTGTGAAATTACTGCTGTTAAGACAGAGGGACACCATGGTGAGTCACATTCTCCATCTAAACGTAGGATGGGGAACCTATAAGCCTCCAGATGTTGTTTGCCTATCACTCCCGTAGTGCCAGGCCATTACCTTTGCTGGATGGGGCTGATGGGAGTTGGAGTCCGACAGCAATGTTCCCCATCTCCGATCTAAACATAGAACCCTATGTGTGTCTGATGCACACACAGAGTGTCCCCATATGTGTGTGTTTCCATTTTGTAGAGGGGTATCTCCACATCTGTGCTTCTTTTCTCTCTATTAAAAAAAATATTCCTATTACAAAATTGTACATACAGAAATCATAAAATCTATGTTTCTTTACACAGTATGGAGCAAGGAAGACTTTGTGGCCAGTAGAGCTAAGGGGATAAGAGCTGGAGCCCCTGAAACTGCAAAATATTACAAAATGAGGGTGCTACATAAGCCCTCTTCAGGCATTACAAAAGAGAGAAGTTGCAACATGAAATAAGTCACTGAGGGCAAGTACAGTAACCCTACCCCACCCATCCCCATTTTTTTCATCTTCCACAAGTTGGGAGGCAACTGAATACAGCAGGCTTCTGGTCTTGTATCTATGAAGGATACCCTAAAAGTTTTGAAGCCCTGGTTTTATTTATTTTGACCAGACCATCTGAGCGGTCTACTTTTGTGAGGTGGGAACTCAAGCAATGCTGCTGCAGCAACTTCCATAATATATGAAGAATGAGAATTCCTCTTCTCAAATGAGGATGGTATTACATGAGTCCCTGCTTCCCACAGTAATCTCTTACCTGAATGTAAGCTGTTAAATGCACAGATACATGGCTGATCGTAGCACAGAGAGAAATTAGGCAACAAGACTCTAATTTTTACCTCAGGCATTATAATGCAGTGAAGAAAAGATGGAGACTTCTTCATGTAGCTTCATCTTTCCTTGGCAAACACACTCAAAACAATCCTCTTTGGAACATTCAATTTTTTTCTTCTTCTGCAAAGCTTGATATCAGCATTTCTAATTTTCTGTGGGCTGGTATTTTTATAGATTACCAATGAAGGATAGTCCTCAGGGGCTTTGTAAGGAATTTAATTCTCTCAATAAAGTAAGAGGACTTCAGAAATATGATCAGAGGAACAAGGCCTTAGGAGTTCTCACCTCAGGAACTGAAATATATTTCATGTCCTGACACGTATTACAAGTGGGTGCTGTAACCTGCACACATCCTCTGGCAAGCATTTGTTCACAGATTGAGGAGATACCCTTCAATAAATATAGTTGTGCCATTTACATGGTTGAAAAGAGGAGTTGGAGGGGGGACTTCCGGGTTAGCGCCATCGCCGAATGGCGGACTCCCTCCGAGCTCCGGAGGGAGTCGGCTCGGCAGGGGTTGGGTCCTACCGCGCCGGCGACGCGGGGAAAATTTTGTTTTATTATAAGACGAGGAGTGATGTTAAGATTGTGTAAATTTAAATTGGTTTATGAGTAATATATATTAGGCTTAAATTTGGGGATGAGAACTTGTGGAACCAACTTAGGGAAAGGGGAATACAGTCGGGAGGGGAAGGAGGAAGTCCCAGAAAGAAGGTTATGAAAAGAAGGGTCTAAGCTAGTCTCTCTTTTTCTTTCTTTTCTTTATCTTTTTTATCTTTTCTATTCTGTTAAATTTTAATAAATATGATTATAAAAAAGAAAAAGAAAAGAGGAGTTGGAGAACAACTAAAGCTATTTGCACGATTGTGTTCTCATGACTGTCCCTGACATCCCCACAGGACCCAGTCAGTGTCCCTGGACATGCATCCAGCTCTAATTCCCATCTTGGATGAGGCCCAATACTCTTGCTGCAGACACCGCAGCCAAAATATACATCTGATATCTGGGGAAAGAGATACAGAGGCGTGTGAATCAGCAAAAAAATAAGGAACCGTAATGAGAGATCTGGCCCTTAGTCCAAGAGGCTACAACTAAACTGCTACGAAGTTGACAGGGCATGATTAAACAAACTTTGTTGTAGACCCAGAAACAAGTCATCTAAACTAAACTGCAAATGAAGGTTGTATTTGGGGGCTTTGTTACATAAATATTATGTCCCCTTCTTTGTATTCATTAAATACAGGAATGTTCATTATTGAAATGGTCTAACAGGTTTGGGAAACTTGTGGCTCTTCAGATATTGTTGGGCTCTCATCATCCCTGACCATTGGCCGTGCTGGCTAGAGCTGGTGGGAATTGGTGTCCAATTGAGGGTCACAAATTCCCCACTTCAGAGCTGGAAGATCTCCAAACCTTTTATTCATCCTTGTTTAATGACATGGAATTCTGTTTATATAAAGTTGCATAGACACCAACTCATAGTGAACTGGGGGCTGAATGGCTTTAAAACTGAACTGATGGCTTTAAAAGCCCTGGGGAATCTGGTTCACAAATCCTGAGACTGTGTTGCTCACCATTTATGTATATGCACCTGGTTGAAAGACATCCATTCATTCTGTCTTTTGTCACTTCCCCAGGCCTTGTGATGAGCACCACCCAGAAGTGAAGGCTGATGGTTATGTGAACAACCTTGCAGAAGCTGTGGATGTGATTCTAAAACAACTGCATAAGTAATGGAGCTGCAAGGAGTGACTGAAGGCATAAAGATGGGAGACTTAACTTTAGGTCTGTGACCTTTTGTGCACATCTCTGCTCAGCTTGTTTACATTCACCTAGTTTTAAAATGCAGTAATTGTGTTGTAGTGAGGAGCACTACATACATGCCTCAAAAGTCTAGTTTTTCTAACTTGTCTTTGCAAGTAACTACAGTGAAATACTGACTACAGCGAAAAGTAATGAAGTCTAGTGCATCCTTAGAGCAGCCACCCTTCTGAATCTTTTGTATCGTAACTGTTTTGGGTACGTCTAACCATGTCCTATCACTGAATAAACATCTGTGCCACATACCACTTGGCCTGGGACCTGCTTCCTGTGCTGGCTGGTGTTTTTCTGTTTCCTGGAAGAAAGCCCACAAAGGGAGGTCACTTTGTCTCTAGATCACTTTCCTAAGACATCAGTGCAGAAGTGACCCAATTCTTAACCAGAGAATGGGGAGGTTACATTTTTAGATTGCCTTCCATTCTTGTGGTTTCTCTGAGTTCAGTTGCCCATGCAGGCATTGTCTTCGGAGTGAAGGATACGTGTAAAGCAGAGGAGCTGCTTTGTTCAAGTTCAAGAGCTGAAATGGTAGCATCCAGTAGGGCAGGAAAGGACCTTGTCACTATTTACAGAAATTTTGTAAAATTAATGAATGTTAGAATGATGTTGGATAGAATTTAAGGGGTTTTCAGCTGTAATACTATAAAGGAATATGAAAAATGGATTATTAATAGGTAAAAATTTAATGTTACAATAGCTTAAGATTAAAGACTAGGATAAACAAAGAGGGTAAGGATTTGCTGAACCAACAAACGGAACTGGAATACAAAAAAGGGAGGCGTGAGGAGGTCCGGGAAATAAGCTAATGAAAAATAAGTAATGGAAAGAATGAGTTGTTTTTAACTATTTTTATTTTGTATTTTATTACTTTTTTATTTTTATTTTGTAACACTTTGAAAATCTTAATAAATATCTTATAAAAAAAAAGAGGAAAGGACCTTGTCACCAGACTCCAATTCCCATAAACCCCTGCCAGCTTGGCCATTAGTCAGAGACAAAGGGAGTTGTAGCCCAACAACACCTGGAGTGCGACTGGTCCCCCATTTTTGTTTTCGTTAAAACATTTTATTTAAGGGGCTCAGAGTCTGCCTGAAGTATAGGAGGTGGGGCAGCACAGGTGCCGGAGCCAGCGTTTCATTCACTGGCCTGCACACCTGTCATCTCAGTTACAAAGCTGGGCTTAGGAATCCACCCTGGGTTTTCTTTTTATATTATGTCCACCTTTTGTATCCTTAAGAGTAGCACTTTCTTATGCAGGGGAGGGGCTGCTTCAAAGCCTGTCCAAGTGATAGTTGAGATTTTTAAGGGGGGAAAGTGTTTGGCATGCAACCACAATTCCCTCCTGGCAGATCCAGAGTAAAGTCCGTGCCCAGCACTTCTGAAGAAGGTTTCCTCTATAGTGTTTTGTGCACATGCCATTCTGGGAATGTCATGAGTTCTGTTCACCTTCATCCCGAGAAACACACACGTTTGTGTTCACTTTCATTGTCTTGGAGGAAAGACAGGCTCCCACAACCAGACTGCCGCTGTCTAATCACATTGTTTAACTCTTCTAAGAATAGCCTGACACACTGAGAACTATCTTCTGGTGGCTGGACGCCAAGACGAAAGAGCTGGTGTTGGGTTTCCTCATTTCGGAGCCAAATGACTATGCCTTCTGCTGCTGCAGCGTGCAAGTCTTCATGGATTGGGAAAGGGAGAACAGAACCATTTCGGTTAAACTTAGCAGCAAATTGAAAGACCATTGTCTGTTTCAGACCATTTTAGTCAGATTCTTGGCATTGTCACGCTTGTCTAACTTGAGGTAGTAAACTTGTGTTTAGGCACATCTGGTGAGGTTCAAGTGACTGAATGTTGCTCCATTAGGAAAATAATCTTTACGTACAGAAAAGCAGCTGAAGGCTAGAATCCTTCTCCTACTGACATTGGTTTTCTCTGTCCAGGAACTTTTGGTGTGGAGCTGTCAGTTATGAGGCCAGCTCTGCAATCAGAAGTGGGATGCTCTAACTGAGAACAAGACTTTTATATCTCTTTATTGATGATTCATGGATGGCACTCAAAGCTGTACTCCTGTGTACACTTCCTTGGCAGTAGGTGCCATTTTACTCCATGGAACTTACTTTATCAGTAAATGTGTTTAGGACTGCGTTACATTTTCCTTATTGAGCCTGATGTGTGGCAAAATCAGCACCTTCTCAGACACTGAAGCCCATGAGAATGGAAGACCAGAGCCTCAGAGATTCTAGCCTACAGCATATATATGACCTTCATTTCTCTATTGCGGGGATGGGGAACCTCAAGTGTTGGGGTGAAATGTGGCCCTCTGGGCCTCTCTGTCCACCCCTTTGGACTCTTCCCTGGACAGCCACCCTCTCAAGCCATACCATCCTTGGGTGTTTTTGCCTGGCTTGAATGTGCCCTTGAACCCTGATGAAGTTTCTTGTCTCGCTTACCTGGATGGGGGAATAGAGAGGGGCTTGTGAATGTAGGTAAAACTAGCCTACTGTTCAAAGCTAAAAACCACATTCATTGCCTACTTCTGGTTCCAGATCCATCCACCACATCCGGGAAAGTTCCCCAGAAGGGAATGTCACTGTTGGCTTACCCAAGTCCTGCTGTATTGATTAAGTGAAGTGAGAAGTCAAGAGTGAGAAATGTTCCCAGCTATTATGAATGTTGCTGCTCACGCTTCAGCTGCACTCGGACAAATGTCTTCATAATGTGGCATGAATTACTCAAGAGAAAAGCATGCAGCTGCTTCAGCATCCTGGGCCTGTGGGATTCTGTAGGAAGGAACCAGGCTGGGCATTCTTCCCAGAGGAATGTACACTGTGGCAGATGTACAGAAGAGCTGCCTGCTCTGTTGATAGTTCATTAACACAAAACTACATGCGGGAAGTGGAAAGGCAGGTGCTTGGAAAAATATATGCAATGGAAGTGTGCATCATGCCCTCCTGACTGTATGCTTCATACTGGCCGTACAATTGTTCCATCTGCTGTGTGGGTGAAGACTTATCAAAGGTGCAGATAAGTAACTGGTATTTCTTACAGATAGGTAGCCGTGTTGGTCTGCCATAGTCAAAATAATATTCTGTTTCAGTGTATCTCAAGAAGTGTGCATGCACACGAAAGCTCATACCAAGAACTAACTTAGTTGGTCTTTAAGGTGCTACTGGAAGGATTTTTTTTTATTTTAACTGGTATTTGTGATCTGTAGAAGGCAGGGTAGGTGCACTTTTAGTTCTCATTCCCTTTCAAACCTCTGTGTAGATACAGCCTAAGGATAGTCAATATTGACTCCTGACAATTTTGTTTGGCCTCATCCATTTGTGGCAGTGGTTGGGAAGATGAGAACTATACCTGTGTTCTAGATTGAGTAATCTGTGGGTGTCATTATTAGGCTCTAGAACATTATGGGGAGCCCATAAACAGGACTTGAGCTCTTCCCACGTGATTCCCAGCAGCTGATAATCGGAGCCATACTTCCCCCAATTGTGGCCACTGACAAATGAACAAATGGTTTGTTGCAACCTATTACTATGTGTCTGAATGTGCATCAGTTTATTGTGACTGAGCATGACTAAATAGTCATGCTATACTTTTATAGTGCACTCTGACGTAAGGAAGTTGACCTGTCGCAGAGCCCGCTAACCTCCCAGTCAGGCCACTGCCTGTCCACCTCTGCCCTTTGTCCTTTACTCCCTTGTCCCTGCTGTCTCTAAACAAAAGCTGTTGTGAACTGTTTGGCCTGTGCTAGGCTTCTGTACTGAGCATTTTTGTATGGTTAGAGCTGCTGTTTTAGAAGGACTCTTCATTCTGTACTGCACTGTCAAATTTTATGAAGCAGTAGAACTGACTTACCTAGAGATTTCTACACTTCCATAGCCTGCAGTTTATTTTAAAATTGACATCCTCTGGGGACAGTGCCATGGGGAGTGGTCAAGCAGGGAGGGGAAATGGTCCACAGTGCATTTACTAACTTCGTGTGTATTTACAGTGCATTTAATGGATGCAAATGGTAGAAAATAATCCTAGATAGGATCATCATGGAGCTGATTTAGGTGGGATTTTCAGATCCAATGAGTGCCTGTTCCATTCAGGTTTTGTTTGGATTGCTTGTTCATAAACCACTTTCTTAACTTGAGCAGTACTGTATCGGGTACATCAGTAGAACTGGAAGATAAATAAGACCTTTGAGAGCACAATATTAACAGATGCAAATGAAAAGAAGATGATCTGATTATTCTGTGTGCTATCAGATCCGTTTTTGGCAACACTCACCACCCAATGTGAGAGTTCAAACATCTGCACATTTTCTTAATGTTCCTGGAGCTATTTGCACACAGATATTTTTGATGTTTCAAGGCTTCTTAAATGTGTTTTCCATCTTTCTCTTTGCCAAGGATATTTTTATTCTGTTCTTTTTTTCAATCCCCTCCTCCTTCCCCTGTGGAATGAAGTTGGACCTGCGAGGGGAAGGATTTATTTTTGCACCAGACTTTTATGGGCGGGTGGGTGGCAACAGATTCTTTGCCTGCTAGCCTCAGCTGCAGACAGCTAAGAGTGAGGTACAGGATAACTTGGACTGTTGAAAGTTCCAAATGGGAGAAGGGGCAGAAACTGGTAAGGATTCTATGTAACACAAGAACCAAAGGTTACCACAAACAGGTGTTTTGATTTGTTCATACAGCACACAACTGGCCTGTTAAATTCTCCTTCAGGATATGATGAAAGCTGTGCATCTGTTAGCCAGTAAATTGCCAAAATATATTGCTGTATATTCTGTTTCTGGACTTTGGGGGAGAGTGCCTGCCATTACGTAGTGAAAATGGCAAAACACACACAGAAGTAAGGTGTATAGGTGGAACCCTGAGGTATGCAGAAATACAAAAAAAATTGGGGGGGAGGGCCACAGGGATCCCAGAAACTGTACTGTAAGGACTCAATAGCACAGAATGTAGAGACTGAGAGGAAAAAGATGGACCACTGAGTGGGAGGGTGAATGGCGTAGAGTGGTTGGAAAGGGAGAAAGGAACAGAACTTAGAGATGCCTATTAATGGACAAATAATATATTTTAATGTTGCTAGCACTGGGGACCAGTTTACCTAAGCTGTCCTCTCACAAAATAAAAAAGAACCCCCAAAAGTAGCAGCACAGAGAAGAGTTCCTACTCTTTTTCACTCAGTGAAAGTAAGCCATTACAGGATAATTCAGTTTGGACTTCTTCTTACCTGGGAACATTTCCTCTTGTTTGTCTCTCTATTTGTCTGCTACTTTTGTGGCAGAAGGTGGGTGGTATTCTAAATAGTCCATTGAAGATCCAGTCACTCAAAGTCTGACTTTTAGCTACAAGGCTTTAGCATTTGCCCAGTGTAAGGGCTGCTGCCTTGTCACCACAAACCCAGAGTGGTTTAGCAGTCAATCCCTCTTCCCAGGGAACCATGAGAATTGTAGCTCTGGGGGGGGGGGGAATAGGGGATCTTCTAAGAACTCTCAGCACTCATAACAAACTGCAGTTCCCAGGATTCTTTGGGGGAAGTCATGACTTTGAAGTGGGATGACACTGCTTTCGATCTATAGCACAGATGGGGCCTTAGTTGGATTCTACCCACTTCACAAGTCCTGGTGTGAGGAAGGGAATTTAAAAACAGCACCTTGCAAAGGCAGCAAATTGCCGGAGATGATCACAGCCCGCCCAGTGTAAAATCATTCAGTCTTCTCATGCAGAGCAGGAATCAAGCAGCCACTCACTTGGTGCATATTAGGAGGAAGCAGATCAGGGTACTGCTGTTTTTGTCGAAGAGTACCAGACAGGCCAGGGCAGTGATGATAAGAAAGAAGTTTCCAGCCCTGATTCTAGACAATGCGGATGCTGGCGATGCATCCCTTCAGTCATTCTGCTAGAGAATACCAGCCGTGCCTTGGCCTCCATCATTCCTCTTGCTTATGCCCTGGAAACAGCTTGTGCTAAATGTGTGTTATTACAAGCTGAGGCTCTAGAGGTTGCAATGTTTGCTGTAGACCTGAGAGTTCAGGGCTTAGTTGAAAAGCCTGAATGTACCTATAGACTGTCCATACAGTATTGCGTTATGAGGAGGGCTTAAGTCTTTTGCTGAGTGCTTTGGGGATGAATGGTGCTGAAGTTTGAGTCGAAAGAAACACATTTCACTCCCCGTATCCCCTTCAAATTCTTTAATAGCTGAATATTAATACATTTGCCACCTCCTAAATGAATATATCATTGTCTCATGGGCTGCTATTTGGCCTCCATGAATTAATAGCCCTTCCATCAAGTCTGAATTTGGGCACTTGTCCGAGCCGCCAGTTCCCATGTTTCATAAAAGTGTCCTTGGTTTTTCATACACCAGTTATGGAGAGAAGGGTAGCAATCCCATCATGGGGCATCATAGTGATAGAAGAGGATGTAAGTAGGGTGTGTTTGGGTCCTGCCTGTAAGTTTCTTGGCCACTGTGAGAACAGGATGCTGGCCTGAATGGGCCATTGACCTCATGTAGAAGGCTTTTCTTACATCATGTCCTTAAGAGAGTTTGGAGAGTGGGGCTTCCAGGCAGGGGGTTACTCACACAAATTGATAGTTCAGTTCCAGTTTTTCAGGATTGGTACTCAGCTGTCCGCACACTCCCCTTTTCCATCTTAGATAATTCTTAGGTATTGTGCTGCTTCCCACTCACACCAGTGAGTGGTCCATGATGGAATATTTCTGTTCTATGCTTTCTGTCCACTCACTTCAGCCCTTTCCTCTCCACCTTCTGCTACCTTTTCCCATTCTGGCTGTGGCTGCAGGTGTTTTTTGCACCTCTACACACGCATGGTTAAAACAATTTCCCCCTGACACAAAGCACGGAAGAGCAATGTTACTGGCCCCAAATTATCTTGGGGGTGAGAATATTTGTTTCCATTTGTTGTTATTTTGTTTAAAAAATAACCCAAAGTTCTTGCACAAGGCTGATTTTTAGCTAAACTACAGTGCTGGCGTTTTAATAATTCTGGTGCAAAGGTCCTGTGGAAGAGTTGTGTATTTATTATTATTATTATTATTTTGACAGATGCAAATAAATCCCCTATATGTGTCAAGATCATAGCTCCTCAGCACTGGGTTACTGAATTCCCAGCATGCCTTCAGCATACAGCAGTTTGTGGAAATAAGCAAAACTTGTGTCATTTGGGTTGATGGAAACTAAATGGTTTGGCTGTGTTCAGGTAAGAAGTAAACAGAAGCAGAGGTGTGGTAATAGGGTCCACCCACCAAAACATCACACATTCCAAACCATGCCCCCTGCCCCTCCAGATAATGCATTAACGACAACAGAGGTACGAGGTATGAGATACTTTTAGTTAAAGAGGAAATTGGCCGTTTTGATAACATTATGTGCACAATGCAAAACACTTGCATGCATGAGAGCACCCATCCCACAATAAACCTCTAGCTGGAAGCACCCATTCACATTTAGTAGTGGTATAATATTAGCTCCCAATTTTCCCACCATGGTGGCAGCTGGTGCATACATATTTCCTTTAATTTTCTATACCCCCTTTCCAAGTCTTTGTCTTCACCCCCATGCAAGTATTTGTCTATGGTCATTCCTGCACCTTTCCCAATACAAAAGATGCAAGACTGTAGTATCTATACAAACTGTATCTATATTATACATTCATTCCCTTTCATTGCCCCTTGAGATTTTGATTAGGGGTAGAGACCCAGACCCACTTGACTACTTCAGTAGCCCTAAGTTCATCAGGAGCAGAACATTTAATTGTCAAAGAGCACAGTCTTGAACTTGCTAGTTTATTTTTAGCATCCGGTTCCTAATATTGTATTCTAATCTTTATTTGGATCAGTCATGCTCTTTTTTAAAGCACATGCTGATTTATTTTTAAAAAAGTGAAACCAAGCCGGCATCTGTGAGAGTGAGGTGAGATTTTTCATTTTGGTGGGCCGGTCTAGCTTTTTAACGACACTGAATTACCGTATTTTCGCAAATAACTGTTTTGGGGGCGGGACTAAGAACTGTATTTGTTTTTAACACGTATCTATGATGTTGGAGGACTCCAACGACCTCCTGTCTTTCAACATGGAAAGAATAGCTTGCACAGGCAGAAACATGAACTAATGCATTGCGGGGCTCGGAGAATCCATTGAACTCAACACCTCTCTTATTTGTATACAGATTTCCCTCGTGGTGGAAGAGTCCAAATGTTAATTTATACCTGCATATCCATCACCTGATGACCTTAAGCTGAGAATTGAACTTCAGATATAGATCATAAGGTGCAATTCTCTTAGAACCACACTTCACTCGTAGAAAACAGTGGGGTCGGGGAGAGAGAGAAAGCGTTCTAGTCAATAATTCCCCCTGACAACTAGTTTTCTACATGCAGAGATTGTTTCCACGTAGAAAAGCATTCATTTACGTGCCGAACACACCCAAAACTAACAACTGAAGCAGTACATCTTGAACACAACTTTGGCACCTGACTTGTTTGAGAGAACTAAGCCAGAGAGAAGTCAAGGAATTAGAGAAGTCAAGGAATTTGTGACAAGGCACAAGCAAAGAGCAGCGCTGGGTACAGAATCAGAAAGCTTTATTTACATAGTCAAAGTAACAAGTAAATTCCTGAGACTGAGCTGCTCTATAGTGCAATAAAGTCATTTGAGAGAGTACAAATCAGCAGTCTTTCTTAATTTTCAGGTCAAGGAACAGTCTTCAGTAATAGATTTTGAACAAACGTAACACCAACTACAGAGCTGACTTCGTATACATGTCAATATGTTTGCATCTGTGCAATTACCATGGACAGAAAGAAAGACACACGTACACACACGCAGAGTTCATGGTTTTCCAAAGGCTTTTTGGCCATCATCATCTTTTGATTCTTAAACATTAAAAACAAATGCTGGAAAACACTGCTACAACCCTAAAAAATTCATCTTGTCCTGTTCCGTAAGAACTATCTAAAAATGCACTTGAAACACAATGTTATTGGCCAAGAGGCTAGGCTACCTTGTGAAAAATTACAATCAAAACCAGAAACATGTCCTTTCTGCCTTTGTTCATTCAATCTTCATTGTGTGATCTTAAGATTTCATGAAACCCTCTTCCAAAGGGTGATGGCAATAGATACAAAGGAATCAGGTTCACCAGTGCTAATTCATTGAATAAAATCCTCTAAAAATGTTGCATCTGAAATATTGTTTGTTTGTTTTTTTAAAAAAGGGAAACTCTTAACATTTATTGCTGTTGTCATGAAATATCCAAGTCCAGATTGCTCGATCTGTGTTATAAACAATCCATTGCCTATCTCCCTGCTGATCTGAATTTACTACTTAACAAATAAAAGTACAGAGAACATCAGCAACAGATTCTTGAATCCACCTGGCAGGAATATGCTGTGACAGCTGATCCAAGTGACCTGTGTAGTATTGAACAAACCCAGCAGGAGCCTGGGAATACCTAGCAGAGGCAACCAGTGACTTTTCAGCTTATGTGGACAACTGGAGATCCAGTTGTGCTCTTGTTTTATGAAAAGTAACACAGTCAAGAGGATGTCCCTGATCACGAGACACATACTAGATTTCAGATATTTACCTTTGTGTGTATGTGTGTTTGTACATACACACGCACACACACACATTCATAAATCCACAAAGTTTTATTTCTATTTTTAAAAAGTAAGGCTTTTAAAAACTCAGTTTCAGTACATAAATCATACAAAACCAAAACCAATACCATCCAATGAAATGCCACGTTGGCCTAACCTCAGTCAAACAGTGTCTATGCTGCTATGCCCATTGTAAGGCCATAATGCAGCGAAGCATCTTTACTAAGGCAAAGAGAGTTTGCTGCCATGTAAACGCTACACTACAGCTAGAAGAGTTGGGTAGTGGTCCTTTGGGGGCACTTTCCTACTCGGTGTATTTATTTAGCTTGTTGTAGGTAGCAGCCCTTTTTTTGTTTCTTAAAGCCCTTACGAGTTTAATCCAAAATCAGAAATGCTATCCCTGTAGCACTAAAGGCAAATTGAAGTGTCATAAACCAAGATATATGCATGCTAGCCATAAAAGAACTGATAATGCTGTCTCAAGAAGTGTAATACGGTGACACAAGACGTCCTCTGTGCTGGTGAGCCCACGTTTAGATGTCACAGTGAGGAACAGCTACTTCAACTGTAAGAGGGTTATGTTAAAGAAAGTGTGCTTGGGCGATGATAACACTGAGATTTAGGGAGATCTCTGATCAAATCATGCTGGGGTATGTTTTGTCACACCAGGTGCATGAAACAAATTGAAAGAGAGAGAGCTGGATGCAGACTAAGTGAGTGGAACTGAGTCCCCTTTGAAATACTTTGGACTTAATTCATGATAATCTTGTCCCATTGATTTCAATGAGACATAATTTCAGCCAATTCACACAGTCCTATGCATATCTACTCAGAAGTAAGTCCCAGAGCTCAATAAGACTTACCCCAATGTAAGTATGCATACTTAGTCCAGATCCAACCCAGTGTCTACAACTATCTTGACAAGACAGTTGGTGCAGTGCTGCATTACAATGATTCAGGGCTACATACCTTGGCTTTATCTGATGGAATTGATCTGTTAGCACAGAACTTTCTCCCCCCTTATTCAAATCTGCTCCAGAGGGTTGGGGGGAAACCCCAATTTTGAGGCTTCACAGGAGGAGGAGAGGCAGGGGTAGCTTTACTCTGCAGGAAATGGAACAACTTTCTTGGATACAACCCAGTGAGTTTGAAAAGAGAAAAGTAACTGGGAAAAGGCAGACAAAGAGCACTTTCTTTGCAGGATGAGATTCAGAAGGGCCAATGAAGACAATATGGCTCTTACACCATGCATAAAACGGTCAACAGCCCTATGTGCCACAGAATCTCTGTGCTGTCTTAAACAATCGACTGCTCCAACATGACTGTACCATATTGGACTCATGGATTCTTCTAGTACCTTGGAACAGATCTCATTTGAACACGTCCAGATAGCCCATCAATTCTACTACCATTCAAAGCATGCGACTTTGACTAAATACTTTTTGCTTCTGTCCTTTTGACGTGATTATACAAACACTTGTTTTTAAACTGTGTACATGGTGTTCATTCCTGCACATCCAGTATGCTTTCAGATTGTCCCTGTATACTCTATTAGACAATGCTGTGATTGTGGTAGTTACTGAGGACTGATTCACATGAGCTGGTTAGCTTGCCTGGATGCTTTTGCCCATGGTGACCTGAGCATTTAACCACTAAACTCAGACTAGTGGCATTCATAGGCTTAGATGAATGAGATTTCATTTTTCTGTTCAACATGAACCCAGCAGTGATTTTGCTTTATTGTTGAAATGCTTAGGTGCTCATTTTACTATGGGCAAAAATGTAATACAGAACATGTCCACCTGAACTGTTAGATGGGTAGAAGAGATCAGCCCTCAGTATCAACTGCAAGCAACCCATAATGGTAAATGGCAGGGGCTCAATGTGTCACACATCTCACCAATTTCAAACCAATACTGTGATACTCTCCAACTCATCTGCTGCTCATCGCAGCACAACACCCTACCCTATTCCCTCTCTACTATGCTGGGGTAGCTCCAAAGATGGGCATTTGCTTTCTCATGGAGGGCAGCAATACCCATATGGTCAAACTAAAAAGCTTTCCGCTCCTGAGGCAGAGAAAGCCTGGGTGTGCCTTAATATCGTTTTGTAGCATAGAGAAATTTAGAAGGTAAAGAATCCCCTTTCAGTGTGTGGTGAGTCTATGGGAAAATCCCCCTTCAACATGTCCAACAAGCCTTCTTCTAATCAGGAGGTGGCAGTCTCAGCAATCCACAACAGTGAAATGGATGAAGTTTTGAACTAGAGAGTTCAAGGTGTGAACTTCCCCAGTCCAAAATTCCCAAGCATCCTACAAGCCAAACCCAAATCTCTGCCAGGTTCCGTCTGAGCTCACCAGCACCAGCCTTCCTTCCACCACAGCCTCCTCTTGACTTCTACTGCAGGAATAGGCAATGACAAGAAGGGTGGCTGTATTCATTAGGCAACAACAGCACTGTGGAGATTGGAAACTATAAGAAGCTGGGGAGCTGCCATTTCTAGGCACCTTGGCCACCCAGGATACACCTGAGTATGCTCACAGAAACACCCTTGCTGCTACAAGTCCTGGGAACTGCTGTTTCCCAGTCTTTAATTCCCTGGGCCCAACATGTTCCTGCCATGTAATTAAGGCAACAGCCACCACAAGGAGGAGGGGGCAGAGAAAATAGGCGGCAAGAAGGTTTGCAAAGGGAAATGGAAGAAGGGAGCCTGGTTCCAAGCTTTATCACACCCCTGATGGCATTACTAAGAGGACACTGAGATATTAACGGGCCTGAGTGTAAAAATTCAGGCTTGAATGTGAGCCAAATTTAGATCATTTTGGAAAGTCCATTCCAAACAAAACCTGGGGAGATCTGCTTGTCACTGTGCTGAGCACCTGTTCTGTCAATTGCTGAAACCAGCAGTGCATGTTAACTTGGCATGCACACAACAAACTGAGAGCTTGGGAAGCCAAGGGCTCATAGGTATGTTCACCAGGTTCTTGAATGGCATCAAACTGTATAATACAGGACGTTCAGAATTAAAGCAATCCTCTCCCTACTTTACTATCATTAGTTTATTATCTTTTTTTTTTGGCTTGCACATTATGTGAGCATCTGATAGGGAGGAAATAGCAGAAATCAACATAGCAACAACAAAAAAATTGTGCGGTTTGACTGGACATTTGTAAATCTAAAGCTTGGATGGAATCTACTGTGATGTTGGATGCTATAAACATCTGCACCACAGTAAAAAAAAAAGTAGGGTGTCATCGTCATGAAAAATGTCACCTGTATTGTCCCCTCCCCTCTGCCTGCTATAGGTAAACAAAACATTGGTTTCATGTAGATAACTGAACAGCTTATTTAACTGAGTTATGCTTGCTAAAGTGTAAAGCTTATTGTTTACCACTATCAATGAGAGAGGTGGAAGGTAGCTCTGGAGTGCTGCTAGCTGAACATCAGCATCTCAAACTGTGTTTTGTATCAGCATTGTCATCGCTAAAGACAGGTCCTATGTAACTCACATAGCTAAAATAAACCCAAGACACACCATTTATATATTGCTTGTATGTCTAAGAAATATGTCAGGGAAACTTCCCTATATCTGTTTACTAAAGTCCTGTGATTGATTCCAGATTGAATCTGGCCACTCATACGATCTAGAACTCTTCACTTATCTTGCTTATTTGACATCATTTACATGATCAATTTTATGATCACTGCTGACCTTGCTGAAATGTCAGAATGGCTCAGTTCACATGTACAGTCATACCTCGGGTTACTGACGCTTCAGGTTGTGTGATTTCGGGTTGCACACCACGCCGAACCCAGAAGTAATGGAACGGGTTACTTCCGGGTTTTGGCACATGCACAGAAGCGCCGAATCACGACGCACGTGTGCGCAGAAGCGGCACTGCAGGTTGCGAATGTGACTCCCGCACGGATCATGTTCGCAACCCGAGCATCCACTGTATTGCACACCCACCTCTTCTCCCCTGCTCTGATTCCATTCCCCTTTTTATGGACAAAAGCATAATGCGCCATTATATTCAAACCTGCAAACCATGATTCTGTGACCATATTGCAGCTGCAAACTACAGTTTGATCATTATTGGTCTAGTTTGGAGGGCAGATGCAACCATAGTCTAGTGGTTTGGATGTAATAGTAAACTGGTTTTGCTGCAAAATAGGCAATGCAGAATGGCATGATGGAGGGGAGCATGAAGGCCAGGGCTTGCTTACATTATGCCAACCCATGGTTTAGCTTGACAGCTGAACCTATAATTCTGCTACTGCAGACATATCCAGTGTATGTTGTAAAAGGAAAACTAGACCAAGAGAAAACTCAACAATGTTATGTACACACCCTATTATTGCTATTTTGCCTTTTTTTAGTCCTAGGAGATGAAAACAATTCCAAAGTGATGCTGTACATGCAAAACAAGTTGTTACCTTCCATTCTTTCTGCTGATGAATGTGGCATGCCAATAATGTCAGTTCTGTTGGTGGTGACAAGCTGTACAAAATGCAGTTAAGAGACTATATGTTATCCACTCCAGAAAATAATAATCAAAGAATTTATAATCATTTTAAGATGCCAAGCCCTAATCTCAGCAACCTCCATTATTCACTAACTCTTCTGATCCTTGTGCATTTATGCCATAGAACCAAAACACCAGTTTAGCCTTATGGATATAGCACTGCCAATTTAGCTTTGGCATTTATTTAAATTTCTGGATGCACAAATCTTTTGTATGTTCCTCTCCTCAAGACAATGGCCTGAAATCCAGCTGCAGTTGCAAGGTACAAAGGAGAAGGGCCCAAATGAGGTTATGCATCCAGTCGGTCCAACATGGACCAAATGAGCACGGATGAGAATGTGTGTCCAAATGCTCATATATACCTGCCTTGGCTGGAAACCTGTTTATGGCTACGGATCTTGCTGTACTGGATCAGGGCAAACTGTGTGTGCTCTCTTTGAATGGCGTTCTTGATGACTACGGAATAAAAAATGGAGCAAGCAGACTGTAAAAGGCTACTGTGATTCTACGGCAAGGACTGGAAAGTCAAGATTGTGAGACCTTGTAGAATCTTATCAGATATGGAACCTGAAAGATAATCCAACAGAAAATGAATTCAGAGAACAATGCTAATCTCCACCTTGCCCATTCCCTTTAATAAGGATATCTGAGGTGCAGTTTACAATGAATATTGTCCAACAGCAAAAATTAAAAAATGAATATTCTACTCTTTTCCAAAAGCCAAAGTGGATCAGGATTCCTATGAACCAGGATGAACCAGCTGCCTGTCTAGATATTGACATTGCCTATTTGTGAATGAAGCCAAGCAACAGACTTTCTGGTCTTTCCTTACTTTTTGTTTAAGCCCTGTTCCAGACACTTAAAAAAAACATTTTAGTTGCTATTATTCTAACATTCCACAATTTCAAGTTTTGATTCATCCACAAAGCTTTTTGTTTTTTAATGTGCTGATATAATTTGGAGGTTTTCTCTAAAGTATGTTTGCAAAACCTCACGGGCTACAGTAGTTCTAAAAGAGTTTCAAGGTTTAACAAGATACCTGATGAAATTTTGGCAAAGCTTCTTGTCCTCTCCCACCCATCAGTGGGGAAGAAAAATGTGGACTTCCTTTCCTGCCTGCATTGACAACCTGTGTGATCTTACCACTCCTAAAAGGTTGGATGCAGACAGATCATCCCACTTTGTCTTCTCAGTTGTTTTCTATCTGCTCAATATCTAATTCGCCATCCAACTGAAAGATGTTATCCCCGCCTGTCCCACTGTTCCTCCATGAGGAGTTGTCCTCTTCTTTCCTACTGCTCTCGTCTTCTGTGGCACAAAACTCAGATTCCTCGTAGGAGAAATCTTCTTTGCTAGATTTACATTCTTCTGCGTTTGAGTGTGGCTCTGGCACAGGGGTGCAGGCTGGTGTCCTGCCTGGCATGACATCCAAGGTGCAAAGGGATGCTGTTGTCCATGACTTGGTGCCGCTGATGCCAGGTGAGAACTGATTCTGGTGAGAGCAATCATCCGCTGTGATGCTAAGGCAGCTAAGGCTGTTGAAAGTCTGACAATTCTGAAAAAGAGGGGGGAAACAAAACAACACTGCAATTAGGAAACAAGGAAGCTGGCTCATACTGAGTATCTCTCTGTCATTCATTAAGATTACATGTTTGCTAGGCTTCAGTGAAGATGCAGTGCAGTGCATATTTTTATTGGGTTAGATTCTGTGGGTTGTAACCGACACTGTCTGTGTGGACTTCCACTCATACAGTGGGACTTTCTCTTCCTCTCTGCTCCCTGTGTGTCCTCAAAATCTACTCCAGAAGGGTCCTTCATCCTTCTGGGGCAGATTTTGATGGTATGCAAGTGCTTAGTGGAGCAACAGAACTGGCTACAATCCTGTATATTTTTATTGGGTTAGATTCAGAGTTAAGCCCACACAATGGGATGGACAGAAGATGGCTTTCCCATCCCCTCTGCCCTATGGCATCCCCTCCCTGTGCTCCAGTGAAATTCAGGGGACCCTGCTGAACAAGGGTTGGGGGGCTGAGACTGCCAAATTTTCAAGGTTCTTCTCAGTCCTCTGTACCCCACAGCATACTGAAATTTACAGGGCACCCCAGATCTCGTAGAGCATTTTTCAGGGACTGCGAGACTATCAGGAGGAAGAAGTCACCTTTCATCAACCCCATTGTCAACCCCCTTCATCTTCACAGGTGCTCAGGCAGCAAACAGGATTCTTTCCTACCCCATCTTATCCTTGAAGCAATTCTGTAAAGTAGGCTAAGCTGACCTTGAGTGGTCCAAGATAGTGACTAGCCTAAGTTCACCCAGTGACTTTCACCACCAAGAGGGTTTTTTGAACCTGGCAGGTCTTGCTCCTAGTCTGACACTTTAACCACCACAACAGCCTAGCTCCATCAACTTGCTTGGGCAGGTTTCACCACAATATCATCATGAATTGGAGATGCTAATCCAGGCATAGGCAAACTCTGCCCTCCAGATGTTTGGGACTACAGCTCCCATCATCCCTGACCACTGTTAGCTAGAGATGATGGGAGTTGTAGTTCCAAAACATCTGGAGGGCCGAGTTTGCCTATGCCTGTGCTAATCTTTACAACAAGCATCCCCAACCTTCGGCCCTCCAGATGTTTTGGACTACAATTCCCATCATCCCTGACCACTGGTCCTGTTAGCTAGGGATCATGGGAGTTGTAGGCCAAAACACCCGGTGGGTCACAGGTTGGGGGTGCCTGCTTTACAATCTCCAAGTTGCCTGGAAAATGTCACTAGTTATTTTTAACCACTATACAGAATTACACTTGGAAGAAGAAAAATTGTTTTTCCAAAGGAAATCTCAGGAAAACGATTCAACAGTAAACCTCGCTTGGTCAGCCCCTTTGGGATGGCACATGTGTCCTTTTCCCAAAGGCACACTAGTAGAGATTAGTTATTCTTAGCAAAGTTCATGCAGATGCTGGAGAACTGAAGGAAATGAAAAGCTACTATTGTTTCCCTTTTCACCGGTTCCTGCATTTCTTCTAACATCCCCCCATGTGAGTCTGTGACCATTTTATTCAGGACGAAGGAGTCACCAAATACAAGAAGTTCCTGTGGATGCCACATGCCAGTTTTCAGTCCATACATGCAGCTCTCTGGAAATGTGGCTCAAGCAGAGATACTCCTGCACTGGGATCTGCCAGTGCAACCTCCGTATTATACTATAAAATGACTATATCTATGCATGCCTGTGAGAATTCATGAAAGAAGCTCTAGCAGACAGAAAAAATATTTGGTATGGCGTGAAAAGCTGCAGAAACCGCATTGCTCTTTTTACTCTGTTGGCTGGGAAGCCTCTGAATGGCATGGATGTGTCGCAAGTGGGGAACCTGCACACACTATACTTGCAAGGGGCCAAACACACCAAACGAGAACACCTGAAACCCCACTATATGCCTTACATTTCTAGGAGGCAAAGCCTGAATCCAATCCCAAGTGGGTGATTGCAAAGAAGGTGGTCACAGATCTCTCTCTGAATCCGAGCCACCATCACTCTACTTCCAAGAAAGAAGGCTCAGCTGCTTTGGAATCACTTGACATTTTACAAACGAAGGAGTGCTTGTAAGCTTCATTGCCCACCTTTCGAATTCCAAAAGCAAGTTTTCACAGGCACCAAGCCCTTTGTTTTCTGGAGTGCTGGGGAAAAGATGGCCCCATGACAATTCATTAGTCAGGCGGGCATTATGATGTTGCTGCAGATGTCTGCCTTTTAAGAGGAACAGAAGCCTCTGCTAATCTTGATGCCACAGAGTTTGGCAGAATTCTCTGGTCTCTAGTTACCTGGTAACCACTGAGGAGCATTCAGTTTGCAAACAGTGCTGCAAATGAAGTGGCTGAGTTCTCTGAATTCCACCTTTCAGTCCTCTGCGCTTGGAGGCAACTGTGTCAATACCGCTGTTCCCCGCGCTCTGGGATTAAAGGTGTACACCACCTTTGCTTCAAAGGGATCTTTTCAGCCTTTCACAGTTGCAGAACAAATGCCCTGTTTGTCTGGCTCTACATTGTAGAACCACTCCAAAGGCTTGCAAGGCAGCCTCGCTTTGTCTTCTCTTAAAATGAATAGAAGTCTTATTACACAAGAAACATGCACCTTTCCAAAACATACATCTTCCCCAAGGCCAGGCCAAAGCTAACAACTGAGTCAGATTACGGCTGTTCTTCCACGATACACCACTACAGATAGGCACCGTGGCTAGAGGCCAGAGGGAGCTCAGTTCTGCTTCTTCAGGTGAAAATTGCTTGGACCTGCCTTACACCGCAGTCAGTAGGAACATCTAGAGTGGGTGGGCAACTAATATATCATAGGGGCCCAGGTTGGTGCATCAAAACTCATGATGGTGAAAGGAAAACATTCAATTGAGAGTTTGTTTTCTGTTTGTTTTTGTACCAATTTGCAGAGCTCAAGGAGGATGGCATCGTACATGCCTGGTCCTGGGGCTGCTAAGCTCAGGGCTAGACCTGAGACGCAAGTTACAACAGCTTGTGGGTTTGATTGTAATTGCTGCATATCAACAGACGGCAAGGGAGGCTTTGCTTCTTTTGAGATGGCACCAAGGAGGCTTGAAGCTTCAGGAAGAGACTACCCTGAAAAACATCCCTAAGAGGATAGGTACCAGGTCAGGTGCAGCGATAGACAGTG
This sequence comes from Podarcis vaucheri, assembly GCF_965113315.1. NCBI lineage: Eukaryota > Metazoa > Chordata > Lepidosauria > Squamata > Lacertidae > Podarcis > Podarcis vaucheri. The sequence continues at coordinate 58,242,445 of NC_138763.1, forward strand.
GTTCCCATTGTAAACGATCCTTTGAAGGGCACGCAATACAGTGCTGAAGGAGGCCGTGCAGAAAGCTGATCTAGCAGCTGCTTTGCTCAGATAACCCCTTTCTAAAAAGAAACCACATTGCTGGATAAGTGCTCCTGGATAAAGCTCGGCGGGTGAGCTCCCCCTCTTGGCTTATTCTCCTTTGGCTATCGCTGTAAGCTTTAAAGAGCTGGTTGTGAAAATCCAACAGCAGCACAGCTCAACCTGGGCTGTTGTTTCCATCCACTCCTAACACTGCAGCAGTGTGTGGTGTGTGATATCAAACAAAAACTTTCACAAAATGGCATTGTGCCATGGTAGTATCTTCAACTACGTATGTATCAAATATCAGATTTCTGACAGGCCTTATCTATTTGGGGGTGACATCTGAGACCCCTTTTTAACAGGGGTGTGCACAAAAGTCCACTTTTCAGATATTTCCAGAGATGTTTTCTTTAGAAAAGAAGGAGGTTTGTCTCTCGACGCCTCATAGGCTCTGTTTGATTGACAGCTGCACTAGCATACAGCCATATGGGCTGGGATCTAAAGAGCTATTCTCAGTGAGCCAAAGCAAATTGCATCCTTTTCTTGACCAGGCTGCATCACAACCAGTTTTTAAAACTCCCCTAAAGTCCATAGAAACTGAAAGATTTCTCATCCTTCTTCAGAAACCATAATTTAATCATTCTTTATATATTTTTAAGAGAACAGGTTTCCAGCTCTCATTATTTCACAGAATATGCATAAAAGTCAAGAAATGAGAGGGAAGGGTCTAGTGGGTTTTGCAGCAATGATGGTGCAACTATTCTTCACTGGTCTTTCCCATGGCGCAATATGCCTATTTTCCTTACTCCAGAACCTCTGTATAGTCATTCATTGCCTTTGCTGGATCTGCCACTAATTAGCAGAATACAGGCTTTCTGGACTCAGAATCTGGGGGCTTTAGGGCAGAATTCCATACCCCTTGAACTTTAGGCAGAGATCCTTCTGCATTTGGTGCTTAACTTTTTGTAATTTGCTGCACAGTACCTCTGAATACCAAGGCAGCTGGTTGCACTTTTCACAAGCACTATTTTGGAATCCTCCTAATAATTATTTCACTGGGATTGTTTCAAATTAATTAGCTAGACGGCTCCAGCTTTTGCACAACGTAACTGAAGGGTTCACCCTTAAATAACATCATGGGAGAAAACACCCAGGCAGCTGGCAGTTGAAACAGGTGGGAGATCAAAGCTGGCAGCATTTTTTACAGCAAGGGTAGAGACCAACATGGCACAGATAAAAGGGAGGGCGGGGGCAAACTGTGAAGACAAGTCACTTGTGCTTAATGTGCTGCAATGCAAAAAAGACAGCGATAACTCCAGGCCTGTTATCTGACGGTTAGCAACGCTGTTTAGTAGCTAGCACTCTAACATATTCATATTTGTATTGGCATTGGTCCATATCCACAAACTTACACTACAGCTCCTGACCAGTATGATACCAGTTCTTCTACTTGGGTTTCAAAGAGAGGGGGGAGATTTAAAAAACAGAACCCCCCCCCCCGATATTTGAATGCAAAACCACACAGGTCATAAACTAATATCTCTAATGTTGACCTTTCAAACGTTCTGAATGAGAACCACCCTGCCTTGTGAAAGCAGTTCGCTTGCTTTGCTGGTTCACTGTTGTGCAATGAGTCAGTCCCTGGTTTAATGCCATACAACTGCACCTGTTATCATATTTCTGCTGTTAGAGGGCATGCTTTTTTTTTGTTTTTTTAATTGCAAGTGTTCCCACCTCATGCATAACGATCCCTTAGAGAATACGGCTTTGTTTTCCCCTTCCCCATGTGCCAATCTAACTGTTGTAGAAAGCAATATGTGGGTGTAGCTATTTATTCTTGCTAGTGTGGCACACTCTGGGTTTAATGCAAATAAGAGAGGGAGATTTGGAGAGACATCGAGGGCTGGAAAACAGCATTACCTGGAAGTGTCATAGATGGCATTAAGAATATCCAGTGGAGCTCATAAAAACAGAGCTCCCTGAAAAGCACAAGGTATATATAGTTTGACTCTCCTCACCTCCCCATTCCCCCCCCCACAAAAAACCAAACCCAACAAGACTGAGAAATCATCTCCAGTACCTAGATCAGGGGTTGCCAATCTTTGGGGTCAACTTGAATTTTTTTTAGAAAGTGCAGAGGGTGTGTGGCATAACACAAAATGGCTGCCACGAGGATGTGGCAGAACACAAAGAGGCTTCCATGGGGTCATGACATGCCACAAAATGGATGCTGTAGGTTGTGGTGTAACACAAAATGGCTGCCACGGGAGCCTGGCATAACACAAATTTGCTGCCTTATCTAAAAGAGCAGAAGAAAGAAAACAGGACCACAAAATGGTGCATACATACCCCCCCCCAACAGTTGCCCTATCAGTTGGGGGAACCGGTACTTACATCAGCAAACATCACAATGAGTAGAATTTTAAAATGGAGAGAGAGAAATTTCAGGGCAAAGCCATTGACTGTACAAAGTAGTCCTTAGGGTCAAAGTACATATTGTGGCAGACACCATGTTCTTCATGGTAATGTGTAGCTTTACTTGTCCTGTAATTTGACATCATGTTGTTCTCCCGAATTGTTCTTCCCTTTCCTACATCGTTTTCTCACTGCCCTTCCACATCTCTGGCTGTGACTAGTGGGAAGCATGGCAGGGCACAACATGACAGCCTATTTTGTGGAGCAATGGGAAATATGTATTATTTGGTTGGGATGGGTTAGAAAGAGAGAAGAAAGTCATGTGAGGATGCCCAGTATCTGCCATTAGGTAGAAATCAACCCTTGATTTAAGACATATGAAGATAAGTCTTTTGGAGCAAAAGAAAAAAAGGGGGTGTTAAAACAGCATCAATCATAATTAATCTCTATACATAGAGATGTGAATTCCATTGGATTGTTTGCATTGCAAGGCATTCCTTGCATTCCCCTGTTGCTTTCATTCTCAGCTGACCACTTGTGAATAAGCACTACATGTTGACCCTGAGAAAAGTGTTTGGTTTTTATCTTCACACACAGGACTAATATTCTGCAAACATGCCTCGACATGCCAATGCAAGCCTTATCTTGGCACCTCCTTGATGTCAGTAGTTTGAAAAGGCTGGGAATGTTATTTTAACAGGGGTTTTTTAAAGTTTATGTACAGTAGCTTTGTCACAGTATCTACATTTATTTTTCTTAAGAATCCTGCTATCAGGAATTTGAATGGCACTTATTAACCAGCAGGACTCTCGCATTGGCAGACTTGTAATTTGGGGCTGCATTAGAACCAGTGATACCAAAGCAAACAACAACTAAAATCCATGTTTCTTTTCAGTTTTTGAAGAATGACAACTTCCCGGATGTGCAATTGTACAGCCTTCCTGGTACCACTGAACTTAAAAATAATAAGAAGAAAAAAGTTATGCTTCTTATTGTTTTGCTCAATCTTTCCTGGCCTATCTTAATCACACCCTACCTATTTATTCACTTCTACCAGACTCTGCCATATCCCACCCTGCTGCAAATTATTTGGCAACCATTAACTGCTACCTGCTTGTTTTAGGGACCCTCTAGACAACCCTTTTATTGTGCATTCATTATGATTTGTGCTCCTTGTGTTATCAGGACAGCCATATGTGATCCTTCTTTCACTACTGCTGGCACCTGCAAAAGTTTTGGGGTGGTCACCCTGCTTCCCTTCTAATCAGTCTGTATCGCAGATCTTCCTGCTGGAATATCACAACTTTTTATACTGCAAATGATATGGATTATTTTTATTCTACTTTTGTTATGCTAAGACCCCTTCCGGGCAGTAATAATGTGGTAGCATTGCAAAACAAACTAAAGCACAATAAACCCACCATTGGTGCACTATTACTGTGTCAAGAACACGTTGCAGAATATGCCTGTTTTAAAACACCAATCAAAAGGGCAACTAATTCATTTCACATTTGATTTACATATTGATGAAGCAGTCACACTGAACCATCGGAAAGTGGGCATTTGCCAGCATTCAGACATAGAGTGGGTTAATTAAAATTAAAAATGAGAATCTACAATATATAATAAACATTTTTAGGTTTTTGTTTTGTTTTTTAAAAACTACCGTATTTTTCGCTCTATAACACGCACCCGACCATAACACGCATGTAATTTTTAGAGGAGGAAAATCCGTAGGCATGCCACCCGTAGGCATTCCCTCCATAACACACACAGACATTTCCCCTTACTTTTTAGGAGGAAAAAAGTGAGTGTTATGGTGCAAAAAATACGGTATTTTCCAGTTACTTGGTTTTTACATCTAAGCATGTATATGGGAAGCAGTACGATAGCGTGTCATAGATTACAGGTCAAAGTTTTAAAATATTTGGTTTTTACAAGACTAGCAGAGCGATCCTATATGGAATTGGGGGTAAAAGAAGCAGCAGATTCACCACCACATCCCAAATCTTGCTGACTAACACTGAGCAGGGCAAGGGGAGATGTTTCCCCCTCCTAAATTTTTATTGCACCAGCTCCAGGCTGGCATACCTGATGAGCTGAGGATCAAGTCTTGTGTTGGTGGATTTGCATCCAGTATTAGTGATCACTTTCTGCACTCTTTTGAATGCCACATTGAGTCCAGTAACATAACTGGCAACAGCTGCTGGGCAGAGGCCTTTCCCCACCCTGATACCTCAGGTCCTTTTAACCAGATATGCTGAGGACCAAATTTGCAGCCAAGAGGTGGAAAACTCACTATTCACGAAGAATATAGCGTCCTGATTAGGCCTATAATGTCCAGTGCCAATAGGGAACATGAAAAACCTCCCACTGCTACTAGGATATTGTGGCAGCTTTCCTGTTGAGGGTGTAATGCTATAAGCTGTCAACAATACCTGTCTTACCTACCAAACTGTCATCACCTGCCATTTAGCACACTGTGCTACAATTGTTTCTTCACAACGCTGAAAATTACTGTCTGTGAGAAGGAAAACAGTGAAGTGACTTTGAGCTGCAGAAATGCAAAGTAGTTTGCTTGCCCCTTTAAGACTTGGTTTGTTCATTCCACTAGGATGAAGTGCCCATGTCTCCATTTGCATGAACAGTGTAATTCTGAGCGGAGACCTGGCAGAAGTTACTCAGAGCAACTTCTGTGAACTGCAGTGATAAAAACAATGCATCTAAGACGGGTCCATACAGAGGACTTCACCATTATCTTCCCTTAAAGCATTAGCCAGGAGAAGGAAACTACGATGGAACATGTATGACCTTTAAAGATCTGAGCTCAATTTATGCATTTGCTGCATGTCACCTTCTGCCAAGTTACACTTTCCCACCCCTAAACCAGGAATTTGAATGAAAATGAAAAAGGTAAATGTTTTCAAAGCACCCGATACATTTAAAAGTGAATTTTTGTGTTAAGAACTTTAAACACTCAGGGCAAAACAAGGATGCTATGGTTTTATGAGTAATTCAGTCATTGCAGATTATTTACGGAGAATCTGTGTTAAATGAAAACTGGCATAAATGGTGTCCAGTGTTGTTTTGCAGAGATCATGCACAATGAAGACATCTGCTGATTTCATGCAAGGCAAGGCAGTGTATGTGTGAGTTAAAAACAGTGCTTTTATTAGCTGCCTTCAAACATTACCTGATTCGAGATGTGGTGCTTACGAGCACCAAAATATTCTATTCAGAATCTGGACAGTTAATCAGCTAAAAGCAACTCGTTGTCAACATGTTGTTGCTGAGCCCAAAGAACAATGCTCCATTGTTCCAGCTCATGTGCATTTACAACTCTTGTAACCGTTATAAAGCCTCTAACAAGAGAAAAGGAAAGCAGGTTGGCCTGTGTCATTTTCACCTTTTAGCCACTGCAATAAAGCAATTTGCCAGTAAAAGAGCAGCTTGATATCAAACCTTAATGGCACTCCATGAAACCCAACCACTGAAATGAAATACAATGGTGCATTGACTCCCTATGCTTAATGTCAGTGTAGAAATCTAATAGTCCTAACTGCTGGCTGTCTTGGATCTCTAATTTGCACCACGACTGTGAGCTTTGGAGCCCAGCTCCAAAAGATGCTGAAAGATGTGGCTGTCTTATTTCTCCCGGCAGTAATTAGCCAGCCTTGCCAGTATATACTCAAGTAGTGAGGGGAAAGCCAAAGAACTCCAAGACAAGACTAACAGTCACACTGGAGGGGAAAGGAGGCAGATATTATACTGGCATTTCTTTTCCCTGGCTTCAACTTCCAAGTGATGAATGAAGTGTCAGGAAAATATATGACAGAAATGCTCAAGGAAAAAAAATACACACAGAGGGTAGTTATAAAATATGTGAAATACAAACAGAATGCTATATGTCTGGCAGGGAGTCTGAACTGGGTTATATGCTAAGGAAACAAGATCCTGCCAATATTGCCATGTCAATGAGTTCTCACCTGTACAATTCCCCCTTTCCCCCTGCATAATAGCTTGTGCTCCTTTACATTTTATTTCAACAAACTACTGCTCTATACATTGACCTGCTTTTGTGGATCAGAAGGAAGCCCGAGGAGTATTTGTTTACTTGCTTTCTTCCTAATATCTGCTCCCCTACACCACCATTGAGGTTCAACATCATGCTATCCATCAGATACATGAGTCCAGCAGCTAGTGGCTATGTATGTATACATATCACCACATACTTCCTTCGTTGCGAAGCAGGAGATGCCAAGGTTAAGCCCAAGGATTTGAAAGACATAAGGTTTTAGTTGCAACTTGATAGTCATTTTCAGGGATGAGTGCAATGCCTGTAGTCATTTAAACATAATTCATGTTAACTGAAATTGTGGGTATTGTGGTTTACAGACTTGAACCTAATTGGAATTGCAATTTGACCCTCCTTTTTCCTGCTTTAGAGAGTTGGGGAGTGCTAAAGAAGCACACGATGAGTTACCATAATATGGATATAAGTGGGTGCTGTGTGTAAGGACTCTTACAGACTGTTTTGGGTGGGATTCAATCACATACAGGCTCCACAATTAAAAGTTGATTTGGTGATTTTGCGTAACTAACTCACTCCCCCCCCCCCATATCAGAGTTTTTACAATAAGGAACAGGACACAAACATGCATTGGAAATCATGGAACAACAATCACTTGAGCTGATGTTGTGTAACCTCACTGCAAACAAATCAGGATGAATGTTCAACAAAGAGGTCATCTGGAAACAACCTAAGATCTGCAAACATCCTTATATGTATGAGTAGCTCTATGTGTATTCATAACGGGGGGGGGGGGACAAATTCTGCCCTCAGGCAATCAAAATTCCACACCAAATAAACCTGGATTCTATTACCTGTACAATATGTAAATTTATTGTGTCGGTATAGTTTCTCTTGTTTTGCATTTTTTTCTTCTTTTTTGCTAATCTAGGGAAGGATGAAGAGCTGAACAGGGCACCGAAGCCTCCTCACTCCCGGTTGCTGAAACACCTATTCAGTCACATTTCTGGCTTCTGAGATTTTGCCTGGCATGGGTCACACATTTTCAAACGCGTTTGCAGAACCGTATGGGCTAGAGAGCAAGAGCTGAAATCCTTGGGAAACTGTACACCACATTCTGCACTTTTTCTGTGCGCACAGGGACCTTCGCTGCTCTCTTGCTCCCACCCATGCAGCCCTGTGTATAGGTTACAACATCTGAAAGTGTGTAGGACTGGTAATCAAATGTTGGACGAAGCAGTAACTGACTGCTATCCCCTAGGAGAGAAAGGCAAACAAGGAAACAACTGTATCTCTCAGATATGAGTGGGGCCAGCCCTAATGAACTGGCAAGGCCTCATTTTATTTCAATAGCTGCCAATAAATAATTGCTGTCCTGCGTAAAGTTCACTAGTACATTGCACAAAACCAGCTCTATTTGCAAAGCACAGAAAAAGAACAAGCCAGCAGTATGAGACAGAAGTAGCCCCTGGAGGTACCATGTTTCAGCTGTCGTTACTGAAACCACACAAACCAAAGCATGTTAATTTCAAAGCAAGCTGGTACAAAACATGCACAGTAACTGCAGGGCCTTGCAGCTTTATTATAGTTCTCTTTAAACTGCAAGCCAGATGCTATCTGCTGTGAAGACGGGGAGGTTGTGCCAGAGAACAACCCACAATGATTACTTAACACTCTTGCCGCAGAGTGGAGTTACAATCTTCATGAGATGTGAAAAAGAGATGACAAGGATTTCAGACTTCTTCCAACGACCATTTCATGTGACTGATTAAAGTGACTGGAACTTTGTTCTCAAGGACAAAAAAGAGAGAAGCAGTGGAGAAAACTATATATATATATACACACACATACACACACAGGGGTGGAGGGGGTGGGAGAGAGATTCAGCCTGATTAAGCCATTTTTCAGCTCCCCAAACAAAGCTGCTTCAGGCAGGCCTAGCCTGGTGAGAGCAGATACAATTTGCAAGTTGTCAATGCTCACACAATGTTTTGAGGTCTCAAACCTTAATCACACAAAGCAGCAAAACCAGTTTCCCGCTGCAAGGTTCCCAGCCGCCATGGGCAAAGCTGTACATCTGTGTGTCTGATGCAAAGTGTGGAAACTGAAACCAAGCATAGAATTTCACTGATTGAAAGCAATTCATTGGCGGTTGCGCCCAGTCATTTCCCTGCAGTCACAGAAGATTCCTCGATCCAGCAAAGGGTTCAACCATCAACAGAAAAAAGGGGGCGGGATTTTTGCTTATTTCTTCTTCCCTTTGCAGGAAAGTACTTAAAACCTCCAGAGGGTCGAGGAACCCTTTGAAACAAACACTGTGCAATGTGATGCAAGGGGCTGGAGGAGAAAAGGAGGATTTGTGAACATCACCTCCCTGTCCCTTCCACAAACAGAAAGCTCTGATGCAGCAAAGAGCCTTCCCATGAGCGTAGAGACACCATTTGATACAACCTGAAGCTTCCTATGCAGATTCAAGAAATAAGGAATTATTTTAATCAGCAGATTCTCAAGAAGTGCTCCAGGAAGAGCACATGGTAATGACATCGGCGTGGAATAGTGGTTAAGAGTGCTGGACTAAGACATGTGAGACCAGAGTTCAAATTCATACTCATGCATTACTTTCCTGACCTACAGTAGCCAGAGAAACTCTCTATGCTAAATTCTCTCTTCTGTGCAACAATAAATGGCACAGATGCTTAACTGCTATGGAACGAACTTATCACAATTCAGGTTTAGTGAAACCACACGTCACTTAACAGACTTTAGGTAGCGCTGAGGATTTTTGTGACATGTGAAAGCATTATAAGGTCTACTGCACAATGAGGATCCTGGAAACATTAGTTTTGAGGGAGGCAAGGAAAGACGCTAATGAGAGGGCGATCAATATAGTCCCGACCACTAAAACAATCTCTCAGTTGCATGCTTTTTAGAATCAATTCCCTGAGTCACCAAGATCTATCTGAATAGTAGGCACATATCTTTTTGGAAGTACATATCTGCTACCAGATATGGAAAAGGAGTAACAGATACAAAATAGTATAGCGATGTTTGAAGAAAAAAATCTATTGGAGTTAAGAACTTCCACTTCTTGGTGTATGTCGTTCCCCCCCCCTCCCTCTCTCTCTCTCTCTCTCTCTCTCTCTCTCTGTGTGTGTGTGTGTGTGTGTGTTTTAAATTGGATAACACATTTGAGTAAAATCCAACAATGACTTACATTCTGTGAAAGCCCACAGACTTTCCTTGGGTCTGTAGCACAATGTGTTCAATCTTCTTAGTATTTGGGCAATTCCACTGAGTTGGGATTTAGCATCACCACACACCAGGAAAGTTAGTCTAGTCTGTAGAAAAGCAGTGCCAAGTTTGTTGAATGTGCTCCAGAATAAGCAGATTCCAGTGAGTCTTAAAAGCAGCACAGTGTGAGTAGTAAGACCTTCGTCCAGCAGATGTAGGAAAGCAGATTTGCAGTTTATCCACAGAAGCAGGCAAGGGAGAAAGTTATCCAGGCATATGGTTTCAAAGTCACAGAGAGTAGGATAACAAGAGGACTTGTTCATACATACAGCCGCCTGCCTATGTCCCTGTTGTCTGCTCCAGTTAATCCCTTCCATCCATGGATGGGATTGTATGAGGAAAGCGTAAGTTGCGTGACGCTGCTGAGGTACACCTGGCTAATTTTATTCTCAGCCACAGAAGCATTCTTAGAGCCATTACAGTCATATAACATGCAACTTGTAATATCTGTGAAGCCACAGTTCACATGTTACATTAATCTGTATGGTTTTATATCGGCAGATGATCAAAATGGTTATTAAAAATGGGCTAGCTTATATGTGTGAGTTGTACCTTGGAAAAGTGGTTTTCAAATATATATACCCCAATGGGGAATTACACTATGGAAACACCTTTAATATGTTACCAACTTGGCTCAATTAAAGTAATTAGGAATCAGTATAGCTATAAAACTTGCCTGCAGTTTTGTACCTTGCAAAGTTTACACAGCACCACCTCCTATTCTTTGGCAAGGGTGGGTGGGAATCTTTTATATATTTTAGTTTTAGGAGGTGAGATTATGCCATTTATTCTGTAGCTATTTCCACTGCACAAAATATTCGGTGTAAAATAGTATAAGGCCATGAGGAAAAAAGCAAAAGACATCTGCAAAACAGATTGCTCTGAAAGTACTTGGCTAACCACTTGGTAAGTAGACTTGATCAGCCAAGATCAGGAGGATTCAGGGAGAATTTTCTGGGAGTTCATGGCAAAATCATGATGTAAGAATTACAGTACTTAGGAACCTGGGAGGCTACCTTGTGCCAAGTGAGATCAGTGGTCCCTATCAAAGGGCTTGTCCACACTTCTGCTTGTCTCATGCCTAGAAAGCACAGGTGAGAGGAGTTTGCTGCTTGTCCCATCCTTCCTAGGCACAGGTCCAAGCAGTTTTGCCTTTGCCTGCCACTTTCCCCTGGAAAACCCACTCTTAAATACTAAATCGGAACAAATGGGAATCTGTGGAAACTGCTGGTAGTAGCTATTCAGAGTGTTAGAAAAGAGTTTGTCACAGCACTACCTAGAGATACCATGGAATGAACTTGGCGCTCTCTCTCTCTCTCTCTCTCTCTCGCTCTCTCTCTCTCTCACACACACACACACACAAAATTATTTTAAGCTTCTCAAGTGGAAGTAACTGTTCTGAAGTTGCTACTGGTAGGTATTTAAACCCCATGGCTATATGATAAAGGTAAAGGGACTCCTGACCATTAGGTCCAGTCATGGCCGACTCTAGGGTTGCGGCGCTCATCTGCTTTATTGGCCAAGGGAGCCGGCATACAGCTTCCAGGTCATGTGGCCAGCATGACTAAGCCGCTTCTGGTGAACCAGAGCAGCGCACGGAAACACTGTTTACCTTCCTGCCAGAGCAGTACCTATTTATCTACTTGCACTTTGATGTGCTTTCGAACTGCTAGGTTGGCAGGAGCAGGGACCGAGCAACAGGAGCTCACCCTGTCGCGGGGATTCGAACAGCCGACCTTCTGATCGGCAAGTCCTAGGCTCTGTGGTTTAACCCACAGCGCCACCCGCGTCCCATATTGGCTATATATTTACATCCAATTCTTTGTATAATAATAAGCATATGTTCTCCCATGTTAATTTGCATAGGAGTCAGGAGAATGTTTGGCTCATCTACTAAGTACTTATTTAGTTACACACGTCCTGGTAGAGTAGAAAATACTTCACCCTACTGTATTCTTCTCTAGATGTATTTCTAACTCAAACTGATTTGTTACATTTATCCTGTGCTGATTCTGTGAAGAGAAGTACAATACAATAGTTCCAGACGTAGGCGATATTACACTCCAGCAAGTACACAACTGATTCATTTCCTAACCATTTGCAGTTCTGAAAGCAAATGTATATAATGTAATCAGTATATATGGACTCTTTGAATGTAAGCCCAGGTAGTCTATTAAATGTTTCTGGAAAAATATTTCCACTTATCAGGGACATCAATTATACAATGCTGAAACACAATGTTTTCATGGGAAATTATTTAAAATAAAGGCTGCATTTCACAATAGGAGATGTCCAAATACCTTGCAAAACATTAAACACTTCTGGAAGTGGAAATATAGTACAGTACTAGTAACAATTAGTATTCCACACAGCTGTAACTGCTCTGTGCATTTATTTGGAGCAGCATTTCTATATGTATATGATATAAAAAAAAAACCAAGCAAGATAAAAGCCATTTTAAAAGTACAGCGAGGGCATGTACTACAATTAACCCAAAAACTTTTCTATTTAAGACTATGAGGGGGTGGGATCTGTTTAATTCTTTCTCATGCAGAAATAAAAATTAGACTCCTGCTTGCTAGCATACCAGGGAGAATAGTTTTTCCTTAGCCTTCTCCCTCCATAGAACTTTGCAGAAACCCACCTGCAGCTTGATGCAGTCCAGTCCAAGATGGCACCAGATTACATTCTGCACATCTGAATCACTGTCAGTCATGCAGTGAAGCATTCCATGAACTAAACATTTTTTTAAATGGATTGAAGGCTAAAGGTGAACATGACAGCCCTCCTGAAAGGGAGGGTCCATTCTGTGTTACTATTCGGAGGACAAAGAAGTAGCATCAGGTTTAAGGGGAAATGGCTGATTCACACTGAGTGAATATTAGGAAAGCATCTTAACCAAATAAAATGTAGGGCAATGGAACAAGATCCACAGTTTGGAAGCATTCGTTGCTGGATGTTTCTGTGAGGAAACTAGGGAGGCATCTGGCAAAAATGCCTTAAGTGTAAAATTCCCTGCCTCGGGACAGACAGTTCGATGAAATAATCCATGCTGTTCCTTCCAGCTCTGCTTCTGCAATTCCAAAAGGCATCTTATGCCAATTTTAAGCATAATTTTTATCACAAGTATGAGAGATGTTAAAGCATAAGCGATGCAACGTAAGCATGGACAGTTTACTAGAGGATGAATGCAATATCGTATATTGTTAAGATTAAGGAGAGTGCCTTTATAGAAAGACACAGGGCCAAGTTATATTAATAAAATATATTTACAATCTGGATAAAGTATATGCTTCAGAGAATGGAACAATAAAGTAACCTTAGAAGAACTGGGTATATGCTACTCATATGCTATTCATAGGGGATCCATTTCTATTCTTTTATTCCTCCCATGAATAAGTTAATGATCATTTACTTTTTACTCATATCCACAATAATTCCCCCACGCGTTTTGTAATTCCCCTTGTGTATGGTTGACATCATCCCCGTTAAGACTTTGGAAGGCCAGAACTTGAAAGCAGGCTGCTATGTTTTGGACCCACCATGATCCAGCTGTGCTAAATAGTAATGAGAGTGTGGAGGGATGTGGTTGTAACAAAAGTCTACTAAGGCTTGGAGTAACCAGTGAGCCATGTTACAGAATGGAAGTTGCAGTAGAGTGAAAGGACTTGAATGCATATATGGGCTGCAGCAGGAGAGGCTAAACCTCTGGCCCTCCCAGTGTTGCTGAACTCAACTCCCATCATCCCTAGCCAACAGGGCCAAAAGGCAGGGATGATGGAAGCTGTGATCCAACAGCATCTGAAGGACCACAGGTTAGTCATCCATGGGCTACAGGGTACTTGTATATACCACTGTGTGATTTGGGCAACTTGTTATGGTTTGTGGACATTAATCAAGACTGGTTGTAGTCTCTAATTACTACAAGTTTTGGAAGGAAGCCCTAAGCATTGTTATTTTGTTTCATTTACTTGAATTATTTGTTAACTGCTCTTCCTCTAAAGATTCTGATGAACAAGAACTAATGCACAACAGATGAGAGGTAATTTTGTTTTGACGGAAAAGGTAATCCTTGCCCGTGAACTGGCTCTAAACAAGATGGCCACATAAGCATTTATTTTAATTGTGCCTAAATCTTCTATCATGAAAAATATTTGTAGACAAAAGAAAATGTGATTTGCCCAAGAGTCATGGCTAACTTTTTCACATGCCTGAAGGAACAGTTTCAACAGCTGTCCTGAAATTGGCTTTGGCTCCCAAACTGTCCTTTAATGTCTTGCCTTGTGTGTTCCCTGTCTTTGTTCTTGACACTTTTTTCATTTTAAGTTATACTCACCAGCAGCCTCAGACAGAAAAATAAGAAGCAATTATTAAAACATGCGAAAGGGGAGCAGAACAGGAGAGAGAGAGAAAGAGAGAGAAAGAGAGAAAGAGAGAGAGAGAGCATATCACTTTGTTTGACTTGAAGGAGAGAAGCAGATGACCATCTCAAAGCAAGAGAACAGCCAAGGATTTCTTGAAAATTTCTTAAGCCACCATGAACAAATGCTTCTAGCTGCCACTTTCCAGCATGTCAGGAATCTGGCAACAGCTATCAAGAAAGGGCCACACTCCTTGATGCCAAGCCAGCAAAGAGAATATACTTCAGCTTAAAAACAGAGGGCAGCTGGCCCACAAAGTCAGTTTTCATTTGTGCATTTCACTTTCCCCACCGGAGAACCTGCCTGATTCGTATTTTATCATTCCATCACCGTGTGTTTGGCACAATGTTAGCTAACCAGATGGCTGCCACACACTTGGCTCCAAGGCAAGATCCTTAGAGAAAGGCACAGCAAGGGTCAGTCTGTGGCAGAAAATGGGAACAAGCTGAGCCAAACCTTGCTGTTCAGACCAGAGAACAAGCCTGACCCAGAAGACATGAAGGAGGTCAGACTTTATTATAGGACTTGAACTGCTCTGGTCATCAAGAAGCTTTAGGGTGGTATCTTAGTCTATTTTTTGACCATATTTTAAGAATCTTAACGATTTTTTTTTGGGGGGGGAGGTATTTATCTTAGTCACATACAGTTTCTATTCTGTTAAGTTGTTAATGAGAGTCTGATCTACTTGGCTAGAGAAATCACAAGAAAATCAGACGAACTGCTAGCCTCACATACCAAATGTAACAGAAACTGGCATGTCTCAACCACCCAATACTCCTCCACCCATACCTATAACTATAATTATAAGTTGGCTGGTTCTCCAAAGATTAATCTGCAGGCAAAAGCCAACCCAGATTAAGTTAAATGAGCCTTTCTCCTGTTAGATGTATACAAACACACCCACCAACCAACCAACCAACCAACCATTAATGATAGAAATATCTAATGCAAAGCTGAATTTGATTGCATTACTGTGGGCTTCAATGAGTTCCAACAAGGGAGCTCCTCCAGACCATTTACCTCAAGACAGTTCCTTTCTTCTGAAACTTAAATGAAGCCCATATGTTTAGGTTTTAAAGGCCAGACTCACTTCATAATTCTCCTTCCCTTACAGTTTGCAAACCTGGGTTCATCAAGGTCTGCCACAAGTGACAAGGCATTCTTTTTAAAAAATGAAGGGTCACTCTTAACCTGTTTTGCTTCCTAAATCATATTTAAAATCTTCAGATATATTTGCCTTCTGGAGTAGAGTCAACATGAGTTCAAATAAGGTTGCATACCTGGTAATGACATGGCAAACTGTCTTAGCAATTATGCAGCAGGTTGTCAATAGATAACAACAAATGTTCTACAAAGATGTTGCAGCTAAATGAGGCTATGGATGTTTTTCTGCTCAGGCCAACGTTAATGAGCAGAGAAATTGTACAAAAGATCAGATCAATATCTTTATTGCAGGAAGGATGTTTGAGAAGAAGAAAAGCCAGAACTCATTCTAAAATGTTCCAAGAAGATTTTAAGTACCATCAACCAGTTATGCAAATACCCAGCACCAGATAAACTTGAGCAACTGAAGGCTTGGGTGGGGTGGGGAATAGTTTGCTAGAATGTGTAGAATCTCAACTTTAATTACAAAATAAGCCTAAGGACTACATACTCTGGCTGCTTTTCTAGATGTAATAGAACAGTGTGCTTTCCGCACTGCAAAAAGTCACCCATTATAACTAACCCATTAAATATAAACAGTTAAGGTAATGTTTCAATAGGCAACAACTTTTAGTAATTAAGTAACAAGGAAATACAGTGGTACCTCTGGTTACATACGCTTCAGGTTGCATACGCTTCAGATTACAGATTCCGCTAACCCAGAAATAGTACCTCAGGTTAAGAACTTTGCTTCAAGATGAGAAAGAAATCGTGCTCCGGTGGCGCAGCGGCAGCAGGAGGCCCCATTAGCTAAAGTGGTGTTTCAGGTTAAGAACAGTTTCAGGTTAAGTACGGACCTCCGGAACGAATTAAGTACTTAACCCAAGGTACCACTGTAATTCACAGTTTAGCAAATCACCTTGCATGAACACCCTAAGTAAAGAGCAACTGGTTGCAAAACCTAGTTTAAAGGTAAAGGGACCCCTGACCGTTAGGTCCAGTCGCGAATGACTCTGGGGTTGCGGTGCTCATCTTGCTTTATTGGCCAAGGGAGCTGACGTACAGCTTCCGAGTCATGTGGCCAGCATAACTAAGCTGCTTCTGCCATTTACCTTCCTGCCAGAGTGGTACGTATTTATCCACTTGCACTTTGACGTGCTTTCGAACTGCTAGGTTGCTAGGAGCAGGGACCGAGCAATGGGAGCTCACCCCGTCGTGGGGATTCGAACCGCCGTCCTTCTGATCAGCAAGCCCTAGGCTCAGTGGTTTAGACCACAGCGCCACCCGCGTCCCTAAAACCTAGTTTAGGAGGTGGCTAATATTTTTTGGCTCGAGAGCCAAACATGGTTGACCAAACTTTGTAGAACCACATGCCCATGGTGTTTATGGGCATGAAACATGCGTGCACACATATTTGCACAAACCATGCATTCATGACATCTATAGCACACAGTCACTGAACATATGCTTCACACTACACACCACACATATAGCAACCCCATCTTTCTCTCACACACATACTACAGTCTACTTGTACTCTGAACCTTGGTAACAGTGCTGTGACCAGTTGCCAGTAATAACCCACACTTTCAATTTGTTATAAAGTAATCACATTAACCACTGCTTTCAGTGTTTCCATTAAGCATGGACATTCACAAAGTTCTCAAAGCAGTTAATACAGGAAATAACTTGCACTCAAGAGTATAGTAAATACAGTGTGTGTGTGTGTGTGTGTGTGTGTGTGTGTGTGTGTGTGTTTTAATGAAGGTAAGTAGTCTCCATTTAGGACTAATAATTTGCTTAAGCTCTTTTAAAAATATGCTTGTCCATGAAATATTTAAGGAGTTCAGATGTGCGTCTAAATAACTACATCACGTCTTAAAACCTCCATCCAATTATTAGTAAGTAAATTTTATTAAGATAAATATTACAATTGAATATTTGCTATATTGCAAACTTGGGGACTATCTGTGCTTGTAAGAAGCTGTGCCAGGTAGCAGCTGATGCCCCTTTGGCCAACACAAATATTTTTGTTGTCTGTCTTATGAACCAGGTTTATTCCATGAATGGGAGGATTTAGGAGAACCATTTTGAACATTACCTAGAATGGACTTCCATCTTTTCCACCATTTTCCTTTTTTGGGAGCTTGTGGCTACTGACTCCACACCAACTAGGCAGTGGCAACAATGTGAGGAGCAGAAGTCATGATCCTCATTCCTAACATGAAATGCCTAGGGAGCATTTCCAAGGTGGAGCGTGATCTACCATCTCCTCCGCCATTCCTTAAGTTAGTCCATTGGCAAGTAAACTTGCTCTCTGCTAATACATGTAATAAATACATCCTCAGATGCTCCAACAATGGCAGAAAGTCATGGGACAGTGTCACTCTTTCAGATATAACTGGCATCTGTACTTATTCTACAAAGAGACACTGTGCATCTTTGTTAAATCCTCAATCTGTTTCTCTCATGTGAGAAGCAGCAAGGGCAGAACACTTGACGCATTGTTTTCTTTTAAAGGCAAGCACTAGGCAAGATCCTTGCTTCAGTTAGATGTCGGGCAACAAGCACGGTGAAGTCATGAATGTAAATAACAGCAGTGGTGAGTTCCTGCTACTAAATGGAGCAGAGCCCTTAAGGACCTGCCCTTTCCATGGAGGCCTGCCACAGAACAGAGCAGAAGCTGTGACTTTGTCAACACAGAAACCAAACCAGCCTGTGATGGAGAAAAACTAATATAAAATTATGTCTGAAAACAGTGTTTTAGGGTGGTGTAAATATTATCTAAATATTCTTAACTGTTAAAAAGTTGTTTTTTAATTTAAATATATATATATATATTAAGATTTAATTTTTTGTTTGCTGCCATAGCCTCTACTGGGAGAAAGGGCAGGATAGAAATCTAGTAAATAAATAAAATATTTTTTTATCTTAGAGTCTAAATTATGGGTGATACCCAAAGTTAGCCATACTCAGCTGTCCTGGGATTTATTCTAGGTACTTTTAAGTACAAAATCTTCTAAGAACTCTAAGTACAAAATTTCAGGCAGGTCTATGTATGGGCTTGCCTAAAGATTTTATACCTAAAGATGGCAGCAGACTAAACATTGTGTAAAGATAAAATTCATTGAAACAAACAAACAACAAATCTCTATCTTCAAATGCAAATGTAAAGGTGCAGCATTTAACCGTGGCAGCAGTTTCTCCAGCAAGAGAAAACTGCAAACATTTTTTGGTGCCAGATTCCTTTAGCACACTAAATAAATAAATATTGCTCTGTAAGAGTTCTCCTTGTAGAATGATAATTTCTTTTTCTTTATTTTTTAAAAAGGCTAATGCTATTTAGAACACAGAAGTCCAACAAAAAGCGGTGGGGAGGGGAGGTGGAAACTACAAGAGAGTATAATAAGAGAGGCCAATAAGAGGTAAATATGAATAGACTTTACTATCATACAAGGAGGAAATCACACATAGGGCAAAGATGGGGAAACACAAATCAGTGGTCAAATGTGGCCCTCTCTGCCTGGCCCTTGGGACTTTCCCCAGGCCACATACTATCCTGAACCACATCCCTCGCCAGACCAGTTTTGCACCCTCCATGGAGTTTTTTTGGTTGGAATGTGTTCTTGAACTCTGAAAATGATCCAGTAGAAACATTTTTAAAATCCCATTTATTGCTCTGCCCCACCACTGATGTGTGACCTCCCAAATGATTACTAAGAAGGCACTGTGGTTTCAGGATGAAAAAAGGTTTTCTGCCCCTAGTATAGGGAATCCATTGGTGGTATCTAACCTTCTATGAGCACAAGGATTTCTGTCAGCACAACTGGACTTCCTCTCCGTCTCCTTTCCCCCATGTGTACCCTAAACTTGTTCTGGGGTTTCCCCTCAATCTCCAGAGCAGATTTGGGGAGGGGAGGGTCTCAGGGTGTGCAGGGAGGGAAATCCCTGTTGCACAGCCAGACAGGGTATGGCCCCTCAAAATTTTGTAGGTGACTGTTAGGTGTTGTTGGCACTCTTTTGGAATTTTTACTCATATCAAAATAGTTTTAATTTCAAGTATGCAATTTGTTTTCCATAATAAATGCTCCTGTCAAAATGGAATGTTACCTCCACAAGGAAAACTAGCCCAACTAGCCAGTTAGGATTATCCAGCCATCGGACAGCTGACACAGTAGGCACTCCAAGCAAAAGAAAAAAAGAGCCCAAGAAATAATAACTGCCAAACAGGAAACGCTAATATGAGATAGCAACAGAGCTCTTTGGTTCACAAGTACCTCAATGTTTTCTGTAGAAATGGCAAACCCTGCGTGAGACTTGTTTTCACAAGTTTCTATTTCTGCATTTGAAAAACTGGAACTACTGTCTCAAAGGCTACTACCTTAAATCAGATTTCTTCTTTCTCATTTGGTGTCAACTGCACTGTGGCATTATGGGAGCAAACTGCACACTGTAACATTCAGCCTGTTAATATGGAGAAGGGAAAGTTGTGGACACACTTCTTTAGCAATCCAAATGCTAGCTTCAAATAATTTATAAGGATGGGTAAAACATTTGACGAAGAGTACAACAACGCAGTCCCACGTGGAATAGAAAACGACAGCAGATCTGTGTAATATTGTGCAATAGATGTCAGTGGAAACTTGCTCTTTTTCATATGACAAGAAGGTTAATAAGAATAAGAATAACCTGCCCATCTGACTGGGTTGTCCCACAATCTGCTGGAATGGTAATTAACAGTTGAAAAACATGACATTGTAGTTTGTTTTGCACAGAGAGGAATTTAGAAGGAACTGTATGTAATATGATTTTTTATATATATATATATATATATATGCAGGTTTTGGTGTCTTCGGGTGTCTTCCCGTGTAAGAGTCGGGGTGTCTGTGCGACGTTTCGACGAGGTCTCACTCGTCATCTTCAGGCTGGTGCTTTCGGCTTCTTGTTACTGGAACAGAGCAGAATCTGGTGTTTGAGTTCCTATAAATACTGTTGAGGGGTGTGGTGTATAGCCTCCAACGTTCTGGGCAGAGAGGAAGTTCCTAGATTAGTGTGCCTTTTCTTCTTTTGTTCCTTAAGTAATTAAGGAACAAAAGAAGAAAAGGCACACTAATCTAGGAACTTCCTCTCTGCCCAGAACGTTGGAGGCTATACACCACACCCCTCAACAGTATTTATAGGAACTCAAACACCAGATTCTGCTCTGTTCCAGTAACAAGAAGCCGAAAGCACCAGCCTGAAGATGACGAGTGAGACCTCGTCGAAACGTCGCACAGACACCCCGACTCTTACACGGGAAGACACCCGAAGACACCAAAACCTGCATATATATATATATATATATATTCCATAATGTATATGAAAGCAATTCCACACAAACTATCCTTCGATAACTGCAACATTCATGGCAGTGTAAAAGTGGCCCTTGCCTTGGCTTAGGCCTTAACTGATCACTGATTACGATTTTGACCAGGCCTCTGTGATTCTCACACTCTCTGCAATGGAAAGAAGGGCTAAAGATTTTCTGTAGTCAAAGCATCTGCCTCCCATCTTTCTTGAGAACCACTGTCTCCAAAGAACTGCTTTAGGTGTGCCTTCCATCTCCCACTTCAAGTTTCAAGTGAAGCTCACCATGGGGCGAGGCAGAGGGGGAAGGGCCGCTGTTCGAAAACAAAATTCAAAAGCTCAGCTTTTATTTGAAGTTTCTCATCCAAGCACTAAATGGGGCTCGGCGTCTATTTCTTTTACAAGGTATGACACGTGCACTGCCCCGGGTGTTATAATTTTCAAATAATGAAATGTTAAAATAAGCTAATTTCTGTTTGCCGGCCCACAGCTGGAAGCACTCAGGCGACATCACAGTGAAGCATACACAATTCTTGCAGCTGTTTCTGAGTTTAATGGGGTAGGCAGAGAAAGGAGAAACTGGGATCGGACTCGCCCTTGAAATTCATGCTGTAAGGGAAATGGAGTTGGGATTTATAAAACATGATAAACACCCAGAATTTATGTTTGTTCTGCCCACGGTCACTGCAGCGGGGAGGGGAGGTGTGCCCTGCTTCTGAGCCCAATCTCCCCTCCTCCCCCACAACTCCCCTCACCCCTGATCATTGGCCAGACTGGCTGGGGTTGAGGAGATCTGTAGCTTGTCTGAGTAAATCAATGACGGTTGAAATTGACCAAGCCCTATTTTAACCAGTTAGCTTTATCTTATATTTAGTGCTCTTTGATGTTTTTAAGAGGGTTACTTGGATGCATAAACAAATACACACCAATATTTTGTATTTCAACATTGCTGGGGATGGGGCCTTGTAAAACTGCTGTTGGTCATGGAGGAAAGGGATTTTGTTGTTCATCATGGTCACTCTTTAACAGAGTACGGTGATAGTCACAAACGTACACATCTGTTGCAGAGGCCCTGGTTACTTAGCTTTGGTTTCTCAAGAGCACAGCTTGATGTAGTGTGAAAATCTACAAAACTGGTTTGACCAGAAACCATGGCAGCTCTCAAATGTGAATGTGAATGCAAAGCAAATAGAGTTCCACAATACTGCCTCAAGATTCCTGAAAAAGTTAAGAATGGAGGGTTTTTTTTTTTTTTTAATTTAACACCAGTGCGCCTCTACAACTTCAGGATAATCGTGGCATGGCAGTACCAGCATACTGAATGAATGGAACGTAAGGTTAGAGGCCATTACTATACTATGTAGCATGCCACCTATTACTTTACTCTTTTTGTGTACCCTATGAGTAGAGTGGGGCAATCTTCTGAGGTGGTATTATGTGGCAGGTCATTTAGAGCCCTCTGTGGATAAGCATCTTGTGCATTCATAAGAAACACCAGCAATGAGCTTTCTTTACTCTGAAACTACGGCTGGTAGTGACATGTCTCAAAGAACTGTGAAGAGAGCTAAATTTAGAAGTGAGACAAGTTTCTGTAGGATTAGCCTCAACATGATGCACAGATATGGATATGAGAGGAAGGATAGAATCTCAGATGACCTTTAGAACTTGTGGGTGAAGTAAGAGCTCCCAACAGTAATGAATCTCAGAACAAAACTAGAAAAAGGGTAGTGGTTAAAAAATAATAAGGGGGGGGGGTGAGGAGCCACTCAAAAACTAGGTGAGTTCATGGAACAAACATTGTTCTAATACATATGGAGCAAACACTTTATTTAGTGTATATGCTAGCTTTTCACCTGAAAAAAATCCCTGCTACAATCACAGGAATTGCTCATGATTATATCTATAATTGCTACATTTACACATTTGATTTTGGGCATATGTGTAAGTAAGTCCAGCAAAGATCAGGACTCCTTAAGTGGAAAAGTGTATTAAAAATTGCCCTGTAATGTTAGAAATATAAAAAATGTTAGTGATACAATTTTCCTTCTTTTGAATACAGGCTATCTTGATGATGATGTATAGTACCACAGAGCTTTAAATAATTTCTATTTTAGTTGGTGGACAGAATCTGCTCTTACAACCAAAGGGTCAAGTCACTACATTTGGAGCTGGGCATTTTCTCTAAGGTCACATTGGCAAGAGCTCCTGGGAGAGTCTTATATTTCTCCAGAAACATGTGGTATGTTAGTGGGCTTGAGTAATTTGGATGACTTTTTATTAACTTCCTATTCTTTATCCTGCACTTAAAGTCCCTGCTTCATTGCTGTGACCAGCTAACATGTGGAGCGGCCTAATCCAAGCGATATGTTGGGTGACAAAGTTTTCTGCTTCAATACAGAAGATTGAACTTAATGACCTGTGCAACTTTTATAAAAAAAAAAAAATCACACAGCAAGGCGATTCTAGGATATCATAATGCAATAATATTCATAGGGAAATTATGCAATGTGGAAACCAATCTCAGAAGTAAGTTCCACAGAGTCATGTTTACTGGCAGGTAAGTGTATATAAGATCACAGCATAAAGAGAGAGAGAGAGAAGAGATTACTACTAAGAAATGGCACCACTTTATTTCTCTATGCTGAAAGGGTGAAAAATGCAGCCACCAAATGGGCCACCACTTTGGGAAGCTGGTTTCAAATTTCCATAATAATCCAATTATGGCACACGCAGTCCTGTAACATTTTCTGAATGACCTATCACCTCAAACTGTCTAGACAGCTCAACAGCTCCGAGACCAGCGCTGCGCTGCCACTGACATCTGCACCAGGGTGTTGTTACATGAGATTTAAATAGGTGTCTCAGGTTCAGACATAAATCAAGCGGGCTGACAGGTTTGCCATTCATTAAGAACAGAACTGCTGCAATAAGAACGGGAGTGCAAGTCCTTTTGTGTTAAGGGCATGGTGGAAGAGGCTGGGCAACGTCCAGAAATGTGGCTGCTTGTGACTGCATGGTGGTTGTGGGCGGGGGGGGGGGCAGAGGAGGAGGAGGGAGAGGAGAAGGAAAACTTTTCCATTTATTATCCAGTATCAAAGGCAGCCTACCCCACTGCCAGGTCTTTCTGGGCTCTATTAGTTTAAAAAAAAAAAAATTGTCTACTTTTTACACTGCATGGTTGTTGAATTGTTTCAGGACGAAAGTATATATTTTGTATCAATTATTTAAAAACGAAAGCTAAAGAGAAACTGAAATATTGTGCAATAAAAAAACAAAAAAACACCAACCTAGCTGGTTAATTCTATCATGGTTAGTTAGGCTGCAGTGCTTTTTATATTTGAAAAGTATTGTATATTGATCTCAACATGAAGAAAATAAAAGATAAGTCTGATTTAAAAACAAAAAATCCTGTCATTGGCTCTATTCCTAGGAGACACGTTGCTTCAATGGGGCTTACTTTTGAGTAGACGTGTATAGCATGGTGCTGAAAAGAAGTGACATGCCCAATCTTACCCCAGTTCAAAGCGAATGAATAATGCATGAGCTTTCACTAATCTTTTCCAAATCCCTGCATAGTCTTTCATGCAATTACTTTAATTGAAATACCTCATCTAATAATTAATGCCTCCTATAAATTGTTTGCTTTCCCTTACAGTAGTAAAAAAAGAAGGGGGGGTGGGATGGCTAGAAGACTTTGAATTCCATTGCTTTTGGCTCTATGCAAACATATTAGCAGGATATATAAGGCCGGGTTTTGCCTGTTCGTAACTGTTTTCCTGTGGAAGAAAAGTAAGCTGCTATATTGCCGAATACAGTACATTTGTTTCCTTTGTGTCTGCCAGCTTGGACAAGCAACCTTTGATATTCTTACAGCATAATGGGAAAGTACAAACATTTTCCTAAATGTGCATACATAGTTCATGTCGGTAACTCGCAAGTACCGTATTTTTCACTCTATAAGACGCACCAGACCACAAGACGCACCTAGTTTTTGGAGAAGGAAAACAAGAAAAAAAATATTCTGAATCTCAGAAGCCAGAACAGCAAGAGGGATCATTGTCCAGTGAAAGCAGCAATCCCTCTTGCTTTTCTGGCTTCTGTGATAGCTGCGCAGCCTGAATTCGCTCCATAAGACGCGCACACATTTCCCCTTACTTTTTAGGAGGGGAAAAGTGAGTCTTATAGAGCAAAAAATACGGTCTATCCTGGCTTTAGCCTCTTCCGAAGTGTCTCCACACATGCATGGAGACCTCCACACATTCAGCAGGGGGTCTGAAAGAGAGGCTTGCATACATACAGCTCTAGGCCCATTTGCCCTTCCTTTAACTGAGCACAGGAGACAGAGGATGTTGATATTGGGGGCAGGTTCAGCAGGCATGGCTTCCCCTCCCCACCTTCACAGCAGGCACAGAGGCATTTATGTAGAATGTTTCAGCATTCTAAAAGACAACCAGCTCTGTCTGCACAGTACTGCTATAGTTTTACTGCGTAAGAAAGGACCGCTGTCCATTATCATATATTGCATGCTACAATTCCCCCCCCCAACCCCCAAGGGCACAAAGGCAGTTAAAGTGAGACAAGAAATGAAATATACAAAATCCAACAAGACAGGGTAGGCCGTCAATCACCATTTCCCCCTTTCTTACAGTTAAAGAACATAATTTCTTTACTCTTATCAACTACTGTTATCTAACTTCATGGTTCACAATTTAGAGCCGGTGTAATGCTTCCAGTCCTCCAAAGTCTTGCCCACCCCATGCCCCAAAAGAAAGCTATTCTCTCTGAAAAGGTAAACCGCAGGTAAGTCCCACAGGCTGCACACCATGGGCCATCTGGTCCCAGCTGTTGACCTGCTCTTTATATATAGCAAAATACCACTTGGTGCAGTCTACCCAGTAGTAGCAATCTTTGTATTTGGAGCTTACCCTTCCTCTAAGAAGTTCCAAGAGGCATGGGGCACATTTCCCTATTTAATTCTCACAGCAACCTTCTGAGGTGGGCTGAGCTGAGTGGTAACAACTTGCCTCAAGTCACCTAGTGGACTTCAAGGCTATGCTGCAAATGAATCCAAGGCTTTCTGGCCCAAGTCCCAACACCCGTTTCCATTGCAGCTCTTAGGATCATGGGCTAATGTGTAGTAGTCGTTCAATTCAATGGACCGTGGCTATGAAAAATGTATTGAGACCACCCACTATCATACATACATATTTACCTTATTTTTTTCTAGAATAAACTCAGACCCCATAACAACCTGTTCCTCTTCATAGCATCTTGTTTGCTTAGAAATGTGGAAGGCTGCCCAGGGATTCAGTGAGTTGAGATAATGGGAGATTTATTTTATTTTTACACTATTCAAACTCTGCACTATTTTAGCCCCAGTTTTCATTACAATCAGCCACATTGACTGGCCACCCTGCTAAGTGATACCTATGCTGTTGTTGTTATCTTTACCATCACAGCCCATGGAGAAAAGGGTCAGTTCTCTTCCAATTTCTTTTTGCCTCCAGGATTCCGTCCAGCTCCTCTGTAATATCAAAATCTCCCAGTCCTTATGGAAATCAGCTCCACCAAAGTCAAGAATGTTGAACCCAACTTGTCTAATCCTGCTGTGTTTCTCTGTGCCAGTTAGTATATTACTCCCACATGGAGACAATTTGATTTTCGCATCAGCTCTGGCAAATCTTTCCTCAGGGAAACACACACATTTATTTTTTTTAAGTCCCTCTCAACTTCTTAGAAAACATGTAAAGCTTCAGTCCTGCTCCCACTCATGTCAACGCCAACCTTCTAGTAGCCATCAGGAAGTAATTACACTCCATTGTTCTTTCTAACCTTAAATGTTGGTGTTACAATATGACCACTTAAAAACAAATTTTACCGCAATGGGCAAAGAAAAAATCACAGTGGGAGTGAAACTAGCATCTGCCCATGTTGGGGGTGCACAGCTATTGAAGAAACAGGGTTGCAGTTTCGTGTTGCTCCTTGATCCATCCTTGTCACTACCCAGGGTGCTTCCACAGTATGATTTATTATTATTATTATTATTATTATTATTATTATTATTATCTGAAGCTGGGGACAGGTATGAAACTACCAGTATTAAGATAATCTAGCCCCAGTGATCCGTGTTTTGGTAACCTGCAGCTAAGCCCCACTTGGGTCTGCCTTTGAAGACTGTTCAAAATGCAGTTAGTTCCAAATACAGCAGCTAGACTTGTGAGGCCTGACCACTGAGATCCTATCAATACAATGTTATGCCAGCTATACTGCCTCGTAGTTTATTTTGGGGCCCAAGTCACTGTGCAGATTCTAACTTTTAAAACTCTTCACACGTAACCAGAAAAATCTAATAAGGTCATTGTACATTTGTTACACCTTTGGTGGACACAACCTCAGGCACAGGTTTACTGTACTGTGCTATGGTTGCAAGACACAAATCTCTTAACAGGATTTAGGGAAGCCCCAGCAGAAGTAATATTAAGGTCCTTAGGAAAATGCAAGAAGAGTAATGGATATGTTACGGATTTCTTATGAGTGTCCCTCCGCCACCGCCACCCCCAAAAAAATGGACAAAGGAAGAGCTTTTCCTGAGTCAAATAGGGTTTAGTAAAAGGCAGCCAAATCTTTTTGGATCTTGTTTTCCGGCAACTTGTTTCCAGCCTCAGTTAGATATAATGGAAACCCTTTTTTTAACTTAAATGTCCAAAATAATCCTTGGAGGATAATTGTCAAAAATATGAATAAGTCAAACATACTTAATGTTTGCTTTCGCATCCTGTCCTAGGAATAGCAGCATTTCAGGAGACGGGTGTTTTTTTCCCTTTTAAAAGAGGGATGGTGCTTCAAACTAGCTTCCAGGTTTTGTTACCATAAAGGCAAAAGGAATTATATTTTGCCTGCAAATAACATCCCCTTGCATACTACACTGATGAATTCATTCTTTCCTCCCAGTATGTAGTTTTCCTCTCCCTGTGCCACCTATTTTGAGTGTGTGGGGGGGGGGGTGAGAGGCATGGAAATGTGAATAGACAAACGCTAGCTTTCAAAGACAGGCTAACCAAGCAAGATTTATTTGTTTAGCAGTATTCTTGACTCGCCTTCCAACAAAGTTCTGAAGATCTGGACAGTTAGGATCACTAAATATGTATTGTTGAAATGGTAGGCGTGGAGAACTGGGTGGATTTGAAGTAGGGTTAGATGAGACAGTGGATATGGGAGGGCATGCATAACATCTTATTGTTTTTTGAGTCTTGAATGGTAGTAAGGAATACAGTAAGGCAAACCAGCAGTGACAGGGGCTGCCTATTACCTCCTGGGAGGGCATAAAAGGTGACCTTGCAACTATTTCGTATCACCTGAGATGTCCAGATGGCAGGGAGGGAAGAGGTCATGGGAATGAAATCAAAACTATTGATTAAAATAAATATTATAAAGGAAGAACTTCGGCTTATGTTAGCAATTACCTCTCTTTTTAGACCCTTTGCCTTAGGAATATTCATTTCAATGTTCATATGTATGGAAAGCATATGAAATGAAGCTGGGTGTCCTCTCCTTTGGCATTGCCAAATCAACTCACTACAAAAATTTCATAGTGACGCCTCCGCTGCAAATGCACCAACAGAATTCAAATCATGCACAGGACTGTTTGTTGTCTTTACTACCAAGTAATTCTCATTTTAATATATTATTTGGTAATTCCTGAATACTGTCGCTCTCCCTCTGCCCTATCTTATGTGTCTAATGCATAGCACAATTCTGCACAGCAGAAGTATCACTTGCAAAACAGTGTTTATCCTAAATAAAAAATTATTATAAGTCCTACTACTGCCACTAATTTCAATAAATCTACTGCCTTTTTTGGTTGTTGTATGACCTGCAGACCCAGCAGCCTAAAGATACCATGAGTTGTATTTTTAATTTGTTCCACACACCAATGTCTGGTGACAGAGAAACACTTGAAAAGCATGCATGATTCAAGTGACCAGTGGAACCAAAGGCAAATCTATTATATTTGGTCTAGGTTTCTCCGCAGAACCAACACAGCTGCCAATATTCTGATCTATATTAACTGGTGGAGTTTGGACAGCTATCGAAATCAAAATATTCTCCTCCAGATGTCCTTCACAAAGATCCATTTTTTTTTAATTGTGTGAAACATGCATAAGCCAATGCTCAATGGAAATAGAAATAAGTAAATGGGTTTTCATGAACTTAAAACAAACAAAACAAAACTTTGCTGACTCTGAAATGAAATACTGTATCAGATCAATCTAAGGCAAAATGTGAGCAATAAATAGAACTGCATCCTGAGCATATATAATTACAAATGACCATTCAGGCTGCTGAAGCCTTAGAATAGACTCTCAGCACTTCCTTCCAGAGGCACGCAAGCTGCTCCTCTCATCTGCCACTTCTTTGCTGAACTGCGATTTAGGTATTCCATTTAGGCATTTCTATCACAAGGGAGAAAGGCATCCTTCTTCAGCAAAAACCAACATCCTTGCTCCACTCTATTTTATTTTAGTTACATATCATCTATGCCTGAAGAAGAATCACACAAAATTTGGTCTAATATATGATATTTCACTTTGCAGAAAATGCATCACGACTTCATGATAGTAACCACATAGGGCATCGCTTAGCTGAGACAGCTTTTGATGGTGATGCAGCTGCAGCTGCAAGAGCCAGAATCCTTGGCTTCTGCTACTAAGGGACAACGGCAGCCAGAGCAAGGATGGAAGGCCTGAAACTATGAAGAAAACCTGGAAGTGATTCCGGCAACTGTGGTGGTTTATGGGCCTAAGGCCAATATATGATATATGGGTGGGTGGTCAGAAGCTGCAATCTGAGGGCTACAAATCTCTGAAAGGCACAGGGTGAAGAGGGAAATTAGCTGGTATGGCTGTGAATATGGGGTTGGGGGCAGACTGGCCTTCTTGAAACCTGACAAAACAAAAGCCCAGATAGGAAAGGGAAAGAGAAGC
Source organism: Podarcis vaucheri (assembly GCF_965113315.1). NCBI lineage: Eukaryota > Metazoa > Chordata > Lepidosauria > Squamata > Lacertidae > Podarcis > Podarcis vaucheri. Next base: position 58,272,138 of record NC_138763.1, read on the forward strand.
TGTCAGGAGTGGGGTGGGGTGGGGTGGGGTGGAACCACTGCAATTTCCCCTTAAGACCCTAAATCCAACCTGGCAGATCTGATTTCACTATTAAATACTACTGACAGAATTAGTCAAGTCTGGAATTGGGGAAGTTTACAATACAAACTCCCTCAGTTAAAAAATAAATAAATCTTAAACCAATGTTGAGTCCAGCTCAGACCCCTCTGAATTTGAGTCTGGTTTGAAATGGGGTTTGCCCCTACCCCTCAGAGAGCTCTCCCTATTACTCTCTAAATGAAAACAAATTGCCTTTGATAAGGCATGGTGCATAATTAGCAGTAGGGATGGCTTGCTAGAGAGATATGGGGATTTGCTGCTCTCTCCATACTTGACTTTAATGCTCTTGAACAAGCATAAGACCATCATTTTCTGATGAGGAGCATGGGATTTGTTGTTTCTCTGCCTACCAATTCACTTCAAAAGGCAGAAGAAAATATACAAATCCCATTATCCCTGCCAAGAAGTGATGTTTCTTATTTTCAACTAAGAGAGTGGGTGTGGGAGATTGGAGGCATACGTCATCCACTCAATAGTATTTCTTTGCTTTATTTAAAGCTTTCCTAGAAAAGTTTGAAGGTTTTATTTTTTAATAGACATGCTCAAGGAAATATTTTAAAAGGGAAAAGGGGGGTGGAGGGAAGTTGGGAAGGGGAAAGAAGGGTTTGAACCATTTTATTGCAAAAAATGTGAAAAGCATAATGAACTACGAATAAAAGAATACTTAAAGATTTTAGTAAATGAATAGATTTTGAGACAAAATGAATGCAGTTTGCATATCACTAGGTAAGACATATGACCATTTACTAAGTGATAATGCAGATCTTTGACAAGACGATTATCTATAGCTTCACATCAAGGGTGAGCAGACATAACCTTCCCCTGTTTCCTTCGATTTCTGATAAGGTGCAGTCGTGTGATAAAACTACCCTCCACCACATGACAATATACGTAATACAATAACTGGCTTACCAAGCAGCAAAATATACACGATAGTAAGTAAGCAATGGTAAATGACTGTCTGCATTCAGCCATTCTCTCTCATTGTGCAGGACCAGAATGGCTGCAGTGTACTCCCCATCTCCCTACACCCCAACCTCTCCAAATATGTTTGATGTTCAAATCCATCTGGCCCTGAAAAGACACATACATTTCAATGGCCCATTTGACACAAAAGACGGTGCTGTCAGTACCTTAGCCAACCACCTGTGACTTGGCCACATCTCAGTGGATCAGGTATCCATTTGTATCTGAGTAGTCTGGAGATCATCCAGAACGTGAGTTCAGAAAGACACAAACCCCCAGCTTTTGGAAAAAAGCAAGCAAGTGCCCCAATAACTTGGCAAGAGCACCCATACCATCTGAAATCAGCTACTATAGCTGTACCTCTGCTGATGACAATTAACTTCATGCCATTTCAGATTACAGCTAGTGTTTCCTGCCAAACAGTTAATGCTATATAATCCACATTGCAGCTGTTGAAATTCTGTTACCAAATATATTTTCTATGTTGACACATGGTTGTTTTTAGCCTTCCCTGATATCTCGTCGTTGCTAAGAACATGGATGGTTGGTTGGTGTGGTTGTGTGTGGTTGCTTGTCTGCTTCAATATCCTTTCTCTGGTTTGTTTTCTATCATTGTTTTCTCCATGAAACTCATTTCAAATTCATCTTTTAAGGAGGTTTTGAAGGTTGATCTTGTGTACTAGGGGGTCCATAGTTTGTGGGAATGATACAATGGCTGAATGAATAAGAATGTCGTCAAGAGACAATGCACAGATCCTTCAGGATGTCATGTGTTGGGCTGCTGCTAGAATACACTGGAAAAAGAAAATGGTTGTATCCCGTGCTAGTCTTACTCAGAGTAGACCCACTGAAGTTAATGGACATGACTAACTTAGGTTTATTAATTTCAATGGATCTACTTTGAGTAGGACTTAGTTGGGTGCAACTCACAGGAAGAGAAGGTTATGGCCCATGTGCTCTGTTTATGAAATGCAGTGGATATACTATAGTTTGACTAAGTCAGAAATGACTAATATCAATTTCTATTCAAAGCTGTCTTATAGTTAAACATGACGTTTCACTCCCTGGCTTAAATCCTCAGGCTGTGGGAAAGCCACTTTGTACACATTAAGCAACTAAGATGGGGAAATACACACATTGTTTGCACTGGGGGACTTGCCCCAGTTGCATCCTGATTCTAAAGCAGGCATGGACAAGCAAAGCAATACAATACAATACAAAGCTTCTTTATATCTTCTGGGACTTTTTGTGCCTCTCTCATAACTAGCATTGGAGATGTGTGCGCACATGGCAATGCATGCACTTATGCAACAATTGCCATGGCACTACTTGTGAAAGTTTCTTTCCATTCCCCAAGCAACCACAATGTCATGGAATGTATGTAAGGTTGGGTTACCAACTTGAACCACTAATGAAGTAATCAAAATTCTGGCTGTGTGAAACAGAACTGTGAACAGGTATGGCACAGTACAGAGGCAACAACAAAAAGATACAGTGGTACCTTGGGTTACATACGCTTCAGGTTACAGACTCCGCTAACCCAGAAATAGTACTTTGGGTTAAGAACTTTGCTTCAGGATGAGAACAGAAATCATGTGGCAGCAGCGGGAGGCCCTATTAGCTAAAGTGGTGCTTCAGGTTAAGAATAGTTTCAGGTTAAGAACAGACCTCCGGAACGAATTAAGTACGTAGCCAGAGGTACCACTGTACTTTATTTCCACATTTGGGCACTGCCTGCTAATGATATTTTTTAAATGGAACTAGGTTTTTGGAAGGTAGCTAATATCAGGCATTAGTTTTACATAGTTGTTTTTTTTTAATGGCAAGCCTAGAAGATCCCTTTTGGACTAAGGTTCAAATTGCCTCTCTGCTATAGTGACCTTGGGTTAGACACCATCTGTGAGCCCTATCGGCAATAAGATGCTCTGCAGATAAAAAAATTGTATAGCCATTGTAAGTGCCATCCTCTGTTCTTTCTTGGAAGGGTGGGGTTGATTAAAAACCAACCAACAAATGTGATTTGTTGTTTAGCAGGATGTTTAATATTTGAGGTAAGGTGGGTGGTGACCAGACAGAGTGCCTTCTCAGTGGTGGCACCATGGAATTACATTCTTAGGAATGTAATTTCTGGCTCAAATATCGTTGGGCTTTTCCCAGAACCACACAAATACATTTTTTTATTTTCCTAGGCTTTTAAAAACATTGTTTAAAAATATATTTTAACTTTCTTTTCTTTTTTGTATATTTTCCCATAGTCTTTGCTGAAGACTATATGAATCTTTTAAATACATATATACTAGCTTTCTGGTTCAATCAGAGCTGATTTTGTAACTCAACAATACTGCTGAACAACAATTCAGAACAGTGGAATATTTCACACCAAAGTATACACAATTTAAGTGATGCCTTAAGCAAGAGACTCCAAGTCTCTGAGATGTATACTGAACTTTCCTCTTCCTCCTTCAAGATTCCATCGCCCTAATCAAGGAGATGCCTCTATGCGATACAGTAACACACACACACACACACCTGTCTCCATTATTAAAGTGAATGGAGAGGCTTGAATCTTTAATACTCTGGATCAGGGAATAGATCTATAGGTGGTGCTAGACAGTCCTGAACAGAGTTAAGGCCATTCTATTCACTGTGAATGGGATTTCTGGATCCAATCTTGAGCAGATATACTGCTTGTTGCTACCAGACGGACGAAAGGAGAAGCATAACAGGAGTACCTGAGCTACATGTGCCAGGATGCAGCTTATGCACATTGCAGTTTAAACATCCAGATGTTGCTGGACTCCAACTCATCCCTGACTACTGGTCTTTGCTGGCTGGTGAGTGATGGGAATTAGAGAGCAACGAATATGGAGGGCCAAAAGTCCAAGCCCCCCCCCCCCCAGTTTAGAGAAAGCACACACATTGGCTTAAATGTTATATATGAATGCAGTCATAATTGATAACTGATCATTCTATACATGACTAAGACTGGCAGAATGATGAATCAGCATGCATAAATGTATTTATATGCCAGTCCAATACATGCACTGCCATGTGAGATTATGATGTTTGTATTCCTTACTGGCAATTTGTTATACCAACATTAGACATTCTTATATTACTACCTTTCCCTTTGTTCCGTAAGTAACAAAACTTCAAATAAAGAAAATGCTATCATTTGTCACAGGGTTCCCAAACTGTGGTCCACTTATGGTCCACAAGCTTCATTTAGGTGTTCTACAGGGTGTCCGTAAAAAGACAATAAAAACCATACAGTATTACAATTGCTACGACAGGCAGAAAAATAATTAAGTATTCTATCAAGAGCCTCAGAAATTTTCAAGTGGTCCATGGGGGCAGGGGATGTGGGAACCACTGAATTATCATGTTTCTTGCAATGAGTTAAATATGCTTACGCTGTAATGGAACTATGCTTCCCTAGGACTTTTTGGTTTTTTAAATCACATTGCCTTAGGGCTGCTGTGTCTGCTCTTCAAAAGGCAGCATTGTTTAACTTTTGGTCAAAGTGGAGCAATTAACACCCACTTTGAATCCGGTCAAATTAAGTTCACATTTCTTTCAAATGTTTGCTCTTAGCTTTGATACTTATTTTCAACTCAAAATCACAGCACCCACACACACAATTTTCTTCCCTCGTGGAAGAAGCGGAGTCATTTCTCATAAGGGGAATGGGATGAAAGAGACAGGGGGGGTCAAGATTCATTCCTATTATAGTTAAGCATTTGAAATATTGTGCATTAAAACAGGGCAGAAACCAGGGCAATCTTTTCTTATGTTCCTGCCACAAGGAATGCTCAGTCCTTGCTACCTTTTGTTCCCATACTTTGTTGGATCTTTCGAATCCTCTTTGTTCAGGACGTGCTCTTGATTGTGGAGCCTTTTATTTAACTATGTTCCATATTGATAATAATAATAATTGTCCTACATTTGAGATTGTGGAGGTTGAAAGAACTAGGTTCCATGTCTCTGAACCACCACCCTAATTACATTATCAACAGTGGTGCCATTGATGAGGCTCTTGTGCCCAGCATTAAACTGTATGCAGGGCCAAATTAAGATATGCTAAGGGCCTAAACTAAGCCAAGTTTAAGAGGCCATACCAATGAAAATAGAAATAACAAGCATTTATATTTGTATATATACCAGGTGAGGATGCATTTAAAAATTAACAATTGAGCACAAACATAAATCTTGCAATAAGCCTATCTGCATAAAAAATACCTTCAAATACCTTATGACATCTTACTTAGAATATATGAAAAAATATGTACAGTGGTGCCTTGCAAGACGAAAAGAATCCGTTCTGTGATTCTCTTCGTCTAGCGGTTTTTTCGTCTTGCGAAGCAAGCCCATTGAAGGATTAGCGGATTAGCGCTATTAGCGGCTTTTAGCGGCTTATCTGCTGATCGGATCAGCTGATAAGTGGCTTAGCGGCTTAGAAAAAGGGGGGAAGGGGGGGGAAACAGCAGGAACTCGCAAGACATTGTCGTCTTGCGAAGCAAGCCCATAGGAAATTCGTTTTGCGAAGCACCTCCAAAACGGAAAACTCTTTCATCTAGCGAGTTTTCCGTCTTGCGAGGCATTCGTCTTGCGGGGCACCACTGTATGTAGAAGGAGGAGGAGGAGGAGGAGGAGGAGGAGTTTGGATTTGATATCCCGCTTTATCACTACCCTAAGGAGTCTCAAAGCGGCTAACATTCTCCTTTCCCTTCCTCCCCCACAACAAACACTCTGTGAGGTGAGTGGGACTGAGAGACTTCAGAGAAGTGGGACTGGCCCAAGATCACCCAGCAGCTGCATGTGGAGGAGCAGGGACGCAAACCCGGTTCACCAGATTACGAGTCTACCACTCTTAACCACCACACCACACTGGCTCCCAGTACAGCAACAAAAGAGGTATTACATACACAGTTTAGCACTTACTAAACAGAAGATAGACTGCAACCTGCAGTGTGTGTGCTCTGCTCATGATATGCAATTTAGTTCCATTATTTTATTTATTTATTTATTTTAATTTAGAGGTCCTTCATAATCCGACTCCAGCACCGATTGCATGGTACTAGTCATTAGGTCTGTGGACTGGATTCAGTCAAGGCCCAAGCCAAACTGGATTCCAGAATCGGCTGAGTTAGCTTGACACAGTTGTAAAGAAATACTACAGGGAAACACAATCTATACACACACACATACTGCATTTGTTGCTTTATGCTTGAAATGTACAGTGGTACCTCGGGTTAAGAACTTAATTTGTTCCAGAGGTCCATTCTTAACCTGAAACTGTTCTTAACCTGAAGCACCGCTTTAGCTAATGGGGCCTCCCGCTGCTGCCGCACCACCGGAGCACGATTTCTGTTCTCATCCTGAAGCAAAGTTCTTAACCTGAGGTAATATTTCTGGGTTAGCGGGGTCTGTAACCTGAAGCGTATGTAACCTGAAGCGTCTGTAACCTGAGGTACCACTGTATTGCTTCTCTCCTTTCATGCTTTTTTGTCTTATAGCCTAATCCTTCGTACCTACCTATGCATTGCCTGATACATGGAGAGCATTGCCTTGCTCTCAGATCTGACAACTCAGTGTAACAACCTGATTACTCCCTACCTTTTATCTTATATTAACCTGTTTGTTAAGAGTGCTTCGGACATCCCTCGGGCCAGCAGTGACAATGGAGTCTGGGCACCCAGAGCATATTATAGAGATCTGATGCAGGGCCCGAAATTTTTAACGATTCATCCAAACGAGCAGCTAACAACAGTGGAAACCGCCAAATTAAGTTGCTTTTACATACTGAGCAGCTCTCTTCAAAAGCTCAGCACCACTGTTCACCTTCCTCCTTCCCTCTATCGCTAGAAGAAGTTAATGCAATTCTATTATATTACATTACAATTCTGTCCTCCCGCCTCCCCAATGAGAGAAAAGCATGTCAAGGGCAATACTAGAACAAATTGAGCTTTTGTGCCCCCTTTAAGTGTTGTGGCTTGATTGATGTCAGGGATTAAAATGGTGCTAAAAAACAGGGGGAAGAAGGAGGGGGAGGAAGCTCCATGAGCAGCTGTACCACTGCTGCTGCCCAAACAAAAAGAAACAAACACAAAAACCCCACATACAGTTCCTCAAATGCCAAAGTGAAGTGTTATATATGCTGGAGGCTCTGAATACCTAAACTTGCCTGGGTACAGGGTTTCTCACACACATATTTTTAAACCGAAAGCTTTTCAGTTTTCAAAGGGCATGGCAGCCTCCCTTTTTCTCTCTCTGTAGGGGGCAAGCAGGGGATGACGTCCCTACAGGCGCTGCAGATACTTGCACCATTCACCCTCAAGCAGCTCCTGACAAAATTCCTTTCAAAAGCAGTGATGGCATTAAAGGCCCGTTATATAATGTTTGGCGCTCACGGGACAGCTTTTCAAAGGGAGCCCTTGCACACATCCATGTCAAAATGGATATGTCTGAATTAGTTATCTACACAGGGACGAGCCTTGGGGTACGAAGGCCTTTTTTTCAACAGAGGCTTTCAGGAGAGTTGTGTCTACCTTGTTGTTTCTGGAGTGAAATGTACAGGCCCCTGGTTTTAACGCCCAAGCAAATCTCGAACACATATGCATGATACTCTACTATGCATCCACGAGCCATATCAGTCTTCTAAAGAGAGGAGGAAGAACGGTTGATATATGTATGCACAATAGAGCTAGACTGGTGAATGGAAGAGAGCTTCCACAGTGGTGGCATCTGCCATGTGGAGCAGCCTCCCCTCAGAAATTAGGCATGCAACAGCCATATTCAGTTTTCAGCATACGCTGAAGACTTATTTCTTCACTCAGCTCTTCCCCAACCAATAATATTGGTCTGGCACATGATATAAGGACTTTGGATACTGGGTAGTATTCAACTACATTTTACTCAAAGTAGACCTATTGAAATGAATGGACCTAACCTAGCCATGTTAATTAATTTCAATGGGTCTACTCTGAGTAACAATTAGTCGAGCACCATCCATTACTTGAGTTTTTTAAAAAATAAATGCTGTATAGCTTTAATTCTTTTATTGGTTGCAGCATTTTTTTAAAAGTTGTAAACTGCTTTGGATAGTTGTAAAATAAATGGTATAACAAATGTCTTTAAATAAACATATATCTTTAAAACTTCTCCAGAAGCTGTTTTGTGCCACACAACATATAAGCATACATGTTTAACATAGACTATTTCCCCCTCCTTGTTCAACTGGTCTTAGGTGTGCTATTTCAGCATGTGTGACCACTGGTGGAGGAAGAGGAGTGGGGGGGGAGCGCACCACCCCTGGCAGTGCAATCCTGGTGGGGTGCCATCGCAGCTGCCCCCCTCACCCATGCTGGGCACCATGCCCCCACAGGCGGCGTGCCACGCTCCCAGGATGCGCACCAGCCCCGTCCCCGCCTGCTCTCCCCCCCCCCCCCCGGTGCCAGAGCATGAAGCTCCACCACTGTGTGTGACACCACAAACCACATGAGAGTTGTGTCAGGTTCTATGTTGATTGCTGCTAATGTAAAAAAAATGAAATGAAAGGGTCTTGCAAAATCAGCAGACAGAACAGCCAAAACAATAACTATGACTCAAAGGTCCTGCACAATTAGTATACGTTCCTTGAAACTGCACACATACCCCACACAAACCTCTGCCAAGACCTGCCGCTGGGGAGGCACATTATAGATGTAGCCCCAAATTCCTAGCTGGGAGCAGATCCCAGATTTGATTTTGAAAAAGTAACACATATAAACCAGTTCCAACAGCAGCTCACTATATTCAGTTGAAGAGTCACTCTAAAACTTGCTATGAATCACAATCAAAGGGGTGGTTAATTAGTCATGCTAATTAATAAAAACAACAAAGGCGATTTAAAGATCAACACATTTATTCTTGCTAAATCTGCCTTTGTTTTAAAAATTTTGTTCTTCTGAAGTCCTGGTTCAGGTTTCTACCAAGTACACTGAAACTTGAAATTAGACCTGGTTTTATAGGTCCATTTTGTGACATGATTACCCATTTAATATAGGAGTCATTGCCAGCCCCAGGGAAGCAGATTTGTGGTGGTAAAGTATAGATATTCTGATCACATGGGTAGCTCAGATTACATCATAGGCATTTCCCATCAGCACTCTATCTAGTCTGGTAATGCTGAATTGGAAAGGATTTACTCGATCAGACATTAAGGCATTAATGATGCAACATGGAGTTAGTTAAGTAGTGACTGCAGCAGCAACACACTGCAAGAGCAACACATGAGAAAGAGTTCCAGTGCTATTTTACCGTAATTATGACTCTACATTGCACAATGCTACTTTTGCCCTCACTTTTGAAGTCTTCTCACAATCAGCAAAATATTTCCATCCTAGGTATTCATGTGCTATGTACACATGGATTTACAGAACAACAGGGAAAGGGCTGTAGCATCCTGCTAGATCAGTGCATTCATGAAACCCTTGGACTTGTGGGCTTTTATTTAAAGATGCCAGAAAGGTTTTACAACACCCACATGCATCTTTCAAGACTTCTAAGGAAGGGAAAGGAGGAAGTCAAACCCATTTTGAATTTGTAGTACAACACTGACCTAGACTAGGTAATCTGAATACAAGGACTACATCATTGGAACAATGTGCTTTTTAAACCAATTTATCATGGGGGTAAAGGTGGCGTCTTGAAAACATTCCCGAAATAACTTGCTGTCAAAGCTAGGATTCAGTCCTGTGTTTCGAGAATCCCAGGCCGTAAATTCAGTTGGATGATGAATCCTATATATCACTTGTGGGGATGTGGCTGTTAGTCATCTCAGCATGAAGGCTGCAAACCTAAGCACACTTACTTCTGAGTAAAGATGTGTGAGAAATCATTGTGTGTCTACAATTCAGAAAATTTAATGGAAGTGATTAATTTTAGGGGGGAAACAAGGAAGTAAGCAAGATTGCTGGTGCTGATGATGGGAATTTTGTCTCAGAGAACAGCTTTTCATCTGCCTCTACCACCAAACTTCATTTTCTCTCTCATGAGTCAGCCATTAAAAATTATCTGCAATTAAACTGCTCAAAACTGCAGATAGTATCAGCAGAATTACCTTGTTGGCATTTTCAAAGATAAATCCATTATTGTGTTAACATGAGATCAAACCTGAAGAGCTTGCAGTGGCCAAGACATTATGAAAAAACAGATTAGGGTAGAGATAACAGCGCTGGCAGCCAGCAGCATGGCAGATTAAATGGCACAGAAGAGGACAGAAAGATACCTCTGCTCAGTAACTATTACTCCTTCTGATCTTCCTACTCACTTCAAAACATATCAGTGTTAAGCGAAAAACAAGAAATAAAGAAAAAATCTCAGCTCCCTCATCATCGGTGGCTAGAACCCAAACCTATTTCAGTAGGGTTAGCCAAGTTACTCAATATGCAGGAAAATCTTGCACGTGTGTAACTGCATTTAGAGGTTCCCTCTGTTTCAGTATCCATGTGGACACTACTGCAGGACCAGCTTGCGCCCGAGAGATTTCGCTTTGGTGCTGCTAATGCAGCACAAACAACATGGGAGGCACAATTACGAGTCACCAGCCTCTGCAACCACAGCAGGTGCTGTGATTCGCTAGTGGTTTGACTTCATCCCTGGAAGTACATTCCACTGTTTCTCAAGACAGACGGAGGCCAACAACAGTTTTTAAATATTATTTTTAATGTTTTAAATAGTTGGTTTAAAACTTTTGACTAATAATTTTATTGTTTTATTCTTTTTCTAAACAACTTTGAGGTTCTTTTACAATAAAGTGGTATAAATATCATCTGTGTCTTCTGTACACGCAGGTGGTCACGTTTTCAAACTAGTGTGAGAACTAGTGTGTGTTCTCTATTCCTCTCCCCTCAATTAGAGTTTCAACAGACCTTTCTTTTTTTTAAAAGCGGGGGAAAGGTTTTTCACAATCTTTTGAAAGAGAGGGGCTGGAAACTGGTGTGTTGATAAACAGAGGATATATAGAGAGAGAAAGAGACGGACAGACGGACAGACAGACAAGTTACTTTACTGCTTCCTATTTTACCAAATTCATTCATAGACAAGTTAAACATAGTGAAGGGAGAGGCACAGCTCTGCAACATGAGTAGGTCTGCCCCAAAAGGAGGTGACCTGAGAAAGCACTCTGTGTACACAAGTACACAACAAGCAATTGAGAAGTGCATTTTCGGCACAGATTACATCCATTCTACTTTAGACTGTGGTACAGAGACGACGTCATGCACACAGCACACGCAAAAGGCACCTGCATCCAACACTGAATGCACATTATCATACAGTGTGGTCACTCCTTGTGTGTCTCCCGCTTTAAATGCTGGGATCCTTTAAAAAAACAACCAAAAACACCATCAAGAATTTCCTGTAATAATTTGTTTGCTTTATTTTATACAGAGTGCACTTTCTAGTAACCTTGCTGATCCTTACAAACAACAATAGGCTCAGGCTCACAGCAATCCTTTGAGGAGGGGGGGGCGGGGGGGGCGGACGCTGAGCAATTTGCCTCTGGCCATTGAGAAAAATCTAAGGAAGACTTGAGAACAAGAGCTCCAGTCTCCTAAATTAGTCCGCGGCCTTAGGCAAAATTCTACTTTTCACCAGTAATTGTAAAAGGCTTCATTGTGCTGCTACCAGAATGCTTGTAAAAATCCCAGTTCAATGGTGTGTGATCTTTCATTATGTAAACTTGTTTCTAAAGTCCTTGTGTGATAATGCAGCTCTGCACAGCAGCCATGCAGACATGAAAAATAAAAATTACTATGCTATGGGATGAACTGCTCTATTAAAGGGCAGGATGGATCTTGTTTGGGGTGTATGCTACAAATAAAGTCACATTGAACTAAGCATAAGAACAGACCTTATAGGCTCAAACCAGTAGTCCAAACAGCCTTCATTATTGGAGAGACCAAGGTGCCTGAAGCATATAATAGTACAGGAAGGCTAACTCTTTTGAGAAGCTTCCCAAAGTTGAGTGCTTAAGTCAACCATGAGGATACACTAACCTGACAATTATGATTCCCTACATTTAATAAAGCTTAGCAATTGCATAGCACTGAATTTCAAAGAAAATCACACACATTACCTTTTTTTTTTTTTGTTCTCCCTGCACCCCCCCTGTATGGTAAGCATTATTATCATCTCTATGTTGCAGATGGGGGGTGGTTGCCTTGGTTGTGGCTTGTCCAAAAGGCTGTCAAGTGAGATTTTAACTGGGGACTTCCTGATTTGTCAGGAAACCACATTGGCTCTCCAATATGAGTTGAGCTTACAGCAATTGCTACTTTCTGTGGCGATGACTGCACAGTACGGAAAGAATAATGTTGCTGTGAGACACATTAATCAGAAGTCATTTACCTTTAGCATATACAGTGGTACCTCGGGTTAAGTACTTAATTCATTCCGGAGGTCCGTTCTTAACCTGAAACTGTTCTTCACCTGAAGACCACTTTAGCTAATGGGGCCTCCCGCTGCCGCCGCGCCACTGGAGTACAATTTCTGTTCTCATCCTGAAGCAAAGTTCTTAACCTGAGGTACTATTTCTGGGTTAGCGGAGTCTGTAACCTGAAGCGTATGTAACCTGAAGCGTATGTAACCCGAGGTACCACTGTATGTGAAAAGGAAAACTGTTTCCTAGTCCCCTCTCTCCAAACTATTCACATCTCAACCATGACACAGTTTTTGGGGTTGTTGTTGTTTGATTGGTTGGGGTTTTTTTGTTTTGTCTTTTAAATCCTAATTGGTTTTCGCCCATCCTTGGATGAAAAATGTCCCCTGGTCCTCCCTAAGGTGTATTTAAGGGAAGGCACTGCATGGAAAAACCATGATCAAAATAGCTTTTAGTACAAATTAGAAGAAGGTGACTGATTCTTCACATTTCATTAAAAGCAGCTTCATCTAATGAAAAAGCCTGATTACAATGACTCAGAAATCTGTTTTGCCTGAAAGCCTCCTTGTAGTATTCCATCATGTTGGGCTTTTTAGGACTCTGATCCACCATTTGGGACTAATTTATTTAGTTCCTCCATGCAGATGGTTAAATCACACAAGGACCCACACAAGAGGGGCTGTTCACTTACAAAGATGCAGTAGAAAAGATTTTGTATTGTCTTTCACAGCAGGAACCTTGCTGTACAGAGGAACATATTGTGCTGTTCTTCGTCACTGTCAGATATAGTGCACCATCACTGCTTGGGGGCACATTCAAACGCCAAGTATGTTTAGAGTGTGAAAACAGTACTTATAATATGGCTGTTTTATGTACCCAATTGTTAGCATGGGGCTGAGCTCTGTTCTTCCTGCCTGACAATTGCCAGGAAAAATGTGGGAATATCTAAGTATTTTGGATTCAGATCAGCAAAGCACTAAAATTAATAGAAGTAATTTGGGGAATATCTAGATGCATAAAGCAAGGGCTTTTAGCTTAAAGCACAATACTATAATTACAAGAAAGACTGCAACTTAAAAGTAATTGCACAAATTATCTTCCAAACAGGAGTGTGTTTCTCTTTTCTTCAGCATCCCAGGCAGAGGAAGTTAGCTTACATGGGGTTACTCAGGTCCAAAGAGGTGGGAGATGCATGGGATGTCTACTGACATTTTTGTTTTTTGCTTCAATGGAGCTGTAGGAGCCTGTGGGCTTGATTGGAATGGTGCAGGGAATGCTTAACTCTTTCCCTACAGGTTGTTTTTCCAATCAAAATCTCTTCCCTTCCAAGCTGCTTTCTGCCTGCATGGCAGAAGACAGGAGGCCCTTCAAATATTTTCTCTTACAATTTTGATAAGAACAATTGGCCTCTAGGAAAAGGGACACACACACACACACACACATACACACACACACACTGCTCCGTTCAAGTTCACAGTCCCCTACAGACAGGATTTCAGTAAACACAGCACATATCAAGAGGCTGCTCATATACCCCTCCTACATCTTACCTACTTTGTGTAGGGTCCCAGCCTCATATATGTTTGTATCTAACTGGTGCATGAAGATGTTAAACCATAGAGTAAGCAGTCCTGCCAGGCTTAGCCTATGTTATCACTTCCCACCTGAGAGGAAGTAGATCAGGAAGCCTTTATAATCTCTCTCTCTCTCTCTCTCTCTCTCTCTCTCTCTCTCTCTCTCTCTCTCCCTCTCTCTCCCTCTCTCTTTTTCTCCAAGTATCTTCTTCAGTATGTTCAAGGAGCTCTGAGCTGGCCACTCCAGCCACATGGCTTTAACCAACTTGTTTGTTTCAGATCAGAATTGAGTCTGAAACTAAAGTTTTTTCTACTCCAAAACTTTTACCTTTTGTAACTAAGCAACGTTTTGACTGCCTGTGCATCTTTTCTTACTGCTGTATGGAAAAGCACATGAATCTGAACTTTGAAGAGTTTTGTAAGCATGTGGTCTATCTCTATGCCAGGCAAGTGGGATAGCTTGGAAAGAGCTTTCAAAAGCGAACTTTTTGGGGACTCACTGGAAGGGCACATTTTAAAGGTTTTTCCACACTTTTGTTTGCAGCGTGTTTTGTGATGTTAATCTCTGCTGAGGTTCTGCCACTTGCCCCAAACTTGGGTTCCAAGATTCCAGCATCTTGGCCCTCATTAAAAGTATGATGTGTGAACTGGCACACAGCTGCTGAATTATATTGTGCATATGAAGGTTGGCAAAGCAAAACAGTAAAATTTAATGTCAACTTGCTGTTGTATTTAAGGCCAAGACAGAGCAATCCATACCAACACTCGTGCATCATAACTCATATGAATCAATTCAAAAAAGCAGTGATGGAGAACACTCAGCCTAATCAGGCAAGCCAGGCACCCCCATTTGGCCAGCAAGGCTGATTTGGCCAAGCCCATTTGCCCTACACCTGATGTCATATATGGGTATGGGACGTAAAGATGTGGCTCTCTGCCAAAATCTGTTCTTGATTTCAAATGACAAAGGCACAGGAAAATGGGTCACATCAGGTGACAGAAGGGGTTTGGGGAGGTGAGGATACAGCCCGTGAACTGGATCCAGTCGCCCCCCCCCCCAGTAATGAAATATGAAAAATCCACAAAGCAATGCTGCTGTGCCACCTCCATTCAGTGGTGCAGAACTACTACAGAACTGAGCACAGACAGAACCCATTTGGGTTGGATCCAGAATATGCATGTTGGGCTTAGCTGCCCAGTGAAATCAAGGGTAGTGGTGGCTGGTCCCCATTTAGACTAGTAGGCTAGAAGGAAGGGGAAGTGCAGCCAGAGCCAATGGCAAGTAGCAGGCCAAATCTAATTCTGTCCCCTCTTCCTCCTGCTGCTGAGTTCTGCAAGAGCAGCTCTTAACAGTAAGGAAAAGGAAATTGCTACAGGCAGTGCCACCTCCAGAACTTACTGGAAGTAAGAAGGCAAGCAGGTGAGGAAAGACTGAGGGCAGATGAAGGTTGATGGGGCAGTGCCTCATGAATGGACCAGCCTCCACTCAGCGATGCGACTTGAGTCATATTCTACTGATGCCCAAGTTCAACTAACTTTGGGTGCTTCCATACTGGGAGTGAATACTGCAGATGGGTCAATCAGCTATCATAAACAGGTCACTGGCATGAAACTTTTTTAAAAAATGGATTTTATGTTGAAAGGGCAAATCCATACTAAATTTATCCTTCGGGTTTTGTGTGGTGCTGAGCAGTCCATGAGCAGCATTGACCCCACAATAAGCACCCATCCAAAAGTACCCTTTGTCAGGATCCAACTCATAACCATGGTAATCTACATGGTGGTAAAGGTGACACTAGTTCCATTTTACTGCTCTCTTGCCATCACTTTTCCTGGTAAACACATAACTTTCTGCCACAAATTTTCCTATCACAATTTTAAGAGGACACATGTTTGCATAATCATGGACACTTAACTCTATTCCAGAGCTGCTTACAATGCTACAGCAATTATAAGCCTCCAATGTACTGCTTTAATGTATGCCTGATGTACCTGGAGCCCTGCAGATGAAAAACTAAGCCAACCACATAGGTTTGTTTCATTCAGAGGTCCCTTTTACACCTCCTGCTTCCAGCCTCTACCACTTCCTTGGATACCAGCCTGGAGCAAATGAAACAACCTATATATACCTGGGTACAAACATGAATGACTATATAATTTAAACTGTTTCCACAAGTAAAAGAAAATGAAAAGGCCTTCAGTGATGCTAGCTGTGTGATTTCAACTTGGGACTCGTAAAAAATAATAAGGTTGTTTTTACTACCTATCCAGTTTATTAGCTAATAAAGCAGCTTAGCATATTAAATTTCACTGACACACATTTTCAAAGGGGGACTTGCAAGCAGTATAATGTAGTATGTTTCCCCCCTGAAATCACCCAGGCATGTTATTTTCTTACCCTTTTTATCTTTCAAACTTCTCTAGAGAAGGAAAAAGCATTCCCATAAACACAAAAGAAAACGAACTTATTCAATCACCCATAGAGTCATAAAAGTATTGCAAAGCATCACGGTCTTATAAAATGAAAATAAATGAGTTTCCACTGTCAAAAGTCATTGTGTTGGATAAGGGGAAATAGAGGACAACTGCAGCTTTCTAATCAGCTGTACCTGCCTGGGAGAGTCACTGTTAACAAAAATAGCTAACAAAAACAGCACATGCAGCACATTTCATCTTGAGCCATATTGACTATGGAAAGGCAGCATACAATTAAAATGGATGATCTGGCACCATTTTTTAAGGAAGTGTCACTGTAATCCAAAGCAATACAAACAATGGGAAAGGATCGTATTTTCATGGCGGTGCAACAGCTGTTTTAAGAGCATACAACAATGTTGAGAGTAGTACAGGTAGTGAAAAGTGAACGATGGGGGGAGCTTTTTTTTTGGCTTGCAGAAATCAATAAAGTAAAACAGGAATTATGCCAATAAAGCAGAGTTAATGCACTGCTGCTGGAGGGTGGGGGAAGCTATCAGATCTATAAACCCTAGTTTATCTCTGTTCTACACAAGGGTATCTTTATTTTATCAACAAGTGTATGCCTATAAATTACAGACAAAAGAAATGCTGAATCATTAAAAGAAAACCCTTGATTATTAAGTAATAAGATGAAGATGGTTTGGAGTCCTGTTCTTCGAAGGGTTCTTGTAGCTTAGTTATGTACCACTCAATTTTAAAGGCCACTTATCTCACAAATGGATTCCGAAAGTTAAGAATTTATGGGAGCAACATCTTCCCTGATGTGCACTTCAGATCTCTTGTCTGCTCACACTTTGGATTCCTGACTAAAGGGGAAATTTTTGACCTTTGTTTCGCAACTGAAAATGAAACGTAATAAAGAAGTGGAAAATTACAGAAGACAAGACTGCTTGAAGTCAACACTCATAGAGAGCAAAGTCCCCAGTTTTGAGAATTCATCCAGAAATAAAACAAACACTAAGTACCATTGAGGTGTTCCTTGGCTTCCCACAGCATGTGCTTGAAAGCACCTCTTCTGCAATTTATTACAATAACTTTGTTTTCATTAAAAACCAAACCATTGCTTGCTGAAACTTATGCTGCCTATCTATAGGAAACACCATTTCATTCAACTGAGGCTAAGCTATCTAAAGTGACTAAGTTATGCAACAGCCGTCAACTTCTTCAGACCCAGAGGTCACGTTTAACCCAAACTTGTATTTGGGGATCTATTTCTTAATCTTTTGCCATATAAGTGCATGGTGGTCATGATCCTGTTGTGACCTGCCCCCCCCTTGGATCAGGCCATGATCCACCAATTGAAGACCAGTGAGTTACAGATTATGAATATAAATAAATTTTCAGAAGAAAAACCTTTCATATTAGGGCATGGAGGGCTAGTGGTTATGATCCTAAATATCAAATCCATTAGAAAAACAATCAGTCTCCTACTAATAAAAGGAAAGGCCAGAAACAATTACCTCTACTCCAAGCAAGCAAAACAAAACACACAATTGAACCAGGTTTTTTTGGGGGGGGCGCGGAATTCAACCAGTTTTCCGCTTTTGTTAATTACACAGTATTACCACATCAGTGTGTTGCACACTGTCTATAATGTAAATACATACTTTATGTGTTTTGTAAATGTTTGGCCTAACCATACGATATAATTAACTCTTACCTGGGTCATCTTGGCAAGATCCAGTGAAGGTCTTTGTTCCTTTACTTCTTCAGGCCGCCTTCGTTTAATTCCAACTTTCTTGTCGTTAAGGACACATGGCTGGGACCGGCTTCGGGAAAGCCCATTGGAGCGCCTTGTCAGCTCTGGGGTTGAGGCAGGTGTGCTGCTGGCTGAGGGCAGGCAATATTCCAAAAAAGAAATCTGATCATGGGAGCAGGAGAGAGACCGCTGGATGTCAACCCTGCCACCTTCTACAGAGCCGTGGTCGCTGCCCCAGATATCACTCGCCTGCCCATAAGTGGCTGACCTTCTCATTCCTTGGCATGGCTGACATCCTAATCTGTTGCTAAATGCAGACTGGTCATAGGATGAGGAAAGAGTGTTTGACCTGGAAGGAAGGCTAAAGCTTGAACTTCTCTGCATGGTGGTGAATCCATTGGAATAGCGCTGGACACTTCCGCCACTGTAACACCGTCTCTTTTCTACAGGAGTCCAGACCTTTGATCCTATAGGCCTCCATGAAGCCCTACAGCTAGACATCTCATCAGAAAAAGAGAGCGACCTACACTGGCGTTTGCTGGGAGGTGCTGAGGGATTGCCATTGCGGTCACTGAGGCTGAGGTCTTTGATCAAGTTGGTCACTGCGCATGTGCTAGCTGCCTCTCTCTGCCATATGGCGTTTTCTTCGCTTTTGTCAGGCAGGCAGTCCCAAATGCTGGTGCTTGGCTGATCGATCTGAAGGGGACATTTCCTACTGAGATCTCTCCATCTGTCATTTTCTAATTTGGAAATGATAAAATGATATACATTCATTAGCACCAATTAGCAATATGGTTCACCTGCCATATTTTTTTAAAAAAAACAACAAAAACAACAATATATCTCATGGGATGCTTCGCTATAAACTAGTTAATTGTTAGAATTTGGCTTGACAAGTACTAATTGATTAAGGATGGTGGGACAAACAAGCTAGTTATCTAAGGAACAGCAGCAGAAGAAAATATTGAAAAACAAGCGGCAGTGTGTTTTTAAAAAACCTTAAACATAAAGGTTTAATAATGTGAATGAAAGAGTTTAAAGAGGGTCAAAAATCAAGACAGGCACAGTATTAAACATTGAAGTTGCTCAGCCTATATAAATTGATGTCAGATCTTTGTTCTGTGATGAACAGTAGCAGTACAGACATAATGTTCTCCATGGCTAAGAATGCCATCTTTTCAATAAGACCCACTTTCATCCAGGCACAGCTGCTGCTCTTTGAGCAGGTCTGCAGCAGTTTGAAGATCTAGGCTGGCTGCTGAGTTATCTAGCAGCGTTTTGGTGCTGCATTTTGTTCTATTTCCTCATAGGAAACAAACACAATTATATTTTGTTTCCATGCAAACATGAATAAAAGGACAAGCA
The DNA here is from genome assembly GCF_965113315.1 of Podarcis vaucheri. Classification (NCBI taxonomy): domain Eukaryota; kingdom Metazoa; phylum Chordata; class Lepidosauria; order Squamata; family Lacertidae; genus Podarcis; species Podarcis vaucheri. The sequence goes on from NC_138763.1 coordinate 58,291,741, forward strand.
GTTAAGTCATTTTGAATACACACTGGACTCAATGGCAACAATGAGGAAGAACTGAGTTGTTTTTTTAAACAGAAAGGGCACTGCAAGTCCAAAACACTTAGGTCGGAGATCAACATATGCTAGTTATTAGGTGTGTGTATGGATAAACTTATTTGCAAGGAAGGATGGAAGCAAGACCATCTATCACAAGGATAGTCATAATTTTATAACTTGGATTTGTAAACAGAAACATGTATTGAATACGTAACGATCACTGTAAAATTCTAATGTGATTATGCCCAAAATGATGAAGACAAGTAGGGCTAAATCTGGAAAAACAAACAGGCTATTCATCATAATAAGCCGTTGGGTAATACAGCTCCACCAACAATGACTAAAATAATAAAATGGTTCCAGTAATATAATAATGATTAAAGTCAAAAGTTTCATATTTAAGACCCCATAGAGATGGATGTCATGAACTGCATGCCCACCCCTTGTTGTCTTCTTCAACTACCATTTACAGATGGATACCCGCACTACCCATCCATCAAAATGCTGAGATCTGGATTTGGATGCAGCTATCAGTTCTGTTTCCCCCCTCACTCTAATGATCACAATGCAAAGCAAGAAATACGCATTTAGCAATTACAGCTATGTTTAGATGTCACTTATTTTCCCACCATATTCACTGCAGCCAACAGAGCATTCTCAGGTCAGGTCACCAGACAAAAGAAACAGAAATAGAAGCTAATTTTACTGGCACGCTGCCATGACCCTCAGGGTTCAGACATCACGTTTTACAACACAAAAAGCTTTGGTGAGTCCATACAAAAGGATACAGGATACCTGTCTCTTTCAACTTTATTTTTGCATGAGCAACTATAAATCTTTTAAAAGAGGCAAATCAAGCAGCACTCGATTTTTTTTACTCCTTTCCCCCTCTGCAAAGTTACCTGCTGACCACTCTACCATATGAATTCTGTTTAACTTCCCCACCAGCTTGGACTTCCAGAGACCCAAGGTTGGGGAAGGCTGGAGTAAAGCAAAGTAGCCGAGAGACCATATTGCTAAATCCACACACTTAGAGACTATATCTTACAAAAGGGCATGAGGCAACTTGGTCCTAAAATATAAAGGAAGCACAATGCAGATATTTCAGGATCTAGCAGAAGAAAAACTGCAAAAGAACCATGTTTAGCCTTATTACAGCTGTGCTAAAGTGTTGTATGTGGAGGTTCGTCTCCTAACTTACGGTCCCCTGACATAGGATGGTCTGGCAAACAACCAATCTGACTTGGAGGTTTCTAAGCAGAGGTTGGATGGCCACCTGTTATGTATGGCCTAGTAGAGATTCTTGCAGTGCAGGGGGGTGGACTAGATTATGCTCAGGGGTACCTTCCAACTCTACAATTCTATTATTTGATATTAAAAATATTACATAAATAAATATGAATATTTTGAATATCTGGAGGCACTGACGGGTGTATGAGTATGTGCTTTACCTTTCACACAAACAATTTCTTGTGGCAATTTTGACTAAGACAGACGTGATTAGGGTAAACAGTCCATGGGTATAGGATTGTGCTGTCAGCTCCATCACTAGATCCTCTTTCCATAGAATAAAAAAAACGATGGGCCGATGGGCTTAGCAGAAGAAGCCTAAGAGTCTTTTGAACCAGGTACATGCTTCGGTTTGTAAGCCTCAGCAACCTCTCCCTTTTTGGGGGTAGAAATCCTCTTCTCCCGTTAAACGAAAAGATATTTGACATAAACATATTGCCTTAACTATTATGCACTGGATTCAAAGCAACTTGTGAATACAAGACTACAGATTCATACAGTGATCCTTGCTCTGTAACTTCTGACTTCTGTTTTATCCATTGATCCAGTTATGGCAAAGAGAAAACAGAACAATTATTAGAATAGGGTGGGGGGGGGTTTTGCTCCAAACAACGTATGAATATATGGTTTCCTCCCCACCCCCAGTAAGTGTTTCAGGTGAGTGGCAAAAAGACACTGAAACAGTAACTACATAATAATTCACCATAGGCAGCTTATTCATTTCAGAATCTCACCTACATCTGCTGTGGTTGACAGCTATTAAGGCTTGCCGACTTAAATGTGCCTGACACTAGCTTTGTTAAATAACAAGCCACGAAAAAGCGGTGGAGAACAACAGGTTCTGTGCTATTATCTGAAAGTGATGCTTCTTCTTTCTCTCTCTCTCAAGAGACAAAGGAAATCAAAAGATTGGAACTGAAACTGCTTATGCATGAAATATGGTTTAACCATATTTGAAAACCCACTTAACATCCTATTCAGCACAAGCCATAAATAAAAACTGAAATCATTTCACTTTGAGAATGTTTCTGTTTTTAGAAACCAGTGTTGCTGGTTCTTACGGTCAAACCCAAGTCAATTTAATTGTCCACTGAATGCAGTTCAAACTCAACATCCTAACAATTTGGATAAATGAAAGGGCTATTTCAGCCGGGGAATATGTACATGGTGGATTCAGAGCCTGGGGTGATGGATATTTTAGTAAGGTGATTCTAACTATAAGTGTGTTTGTGTGTGCAAGCCAGCACACATACACTGTGGATATTTATTAGGAGAGTAGCCTGTGAAGCAATAGACAATTTAAGTGCCAAGAAAAAGAGATTACTCTTATCAGCAAACGATGTGAAAGTCCTCATCATTCTTGCTGCCCTCTGTTTGTAATCTAGGAGGAGGGCAGGGAACAAACCCTATGAGGGAAGCATCTTCTAAATTATATCACTGTTCCCCAAGGTCTCCATTTTACCATTTAGAGGTTTTTCACTCAAAATCTGAATACAACCCCTCCTCACTCAATCTCTATATGCTGCTCCCAGCTGTCTGTGCCAATGTTCTTGACTGCCACTATCCTTTACATCAGACACAATTTTCCTGTGTACAGTGTTGGCTGGCACTTGCTGTTGCTATTTAGATGCTTCCTTACGATGTCCAAAATTGACTTGTTTTTTTGCTTTAAAGGGATTATCTGCCTTATTACACTGCCATGCTGACATAATTACTGCAGTGGTGATGCAGCCAGAAGCTTACACAGAGGAACTCTATTAGGATGGCCAAGTGCTCTGCTTTACAGAAGACTGTCCTCTCTTTAAAATGCTGCCTGTTCCATGCACAGTCAAAAGCTTTAGAACCATAAGAAGGGAAGGCCGAGGCCCTGAAGTTGCCCATTGATTCTTTGCAGCTGGACACAGACAGATCACCTGGTCATAGTCTCCCCCACTATGGGGAGATGTGTTCTACTCTTATTTTTCATTTTCATTTTATCAATTTTCTTTGCAAAACAAAACAAAAAAGTAAAGATGCAGCATAAACTAATAAACGAGCATGCAAACTCTCAAGCAGGCAAAAATAAATAAGCAAATAAAGTATTATATGTAAAGACCAATAGTTACTCTTTAAACTTGTTTCCAACAGTACATATGGTTGCATATTATCTTGAGCCTTGTTGCACCAGTACACCCATTCTTCAGTAAATAAATTATCCCTTTGCCTGTGTTCTCTTAAATGCAGTGGTTGGTTTAACCATTATAGTATTCATTCATAAGCTTTTATCTAGACATACAAATTAGAATATGCAATTCTATGCAAACCAATGTTGTCTTTCATCTTAATTTTTGTTTATGTATATTCTCTTTGGGGACAATATGCAAGTGGCTACTCTAGACAGCTTGATCACACACCATTGACCCCACTGACCACACCTCCATGACCTGCTAGCCGCCCTGGCAAGTCTAGTGGGCAACTGCTGCCACTGGTATCAGTTTAGCTTTTCGGCCTATACATTTTCAGTCTCCATTGGCAAGTAAACAACAATAACCCGAGCAGTTCACCTTAGAGGTCATCAATGTTGTGGTTCTATAGTCTATTCAGGGAAAGCCAGTGGCTCACAGGCTAAGGATGTTTTTCTTACAAAACAAAATCAGGTGACACGATGCAATAGACTATTCACCCAGCCATAGCTGCACATGATAAAAATGGCAATATAAAAATGTCAGTAGTGTCCTCAAAATTCTTTCAGGGAAAATATCAGAATATTGTACTTTCATCACGTGTGTGCTTTAGCAAGAACATTACACCACAGGAAAACTGAGAAGGAATGCCACCTTTTGAGGATTCTAAGTTGGCCTTTCTATGAGAAACAAAGTTCATGTGCCCTTGAAGACACCTGGAAGGAAAATATACAGATAGAGAACCAAGAACTAGCAGGCCTTGGTTGGAATTAATGGCTAAATAGAGCAGAATACAGAGCTGATCACTAGCTGATGACCTAGTTTTATGAATTAGACCACTACTGCAAGAAAACTGGAACACTTCTAACAATGATTCAGCTAAAGCAGACACTGGCTAGTGCGAACTTTGTAAACTCGGATGCAGCTAGACAATACTTGTGTCACCATTGCAAACAAAATGTTCTTGCTTTTTTGAGCACTTGTGCTGCTAACCCAAGTGTGCTTTCTTTTTTTATTACTGTACTGCAATGTGCCTTAAATCAGGAATTGACAGCACTCACTAATACAATATGAAATTAGAAAAGTGGAATTAAAATTATATTTGAAGATATATAAATAATGTCCTATATACACATAAATGTTTCTTTTATTTCATTGAACTAAACTAAAAAAATAAAAAAAGATGTTCACTTGATAAACTGGTGATGTCTCGCACCAGCAGATTTTCTAATACAGAGATAACTGGAAGGATTATCCATACTTTATTTGTACAGATCTACTGCTGATTACAATTCTGCAATTACTTCTCATCTTTATTTTTTCCAGGCCTCGGTTTCATAGACTGTGAACTCTCTGGAGATTTTGAAGCATCCGTTTTCAGTTACCAGAGCTTTCACCTGGGTGATTGCAGTTGGCAAGCAAAATGGAGCCACCGAAAATAAAGAGGTAACAGGGACCTAAGGAAACCAGAAGTTGTGCTGGTTGTGCGAGTCTATCAGTCAAGTCTTCAGAGGAAAGGGAAAGATGGATCTGGCCTGCACAAACTCCTCTAACAGGTTCTAGTAAGTGTAAGGATTGTGGGGATAAGTACCATAAGATTTAAAACCTCACAGTCTTGCACTACACAAGGATGTTTCAGGAAGGGAGCAAGGGGATGGGGGGGGGGGAGACACATTTTCTCCTTCCCAGTTTCCAAAGCTACTCCACCACTTGGAAATGAAGGACTCAAGTTTCGGGCTCTCTCTCTCAGCAGACCTCACTTCCCAAATCTGCTCCAAGGGTTGACAGACTCTTCCCAAAAAATGTTGAGGGGGTGGGGAGGAAATCCTATTTTATCGTATGCAAGTACAGCAGCCCTTTGGGGCTCCATGATCTCATGTGGGTTACATGGCTCAAGTGGGAGCATGAGACGTGCATCCCGGTTTTGCGACTTAAGATGTTGGAAGGTATGGAACAGTATGGAAGGGTGCTTTGAAAAAAGGAAAATGCCGTGCATAGGATCAGACTTCATATATAAAGCTAGGGCAATGGCTTAGGGGGCAGGCCTTAATATTCTTGCTCGCTATTCCTTAGCTGGCACAAGGCCTACTGAAGTAAATGCAGCTTTCCCCTGCAGAAAAGTTTGGGAGTTGGAGCCAGCTAAACATAGAGACAGTGGTACCTCAGGTTAAGTACTTAATTCATTCCGGAGGTCCGTTCGTAACCTGAAACTGTTCTTAACCTGTAGCACCACTTTAGCTTATGGGGCCTCCTGCTGCTGCCGTGCTGCCGGAGCCCAATTTCTGTTCTCATCCTGAAGCAAAGTTCTTAACCTGAGGCACTATTTCTGGGTTAGCGGATTGTGTAACCTGAAGCGTATGTAACCTGAAGCGTATGTAACCCGAGGTACCACTGTATTACCTATGAGCTGAATTGGCAGATATTCCATTAGTAACAACTGCAGGTTGTTTTCCACTTGTGGTTGTGAATTTTAATTTTCTGTTGTGACTAAAGAACTATTTCAGAAGCTGGTTATGAAGGAGATGCACTATGCTGCTTTCTCAATAGGTGTTATGTTGATATTGTTCTATAACGGGTGGGGAACCTGTAACCCTTCACATATTGTTTGGACTCTGACTCTCATCAGCTTCAACCAGTATGGCCAGTGGTCAGACATGATGGGTGCTATAGTCCTGCGCTCATTGGAGGGGCACAGACATAAAAACAAACATTATCAATGCCAGTTATACTTGAAAATAATTACATTTAAATTATAACAAATACTGTTAGAGCATAATAAAAATGTAAGTTACCAAATAAATAGGGCAAATGGGGGAAATAGGTCTATGATCTTTTTCTGTGACATAAAATATATAAAACAACATACTGCAGCAACTCAGCATCTTTATAGGCTTTGTGATATTTTGAAGTCTGGGTGGGGTTTGAGCATACAAATGGTTTGGATCACACAGTGCAGAGTTTTCTTTGCCAATATTTTATCATGATCTCTTGCACCTGCATTTAATTTACTTCCTTGTGTACTATTTGCCTGGTATGCCAAGAGTGTTAGGAAACCAGCAGTTTGTACTTTCCATTGCACACTCAATTTATGAAATATGTGGCTTCACATTGTAGAATGAGTTTAATGGCAGTAATTAGCTGGCAGTGATGACACAGAAACCACTCGTGCTTTCCTGCTGCACCCAACACATACACACAAAGATTTTCAAAGATAAAGCATCTAGGTTGGAGGGGGGGAAATGAAATGACAGCACAAAGTGTGCCTCATCAGAATAAAACATCACAGCAAGGTCTGTGGCTTACACACATGCATACTGGACCCAACATTTTGCTCCAAGATGAACAGGTTAATCTTTTCTCCAGGTTAATCTTAAAAGCTAAAAAAGCCTTTCCCCAAAATTAAAAGTTTTTTTTCTTAAGGAAATAAGTCCATGCATTCCTCTCCTCCCAATAATCCACTTATTTGATTTAGATGGTATGGCATTGCTTCATCTAAAAATGAACTCGGTGCCACTGTGCTGAAGAAATGGAGCCAAAACAAGAGGGAGGAACCAGCCTATTCAGGTGAAGCCGGAGGTATAGAAGCATCTGTGTGTGTGCGCACGCACACAGATACACAATCAAAAACATACTGAAACATGCTGCAATATTTTGTTGCAGGTCTCACTGGTATTTTCTGTTTTTAATTCTAGAGCCTATGGGATAAGACAGGTGAAAAGCCTTCCCTCTGCTCTTTCCCTCTAATACTACTAATAAATACGAAATAAATAAACAGAACATTGCTGAGCTCAGAATGAATTAGCAACATCACTGTGTGTCTGAAATCCTTGTGCACAAAGTTCCCATAAAAGGAAGGTGGTTTGAGTCTTCTCCCCACTCTATCTTCTGGTCCAACACACACACATGGTCTTTAGAAATACAGGTGCTAAACCTTCCTTCACTGATGTAAAACTGAAAAAGTATATGGTTAAATTGGCCTGGACCTACCAGTCATGCCACTTGGTAAATGTGGAATACGCTTGGTTGCCAAGTTGTCCTTGGTAACACAAAAGGTACCAAAGTTATTTTTCCATGTTCCCTAAGAAACTGAGAGTCCAAAATCATTCTGGACAAAGTTGACATTTCCTGTAATTCTTTGTGGCGATGTTTTCCAAACATGCCCCAGCATGGCCAGATCATGTCCTGGAAAACATTTAGTTTGAATTGACGCTTCATGGCATTATTTAGCTGATTTTGGAATGATAGGAAAATGCCCTTTAATATGTCCAAAATGAGGGTGCAACTTCACTATGCATACCTGGGACAAAGAAAGTGCCTTCAAGTGCTTTTTGTGTGTGAAAAAAGACAACAGGCCTAAGAAAGATCAAGGCCAGAAACTGGCACCTCTGCCCAATAAGGAATCACTCATCTGAAAATCTGCTTTGCTCATCAGACCTCCACAGCTATTCCCTGAGGAGACTGGATAACCTGTACTTGGCACCACTTGAACAAACATCAAGATTAAGAAAGGGCTGAGGAGAGACTAGAGACGGCAGAGTCAGGGTGTGGCTACTCCCACACACATACACGTCTGCTTCTGTCAAAAAAACAGGCAAGCATCCCCCATTCAGTCCTGCAGATGACACATTAAGATTTCACATCAGAGCTAGCTTACCAGCCAATGCAAAATGCAAGGGTCCCCTACCACACAGAATATTCAGGGAGAGTGGTACTGTTGATGCAAAATGGGGTAGGGGGTTAACTACTTTCTATAGATTAATTAGTCGAAAGAGCAAAGTGTAGTCAACAGGAATGGAATAAGAGCTTCACTCAAATTATTTCCTGTTATACGTACGTAGCAATTAGTCATTTAGACAATCTGTTTTATGTGGACACTTGGCAACAGGAAGAGGTGAGGCATACAAGTCTGGAAACAATGTTGACAGATTGAAGAGCTTGAAATCCTGATTCGGGAGCCTCAGAGTTCCTTTTTCTTTCTTCAGAACTCTTATAGGGATTTATGTAAGGTGTGGACTCCTAACTGTAGCCTCCATCTCACACTTCGTTTCCTAAGAGCACCACAGCCTTCACCTCAGAAAGGTTGCCTCAGAGACGACCACAATGGTCACATTTAACAGGAATTCCCCTACACCTAAGCTAGTGTGAGGACGTGGAACATTTATCACCAAGCCCCACTGTTCTCTTGCAAACAAACCAGCAAACATTTATGCCCCACTTCCCCAAGGCAATGCCAGAAGAGAGAAGCAGCCCACAACCCACTTAGGCATAACCGGAAGGAAGCCTCTTCCCTCACCATCTGTTGCTGGTGTTATAGACACCAGCTTGGTATGTTGCTGCCCTATTTAGTTATATTTTATTTAACCAATGTCCAATTACAATAAATTAAAGTTTAACAAAAGACCTCCAAGCTGCTTACAACGAACAGCATGAAATATTCATTAAAAATGCCACTAAGAAACTAGCATTCAAAACTAGCTGCATAAAAATATATGTAACAGAAAACAGAATAAGTAATTCTAAAACACTTGTCAAAATTGCATGCTAAAGTTCCGTGTCTGGGTAAGCTTGCAGGAGGCAAAAAACAAGACAGTGGTGGCACCTGCCTAATATCAGTGGGCAGGAACTTCTGAAATATCGGTGCTACCACACTAAAGGACAGATTTCTTGCAAGTGCAGAACACACATTATGTGGAACTTGAAGAAGTGCCAGTTTCATAGATCCAAATGGTCAAATGGGTGCCTATGGGCTGAGACAATCCTTCAAGCAAACTGTCCCAAAGTGGTTCAGGGCTTTATACAGCAATAGTAACACCCTGAGTTCGGCCCAGACTACAACTCCCACCATCCCCAACTATTGGCCATGCTGTCTGTGACTGATGGGAGTTAGAGCTCCATCTTATACTGTAGAGGCACATCTGAAAGGCCGCAGGTCCCCCAGAGGCTGGTGCGGCAGGTGGTGCAATGATACAGTAGAGCCCGCCACCCCTGGTTGGAGCAAAACCAGCAGAACAAAGGACACGGATTCCTCTCCAACATTCCAGCACACTATCCATCTCCCATTGCTACTTTTGTACTCAGCACCTCCCAAGTGGAAAATTAGATGATCCATTTTGGAAGGAAGAGTGCAGCAAAATGTCCTTATTCCTAACCATCTATTAAGATAGCTCCAGCACAAGTCACGTAGCTCTCGTAACAAATGATGCTATTTATATTTTAAAACAATGATGCCAAAATCAAATCAGTGTAAATTTCCTTTTATTATATTTCTGAATTTTGCATCCAGCATTATTTTTTCATCTCTCCCTCTCTCTCTCTCTCTCTCTCTTATAAAGCTTTTAAAAATCAGTACAACACAGAAAGTTCCTTTTCACAAAGGCAAAAAAGTGGGATGAAATAATGCCAGCAAAATTATGTGTGTGCCTTAAAACAATCTCATTAAAGGTAGTTCAAATAGCTTTAAGTAGTAAGCAAATATTTTGCCCTGTTACTGATGTTTATTGAATCATGGCCACCAAACATGAGGCAAAGCTGTTGAAGTGAAATTCTCAATGACTAATTCCAAATTAAATAGAGTTTTCGATTAACAAAAAGGTTGGGAGCAACCATTTTTACCTTTAGCTCTTGCTTAAGAAAATGTTAAACTACTGTGGTTGCTGGCTGCATTAAAAGAATAAGAGTTGGAAGGGGCTTTGCAGTCCCACTGTTCGATGCAGGAAATACAGAGAATCCTCAAGATATGGTTGTCTGCCTTCTGCTTGAAGACCACAGCAAGGGACAGAACACCAACTCTAGGAAATTGGTTCCATTGCTGAACTGCTCTTACTGCTTCGTTTAATAAAGAAGGAGCCAAGAAAGATTAAATGCTTATATTTCCATATTGTAAAGGGTTCAAGGTATAACCCAGAAAAATAAATTGTAACATGAAGGGCTAAAAGCTGTGTCTGTGCTCCCCATCAGCTGTCACTAGACACACACGCTGAAAATGAGGAGTGAATGAAACTTCCCTCGAACTGGCTCTCTAACAATTTTATATTTTGATCCATAAACTGTTGCATGTTTGTTGAAACAGTGCCTGCCAATTCTACTGGTTTCCTAATAAAGCATGTGGCTGACCTATAAGAAGTGGGAGATGCATCCAAATTCTGCCATTACATCAGAAAATTGTCAACTATTTGGCTCTGTGTTTTATTTTTACCATCACAGCTGGAGGCATTGCTTGGATTTAGCGTCTCAGGCAGACATCAAAATCCCTTTGGACATGTCGACTGCAGATCTAGTGTATTTGAGGCAGAACTGAGAGGAGATCAATGAACATTACCAGTTACATTGTCTATGAGAAAAGAAGCATATACTACAGAAGACGAGCTTCTGGTTTGGCCCAGTTCTAATTGAAGTTAAAGATTATTACAGTGGTACCTCGGGTTAAGAACTTAATTCGTTCTGGAGGTCCATTCTTAACCTGAAACTGTTCTTAACCTGAGGTACCAGTTTAGCTAATGGGGCCTCCCACTGCCGCCTCGCCGCCGGAGCACGATTTGTGTTCTCATCCTGAAGCAAAGTTCTTAACCCGAGGTACTATTTCTGGGTTAGCGGAGTCTGTAACCTGAAGCATCTGTAACCTGAAGCATCTGTAACCCAAGGTACCACTGTATATCTTTCTCTTGGGCACGTGGCTTTTGCATCTCTTTTCAACAACATGAGTTCCTGCCATGCCAGCTACTTTAAGAAACTAGTCAACACCCTCAATGCTGTTTGTAAAAGCTCTGCATCTGCTTTAGGTATATTCAGAGCATACGCCAGTGTCTGGATATATACTGCAGAATGTGTTCAGTGCTTCAACCCCTAGTGTACAGATAAGATGGGAGCCAAATGCTCCAAAACATTAAACCCCACAGGGGTTCAGCAAACTCTCCCTCCTAGCTGTTAAACCTCAGAATTAGATGCTGCCTTTATAGGGACTCTTCCTTAAGAATTGTGCATCATAACTCTGAGCATCAGGTTGCCTCCAAGTAACCAATGCTCCTTTAGTAAAACAACAGAATAAATTTGTGCAGGAAGGTCTTTTTTTACCACTATTAATACTGAACATTCGCAATACAAAATCCTAAAGCTAGCCAAATTCCACTACTGACATGAATGGACCAACTCTGGGAAAGGCAGCTTGAGAACGGCAGCCAATATTTTCCTTTTAATCTCTAAGAGAGGAATTAGGGTGCAGCATTGCATTAAATATTTGCTTCAATTCTTCCTTTGGCTACAGAACATATTTTTTAAAAGTAAAAAACCCATAGTTTCACTGCCTAAACATTATGTTGAACCAGCTTCTCTTTGTGACCCTCCCACCCACTACATTTGTATACCTTTTTACTGGAGAAATATAATATTGGCTGTCTGGGAGGATAAAAGAAATATTCTGTTCCATAACAGCAACGATTTATTTGCACATGATTCAAGAGCTACTCAAGCAAGGCATACAAAATTGTTCTTGCTCAAGGCTGAATTTATAGCAATACGTTTTTCATCTTCTATGCTTTTTCCTGCAAAACAAAAATCAGGGACACTCTTCTCTTGGCGGTAATTATACCAATTTCAACATTTTTAAAACTCAGAGGATTCTTGCCCTTTAAGAAAAGGGGGGGAAATGATGTAGGGCACTGTGACTTGACAAATATTTGATGAAGATTGATGTTTTTTAATAGTGTATCAAGTGGTATCTGAGGCCTTTTCAGTTATCTACATTAACTATTCACCAGGAAAGGCTGAAACCCTCTGCCTGTTTACTTGAGAGCAAGCTCCATTGAGCTTAGCAGCACATACAACAGAGTAAAGATGCATATGATTAAGCAGAAATTAGTTTTTTATTGTTTCCCCCTACAAAACTGGTTTTCCCTTAGCAAAACCAGTGTTGTGATGATGGAGAGACAGCAAATTAATGCAAATGAGCAATATGTATACAGATACTTTTTCTTCAAATATAACTGTGTTATGATAAATAAGTGTGTGTGTGTGTGTGTGTGTGTGAGAGAGAGAGAGAGAGAGAGAGAGAGAGAGAGAGAGAGAGAGAGAGAGAGATTGCCAATGAATGCTACTAGGAAATATACACACACATTTTCTCCAAATAAAGCTGATAAAAGGTTGTTTCCACCACTTTTTTAAGGGACATGCTTCAGTAATTGTCATCAAGCAGTGCTAGTGTGAAAGTGACAGAAGGGGTGAAAACAAAGCCTGAAAGGGGAAACAGCCCCTTTTCAGACAAACTGAAAGCCTAAGAAAGTTAATGATAGTACTCTAATAGAAACACAATATTAAATGAACGCCAATAACTTGGTTAGGGTTATAAAGCCTAAAAGCAACTAAAATAGCTGCAGAAAGAGGAAAGCCCAAAGCATATTAATTTTTTTATTCAAAAAATGGCAAAAAAAATCTCAAATATTTCAATCCAACTCAAATGTGTGAAGTTTTCATAGATTTATCAAAAAAAATTTAATAGGGAACATGAGAACATAATAGAAATATTGGAAGATATGGCATCATCACACTTGAGATCAAAGTCCTATTTATATGTGGGGCGAATGGAGAGGGGGCCCATATACAAACCCACACCCAATATCCATACAGTTCCACTCCAGATTTTCATGTATTCATCTTATATGTCTAAAGAAGAATTCTAAGCGTGTTTGGTCGACCACACTCAAAATCCCTCCTCAGGCTTTGTGCTGAATAGTGCTAAAGAGGTTCTACAAAAGTGTTTGGTTTGCCTAGTCTTCTCTTTAAAGCAAGTTGACATAACTGGCAGGGCCAAAAGAAAAGTTTCCCTATGACTTATAAAGCAGTAGATATAAGTCACTCTTTCCCATTTGCCTCAGTCCATGCTCTGGGCAAAGATGGCCTGTCACAGACCTTATCTTGTTATCATTCCAATTCTAGACTTTCACAACAGCTTCTCAAGGTCATCCATATCTATGGATATGCCAGCTTTATCTATATCTCCCCCCCCCCCCTGCTGAAATCCAAATAGACAATTAGTTCTCACAACATCCTGCCTATATTAGACTGGTTGGGCACAGATGAATGGTGGGAGGAACCAGCTGGGAACCCCCAAGAGAAGAAAGGCTCAAAACCTGGGGAGTGGTGGTGGGACAATGATGAGTGATCAGAGGGAGAAGACTCAGAAAAGGAGGTGTTGGAAGCTGAGGAGGTCACAAGGCTTAGTGAGCTGGGAAGGACAGTGGCAGAAAGAAGTCCAGAAGCTGAAGCAGGAGGGTGGGAGGAGAGAGGCCAAGAGGCAGAGATGAGTCAGGTTGGTAAAGAGTCATGGTGCCTTCCCCTCCTGCTGCAACAAGCTCGCCTCCTCCATTGTCTCCCAGAACCAGAAGGGACATGAAAAGGGCGGATGAAAGATTGGCAATGCACAGATACAGTCTCTGATTGCTTGGAAAATACCCTGGATAGGAGGGAACTTTGGCAGCTGTGGGGAGGCGGAAACCTTCAGTCTCAGCAACTGCTTCATGGGGGCAAGACCTACCTGAGATGACTTGCTGTGCTCATTAGGCCTGACACTCCTGTGCAGAACATGTTTTTGCTAATAAGGAGTTAACTCTAACTTGTATAGTGTGATTTACTGCTGGCTCGCTGCTGACATTGCCTGTTCAGACTGAGGAGACTAGAAAGCCAGCCAAGCGTGGTCTCTCTCTCTCCAGTCCTTAGATGTCCCATGTGGCAGTGTATTTCTTGACTTCCCACTGGCTCTAATCCAAATCCAAATCTGTAACGATGCATTTGTCTTGACCCTTTGAACAAGTAGGAACAAAACTATCTAATCAGAAGTAGCTTGGCAGTTGGAAATTCATTGTGGTTGTCAGCACTGAACCTATCTGGGCAAGTTTCAACAATGGTTGGTTAATCTGGGCCAAGGAAGAAGGCATTGGAAGAGATGACGAACATTACAAAGCAAAAAAAATATAATGCCAATGGGATTTGCTCTTTTTCACTGGAACTGACAAAGAAAATTGCACAGGGGATGCTATGGTCAGCAAGGTAAGATTAGGTTCCCTTGGAAACAGGACACTTTAGCAAATAAAGACCATATCAGTGTAGCTTGAATGGGAAAAGTTTTAAAGAAAAGTAGTCATAAACAAGCTTCTTAGACTTCTATATATTGTTTGGCTAATTGATTTGGTATTATTTGTTTCTTGTTTGATTCTTCACATAAAACATAAATAGAATAGACTGTTTCTGTCACTTTATTTTTTTACTTTGAAGCCTGCACCTTCCATCTGAGGCAAAAGAATCATAATAATTCAAAAACACTTTGTATTTCCCCCTCACTCTCATCTCAGATGACTTTCCTGTCTGGAAGCTTGAGAAATGTCTCTCCCAATACAGTTGCTCAGCTCCCATTAATACTAATGAGGGTAATGCCTGTGAATGGTGGGAACAGATTCTTTGTTTGTAAAGTACCAGCTTTTGTTATAGAATAGTTGGGCCTAAAGTTTTAATTGGGTCTGGAGGTCATTGCCCAGTCATATAAGAAACTAATGAACACAATGCAGTACTACATCTTTCAGAACTGCCAGCCCTCCAAGAGCATCCAGCCAAACCTCAAACATCATAAGGCTGTATAACACACACACACACACACACACGGATGGCAGCTTGTGTGCCAGTACAGTATGAACTTTTGTTGATTGCAGCAGAAGAATACCAATTAAATAGTGATTGCCCAATTATTATTGTTTCTTTTTTAAATACTATACTGTGAAGTTTTAAACATTACACTACACTTCCTCTTAAACACTACACAGACTAGGAATGAATGTATCACTTCACTTTTATGTATTACTGTTAAAATAAGTGAGATTCAAAATAAGATAGCCTTGAAATACTCAGCAATGCAAAACCCAGGTTTGGAGCAAGCAGGCAAATTTTAGTTCATACCTGTGAATAAATGGAACTCGATTATCAAGCATCACTAAACGTAAAGTTTGAATATACCAGATGTGTCACTGAGCTGATTTTTCAAGACACTAGAATGCTTTGCTTGGAATCTGGAATCCTAGTCCGTTGTCTCAATTAAGTACATCTGGTTTAGACCGGAGTGAAGATGGGTGATTTACTAACTTCTACAATATTTGAGATGAGACTGAGGTCACCTGGAGTTTTGACATGCAGGGCACACACAGAGCTCATCAGCTGAGCGCTATATTGTGTAACATAAAGCAGATCAACTGCCAACCATATGGAATTTAAAGAAAAGCGCATGAGAAATTAGGAAATGGATTTCTCAGCTTGCAAAAAAACACACCCAGCTTTTGCTCGTAACAAACACTGAATCAGCTCCAAGTAGGAATGAGGGAGAACCACGTAGCAAAATTTGGAGAAGTGAAAATTCTGAAAGATTAATGTGTTTCGGTTTGTGTATTGCTTTTGAAAGTGCAGATTAGTTAGATTTGCCTTTAAAAGCAAACTGAATTAAATTTCTCCAGCCAAATAATGTGTACAAAAATGCACATCCTATGGTAAAGTATGCATAAAAATGCATATATTACTGAAAATGACAGATTCCCCCCATCCCTAGCTCCGAGAGCCCTGTTGCATTTCCCGCCAGCATTATAACGTGCAATAAAAAATTAGAGGCTTTCTCCTTACTCACCCATAATTCCACAAGAAAAGAGAGTGGGTCCTTGACTCATCTTCTTTGGAGTGTGCTGAAAACAACCAGAAAAGCTATTCACTGAGGTTTTAAGAATTATGCTGAAATACAGGGTCATGTCCAAATGCCATTCAAGGACTGAGTAATGCCAAGAGCACAGATCTATGAAAAGGTGTAGACTGAGTCAAACGTACAAATTAAGCAAAAGGGCAGCAAGCTTAAAAAGGATGCTGTGCCTGTATTGCTCTTTTGGAGCTTTTCTTCGTAAGTCTTCCTTCTAACAGTTTTTCAAAACTGAATGGAAGGCTAAACCAAAGAATGGGGTCAGGTTACTATTTTGTGAATGTTCTAATCCAAGATCAAAGACTCAGCTAAAGTTTTGAATTGTTCTTTCAAATTACTCATCAGGATTAGAAAAATAGGAATGGTGGAACATGTAAACTAAACAGTGATCTCCACTACCAAAACATCTCCAGATTGCTTTCACATAATTTCTCTTGTTCTTAATGGGGCAAAAGTTAATAATATTATTAGAAGACAAACAATTTCAGCAATTTCTCAGATATTGTTTAAAGTCTTCCTTTTAAAAGGCTTCTCCTTTGTCAATATCATCACCTCATGACTCTTCTTTAAAAAGAAGAGCAGAAACAAATTGCAGTTTGGTATCCAATAACACAACATGTTAGTAATGTCCATGAAATTCAAAGTACTTGATCTCTGTTCTGCTTTTCTATTTTTTCCCCCTAGCAGACCAATCTTGCTTTGCAAAAAGATAATTATTTAAGGTGGTATTCAGCAAAATATCTGCTCGCCCACAAGGATTACCACTAGTGCAATGGGACACCCCCCCAGCACACCCCCTCCACTGTCCCCCAACCCCACTCTGGAGAGTTGGAGAAAATTCCAGAGTAGATTTAGGTAGCACACAGGGAGAGGAGTGCGAAGCAATGCTCCATTACTCAAGGAGAAATCCTTGCGCTGGCAGAACCTTAGCTTTGGCACTATGTTGAATGCAACCCACAACCCATTATAAGTAACAAAGCATATTCCCTGCCCTGCAATCAAGCAAGTATTTCTACAGTTTATAAGTTTCAGCAACAACTTTTGCTTTTTTTCTTTGTATGGAGTCTTACACACTCTAATACTTAGGCTGCAACCCTGTGCACACTTAAACAAAGGGCTGAACTCAGTCCAATCCTACTCAGGAATAATTTCTACTATCAACTACCAGAGTTCTGGAGTGCAAGATTTTAAACACATGCTGGAGTTGTAGCTTAGCGAATGAGCAGTGCCATCCCAACTCCCTCCTCAGCTGGTTTTGCCTTCATCTCCCCTGCCCAATTTTTCTTTCTTTCTCTCTCTTTCTTTCTTTCTTTCTTCTCCTGCTTCTTTTTCTTTCCATCTTTTGGGATGCCCACATTTGTCTCTGACCTGCACTGCTACTCAGTTGTGATCATTGTTCCTCTCCTCTGTACAACCACATTAATTCTTGGCACTTTCTTTCCAGGCCTGTTAAGCATAGCAGCCGTTACTTCATCCATTATCAAGCAGTACATTGATTTCTAGGCATGCAAATAGGACTGAGATGGGGTTAGGGATTGCTAACGGTGGTTGATATCACAAAGATAACAAATAAAATCGCCTTAAAGCAGGGGAAATGGTGCCATTTACCAAATGTCAAAACAAAGCCTATGACCTTCCTTGCCCTCTTGGATTTAATTCAATGCCTCTCCTGCTTATGCCTACTAGTAAAATATTTCCTATTAAAACTTTCCCCATTCTCCCAACTTTCTGAAACAACCTGCTACAAATGACACTTACACATTTATATTTATCAAGTTCTACTTCATCTATAAAGTTAAGTATGAAACTATAATAGCATACAAAAGAAGGGAGAATGTCACTGGGATGGTGTTGTCTTGAACATTTGATCACTTAAAAAAAAAACCAGCTCAATAGGTAGCAGTTAAATTAAGCTATTATTGATTACATCTAAATAAGAAAGCCTTTTTATACACATAAATGTATGAATACCTCTTATCTATTCACTTACATATATTATTCCTTATGTTTACAGTGTGTGCGTATTGTCTTTGTAGAATTGTATTTATAACATTTAGATGTGTGAGGAAAGAGTATTTTGGCAGTATGGGTGGTATTTGCTAGTCCTAACCAGAATAGTCCCTTTGAATTTAATGGACATGACTAAGTTAGGTTCCTTAGTTTCAATAGGTCTACTTTGAGTAGGATTTAGTTGACTACCACCATCCAAATATAAAATGATTATTTAGAAGACTGGTTTTAGATCCAAGGAGGGGAAAGAGTAAGTAGGAAGAATGTTTTGAAACTACATTTCTCCCCATTTTAACTGTGATTGCCATTTCACAAGGGTTGGGTCTTATAGTAAACTAGGAAGAAAGGAGTAAATTATCTGTAACCACAACTGTTTTTCTTAGGATAAGCAAAAAGTTTAATTTCTCTATTTCCGCTCTTCCTAAAGCCTTCCTTTGTGAATGGAAAGATGGAGTTCTTTTGATCCAAGTGTGCTTTGCTCCAATTCTTATGAGATTATCTGCACTAGTAACCAGTTCTGGGACAACGAGTAACCAGAATACAGTGGTACCTCGGGTTAAGTACTTAATTCATTCCGGAGGTCCGTTCTTAACCTGAAACTGTTCTTAACTGAAGCACCACTTTAGCTAATGGGGCCTCCTGCTGCCACCGCGCCACCGGAGCACGATTTCTGTTCTCATCCTGAAGCAAAGTTCTTAACCCGAGGTACTATTTCTGGGTTAGCGGAGTCTGTAACCTGAAGTGTATGTAGCCCGAAGTACCACTGTATTAAGCAAATGGTTTACAAAATGCCAAGAAAAGTCAAAATTGGCACTAAAGCCACAATTCTATAGTCAGAACAGTTTGGGAAAGACACATCATAATTCTGTTTGCATTATTATAAACACTGTCAGCATTTTGGAAGACACCATGATGGTCCAGTGCCGAGGGCCTTCTGGCGGTTCCCTCGCTACAAGAAGCCAAGTTACAGGGAACCAGGCAGAGGGCCTTCTCGGTAGTGGCACCCGCCCTGTGGAACACCCTCCCACCAGATGTCAAAGAGAAAAATAACTACCAAACTTTTAGAAGACATCTGAAGGCAGCCCTGTTTAGGGAAGCTTTTAATGTTTAATAGGTTATTGTATTTTAGTGTTCTGTTGGAAGCCGCCCAGAATGGCTGGGGAAACCCAGCCAGATGGGTGGGGTATAAATAATAAATTATTATTATTATTATTATAGTATAGAAATGAAATTAACAACAACTGTTGTTTCAACAGGTAACTGTTAAGTCTGAATGCAGTCATATCATGAACATCTCTGGGAATACTGTCAAATTTAAATGTGATGCTAAGCAGGCCAGAAGAGCTTACCCATGTAACATTTCATAAACTAAGTGACTCAATTAAAGTAAGTCCTCAGTACCTACTCTTGCACAACTCCCAGACCAAAGATCCCTTATGCACAGCTAATGCGCAGGTAAGCCAACACTGTCCTTTAAAACACAAGACTCAACATATGCAGCACCAAACAGGTATGTTCTTCTTGTGCACCCATTGGCATAATTACATTGAGCTATAAGGAAAGAGTCCCATTTGTTTTGCCCCAAAGGAGATAGCCCTGCAATCTGAAGAATATAAATGGCTGATAGAGTAAACTAAACTGCTGGTGTGAAATGAACTCTCTTACCAACTCAGCCCTGCATGATAGAGAATCAGCACCTTTGTTTTCCAGAGTTGTCGTTAAGATCATCACCATGGTAACGAACTCATGCATTGGGGTCCATTCCAGTAAAGGTAAAGGTCAAAACCAGCCATATTAGGCACAGCCTCTGATTCAGTGCATTTTCCCAGAAGAAAGGTTTGGTAGAACCAAATCCCATCTGTTTTGCAAACTGGGCGGCTTGACACAAAATGCTTCAAAGTCTTCAACCTCTGGAAAAAGAAAAAACAAAACAGAAAGATAGTTTGTTACGTTGCTTTTGCAAATCATCGTATCAAATTTAAGTGACACTCTCCTTGTTCCCAAAAAACAAATCTGGAGAAATCTGGCCTCTTTCCACATACCCAAGAGCACAAGAGGATGGCCAGATACTGAAGCTATCCCTGCAAGAAGAACAGGCAAGCTCTTTCCTTCCTATGTGAACTGCATAGGTGCAGGGGGGAGAGTATAGTGAGCAGATAAGACCTACAATAGGCTGGTGACAATCAGCTGCTAGCAAAACCAGGAAGTAGAATGTCAGTGGCAAAGGAACAAGGATGAGGAAATTCTAATTCTGTGACTCCAAACTACCTCCAAGCTGCTAATTTGATGTATTTCAGATTCTCACATTTGCTACAGATTCTCAAGCAACAAGCTGGTTACGAAGAAAAGATATTCTGTTGCATATGTAATTTTTTGCTATAGAATTCTGGCTCTAAGACAATGGATGGCCACCTCACCACAGGGGCCACAAGTAGCTCAAATAACAGGAATTTGTTGCAGGCTATGAAACAGAAAGAGGCCTACACTTCTGTCTGCGTCTCCAAGTATAGCCTGAAAGCTACTTTCCAACTCATCAGGAACCAGAAGCAAATCTATCCCAAGGCAAAAAGAAGTGAGGATTGTATTTAGAACTATTATGTCCTACTCTGAACTTGATGTGGCGTATTTGCCCACAAAGTTGGTTTTCACTGCTCTTAACACACTGAGGATGGTGGGAAAGAAAGAATGGCTTAAATATAGTCATCGTGCTGAGCCAATGTTGGTTGACTAAATGCGCACATCTGGGAATATGTTCATTGCTCCTACTTTATGTAACAAAAGGTACAGCTGCCTATGGAATTTTTAAAAACTAGCTGACTCTTGGGAACAGGATGAGCAACACAGAGCTTAGTATCAGGGAGATTTCTGGTCTGTTGATTCAATGAAAGCCTTGTGCTGCTGTAGCATATTTAGAAAAATAGTTAATCTAGACCTGATGCTGTTGAAGATTTGTGTGGAATGAAGTTTCAATAAAAAGGCTGAATAAATGTTATATAATTCATAGAGTTGTTTGCCTATAGGCCAACGTTATTTACTTGAACCCCTGGGCAGCCTTCAAAACATTTCAGATAAAAGTTCAAACAAACAATGAGGCGATATTAACATGAGCTACGTGGTGGGAACCACAGGGGGTCAGATAGCCAAGACAAGTTTTTGGTTTTTTTGCTTCTGGCAGGCCCACAGCTAGATGCATACCATGCAAAAATGAACAAACTGCAGTAAGAATCTAATTATACAATAATTTCCCAAAGTAATCCCTATAATCCTGTTCAAATATTTTGCTGCATTTTTGTCAATGCTAAAGAGGAGAGAGAGAGAAATAATGAGCCATACGACACTAAACATTTATCCCCTAATGTGCAATTAAAACCAAGTAGTTCGATGTAAGGTCAATGATTTAGAATATGCTGATAAGCATAAGAACTGACTAAGAGCCAATATTGATTCCCTAAATCAGCTTGCAAATCATATTTCTTGTTTATTTGGATTTGAGTTTGCAAGTGGACGCCATTGAAAATGCACACTTAAAGGCCAGCTGGCTAGTAAAGAAAAATTATCTACTATTGTTTTGTCAGAACTAAGTTCACCCAGAGTGCAGAACCTTGGAAGGAAGAAAATCGATACATTTTTCTGAAGATTTACTGTTGGAAAAAGGAAGTGTAATGGAGTCTGATATTATGTGTGTCATACTGGTTGTCTTCAAGTACACTTTGCTAGGAGCTTTCTCATTAATCTCTCAAGAACCTAATGACCTCCTGAGAACTATGAAAACTACAAGCAGAGAAGATGCGACAAAACAAGACGAACACTCGAATCCTAAAAATATGCTTAGCCAAGGGCACAAAGGGCAGTGTTTCTGCTTTAGCTGCCCAGGATTATGTGACATGAGCAAGGTGGGCTTGTTCTTGGTCTGAGCATCTACCTGCCTTGCAGCCACCAAATATAAACAAGTTTATGCCAAGGTGGCTGTCTTTACAGCAACAGAGAACTCTTTAGTATAAAACATGAGCTACCCAGCCAAGCTCTTACTCAGTTTCTCATTTTGCTTCTCAGATACTACTGCTGCAGTAGTGCAGACTGTTTAAACCAGTTTTAAATCTGTTTAACAGATTCCAGCCAAGAGAGCTGTGTGTGTGGAGAAGAAGGGGCTGTGGTCTTTCATAATCCGGACTGTGAGATTGAGCTGAATGTTGGGTTGAATCTTGTTTGACATATGGAAGCTTCTAAGAATTGAACTACGAGCAGGTTTTTTATTCTGTGGGTAAAGGTAAAGGACCCCTGGACGGTTAAGTCCAGTCAAAGGCAACTATGGGGTGCGGCGCTCATCTTGCTTTAGGCCAAGAGAGCTGGCATTTGTCCACAGACAGCTTTCCAGGTCATGTGGCCAGCAGGACTAAACCGCTTCTGGTGCAACAGAACACCATGACAAAGCCAGAGTGCACGGAAATGCCATTTATATCCCCTATTTATCTACTTGCATTGGTGTGCTTTCAAACTGCTAGGTTGGCAGAAGCTTGGACAGAGCAATGGGAGCTCACCCTGTTGGGTGGACTTGAACCACCGACCTTCTAATCAAGCAAGCTCAAGAGGCTCAGTGGTTTAGACAACAGAGCTTTTTATTCTGTGGGACAAATAATAAATGGCGAAGTTGGAAACAAACCTACAGAGTCCCACATAAAAGTTACAGCAAAAAATGATACCTTTCATATATTGTACATTCCTGCCCAACACTCCCTGCACAGCGACTGAGAGATTGCATACAACTGGAAAACTAGTGCACTCTTGTCCCATCTAAAATTGGTCTTTTGAAATATACATATAATGCAATTTCATTTTTACTCATCTTTAGTACATGAATACATAGGTACAGGAATTTGTAAACATTTGAATTATACAGGGCTCTATATCAGGCAGAAAACATTATCAGTTAAGTGACATTTTAATGGATCAGTACTTATAGCATTCTGCAAGATTTAGAGTGGAGAAAGGTCTCAGTATGGCAGATATTTTTCATTCTGCTTCACTAAGACCTTCTTGTGACTCCTACACAGATAAACTTTTGTTGATTTAGGACTAAGCAAGCTTTTGAGTCACACACAAAACCCCAAAGGATGAAAGTCCTGGGTCACTTGAAAATTTGCATACAGCTGTACTACCAAGTTGGTTGAGTGGTTTGAAACTGTCAAGAGCAGCTGAAGCAGGCACTGAGACCCAGGAGGGGATTAGTGCCTTCCTGCAAAACCTGTATGCCCTGGGGTGCACTTTTATTTACTGGAAGCCTGCAGCAAAATAATGGCCTCGCTGAATTCAGTCTGTGAAAATCAGCCTTGCCACCCCTGAACTGCTTCTTGGTCCTTGGTAGCCCTTTAAAGATGCCAAGTTTTACAGCATAAAACCCCCATGGTTCTGGCTCTTCCCAGTCCTCAACCATCTGTGTGAGGGTTTTAACCCCTGCCGAAATGATGGTTTTCCTTAACAGGAACTGTCCGGCAAATTACTGAGTTTGAACGTTGTGAGCTATTGCACCAGCTTACTGAATCAGAACTAGAGGGTTCACTGCCACAAGCCCAATGCACTCAAGATTATCATTTTCTAGTATATAGTGGACTTAGCTAAGAAAAGATGGAAAGACCAGTCCTAACACATACTAAACCACATCAGAGAAAGGATGCCCGAATTTCCAGTAAAAGTCTAGAAAGCCTGCCAAAAAAAATCTACACTAAATTTCCAGCATGGCAATCTGATACATGTCTTCTGAGAAAAGTTAAGTCCAGCTGATCAACTGGGTAGTTCATATGAGAGAAGGTGATGCTGAATGTTTGATGCAACCAGTTTATATAAAGCTATTTTAAAAAGAGAGATCACCAGCACCTTGGGCTTATGCCACGTTGGCAGGTATGCAACCTATTCATGAAGGAAGCCAGGCCATTGGATTCTGCTACTGCAGCACCTTCCAAGCAGTCTTCGGGAATAGCCCAATGTGCAACACAAGGCTTAGTTGGAAACTGTCTTTCAAGCATTAATTATGAGATGGCCCAGGTGAATGTGAGTCACTTGGAATATTAGAAGAAGAAGCCATTAACTGCGCTCCAATGCAGCTTTAAAGAAGGTCATTTCACATCAAATCACCTGGTGCCATGTGCTCTCACAACTCAGATTTTCTTTTTAAAAAAATTATGTGTGAAAATTGAATTTTTTTTAAAATTCTCCTGCGCCCAATTTTGAACCAAAAAATCTTAAATCTTGAGGTTATCTCATAGGTATTTACACATTTTTTTAAAAAATGGAGAAAATCTGAGTTGTGAGAGCACAGTCGAGTATTAAAATCAGGTGATTTGGTGTGGAATGACCCAAGAGCAGGTTTTTTCAAGGAAACCTCTGGACAAAAAAACAACAACCCTACTCAGACACGGACCTATGCTTGGAAAGTGTGGGGCAAAAGATAAACACAGACAAGACCTGGCTGTTCACTTGCGTCAGTTTTATACTGGATTGGCTTTTTCCTCTGCCAACAATTTTATTTTGAAGATCAGGTACAGCTTCAATGCTGGGTCATGCGTCTTTCACATACATCTTCAAATATTTGACATTTGGATATCTCAGTTCTAAACACTTGGTGGCCAGGATCTTCTGCAGCTAGCCATGAGAAAGTGATGTCTCTGAAGCCTCTCTCTAGCTTTCATATCTGCAGGCTAAAGCTACTACGTTAGTGACCCCAAAGAGTCCTGAACTTTGACATCAGACCAATATGCTTAGATTTTTCATTTGTGAACTTACAAAAGCAGAAGCATGCACAAACTGGAGTGAGCAGGCCAGTGACCTCTCCCATGACATCTTATCACCAAGTGAAAGGTCCTGAGTCATTCGCTTCTGAGCATGTCCGTAGCATTCAACTTGCCAGCCAGAGGATCCCGGTCGTGCCATGCAAGCTTGTCCCTCGACATCAAAACTGTCAGCGAGCAATGCGGAAATAAGGTCCGTGAAAATATCACTACTCCATATCACCTATCACTTGTTAGCGCTCCAGCAGAACAGTAAGAGAATCATGTATCAATTGCGAGTAACACAACCTAAAGGGAGACCTGGCAAGTGACTGTGAGCAAGTTGAGCTGATGGACAGATACTGCCAATCCTGGGTTATGATGGGGATAGAGGGAGAAATGAGAGGAAATGCGGCACTCTTTCCAAAACATAAGGAAGGGGAGGTTCTTCTCTTCTTTTTGACTTAAAAATACTGACTGCCACAGTAGAGCCCTTCTCAGGCCATGATACCATCTTCTGATTTGCCCCTTGGGTGATCACATAGTAGCCCAGATAAAAGGGAGCGGCTTTATTGACTCTCCAAGTTATTCTACCAGTTGACGAAAAACAGCAGAACCTGAATTGAAAATTGGTTTTTTAAAATATATTAAATTAAATTAAATAGCACTTACAATTAACTAAGGCTACCACCTAGGTCGGCCATTTTCTGCACATTGAGATGTCTTCAGCAGCACTTGGGTGTGCCCAGTGGCTGGCTTGCACCAGGACTTTGAGAAGCAATTGCACTCTGAAAAGGGTGGAGACCTATTTTCTTACAACGGTAGGGCTGTAAGTACTTTGTGGAGTTCTCCTTACATTGTTAATCATTAATGAAATAAACGTATGAGGAAAATTTTTTACTATAGGTATTGAGATTAAAAATCATGAGTAGTTCATACAAGACTCAAATCATACTTAGTGGGGCACAGGGAGGAGTTTGCTATAGATGGCTTCAACTCTTTGGCTTTTCAGTGTTTCCAAACAAAAGAAAAACGGGCAAATGCTGCCTTCTTCACTTCCTCTCCTTTCAACTATAACTCATATCCCATGGCATTCATTGGTCATGCAATGCTCAACCAAAAACCATGGTTAAGCAAATTAGTCTGTGCATGAATTATGGGCACACAGCTGAAGCCCTCCCACTTTGCTCCCCGCTTCCTCCAGCAGGTGAAACAAATAATGAAGTGGCTGGTTTAGGTTCACACCAGTGTTCACAGTTGTTGTTGTTTTGTCTCCAAAGAAGCCAAGGTTCATTGATCTTGGGTTTGTTCGGGCTATAATTTGCTGAACCTTGTTTTGTCTTAGCATTGTGACCACGCACAGTCCTTGAATCCTATCAATTCCAAATGCGCATTTGCTGCAGGTTGGCAACTACAGATTCACTGGGTATGACGCAACGGAAGTTAAGCAAAGCGGCCACATACTGGGTCACAACTGGTCCCTTGAATCCAATATAGTATGCTCTTTATGAAAGCACCACATCAAGATCTCAGGCAGGGAACCTCTCTCTGTGTTGCTATCTAAAATGAAAAAGGGTTTGAATTCTTTGCCTCCATGGAAGTTTTAAGATGGTCTTCTGTATGTAAAACATGTGTTCTAGCACAGAGCTATGACCTCTTCCAGAGTACTTTTGAATACAGTGGTACCTCGCAAGACGAATGCCTCGCAAGACAAAAAACTCGCTAGACGAAAGGTTTTTCCGTTTTCGATTTGCCTCGCAAGACGAATTTCCCTATGGGCTTGCTTCGCAAGACAAAAACGTCTCGCGACTTTGTTTCCTTTGTCTAAAAACAAAGACATGTTTTGTTTATAAAGTTAATTTATTTTCCCTTCAATTTTTGAACTGCTCTTTACAGTATGTGTGACTTTAAAGAGCAGTTAATAAACTGTTGTTGTACCAAATTTGGCTTTGTTTGGACTTTTTTTGACCATAGGAACGCATTAATTGATTTTCAATGCATTGCTATGGGATTTCGTGATTCGCAAGACGAAAAATTCGCTAGACAACAAAACTTGCGGAACGAATTAATTTCGTCTTGCGGGGCACCACTGTACCATTTTTTTTCCAGTGGGAGAAATTAAAGCTTAAAGGGGAGACAAACGTGTTCAGAGTTGAATGAATCATTTTCCTCCTTTAAAAAAAAGGAACTATTTGATCTACCTACAGCAGTTCATTAAACTGCACTGAACTAGCATGGAAATAAGTAGCGTGGTGCCAAGACTATTCTCCTCTGGAATACTGAGCAGCAGTCAAGCTGTTAAGTCAGAGTTACCTAGACTCAATACATGATTTCTCCACAGATAATTATATTTTCCCTAAGGTAATGATTAATGCTTTTGCAAGTAACTCAAGAGACTTTACAACAATGATTTTGCAAGTACAGGCAAAATACTTCTTCTTGAAAAGGACATCCTGTTGCGATGAGCATGCCCTCAAAGGCAAATCTATGTAACCAAGTGGAAAGAGTATAATAAAAGGAACGATATGATTTGTTTTTAAAAGCTTAAGCTGGAATTCTATTGAATGTGTCTTCATTTTACCTTCTCAAGAAAAGGATATTGCATATCTGGCTGCTGAGTTTTTTAACTATGTGATTAAGAGGATTCAAACTCATTTTCCCTGAAAATAATATCAATCAAAATGCTGAGGCCCTGATCAGCTACTTACTAGCGGCAGCCAGGCCAACAGTAGCACAATTTTGGAGATAGATGAAGGGGGTCACAAGGGACTATGGGCATAGAAAAATTTGTAGTATTGCACTGAGCAAGAGACATTGAAACATAAACTGAGAATGGCCAAGAGGATTAAAAAGATGGACAAATTTATTTTGGAATGTTTTGATTTCATTACATGGGTTAATAAAAAGGAAAATGGCAGACCATTACCATGTCAGCAGTGGTCAAAACTCCCATTGTTCTAGGCGCAGTTTGCAACAGGGAATTTCATTAGCGCGAGCAGTTTCTGAGCTCTGGGTGCAGTACTGTGCCTAAGATTTCAGATTAAAACTGCAGAGTGGAAGGAAAGGAGGACCTTTTTCTGCCTTCCCACTTCCAGCTAGTCTCTGAAGACAGGAGAAGAGACCCTCTTAAGAATATTAAGGATGTGGGCAGGGGAAGGACTAGACCATGTGAAAAATAAACATAATATTTTAGCTGCAGTTCATTCATTTTCAGCTTTGTATTCTTATTATAAAAAAGTGTGCCTAGACATTCCATTGTTGCACCCATAACCTAGGTTTAGGGTGCCATGTAGCTCCTAACTTTCATATCTCAGGTTCTAACACTGTGTCAGCCTAGAACTCTTAATTGTTCACTCACACTGAAACAGGACCAATACATTTGGTCAAGTCGGAAATACCTAAAAAGAATTAAGAAATAAAATCTGTGGATTATTAATGGGAAGCATTTTAAAGTAACAATGCATTTAATTGTCTCTGAAATGCTGTATTAGTTTTGTAAGGCTTATGTGTATTTTTATAATTAAGAAATTAACGAAACTTAAATAAATAATATAAAATAAAGAGGATTCAAAGGCTTTGCTTCCCTAAGTGATTTGAGATCTCCTTTCAGAAGTTAATATTTTCCAATGCATGCAACGTTCCTGAGGCTTGATATGACCAGAGCCCAACATGATGCCAAGTTGTTCCCTAAATGCAACAAAGCAATTTCTCTAGAAACAGATAATTTTATTCAAGATGGTAAAAGGGCACTGCACTGTTTTGAAGAACCTATTCATACATTCTTTGGCTGCATGAATGTGTACATGCAAATATGGATTTACAGAACAGTAGCTTCTTTGTTAATTGAATGTATAGGCTTCAGTTTAAAGCCACAAAGTATGTTTTCAAAACCTACCTACTAACCCTCAAGAACTCATGGGCTGTTTGAGCCATGACTCCTCACCATTTGCAGACAGGTGCTTAATAACGGCATCCATCATTCGTACTTCACACATTTGCTGTGAAAAACACAGGTGTAACACCAGCATATCATAGAAGTAATGCTTTAAAATTAAAGAAATAAAATAAAATAAATGCAGTTTGCTGCATTCACAGACTGAATTCACAGACTTTGCTTCCAGGGTATGATTTGTGATCCAAGGCGTGAGATAGAAGGGAGCTGTAACATGTCCTAAAGCTCACCCTTATGCAAACTCTCATGTATGTCGATTTAATTCTTCCCACCAGCAAGAGTACCATAGAGATGGCTATCACAAGCACTGGAAGGAATAGCCATAAACTGTGCTCGATACATGGAAATGGAAAACTTTTAGCAAATAATTGTTTTTCCATATTCATGAAAAATCTCACACTGGGTCTTTACGAAGTTGTAATAAAGAGTACCAGGGTTATAACAGACCTGCTCCCTGGAACAATATCTCTCACAACAGAATGTTGCTATGCACTTCCATGGTTCATAAGGCAGAGCAATGACAATTTCTTTTGACTAAGTGTCTCTAAAATACACACACACACACACACACACACACACACACACACACACAGTAATTTCCATGGATAGCAGCAGCCACTTTGATCTCCTATGTTATCACAGTAAGAGGCGAGTCCCTTTCTATAGGCACATACAACTATTCAGTAACATGGAAGTGATCCCACATCAATTCAGCTGTGTATTTTATCAGAAATAAAGCAGAACAATTACCGTATTTTTCGCTCTATAACACGCAGAT
The DNA here is from genome assembly GCF_965113315.1 of Podarcis vaucheri. Taxonomy (NCBI): domain Eukaryota; kingdom Metazoa; phylum Chordata; class Lepidosauria; order Squamata; family Lacertidae; genus Podarcis; species Podarcis vaucheri. The sequence continues at coordinate 58,321,442 of NC_138763.1, forward strand.
TTTTTCTCCTAAAAAGGAAGGGGAAATGTCTGTGCGTGTTATGGAGCGAATGTGTGGTCTCTGGAGCCGAAAAATAAGGCAAAAATCAAACCGCGCTTCAGGGAGAAGGGAGCTCCGTGAGACAGGAAGTTGCTGCTTTCCTGCATTCTGCCTCAGGGTCTTACTGCCCTCCCGCTCTGTTTCGTTGCTGTGTTTGCTCAAACGGAACAAAGAGCAGGGGAAGCCCCTCCCCTCCAGGCAAGAAGAGAGGAAAGCAGAGCGTCCCTGTAATTCCTCTCCATGTTCCGGAGGGAACAATGTATGTGAAGGGAAGAGAGATTACAGGTTCGGCTTAAAATTCTGATTTGACTTCTTGCTTTTTGTTTTTGGAGACACACAGCATTCAAATATGCTTTCTTCCATTTAAAAGGATGAAATCCTTAAACAGTGGCTGGCTTGTGTGGGTGGGTGGGGGGGAACTATTGCCTTCCTTTCCTCACGTTATAGCCCTCTCCTGCATTCTTAGCCTTCTGTGTTTTTCCTTCCCTCCCCACTTAAAATGTGGTTACAAAGCATGGATCCACATGGATCCTCAGGATCTTTGCATTGGGTCACCCCAAATTCACCATCAGAGCACACAGCATGTCCATGGCTACAGCCTGCCCCCCCCCAAATCACGCACCCACTGTTGCCTGGGGCTGCAATGGTGCAAAAACGTGGTTACAAAGCATGGATCCACATGGATCCTTAGGATCTTTGCATTGGGTCAGCCCAAATTCACCATCAGAGCACACAGCATGTCCATGGCTACAGCCTGCCCCCCCAAAATCACACACCCATTGTTGCCTGGGGCTGCAATGGTGCAAAAACGTGGTTACAAAGCATGGATCCACATGGATCCTCAGGATCTTTGCATTGGGTCAGCCAAAATTCACCATCAGAGCACATAGCATGTCCATGGCTACAGCCTGTCCCCCCCCAAAAAAATCACGCACCCACTGTTGCCTGGGGCTGCAATGGTGCAAAAACGTGGTTACAAAGCATGGATCCACAGGGATTCTCAGGATTTTTGCATTGGGTCACCCCAAATTCACCATCGGAGCACATAGCATGTCCATGGCTACAGCCTGCCCCCCCCCCAAATCACGCACCCACTGTTGCCTGGGGCTGCAATGGTGCAAAAACGTGGTTACAAAGCATAGATCCACAGGGATTCTCAGGATTTTTGCATTGGGTCACCCCAAATTCACCATCAGATCACATGTCTGTGGCCACAGCATGAAGCACAAAAATGATATGTCCACTGTTTCATTCAGAATATTTTTTCCCTTGTTTTCCTCCTCTAAAAACGATGTGCGTGTTATGGTCAGGTGCGTGTTATAGAGCGAAAAATACGGTAAATGAATCCAATATGAATTGTGATTCAACGCAAACTGGAGTGTTTGAATGCATCTTTAAAAAGCAAATACATTTTTATCCTTGAACTACACTAGTTTCATTAATTAAATGGAGTCAAATGGTGCAACAATTTCCTAAAGCAGACCTCACTCTTTGGTTGTTGGTAAAGGGACGCCATCTTATACGATCAGCATCAGGATGGTCTACATAGCATCCTTGAATTGTCCATGTGCTTTCAAATAACTCATTCATTCTCACGGTCTTGTACTGCACAATACTACTTGTGAAAAAAGGGTGGAAGGAATGGAGTCCTGGAAAGGGGAGGGTACCACAATAGCTACTGCACTGCAAGCTGCTGATTCTCTTATATTGCATCTACTGCAGACTGTTAGGGTAGCATAAACTAATAAGCTCCTTTAAAAAAATCCAAATGGTCTCTCTACCTGTGTGTGCGCAGGCAGATACTGAAATTAAGAGCAGCACTCCAATGCACAACAGGTATCTGGCAGGACCCTGAGAGATGAGCAAGTTGCCTGCCTTCTAACTCAAATGGCTGCTTTTTCAAGGACACTTCTCCAGGCTAAATTAATCTTTTGGCAGCTAGCACTAAGTAGGCTGCTAAAGAAGCAATATTTCCCCTCCACTCGGGCACAGAGGTCATCAATTTCAGTCCTCCAACACTACAAATAAAGATATGAGGAAATGGAAGAAGGGGGAAAATAACAAATCTAGTAACCAAGGGGGAAAAGCAATAACGTCAACTATACCATTGGGTGAGGGGGTAGGGAGGTTAGGGAATTATACACATTGCCTTCTGGAATGGATAGGTTTCAGATCAATGAATATGGTTGAAAACTGATTTCTTCTTCTTCTTCTTCTTCTTCTTCTTCTTCTTCTTCTTCTTCTTCTTGTAATGCATTCAGTCTGAGGAGTACTAGTTCTACGAACACAGGACCCTCCAAGTCACTAAGGTAGCAAAGGCTTTGGGAGACTTCTTCAAGTCTCTATATTGCAATAATGATCCATTCTAATAGCTTTGTAGTAAAACAAGTCCTGACTGGCCAGTCATGAGATATTTATACGCTCTAGCACAGAGCAGCTGCTTTTTCTGCTGTTCCTCAGACTTGCAGAGAAGACTCTCAACTTCCTCTGGATTTTATTATGTGGATGAGAGTGACACATTGCTCGTGGGCTTTTGCTCATGATCAGTTTTCAGCACAATAGAGTACTTTCGTTACCCAGCTGTTGTGTATATTTCACCACCCTTAGTGATGCAACACTCCTTATCTATGCCTGCATTTTTTAATATATCACTGGCTGTGTACTCCAGTGCTTGAGCACATGTACAATCCGTTCTTTAAAAGTAGCAAAAACTTGCAGAGCTCTTCCCAATCATCCCAATCTTTTCCATGCCTTTGATTTTGTTTCTTCTCTCTCTTCTTTGGAGACCCTTTGCCCCATTGTGGGATGCATGTCTAATTACTTTACAAAAAAGCGGGAGGGCACACATTAACAGGTCTCAGGACCCGTGTGTGTGTGTGTGTTTGTAAGTGCATACACAATAAATACACTTTACCAAGGCCCTAACCTGGGCTACAAAAGTCCATTAGCTTAAGGGGGATACTGAGGCTAAAGTTGCAATCCTGAATACTGTACACTTTCCTGGGGTGTATCATTTAAGTCTACAAGAATAGCTTCTCAGCAGATATGTCTAGGATTACAACCTAAATTGTACATTATGCCTAAGGGTTTTTATGCAAAATTACTTCCTTTTTATTTACATATCTATAGATCTCCTGTTGTGAAATTCGCCAAAGCCAATCAGAAATAGCGTTAAAACAGAGCAAGCAACATTCTGAACAGTGAGCTAGAAGAGGCCTCCTTTGAAAAGAATGAAACACATGTAGAACTCTAGGGCTTGTCTTCTGAAAGACAGAACCGTGTCCTCGCCCACAAATCCCAGGAAGGCAGTAAAGCTGAAAAGGTCTGGCTGCTGAAGGGAGAATGTTACTGCTAATGTAAGATGCACAGGCTCCAGAACATGTGAGCAAATCTATTAAATATCCAGTCTTTAGAGTGTATAGAATAATTGGCACTGGATACCAAGGGCAGGAACAGTATCCAAAGAGTATTCATTTGTCAGTGCACACTTGTATACTGTAACTAATGTGCATGAATATTATACTGTCATATATGCCTATAAATACAAAGCCTGTGAGAGTCAGTGCAATGTAGCATCAGACTAGGAACAGAGGGGTGCAGATTTATATCCACTCTCAGCCGTGACACTCATTAGTCCACTTATTACCTCAGAGCTTACCCTGCCTAAGAAGGATGGTTAGAAGGACAGAGTGCTTCTAACTATGTAGAATGGATGGGGGTAGAGAGCAGAGTTTAAATATAATCAATCAATCAGACAGAAATGAAGGGGGTGCATGGGTCCTGTTCTACAGAAGATGGTTCTCTATTTGATGTGTCTTCTATCTGGAGAACTGTCTAGACCAGTGTTTCCCAACCTTTTTTGGGCAACGGCACACCTGTTTAATGAAAAAAATCTCGCGGCACACCACCATTACAGCCCCGTGACGTCAGCGCGCAGCGTCACGCCGGGAGGGACGCACGAAAGTGAAAGTTTTTTCCCTCCCCCTTGCCGGGGAACCTCCAAGCTTTGGGGGTGGGAGGAGGCAGCAGAGCGAGGGACTGAGGGACGGCGGCAACTGAGGCGGCGGCGGCTGTTGTGGTGGTGGCGGCGATAGCGGGCGGAGGAGGGGGCGGCGGCGGGGCTTGAGGAGCCGTCGCCGGGAGTTGCTGCTGCTGTTGTTGCTGCTGCTGCCCGGACATGCCGGCCTCCTCCTCCTCCGCTGTCTCGCGCTCCTCCCTCTTGCACGCGCTGCCCCGCCGCTCGGCACCACCACCGCGGAGCCGCCCCCGGCTCGACGCGGATCCTCGCCGCCGCCGCCTCTCACCACCCGACTCGCCCGCCTCCCTCCCACGGCACACCAGCCAACGTCTCACGGCACAGTAGTGTGCCGCGGAACACCGGTTGGGAAACACTGGTCTAGACCATGTTTGGTTTGTTAAATAAAAAGAACCCTAAGAAAAGAAAGCAGGGGCCAGGATATTGCCCACCATCAGTTAGAACCTGAATTGGAAAGGCAAAGAAATCACCAGTTCAGACTTCATGGACTATGGTGAGATACCCTGTATTTGTATTTCTGTTTCAATTATAGCCATTTCTATATTGGCATCTAAATGTATAAAATAGCAGATGCAGATTATATGCAACTGTGTGCCATCTTTTTTAGTGATAACATTTCAACTTTTTCAGTCAAGTGGGCCCTTCCTGCAGAAATGTGAGAGCTAAAACAAAGGGATCAAAAAGAAGTCCTCCATTATTATTTTTCAAAACAGAGACGGTACTAGGGGCGGGGGGTGCAGGCAGAGAATAAATGTCTGGACCTGACAAGACTACCCATACTGCAGCAAGGACATTCTCCTGAAGTGCAATTTATTTCCCTCCCACCCCTCTCCCTCCCAACTTAGGCTCCAATCTTAGTGGCATTTGAACTATTTCTGCTAGATCAACACCAGCAACTATAAAGAGAGACTGTGACATTCTATGCAAGCAAGGAAGTAAGACCCTGGTGTTATTTCATGGGCCTTCTTGGCCTGAAACTTTGGCGGATGCTCCTGCTATGCTATGGACCAAACTATATTGAAACCCAAGGGGGCTCTTTCCATTCCCGGCCAGCCATGCTATTCAAGGGTCCACCCAGATTTTGCCGTCATATTTTCTCTTCTACAACAATAAGTGCCATCACTATAGATTGGAGCCTGCTTAAGTGCACTGGGAAGCTATTACTGAGTGATGTAGAGAGTGCAGAATTGATCCTTTATCCCAGAAATCCAGCAGCAGGCTCAGTCACTGCCTTACATGGAATTCTTGGACATGGCCAGGGTTGGCTTTCCTTGCCTATCTATCTCTTTAAATTCCTTTTTGAACAGGAGCAGCTCACTGAAGTTTGGCCCATGTGCTAAAAAGCACTAATTGTGCCTCTTGCTATGTTGTTTCAAGTATGTGTGACAAGAGAAAAGCATTGCCACATACAGCAACACAGTTAAATTATGACCTCCCACTCACCCGGTAGATTTAAAAAAAAGGGAGTCAGGAATCAGCCATCATTATGGAGGGAATCTGAATAGCGCTAGGGAGAGTGTGTGCAAGGAGAGATAAAAGGTAAAATGAAAGTTATAAATAGCAAGCAGCATTCTGCCTTCTCTGAGTAATTGCACCCACACATTTACAGATGGCACAAAATATCTCTGGAGTTCTGATTAGCTGGCTATGGAAAGAGACTTTGGCAAGAGCAGAGGTATTAAGGACTGCTGTTAAAACTGGTTCTCAGTCAGACCAATCCAGACATTTCAAAATTATCATTGTAAATAAGGACAACTTTATTAATACCGATGACTACATAAATTAAAGTTATTATCAGCCCTGTGTGATTATTTATTCTCATACGGCAGCCATGGAAAAATGTACCTTTTACAGTGGGCACATGACAATCAAGTCGTTTTGTCAAAACATGATGGAAGTGGCACAAACAGACGTCCAAGGATTAGCCTGAATTTACACTTTAATTGTTCCCACTTATGGCCACAGTGAACCATGTATTCATTACAGTCCAGTACAAAGTTGAACAGGGTAACTGTATCCCAACACTAAAAATCTGACTGCTGCAATGCGGCACTTAAAGTTGCCTCACATTTCTTTTGTTACCAGTGAATGTGTGAATGGTGAGAGCAATACACTGTAAAAACTGTACAGCCCACATGTGTTTCAGTGTACAGTGGTACCTCTACTTACGAACGCGATCCGTTTCAGGGTGCCGTTCGCACCCCGAAAAGTCCATAAGTAGAGCACTGCAACTGCACGTGCGTGAAGCACGCAGATCGCTTCTGCGCATACACATGCAGCGAACCCGGAAGTAAACACTCCCGGGTTTGCCCTGTTCATAACCTGAAAAGCCGCAACGTGAAGCAAACGTAACACAAGGTATGACTGTACACCCATTTTGGCTCTGACATGTGGAAACAAGCAGCTGCAGGCATGTCTCAAGTTATGACAGCCTCTATGCCAAACAGTATCACATTCAAGATGAGAAGAAACACACCATATATAATAACACTTACAGGGCAAAATTATGCTTGTTTAACTTGGGACAGTTTCAATGGGACTTACTTCCTTGTAAGTGTATTTAGGACTGCAGCCTTAGTCATGCTTCAGTTCACTTGAATTTCAACTCATAATTGATCAATGGAAGCCAAATTACTGTGGGTTGTACCCAGTGAAGTCATCCCGTTATAATGAGACTTCCTCTCCCTTTCCCCCCACCCCACTCCTCTTCCAAATCTGTTCTGGGGATTGTCCCCAAATATCCAGATCAGATGGAGGGTGCATAGATAGAAGACCTTGAGTTACAGTAATAGCATAACTTGGTTGGATACAACCCTGTACAGTATTTCCTCTGCACACAGACTGGGGTTTAGCTGGGAGTGGGCCCTGAATCTGCTATTTTAGTGTTTTTGGCTACGTAGTTCATCTGGGGGAAACTGATTTGGAGGGTGGGCCTTAGTAATTGGAAGGATATTAATTTGCGGGAAAAGATTACTTTATCTGGATTTGACTGTGGGTAAGGAATGGGAAGTGGGACGCGGGTGGTGCTGTGGGTAAAACCTTAGTGCCTAGGACTTGCTGATCGTATGGTCGGCGGTTCGAATCCCCGCGGCAGGGTGAGCTCCCATCTTTCGGTCCCAGCTCCTGCCCACCTAGCAGTTCGAAAGAACCCCTAAGTGCAAGTAGATAAATAGGTACCGCTTTATAGCAGGGAGGTAAACGGCGTTTCCGTGTGCTGTGCTGGTGCTGGCTCGCCAGAGCAGCTTCGTCACGCTGGCCACGTGACCCGGAAGTGTCTCCGGACAGCACTGGCCCCCAGCCTCTTAAGTGAGATGGGCGCACAACCCTAAAGTCGGACATGACTGGCCCGTACGGGCAGGGGTACGTTTACCTTTTTAAGGAATGGGAACTGAACTGTTTCGGAGCAGGAACTGTTGGGAAATTAATTGAGGTAAATAAATCGGGGTGGAAACTGAATTGGGGTGCAAGTTGGGTGCAAAAGGGTTTATCCAGGGTGATTTGAATAGGAAATTAGTCTTTATTTGTCCCTGTAGATATAAATTAACATTTGCACATTGTATGCAAATGTGTCTCTGTAGGACCTCTGCTGCAAACCTTTTAAATACAAACAATCTCCCTGAACACAGACACCTCTCAAAAAACTGTCAAAGGCAGTGTATTATTATTATTATTATTATTATTATTATTATTATTATTATTAAAAAAGAACAAACTTGCTCCTTACTGCATGCATCCAGTAAATATCACTGTTTCAGTCTTTGCTTACAAAGTGACTAGGTATCACCAAAGCATTTTCAACATGTCAGAGAAAATAAATGCTTAACCTGGTACCTGATACAAATGTCTCCTAATAAGGAGGAGCCAAACAGCTGCAAGTTGTCTTAATTGGCACAAATCTGGCAGATTGAATAGCAAGTGTGTGTTGCCCTGCAGCATTTACAATTTCTTACTTTCCTCAGATTCATTAAATACATTACAGTCTGTTCCCTGAAGATGGCCCCTACGTGCGCTGGCTGCAAAGGAATCAGTGCCGACATTTCTAGCTGAGGTATGAATATGGAGGAGGGAGGGAATGCTCCCTTCCCATCCTACATACTTTTTCTTGGAGCAAAGAGGGAACCATCTGTATCCACTCTCTTCAGTTAAGGAAACCTTGCAGCAGAGTTCTTGTGAGGCTTCTTTTTAGCCATTGCTAACAGAGCTCTGTGTACCTTTCACTAAAAACAAAACAAAACTCGGAATTATACACCAGATCAACTCAGACTCCTAATTTATTCCCGCTAATGGTGAGAAGGAGCAAAGAAATGTCAAAATTTTCTTTAATAGTCATAAGGGTTAGAAACGTTTTCTTAAAATAAATAAAAATAACACAAACGTTTTCAGAATCATGAATTCTGTAATCAAAATAAAAGTATGCATCTTTGCACACTTTCCTGGAATTGTAACTTGCACATCTAAACAGACAAAGGATGGATATTGGAGATAGTGATAAATGGTAACCTTTGAAGTAGGGGGGGGCATCTCAGGCCTGGTAGCCTATCTACCTGGCCCTCAGGACTCTCCATGCCACACACCCTCCCTGAGTGCCTTTGCCTCATGAGAATGTGTCCTTGAACTGAGATAGTCCTTCTTGCTTACATTGATGAAAATAACAAAATATCAAATAACATGATACAAGCAGAATTCAAGAGAGACCAGATGCCCAGCACAGGAAAAAGTTCCCATTGATGATGTAAAATCTGTAAAGTAAAGACAAAGGGTTCAAACAAACAAGCTGCTTCAAGAACATTACAGTGTGGACAGTCCTTTTAAAAACATACTTCCTGGAAATTAATTTGATAATTGATTTGCTCTTCTTATCGCAATGACCTTTTGTTGTGGCCATCTTTGATCTCGGAAGAAGCCAAAAGGAGGAGTTAAAATATTCCTCCCCACCATTCTATCGTATGCAGAATGTGAAGTGATATGGCAGTACATTTCTCTTTCCAATGACTTCCTGCTTCTCAAAACAAAGAGCCATATTTATCATACAAAATGGAGCTGCCCCACCTAGCGAAGTGCTGCCAAGGCTTTAACAACAGGCCTTCACATAAATATCCCCCTGTGGCCTATGATACATACAGCTGTATTTTTAAAACCAGTTGCCTTGTGGGGCTTCGCTACCCTGGAGAGTTTCTAAATGGCTTTATGCTATGGGATATTACCTCTCCTACTCATTTTATGAAGCATTATCAAAAGGCTTGTAACTATTATTGTTCATCATCCTCCCTTCTCTGCCTCACTGCCTATCTCACGGCTTCTATGACTATTTAACTTCTCTTACTTCCCGTCTCCCTGACATCTGCTTATCTTACTGCGAGCGACTTTTGCCTCCAGAAGCCTTTTCTCTCAGCTACTGTCTTGTCGTTCCCCTGTTGGCTGCTTCCCTCTGTTCACCTTCTCTAATTTTCTTATCGTCTGGTCTTCTGTCACATACACATCAGCCAACAGGGTTTACAGTCAGTGCACAGGGTAGTGAAGACATCATTTATCTACCTTAGAACTACTCTGGCCATTTTGTCCTCTCAGCCTCGGTTCTTCTATGATGTCGAAAAGCCTTTGTGTAAATTCACAACAAATAAATTGCAAGGGGACGTGTCTGGAATATGCATCCTTGAACTGTAATGATACATTTTGCTTGCCCTGATGGAGGGATGTGTGCTTGATGGGGTGGAAACCTCTATGACTTTACACAGTGGGCTTCATTACAGCTGTCACACACATTAAGAGTCACACCTATTGCTCTTCCCACTTTTACCTCTTACCTCGTTCGCCACTGACATGTAAACCCCCAGAAAAAAAGGTTCCCCCTCCCTTGTCAAATCTCCAACATAAACCTGTAAAAAATCATATATTTTTTAATACAACGCATCCTCCTAATTGTAGGGATGCTAATTTTAATCCTCAAAATCTTGAATCTTGTGGAGTCTTCACCCAAAAGGCAGTTAAACCAGTTATATGTCATATGAATGGGTAGAGAATTGTAAAGGAATGTTCTCTTTTGCAAGCAGCCTAGCAAAGCTTTTAAGGATAGTTCTGGCTAACATAAGCATTAGATGCCCAGCTTCTTTAGCATACTAGCTCTTTGGATGCGCAGGTGTCTCAAGAAAGCAGCAGGGATGTGAAAGGTTCCATTTTTTCTCCGATACCATTTCACATATAGCTGGATTTCTAATGATGAACAACAAGTTCACATACCATACCCATGTGCAGATGTAAGACCTGACATGTATATCTTGGCATGCAATCTGTCCTTTTCCCTTTCTCTTTTTTTAAGAACAGGAGTACACAAATTGTGTGAGAAGGATGTACACACATATCCAAACATATACTATGCTCCAAATGAGGCAAGTACTGTAATTTCCATGTATAAGACGACCTTTTCTCTGAATTTTTTTGTGATAAATTGAGGGTTGTCTTATACACGGGTTAATATGCTAAGTAAGCAAGGGCTGGTGCTGCAGCGGTAACAGGGAAATGTCGGAGAGGAGGCTGCTTACCCACTCTTCCTGGCTTAGGAAGAATATTTGGTGAGCACCAGTATGCAGTGTATTACGGCACCAGTTCCATCAGCCAGAGCGGGGGCTCAACAGCTCAGCAAACTTACAAAAGAAGCTCTACAACTGTTGAGGGCTCCCAAAAATAGGGGTTGTCTTATACATGGGGTCGTGTTATACACAGAAAAATAAAGTATATCTGAATAAACCCAAGACTACTTCCTGAAACCTACTGCATGCAAGTGTGAACACACTTAGCCATTGCTTAAAAAGGCTTCCAGTTATATGTTTCAAACTGGTAGTTACAGTGGATGACCAAGCAGTGCTGGAAGCCTCTCATGTTAAGAAGACAAGCATCTATCTCCCCACCAGCTGGATGTCCTCATGGGCTGATTTCACATCCTATGCAAACCCCTATCAGTGTGTGAACCAGCAGGGAAACACTGAGGACTGAAGAAAATGTCTGGGCTTACATGATAGAAGGGAAAGGGGAAAACCTCAAACCATGTTGGGCAAATGAGCATCCAGAATACAACTTATCGTAGCATAAATGTAAAACTCTTCTATTTCTTTACCAGCTCCCAGCCCCAGCGATATTTTTGCTCTCACAAAGCTGTGGATAAATTTGCCTGCCCTTCATCCAAGTTGGAATATGGAACAATTGTTTGTAGACAGGAACAGTAATCTACATTAATAGGATGGTATGCCACACAGAGTAGTCAGTATGCTGCCCAACTAGCAATTATTATTATTATTATTATTATTATTATTATTTATTTATACCCCGCCCTCCGCAGCCAAGGCTGGGCTCAGAGCGGCTTACAAGCAATAATAAAAACAAGTTGAATGATTACAACTTAAAAACAAAATTAAAACACAACATTAAAATATTACAACATTAAAATAAAATGTAGCCTCAACGCAGGAGGAGAAGGAAAGAAAAAAGAAAGAGAGGGAGGGAATCAAATTGGCTCCAAGCTAAAGGCCAGGCGGAACAACTCTGTCTTACAGGCCCTGCGGAAAGAAATCAGATCCTGCAGGGCCCTGGTCTCATGAGGCAGAGCGTTCCACCAGGCCGGAGCCAGAGTTGAAAAGGCCCTGGCTCTGGTTGAACTTCCTTAGGGCCCGGGACCACTAGGGTGTTGCTATTTATGGACCTTGAGGCTCTCCGTGGGACATACCGGGAGAGGCAGTCCGTAGGTACGAGGGTCCTAGGCCATGAAGGTCAAAAGCAGCACCTTAAATCTGACCCTGTACTCTACCAGGAGCCAGTGCAGTTTGAAAAGCACTGGGTAAATATGCTCCCATGGCAGAGACCCCGTGAGGAGCCTCGCTGCAGCATTCTGCACCCGCTGGAGTTTCTGGGACAGCTTCAAGGGCAGCCCCGCGTAGAGCAAATTACAGTAGTCAAGCCTGGAGATGACCATCGCATGGATCACTGTGGCCAGGTCGGGTCAGGGCGGGAAAGGTAAGGGACCAACTGCTTGATGCGGCGAAGGTGGAAAAATGTCGTCTTGGCTGTTGCTGTAACTTGCACCTCCATGGAAAGGGAGGCGTCAAGGATTACACCCAAACTCTTAACGGAAGGCAATGGCACTAATTGGGCCCCCGCAAGAGAAGCGAGTTGGTCCCTCATCCCCATGCCATCCCGACCCAGCCATAGGACCTCTGTCTTTGAAGGATTTAGTTTCAATCGGCTCCCAGGAAACCATCTAGCCACAGCTTCCAAGCATCTGGTCAGTGTGTTTGGGGCCGAGTCGGTGTGGCCATCCATCAGCAGATAGAGCTGAGTGTCATCAGCATATTGGTGACAGCCCAGCCCAAAGCTCCGGATAATCTGGGCAATGGGGCACATAAAGATGTTAAAATACATTGGGGAGAGAATTGCGCCCTGCGGCACTCCACACACCAAGGAATGGCGCGATTACATTTCCCTCCCTAGTGCCACCCTCTGTCCCCGACCAGAGATAAAAGAGCACAGCCAGTTACGGGCTATGCCCTGTATCCCCACGTCTGCGAGGCGGTGGTCCAGAAGATCATGATCGACCATGTCAAAGGCTGCTGACAAATCTAAAAGGATCAGCAGTCCTGACCTGCCTCAATCCAGTTGTCTACAGAGATCATCTGTTAGGGCAACCAGAGCTGTCTCGGTCCCAAAACCAGGACGGAAACCGGACTGAAATGGATCTAAAGCCGATGTTTCCTCCAGAAACCTACCAAGCTGTTCAGCAACCGCTCTCTCAATTACCTTACCCAGATATGGAAGATTTGAAACTGGGCGGTAATTGGATAGGTCTAAGGGATCCAATGAAATTTTCTTTAAGAGTGGACACACTACTGCTTCCTTCAGTTCCCCTGGGAATGTCCCCGTGTCAAGGGACAAATTGATAATTTCAACCAGGGGGGTCTGCGCAACATCTGGACACTCCCTAATCAGCCAAGATGGGCACGGATCAAGGAGGCAGGTGGTGGGCCTACCAACTTGGAGGAATCTATCCACATCAGCAGGGAGTATCCAATCGAAATGGTCCAACACTGGACCTGAAGTCAGTCGAGGGGCCTCCAGTTCAGTAACTATCTAAATTGGCAGGGAGGTCACAGCGGAGCAACAGGACTTTCTCCGCAAAAAAGCTCACGAATGCCTCACAGCTGTGGGTCGAATTTGTGCTTAAATTTGGTTGTCCTCCTAAGGACGTTATTGACCTAATTATTCTAAAAAGTTGTGCCGGGCGAGAGCTAGCAGATGCAATGGAAGCTGCAAAGTAAGATTTCTTAGCAGCTTTCAAAACCATCTCATAGGCTTTCATAAGCATCCTATAAGATGTTCTTGAGGCTCTGTCACGAGTCCGTCGCCATACTCGCTCTAGCCGTCTGAGATCCCGCTTCATTTCCCGGAGCTCCTCATTAAACCAAGGGGCCTGGTTTCGATGGGGTCACAGAGGGTGCTTAGGCACGATCTCATCAGTGGCTGGCAAGAGCCGGTTATTCCAGTCCTCAACAAGGTCATCTAATGAGTCACCAGGAGGAGCAGGGTCCCGGCAAGGCTTGTCGGAATCTATCAGGATCCATCTGTTTTCGCGGACAATACAAGAGCTGTGGGTAGACTCATATGAGTGCATTATCAGCCTTCTTAAATCTCAAAATCCCAGTAAAGTATTCTTTACTGGTATGGAATCTCAGGGTGTAGTATTAGCATCAAAGGGGAAGAGCATGCAAAACTCAAAGCAACACTGCGCCACATGGGCAGAGGACTGCACTGCTCAGTGCACTCCCATTTGTAACTTGGGGGCAGTTTATACTTTTGGTCTTGTCAGATTTTCTTGGACGAGAAAGGCAGAATGTATAAATGTCAGGAATTTTAATATATCACATTAGGTGCAGAACTGCAAAACAACAACAACAACAAGTTATTGTTGCATCTCTACTGCATCTCTAAGAGCATCTCTGCTGCATCAAAGGCCAGGCCAGTCTAGAACTCTTTCCCCACAGTAGCCAATTGGATGTGACAATAGCTCTCCACCACTGAACACCAGCGACTGGTATTCAGAAGCAAACTAACTCTGAACCTGATTCAGAAGCAAGCTACCTCTGATCTTGACAGATACCCTGAAAGATGGACAGCAAATAGAATAGCCATCATGAGGAGTATTTATGGTGCTTGACTAATTCTAATCCCCTTTTAAAGTCATCTATGTAGGTGGCCATCGCGGCATCTTGTAATACAGTGAATTCCATAGTTTAACTATGAGATTGTACTGATTGGGCTGGCAGGTAATATGGACCATCTAAACCTAACCAAGTTTCCTTTTGGCTTCTCTTTGGAAAGATAAAAACCACCAATATGTTTTGAAGGGGGAAATGGAAACACAGGCACCTATACAGACTGCATAAGTAATAGGATGCATGTGTACAAGAAAGCACAATCAGGCCAAAGCGAATATATGCTGGTAATTGAGAAGTGAGCATTTAGATAATGAGCAAAACAAATCCATTTGATGAGCCTATGGGCTTGACAGTACTTCCAGTATTTCCTCATTGGCCAATGAGAGCGGTTTCATTGTACTGTACAATGGATGACAGAGCATTTCCTTTTCAAATGTCATAAAGGATAAATTTTCAGAGAAAGACCTAATGCTCCTTAAATTAGTGCTCCAGTTTGTTAAGGAGAATTTTAGTGCTCCTGTTTGATAAACTATAGTATGTCAGGTCTCCACTGTTTTAGAAGGTTTATCACCTGACTCTAAACGAGTTTACCTGAAATAAAATTAACTAAAAACCAGTTCCTACTTTTTACCATGGCAGCCTTGGTGCCATTAGTCCATGCACCAACAGTAGTTTCAAAGACCCACCCACCTCACCTGCCCACATCAAGATTTCCTCTAGCTCAGGTTGGAACTGTCAAGACCACAATCACCTTGATCATGCTTAAGTGATCCTCAACAAATCCCCTTTTAGCTGCTATGACTGTGAACATAGTAGGCGCTTAAGGAGATAAGAGGTCACTTAAAGGGTAGATTACTTTCAAGATCACTTCAAATTGCACCTAATCCCTTTTAAGCACCCTGCCAAACTCAGTATGTGAGTGGTTAAAATGTAGGGGTTTTCAGGCTCATGTCAAGGTATGGCAACAGTGATAAAAGCTCAGATGATGTTCTTCACTTATCCATCGGAAGATTCAGGGCAGACAAAATAAAATACTTATTCGCACACTGTACAGTGGATGCTCGGGTTGCGAATATTATCCGTGTGGGAAGCACGCTCGCAACCCGCAGCGTCCACAACCCACAGCATCATGTTTGTGCACGCATGGGTTGCGATTTGCTGCTTCTGCGCATGCGCCAAAACCCAGAGTAACCCGTTCCAGTACTTCCGGGTTTGGCGTGGTGCGCAACCCAAAACATCTGTAACCCAAGGTATGACTGTATAAACTATGGAATCTACATGCACAAGAGATAGCAATGGTCACCAACTTGGGTGGCTTTAAAGAATGATTAGACAAATTTGTGGAAGCTAGTCAAAGGCATCTAAGTTGGTCACTGTGAGAAAAGGGTGCTGGACTACATAGGATATTGTTCCGGTCCAGCAGTGCTGTCCTTATGCTCCATGATTTTATGTACAATGGTCTTTTTAATATTCCTATAATGGTTAAACTATGATAATTGGTACGGCAGGATGTTACCCATACAAAAAGGGTGGGCGTGATTCAGGGTCACTGGATTAAAACAAGCATGTCCACTGCATATATAAATATGGAAACAAAACATACACATCACCACCACATACAAATGTGGGCACACGCACCTTTCACACACATAGAACCAGACAGCGCTCCTTCCCCCAAACTAAAACCTTTACACAGATACAGCGGACAGCTGCAGCTCCTCACCTTCCTATTTCAAGGCTGGGAAATTGAGACCCCTTATTTATGGGAAGGGAGGGAAGGAGAGGCCCCAAGAAACGAACAGGGAGGTGGCAACTATGTAAAGCAGCACGCACCACCCTGCTTGCACTGGGAGCATTTTGGACATACCCAAATGTCTAATTAGCTGTTGAACAGTCACATACCAAAAGATGTAAAATGAGGGTCTTTTTCTGGGATGCTGGGCACAAGAAACAGTAAGAAAACGCTTTGATGTTTCCTCACCCCCATCTCCTTTATTTTACATATGTGCTTCACTGCATTCAGAGGGTGACGGTCAACTAAGTTTTACTCAGAGTAGACACGTTGAAATTAATGAACATGAACAAGTTAGGTCCATTAATTTCAACAGATTTACTCTGAGTAAAACTTAGTTGAATACACCCTGGGGTTTTGTTTTTTTTAAGACTGCATGTTGTTTTAAAAAATGTATACTGTTTAAATACACACAAAAAAGCTATGATTTCATTGAAAAACATTAAGCATATGCTCAGCAGCTTCACCTTCCTACTAAAATCAGGGAGACTTAAAAATAATTTTTAACGTGTGTCTCCTTACTCAATTTGACTACTTGTAATTTTGGTATGAAATGCAAGGTTAAAAACTGCAACTATTTCTTCCCTTTCTAATTATAGCATTGTACAAAGATAACACTAAACCAGCCACTCCATGCTTTGTTACTCTGTTCAGCTAAGGGGGAAACAAAGCAGGAGTCCCTTAGGTGTGTGCAGCAGCACACAACTCGTGGACATTAAGGTTAGCGCAAACCACAGCTTAGTTTAGTATTACGCGCAAATGTGGCCTTTAGATCCATGCAAGAACTTTAGCATTCTAGTGTTGCTTATTAGTAGTACATCTACACAACACACAGGATGAGAACTTCTTCTAGTGAAAAATTAAACACTCTTAGAAGTTCACCAAAGACTGCTAGGCACCATGGCTGCCTAGTTCTCAAAGGCAACAAACTGCTAATTGCAATTTCCCCAGACTTTTAGAAATGGACTCATTCCTAGGAGAATGACAAAATGACATGTAAGTTTGGAATTTAGTTGAGCTGTTGCAAGTTTCAGCAATTTGGCGTTACGTTTTTTATGTTCCTGGCAACTACCTCTAGTCAAATGTATTTAGACCAAGTCACCTAGAAGATCTGTCAAACTTAGCAAGTAGTTCCATATGATCTTGTCGGTGTCATAAAAATCTGCATAATCTCAAGTATTCGCAGGAGGGTTATGCGGAAAAAAAAGTTTTCTGCTGGACACGGAGTACAAACACCAAAAGAAAAGAACATGTGAGAAGCTCCAACACTTTATAGTACTAGATACATCCAAGATTCATGGATCTCATTGGGCCATATCCAACCATAACTTCTAACTTTATTTTATTTAAGCCAAAAGTTAATGACTAGAAAAGCAAATGCAAAAATATGCTGAGTATATAACCTGCCTCAAAGGGGAACAGTGAGCCCAAGAGAACCACGGCTATGTTTTCTGCCTTTATTCTGTTAACTTAGCAGGATTATTCTGGTACTGCATGACAGTTGCTTTAGATACCCCATTAAATTATAAAATGCCCTTCCCCTAAGGAATTTAGACACAGAGTTTATGGAAGACTTTAATAATATTAAGACTGCATGCATTTTAAGAGTTTTTCTTTCCAAAAAAGAAGTATAAAAAAGACAAACACCTATGCTCCCAAAAGTCTGAATCACAGCTTAAGTCTTTCTAAAAATTTACGCCCAGTAATATTTCCAATCACAGCATCACTCTGTTGTCTCTGTTGTTCAGATTTTGCTCTGCAACTGTTTTATTTGGTTTTAAAACTGCATGATTACATTTTTGTACAGTATCCTGAGACCTTATGGTGAAGGGTGGGTAAGAAATTTCTTAAATAAATGTTCTCTTACGTTTAAGAGAAAATTGTTGCTGTTTTTTGACATAGACAGCTTAGAATTGGTGTTCTTTTAGGGAACACATTTTCATTCAGGGGTGCATAATCCCTAAAAGGATGCTTCAAACAGATCTCAGACATCTCCATGCATCCCCATCTGCTACATAAGCTATTGATGGAAAGGACAGAGGATACCCAGCAGGAGATGCCACCAAAACATACCCCATAGTAGCCTATCTTTAGATAGGTCTGTGCACTTAGATGCCAACTTCTGTTTCAACCAAGTCACTTTTTGTCTGGCTTTTGCAATTCATTTTCATATTGCTAGACCCCATGGCTGGATTCTAGCCAATATGTTCAGAGTCCTACCTATGCGACTACAGAAAAAACAGCATTGGCCTCTAAGCACTGAAGGTCCTGCATTTGAGATTCGGCACTTTAGGTCTGGCATTGTTACCAGCTTGCGCCCGTGTTCAAATACCACAGACTCCATGGCTGAAGGAGAGGCATGGGCCTGTACCTTAGACCTGCTTAGAGGAGGTTCCATAAGTTAGCACGACATTTGCATGTGGAAATGTCCCAGGTTCAGTCCACAGAACCTCCATTTAAAAAGATCTCTGGTCGCAATGCCTTGGAGTCTTGTCACCAGTTACGGTAGGCAATAACGTACTACATGAACCAATGATCTGACTCACTTTGAGACAGCATTTTCAGAAGGGCTCAACTATGTATTTTCTTCAAATATCCGAGTCTCAACATTTTTATTCATTTATTCATTTTTTTGTAAAAGTACTTCTGGCCCGACTTTCATCTATGTAATTACCAGGACATGGTACAACATGTATGTAAACAAACCCAATATCAAATGTAATATACCATAATAAAACCATAAAATACCCCAATAAATAAGATGAGCAGATTGAAACAAGACAGCAGACTAAACTAAACCAATTAAAAATGCCTGGGCAAACAAATATGCCTTAAGATGGCACCAAAAAGATAACAATATTGGAGCCAGGTGTGCTTCTGAGGGGAGGTGCTCATCAAATGATGCATCCCTAGAGAGAAGGCTTTCTTCCACATTGCCATGCACCACTGAACCTCCCTGACAAAGGGACACAGATAAGAGCTTTAAAACATGGTCATCTGTCATGTACTGGGGTCCCAAGCCCTTTAGGGCTTAATAGATAAGAACCAGCATCTTGAATTTGGCCCAGAAGGAAACAGACAACCAATCTAACTCCTTCTGAATCAGTGTAATGAGATTCCATCTCACTCTCCCAGTAAGCATTCTGGCAACCACAATGTCAATTTGGGAACAGGCTTTGATATCAGCATTACTGGTGTCAACAATCTGCTCCTTTCTCACTTTTTGATGTGCTTGGGCACACATACAGAAATACAGGACCACAGGCACACTTAACTGATAAGCATTTAAGGTGACAAGCTTTATATTTAAGAGAGTAATCAAAGGAATAAGAGCTTAGCACCTTTTCATGATTTTGAATTAAAGCACTTACCGTACATACTCAAGTATAAGCCGACTTTTTCAGCACATTTTTTATGGTGAAAAAGCCGCCCTCGGCATATACTCAAGTGAGGCGGGCAGTGGCGGGACGAGCGGCCCGAAAGGAGCCCTTTCTCGCCGCTGGTTCCACCGCCACCTGTCTCTCGCAAGGGCAGGCACAGGAGCCACAATTAGGAGAGGCACGGAGCTGCGCTGTGCCTCTCCCAACCGCAGCTCCTATGCCTGCTCATGCGAGCGGCAGAGGGACAAGCAGCCCGAAAGCAGCCCTTTCGGGCTGGTTGTTCTTCCTCTGCTGCTGCCACCACCACCACCAGGTTTGTGGTGTGGTGAACCGGCTTATACTTGAGTCAATAAGTTTTCCCAGTTTTTTGTGCTAAAATTAGGTGCCTCGGCTTATATTTGGGTCGGCTTATACTCGAGTATATACGGTACCTTTGGTGTCAAGCTGGAGGGTAAAATAAAATAAGGTAGGCTAGGGAGCAGCTGGGAACCCTACTTGTGGAAAATCTATCTCTTAGGGCTAATTCCAGGTTTGAGGGGGGGACCAAGTAGTAATCGTGGTGCTGCCTTTTTAGCTGTGGCCACGCTGCTGCTTGTGAACACTGGGGTGGGGTGAGGTGGGGCAAGGCAGTGGCAAGGGCAAAGGAAGCACTAGACTGGCAACTTGAGGCGGTGCAGCTGCTCAGTCTCTTCTGCCCTTGGCACTGCCTTGTCTCATCCCATCCAGGTCCTGGTGAGCAGCAGGACCACTGCAACCAGGTAACCTGTGCAGTGGCAGCACCCCACTTTGTGCACTGTGACTGTCTGGTAGGCTTACCTGACTGTTGGTGGCAGCACTTCCAAGAGCACTGAGCAACTGGGTCTTTTAATTTTCCACAGTGCCCCAGAGTGATGCTAGCTGCTGGAAGTGTCAGTCCAGTGCAAAAAGCAAGAGGGGTGAGCCTTGCTAAAGTGCTGCGTCCCTGGCAGCTACCCAAGCATCCCAAATACCAACTCAAATCTTATTTTCCAAGGTGGAAGCTCTATGGGCAAAGTTTACAAAGACCTTTGATCATTTGATTAGGGGTTTTATACTTCTTGATGATATAGTTCATGCATGCTAGATTTCGGGGGGGGGGGAACACTGGTGATACTTTGTACGCAATATGCTTTCAAATGAGCTTCTGCAGAAACTGTATTAGCTAAGCTAATAATCCTGATAACTTGCAGAATGAGTTGTGAGAATGAAAACTATGTCTTTGTTAGCATTTTACAAATAAGAGCATGCGTCACGAGGCGCTTCAGAGAGGACTCCCAGCAAGGCAGTGACTGCGCTCCAACTTGAAGTCGGTTCTCAAGGCCATGTTGAACGTTTTGCCCGAAGGACAACACTAGATCAATAGAACACTGTTTCAATGTGCAAGGAAAGAGTCAAATTAATCCATGAAACCCAAAATCATTAACAGCAAAGCTGTAACTTGTATTGGTTAATGTTCATGGAGGCTTCCAAAGGGAAGGTTCTGAAAACACTTTATTCCTATACTGTTCCTTACAGGTCATTACGAAGAGCCCAGCCACTTGCCATCATGTACATACTGCCTGACACACTCCCTTCTAGTAAGAGATGGTGAAAGCAACTCTAGAAATATGCATGGCTATGTATTTCATATACCTTTGAAATGCACAGGTATCCAAAATCCTTCAGCGATGTTCTTTGTTTCCTTAGTCACCAGAGATGGCTTCTGCCATGGTCCCCCTCCTACCTGGTGGAGAAGATGGGATAAAAGGTATGAGCATCGTGAAAGAATAACTTTTAAAATACATTGTTTTATCAATATAATTAATATCGATATATTAATTTATATTACATGTTTCAGCCTTAAAAAAGAATTTTTAGACAAGAATAAAATAGCACAATATTTTTAGTTTCAACTGCAAATATATGAGCTGCTCGGCCTTTTTTCTCTTACTTCTTCAGAGCTCAATCTCTGTCATACCAGAAAGAAAATAACTAATCAAGAAAAGGAAGTGTTAATGCAGGCATGGTTTGAAACATTAGGCCAGATTCAAGAGTTACATATGTAAATAAGCAACTGCCTACGTACATGGATATGTATGTGGAATTCATATGTGAAATGGCAACATGAGACTTGGACTTGTTCTTAATTACATGAATATCTAAAAAGGGTCTAGCTCAAACAATCTCCGGTGGGCTATGAATTACACAGCTCTGTGAGTGAACTGGATCTTAAGTTTATCTATCTATGTGGTATTATGGAGACATGGCTTTTAAATGTATGCAAACAACATGATATTTGAGATGACTACTGTAAAAGTGTGTTTAGAAACAAACAACTTTTTTTCTCAAAATATATTTTGGTATTTGATGTAGAAGATGGTTCCTCCATTGCAGTAAATAAATATTAAAATGAATGAAGTAATTGACAATGTGCCCTTTAACAATACCCTTAAAACCTGCTTTCTGTGGTTGCCCATCTCAGCCATCTAAATAGCAGAGCAGGCCCTGTTTCTTTCTCACGCACACAATATGCAAAACCAATCCAAACCTTTTCAGCTGTATTGACAAATTTAACTTTAAAAAAAAAACAACTAGGCAACTAGGACTGCCATGGTGTGTGTGTGTGTGTGTGTGTGTGTGTGTGTGTGTGTGTGAGAGAGACACTGAATATTTCCCAGTCAAATAACTTTCTGTTTTGCCAACAGTGACATCATTTAAACAGAATAATGCCTGTCCTACTTACTCCTCCCTGCTCCTTGCTCCAATAACGAAATTTTATTACAGCACATATTCTGCTATTTGCTTCACTTTGTGGGCTGGGGACGGTGAGTAGAAAAGTCAAGCACTTCAGTTGCCCTCAAATCAGATTTTGATCTCCCCGGTATTACCCGAATTTTAACAAAAATGTTTGTAAATGCTTAAGTTGGGGTAGTCATAGCATTGGCTCCATCATTCAAGTAAAAAGCTGTCATAGCAAAAAAAAAAAGAAAAAGAAAAAAAAAGTCTGAATCAATAGCCCCTGTCTTATTTCTGGAAAAGCTAGTCCGAGGTTAGAAATAGGCTGTTACTTATTCATATTACCTATGTGGGCAGGTTCATTTGATATACAAGAAGTTAAACATAAGCTTAAACAAGGCAAATGGCAAAGGTATTTAAAAATGGTCTCCAGCAGCCACCAGCACTCTAGTCCTTCAGCCAGACAAATGGATCCGGCTATTCATAGGGCAAGGGCTCCTTCTAGGCTGAAGCAGCGGTCCAGGTGTTGGTCCACAGTGGAAAGTCACCAGGCCCTATAAATTCCTTCTTTCTAAGCTGGTCTGCTAGTGTCAGCAACTCGTCCTAGTACATAACACAGGCTCTCTCTCACACTTCATCTCATATGAGGCCCAACTTTGCTTTATCCAATCTGGTATCTGACCTCCAGCCTGTTCGTGACTACATCACATGCCTCTTATCCTTGGTTCCTGTCTGCCTAATCTGGTGCCTGACATCCAGCTAGTTCATGCCCATCCCTCCATGTCAGACCCGAACTAGGCCCCAGGGCTAATAGTATAACAGCAAACACCCAATGGTTTTTCTAGCAAACATCATGGCCATAATACAGCCAAACTTGCTGTGCTTGTACAGTTATCTTTTTTGTCACAGCAACACACCTACCACTAGTAAAGCAGGCCAAACACACACCAAATTTTAAAAAAAGCAATGTGGTAAGGGCTTCTCTAACAAAAGCAAATCAAACATCCCAAGTTTTGCACTTTGACCGTAGCAATTCTGCCTCCATCCAGCTCTTGTATAACAAGGCTTCCATGCATCCACAAGCAGGCTGAATTAAGTAGCTCCTTAAATGAACTGCTCCGAAAGAACTGAAGATCTACACAGCTAGTCCTAAATCTTTCTCATGTGAGATGCTAGGGGTGATAAAATGTAATGGCATCTGAATGCATTTGCTCCTTGATACACTATTTGATTTGATTTGAACACTTCCTCCAAGCTGGGGCCAGTCAACGTCTGCCTCTTCAAATATTTTGGACTCCAGTTCCCATCAGCCCCAGGCAACAAGGCCAGTTCTTAAGAGATGGGAATTGTAGGCCAGCAACACCCAGGGGGGCACAGATTAACCACTGCCACCCTTACCAACAAAACTTCCAAGGGTACAACTATGTAGCAAAAATAACCAAGTCCCTTGCAATCCTGACAAATGTTTTACAGCAGAAACATTCATCAACTACTTGATGAAGTGGAGTCTAGACCATAAAAGGGCCTCAGGCCACCTTAAAGATCTGCAGGACTCTTTGGTATTTAAACAGAATGAGGGCTTTTTTATATATTCTGCAAAACACTGTTTGCTGGTGTAATAAATACTAAGGCAACGAAAATAGAAAAAAGGGACAGAATTAAATTGTAAATTGCAAGATTGTACGGAAAGAACTGAATCTAAAGAAGAATATGTACAAAGCCCAGCTTCAATACACATATCCCTGTATGTAGTACTGCCTCAATGCAAAGCAACCATTCATGAACCAGTGGAAATACTGTGGTACGGCATTACCTCTGGAGAAGGAAGGAGAACAATCTCTATGCCAGATTTTTAAACGACAGCCATACAAACATGAGCTGCATTTCACTTATTACATTTTATTGATCACCCCGCTGGCTCTACTGCTAGCCCATTTATATGACCACTTCTCCAATCACCTGCAAAATCACCATGTGCGTTTTATTTGTTGAAAGTAGATATAGAAGCATTTTCTTTCCTTGCAAATATCGAAAGCCGTGATGTTTAAGGCATATGACCAAATGAGGTAGTTCAGGCCACACTGACACCATGTACATCACGACTGTAGAGCAAGCCATTCTTTCAAGGCAGAGTCATGAAAATTGAGTGCTTGAGAAATGAATGGAATTAAATAGGATTTCTGGAGGAGAGACCAAATGCTCCTGGAGTAGATAATGTTTTAAATCCTGATTACTGCAAGCCAACATTACTTTCTGCAGCTTGGAAGTCACTTTAAACCTGGTGTGATATTTATGCTCACCAGTATTTTTTTAAAAAAGCATTTAGAAAGAAAACCTTTAACATCTGGGTTGAATCTAAAGCTGAAGCCTCCTATTATCAACATATTACATAATAAATTGTGGCTTGCTTTAAACATAACTTCTCTACAGAGATATCTATAGAGATAAGTCTACTTCCAATCTGAGTGAAAGTGGCCAAAGGTTTCCAAGGACACATGTGTAGCTACATGGAAAACTGTGCCCCACTAACCTTAATTATTTCATATTGTATTACTTTGAGAGAAATTGTTATCTTAGCGTAATATTATTTAAAAGCATTTCTAAACCACTTAATATTTAAAAAAATCAGATCAGCCAATTGAATTACCCAGCTGAAAAGTGGACTCTGGTAAAGTATACCATAGGGCAAAATAGACAGGGTCAGAGCACACACCCCTCTGAACCCCAACATCTACTCTGGAGCATTTGGGTTCTGTCCAAGCAGATTTGAGGGCACGTGAAAAGGATGGAGAAGAGAAACTAAAACTCCTACTCTGCAAGCGGATTTCCATTGAGCAAGTAGGCAAGTATGTTGCCCATAGTTTCGCAGCCTTGTCAAGTAATTGCTCTCCAACTGTCAGTTGGATCTAACAACATTATTTTTCCTTACGTTTTACAGTTCTGAACTGACCAAATATTGGAATATTTCTAACCTATGATTCGGAGGACATCTTCTAAAATGTAGTTTCAGTATGAATAGGAAATATGGAAGTATGCCAACTACTAGAGAGAAACTATTTAATTGATAGATGGATGGGTAATCACATAAGAGTGGAGTTGCATAATTTTAGGATGTCCTGGGCATCTCCCTAGTACTAATATGGTAATCTGGCTGTGAGAAACATCCATCAGCTTTCAAGTCTCACCTACACTTTCATGCATCAATCAAAAAAGAACCCTGAAAAGACATAGCAATAGGAACTTGTCCGTGGCCAGTGTGTCAGCTTCATTGAAAAAAGTAGATATTAACTCAAATCTCCAAATGCGTTAGCTGCACACAACTGACGTGGAGAGAAAATTTAACTTGTTTCAGTTCAAAATGCAAAGCTCAACTCCATTCTCTGGCTGAATACCTAATTGCTTATCAAATAAACACAGGTTGTTTAATCTGTCCTTACTGGATTGTCCCTGATAAAGGTCTTCTTGTGCATTTCAGATTCTAGGAAAATAATCTAGCAGGTATTGGTGAGGGCTTTTGCAAGAAAAACCCAAATAAACAGAGGCTGAAATCTTAAACACTATGGAGCAAGCCTCACTAAATGCAGTGGGGCTTAATTATGAGTAAACATATATAGAATTGTTTCATAGGGCAGTAAAACAACAACAACCAGCACTCTTATTTTTCTGTTACTATGCAAGCATTTAAGTTTAATAGAACCATTCCTCAGTTCAGATTTTTTTTAAAAAAATGATAGAAAAAGTGTAATAAATTATTCCGTTAACCCAGTAAGAATATGTGGGTTAACATTAATCAGTGAAGCCAAATGTAAGGTGTTCTTCACACTGGGGGTGGGGCATAATCCTGTAACAAATATGCATCCAATTTCATAATTAGTACCATTCTCTGGTTGCATGCCTATTCTCTCACAGTATCGCTTGCTTAGTTGGCTTTGTATCTTTTCCCTATAGTCAAACTGCACTGTGGTCTCCTGAACACAGGGCAGAGCTTGTAATCAAGCAGCCTACGTCTGCTGTGCTGCCAAGACTACATACGAGAGCACACTCCTAAATCATCTCAGCAAAAGGCACCATTTCCCTAGATCCTAAAAGGGGCTGTGAAACCGAGGAGTCTGCTTCGGATTTTACAGTCTCCCCCAAGATTTCTTTTACAGTGCTAACAATCTGCAAACCAATCTAATACCAAATGTCTGATCTGCACAAAGTTCATCTAGAGCAGGAGTCTAGAAACTTTTCAGACCCAGGATTCCCCTTTAATCCAAACATGCATTTGGGAACCCAGTTTTTTTGCCATATATTTGCACAGTGATAGTGCCCCTGTTGTGGCCCATCTTGGCTCAGGCTGTGACCCACTAGTGTGCCCTGCCCCACCAATTGAAGAGTGTAAGCACACACACACAAAAAAAAACCCCTACAGTCCAAGACACACTGAAGAACAAGGAGTGCTGTTACTTTCATCAGTACTTGTAACATGGCTTATGCGTACAATGCTATTAACATGCTGGTTGATCAATACTATGACATCCATTTACCAATCAAAGAAAACTGTATAAGAAACCTAGAGTGGTAGTCAACTGCTTTCCCCCCCCCCCCCCGAGTAGACACATTGAAATTAATGAATTTAACTTAGTCAAATGCCACCCCTAGGCTCTGTAAAAGCAAGATGTAACTGAGAATTCAGGAAAGTAACACATTTAATCTATAATTATCTTTTTAAAAAGATATCTGGTTAGGCTACACCCCCCCAAAAAAAGGGTATACTAAATCCAACTTCATGCTGAGCTTGTTTTAATGGAAGCATAAGCTACCTGAATACATGCAAACATATAAGTCACATCTGAGTAGACTGCCAGTGATATAATGGTGGTTTGGAGCATAGACTATGACAGCCCTCCATTGATCAAGCATAACAAAATCATCATGCAAGTATACGCACAATACACTCACTGAGGCTCACAGTATGCAGAAACATTATCCCAGAGGAGGAAACGAGAAAAAGAGCTAAAAATAAAATGTGAAAAATATGGGGTGCAAGAGCAAATGGGACATACAGACATAAACACTGCTGGCAACTGCTGTTATGAACAGAGATATAAAACACTCATGAATAACGAAGCGTTTGTCAGCCTGCTTGTGCCCAGGCCGACTTCTACATTTTCATGAAAGGGGAAAGAGAAATGAAGCCTGAGGACTAAACTCTCATATAGCTGACAAATCAATGACGTACTGCAAAACTCTTAACTTTAAAAGAGCCTTTCAAGGGCAGATTCTTTCGCCATGTGCAAATCCATACAGTAAAGTCTCACTCCCGTCAAATTATCATCATATTTATAGTTATGGCTACGTAAAGAAGAAACAGAAGAGGAACACATCTAACCAGGGGGGTGGGGTGGGGTGGGGGGGTAGCTAGGAGGGGGAGGGGGAAAATGTTAGCACACTTCCAGTTGGTTAGCAGCAGCCCCAGTGCATGGTCTCAGTTCAATCAATCAGGGCAGGCAGCCTTTTCCTTGTCCACATGCAAAGTTCAATAAACAAAATGATAATTCCTAAACTCACCCCCCCCCAACCTCTTGTCCCTTCTCTAAGCTCGCTTCTCTTGTTTGCGGATAATGACAGCCCAGAACGATGGAGTTAGAAACCGGGTTAAAGGAGCACACACGCACGCACACACCCCAGATCAATCACCATCGTGCATTCCCCGCTTGCTCCTTTCCGGAATGCCAATAGCAGCAGCCTTTGCAGTAGCAGCAATAGGAACTTGGTCCCCTGTCTCTGATCACTCCTGTCATCTCCTCATCCCAGGCACCGGCAAGGAAGCGGGAGCAGAATTTCCCAAACACCAACAAAATAAAAACTGAAAAGTGGAGGAGGGGGGGGAGGAGGGGGAGGGACGGGGGGAGAGAAGGAAATAGCAGATAATAAATAGCTTCCACCTCAAGCCATCAAGAAAGCCTCTCTTTCTCTCTCTCTGTCCGAGAGGGGAATGAAAGTGTCTCCGCTCTACTATTCTACACATTGTAACAATATCTGCCCAGGACGAGACCAACGAGGGAGAAAGAAGGGGGGGTGGAGAGAGGATTTGCAGAAGGGAAGGTGGGCGTGCAAGCGCTCAAAGGCCACCTTCTCTTACCTCGGCTAGAGGACTTGGGACTCCGCGTCACCAAGCCGCACCGTCGCGCGCGTGTCCCTGCGGGAAGCTCCGCAATCTTGCCAAAGTTGCTCCAGGACTCCCCTGCCGAAACGGCGGTGCTGTATTGGACTGATCCTCCCGGAGAAAGGAAATGGGCTTGTCACTTCCTGGGTTGTTTTCTCAGCGAAGTGCGGCTTGCTTAAAAAAAAAAAAAAGGATAGGAGGGGGTTGGAATTAAAATAAAATAAAAAAATGATAAGTGAATAAGTGAAAGGCGCTAGGCTGAGCTCGTGCCGGGCTCCTGCTAATTGCAAAATTGCAAGTCCCTTGCAAGCAGCAATAGCAGCAGCTGCAGCAGCAGCAGCCACCCTATTGCTGTTAGCAGGGCGGGCTGCGTAGCCTCTGGGGGAATGAAAGGAAGGGGCGGTGGAGGCAGAGGCAGAGGCAGCAGCAGCAGCCTTTGCAAAGCGAAGGCTTGGAAGCGGCCTTCATCTCTTACGGGGCTCTTGTTGCGTTAAGCCGGAGCAGCAGCTCGGGGGTGGACGGGCGGGTTTGTGACCGGGGCCTCTGCAAGAGTCTCTCGCCGGCTGCCAATCTGCTTCACATTATCGTGCTCTCCCGGTCCGGGTCAAAGCGCAGGGCCTATGCGACCAAACCGGCATCGCATCTCGCGATTGGTTTGTTTAAGTGACGATGAGAGCTCCTATTATTCAGACGATTCCTTCTCGGCCCCCCCGGCACTTATTTACTACAACAACCAGGGGACGAGTAACAGCAGGGAGAGCGCGTTTGGGACTGGCCAGGGGCTGCTTCTCCTCCTTTCTCGCACCGCTGAATGCAAACATACACATATGCATCCCTCCTGAGCACATCCGGGATGAAGGGAAGGCCTTCCAGGTCAAAGGTTAGGCAGGGGCAATGGACAGGTTTGGAAACCCTGGGATTTTCACATCTCACCATGCAATCTTAAATGTGCCTGCTGAGAAGTCAGCCCCGCAGAGTGCAATGAGGCTTATTCCCAGGTAAGTGAGGTTAGGGTCGCACCCTTAGGAGCTAAGCACTAATACCTAGAGTAGTGGTTAGTGGTCAGTCTGGATTTGGAAGAAAGGGCAGGTGTCTGTTTTCTTGTTGCCCCCAATAACTTATTGCTGCTTCAGAGTAACTAAGAGGCGTGATGTCTACAGTCCCTTACAGGGATGCTGGGGCAAAATCCCCCACCACCCAAAAAACAACAACCCACCCATAGCACTGCATGTAACTGACTGTGTTATTTTTGGGCAGCTGAATCAGTCCTGATTGTACCCAGCTCCCTGCTCTTTCAATGGAAAATGCTATTATTATTTTGAAAGCAGTTCTCAAAACGTGTCTAATTTATAACATTGGAGGGGCAAAATGGAAAGAGACACGGAGTACCTTGGCTTGTTGGTTTTGTTGTTGATGTTTTTAATAATCCTACCATAGACATAATAAAAACACATAGACCGCCATAAAAGTTTTGAAAATAAAAAGCAGAAAGCAGCACAGGGCAAACTCTCCAGAAAAGCATACATTTTTGCCAAGGAGGCTAGAGGCCAGCCAAATCTTCCTTTGGAGGGAGCTCCATAACAAGGAGCTGCCTAGAAGAAAGGCCAAGCCCAGCCCCCATTTTTAATTTTTGCTGCCTGAGCCATATAAGATGGTGCCCCCTCCTGGACGCACATCGTCCACCACTCCTGAGAGTACCAGGCAAGGTTTGGTTCAGAACAGGTCTCATGACACGCAGTTGTCCTCCAACAGAGAGGAACAAGCTGGGTGACTATCCCCATACCCCAGGATCTGCAGCTTGAGGTGGCCACCCCAATCTGCCTGTTGATAAGTCCAGCCCTGCCTTAGGTGGTCAGGTGGAATAAATATGACCCTAAATAGAATTTTATTGAATTATCTACAGTTCTATTTGCTTTTTGCTAAAGGTGTGGTGGCTAATTTGTTCAGCTCCATTCTACGCCTATTTACTGGGCAATAACGTCCACCATATCCAATGAAGTTTACTCCCAGGGTGAGGCTGCAATCCTATACACATGTGTACAAGTTCCATTGAATTCAATAGGACTTACTTCTGAGTAGGCATGTATGGGCCTGTACTGTAAGCATGCATATGATTATAGCTGAAAACACTGCTTTGACCTCAGAGCTACTTTTATTCTATATATAAAATAGAATAAAATAAATCCAGAACTAAAAGTGTAGGGCTGAAATACAGAAATTAGACACAGCAAGTCTGTGTTCAGATCCTTGATCGGTCACGGGCTTGGGATAGACAGATTTTTCCTCAGCTTCTAAAATGGTAATAACAATAGGACTGTTAAGGTTATTGTGAGGACAAATGAGATTAAATAGCTTTGCTAAATTAAAGTGTGATATATTCCAGGCTTATATATAATAACAGTAGCTTGGTAGTTATCATGAATATGCAATCCACAGACTAGTAGTTGGTTTGGGATCATTTTATAATAGGCAAATTTAAATTCTGGTATCACTTGTTACGAAGCAGAGCTCAACATGTGGCTTGGGGTACTTTTGTGTGATCTGTGAGTGCAAAATTCCAATTTCCACTTCTCCTTCTGAGTTACTGAGTTCCATCAGTTTATATGTACACAAATGTAGCACATGTGGAGACTGTAATGAAGGAATTGATAGAAGGTTGGGTTATAACCATATTTGTCTTATATGCTATTGTTGTTGGGTGCATTTTTTAATTGTGATGGTTTAATTTGGATGGATTTTAATTGTATTGTACCCTACCCTGAGATCACTTATGATGACAGGATGGTTCAAAATATTATAAATAAATAAAAATAAGAGTGAACAATTAACATAGTATATTGAGTGACACCTGGCTTATGAATTGGCATGTGCTATGCTTGTGACAATTATATCCAAATACATCAACTGTGTACCACTAAAATATAAAAATTAGCTGTAGTTCTCATGCTTACAATATAATTCAATTTTAGCTCAACAAATTGATTTGGCTATAGCTAACTTCAGATTTGTGTTCTTTCAAACTTGAGGAGACTCATGATATTTGAATTAATTATATTGCAACAAGAAAATATAAGTTAAACAGAAATAATGTAAGGGTAAGCATGCCACCTGTATTTTTATTGACATTGTTACCTACAATAAATAATTGGTATATTTGGTTGTGAGGATGCCTTGCATTAATTTATTTTAAATTCTATTAAGAAGCCAAGAGTGACTCCTACTGGCATATGCTAATCACCTAACAAACTTTTGGTACAGCAGAAAACACCCAGAAGCCACTTGTGTTCCTTCCATTGCTGCTCTCGTGCCATCTTCCATTCTACTACTCAGGGTTGTTTATCTGAAAGTTGTGATTAGGTAGGGCAATCATGCGTTTTCTGTGCCATTTTCCTGATCAATTAGTCCTGTAACCCTATCCTGCTGTGCATGTTAACTCGGAAGTGCCACTAAATTCAAGTAGACTTAGTCCTAAATAACTACAATTGGATTGCAGCCTCATGCTGTAATCCTATACCCACTGGGAATAATCTCCATTGGACTCAATGAGACTTACCTCTAAATATGACTGTTTGCATCATCAGTCCAAGTTTTTAAATGGAGCCAAAACATCAGTATTTAGTAAATGCGAGTATTGCCCTTAATTTTATTGTTAAAGTAGTCAGCGGGAATACTATCTTGCCATTTGTTAACCTGTTGCTTAGTTAGGGTGCAGCCCAAACTCTGTTCTTTTCTGGTGGGGCTTAGTGGAGCAATGGATCACCACATCTGCAGCCCTGCTGCTCACAAAAGCCATAGAGAAGGTAGGGGTGGGAAGGACAATGGGAGCTGATGATATCACACCATGGCAATGAGCCTGGTTCAGCCTCACTGATGCTGGCCTTGCATGCCCTCTGTTGGACATAACAGAATGATGAAAGACTTCTGGGATATTTCCACATAAGGCATAAATCACATAAATCTTGATTAGTTCCTCAGTGGTTTTGTCCATTCCTGAGCATCCAAAGCTTTTGTCTCGTCGTTCTTTTAATCAAACTCCTACCTAGGCAATCATCATGGGCTAAAACGTAAAGGACCCCTGACAGTTAAGTCCAGTCGTGAACAACTCTGGGGTTGCGGCGCTCATCTCGCTTTACAGGCCGAGGGAGCCGACGTTTGTCCACAGACAGTTTTTCCGGGTCATGTGGCCAGCATGACTAAGCCCCTTCTGGCGAAACCAGAGCAGCGCACGGGAATGCTGTTTACCTTCCCGCCGGAGCAGTACCTATTTATCTACTTGCACTTTGACATGCTTTTGAACTGCTAGGTTGGCAGGAGCAGGAACCGAGCAACAGCAGCTCACCCCATCGCGGGGATTCGAACTGCCAACCTTCCGATCGGCAAGCCCAAGAGGCTCAGTGGCTTAGACCACAGCGCCACCCGCATCCCTTTCATAATGGGCTACTTTAGTCAAATTCAGAGAGGCTGGCGCTACTCATCAGTTCTCAATACCCACTTATTGAAAAGGACAGTTGCCTGTCCTGTTGCAAATGTTCAGGTATTTTATTCTTGCATGACCGTCCTTTGGTTATATCAGGTTTAAGACTAGTAAGCACTTGGGCCAGCACTCAAGTTTCCTTTCCAGTCTGGAGGTGTAATCTCACCTTGGGTGATTTGGGGGAATTACCAGCCATTCATCCTCATCTTCTTTAACACCCTTTTGGCTTGGAATCAGACAACAGGGTAAATAACCTGGAAGAATATTCTGAATACCAGGAGTTATCAGCAAAAAACCTCCGAGAAATAAGCAATGAAAGAAGCATATGAATTCTCGGTTTTAGATTCTTCTAACATAAACAGGGTCCACACTATTTGGGTCCAACACAAACTGGAGTTCTGTCGTGATTCCATCTCAGTATTGAAGCTCCTCTGTGCAGTGTGGACTCTTCCCTCAGTAATGCATCCTTTGCATTCCAGGATAGCAGTGAAACGCACATGAAATGGCCATTTATGGCAATAGGAGCACCCTTATATCTAATTGGATGGGTATCTGATGTTCTGAGGCGAGGACTTGGGATTAAAAAGAAGACTTTGTGAAGCCGGGGGGGGGGGAGACAGTGGTCTAACTATTTTAACTTTAATAACTGGTGCCTGAAGATACTAAATGTGGGGAATGCTGTGTCTGATCCATGTTTTTTTGACGGTGCATCTGCATGGCACAGACATCCCAACACTGTCAACCTGTATTTTCTTTGTTGTTCTTCAATCTTTTCTCAGACCACAGAAAGTCCAACGTTTTTCAGAAAAATAGAAAAGTGCAGTGCCCACAGGTATAGGTGACTTTAACAATACCCTTCTATCTTTTCAAAAGATTATGTTTTGACAGCAGTGATTAATTGGTCAAGTGAACCTTATGGCAGCTCAGCTCACCTTCAGCAAACTCCTTACAATGGGTGCTGCTTTACAATCCCATTGATTTTCATCTATAATTAGCGCTAAAATAATTTCCAGCTATAATTTTTGAAATATTGCATTGTCCCACCATAAAACTGTATTACAAAACCATTTCAGTTGCAAAATTGGCTGGGGCGTCATAAGGGTTTTTAAAGCTCTTTTAAAATTACCATTGTTGTATTTGTGGCATTACAGCACTGTAACACCATTATTACAAGTGGTAACATTATGGTGGTATAAGTCTTCTATTCAGAAATAATTATAGAAAAGTGTTTCAATGCTAATTTGAAGACTGATGGGATCACAAAATGGCACCCACCACAACATGCATTGTGAATGTGTGTTGAGCTTCAAATGGCCCTACTCACAGCAGCCCTGGCAGAATCACCAGGGTGGACAGAACACAGAAGGAGAGGGGAGGACAGTAATTCTAACAGTATGGAAAGCCAGCTACAATCTGCTTATAGCTTTCGAAGGAAGAGAAGTGATTGAGTTGCACTAGGAACCACCCATCTGGAAGCAGATTTATACTGCTTCTCTCCCTCCCTTTCTTTTTTCTCTCCCCCTTTTATGCTGTGTCTTTCAGTGTCTTTTCCAGCTGAAAAGCAGAATTAAAATGGTTTAATTAAATAGTGTATGGGTAGGATGAATCCGTTCACAGCTGCAATTTGTGGCCATATTCCCCCGACAATATGGGGAAGCATGGTGGAGTCCTGTCACTCAAAAATTCCCCCCAGGAAATGTGATGTTCCTCGTTCTTATTTATAAGCACCTGGACAGAAGACTTACAAACTTCAGCAAAGTGTCCTCCCTCCCCCACCTTACTTTTTGCACATATTGCAATTGACTTTGCCGGACAGTTTATTAAATCACCTTTATAGGTGTGGTCTCATCATCAGTAATATTGGTAGCTGTTCCTAATTTGCGCCAGCACTATTTGAAGTAGTATAAAATGCTGATATAATGACATACTGCAATAAGGAGTAGTTAAGAGAAAGCTGTTTCTGAAACCTGTATTTTTTTATACAAAATGTCAGTGAAATTTAGAATGAAGTCTTTATCCAAACTTCACCTAAAAAGAAAACTTCATAATTTCTGTTGGAAAACCAAGGCAGTTACACTGTTTCCAGTTCTTCCTCCAAAGCAGAATGTGGGTGTTGGCAGTTCCTCCAGAAGATGAAAGCCTGCTAACCATAAGAAAAATGCTTTCGTTAGGAACAAATGAAGCTATATCCTCATTCGATAGCTACTTATATTAATTCAAAATGGAGCACAGACAAATTAGAAGACTCTACCACTTTCTATAGACTTGTATGTTTTATATCGCTGACCAATATTGCCAAGTTAAAATTTAGTCCTCGTATTATAAACAGACAACAGGCTGCTATCATGCCAGTAATTCCAATTTTCCCCAACCACCAATGTCAATAATTACTTCTGGAATCAGAAAACAGCTTGGGGACCAGAAAATCCAAAGTCTATTTACCTTCTGTAAATACAAACTTGGTTAATTTATCTGCAAGAATGCCTTCTCCTCTATCAACCTGCCTGTGATGGCTCAGGTTAGCAAAAAGTACATCTGAATTCCAAGTATTCAGGCATAAACCATATTCACAGAAATTCACACACAATTTATTAAGCATCAGCCCTAGAACAACTTTGCAGTGGTTGCTCTATCTATATCGATTCAGGCTGAGCAGGTTAAGTCGGGACACAAAGCTCTCTCACTAGTACTGTATCTTAATATCCGAAATACCTTAAAGAGAGGCATGCACTCACCTTCTTTGAACTCTTTGAGCAGCTCCTCTTTGGTCCAGTTACAAGACGTTATGATGAAAAATCCTCCAGGCTTCAACACTCTGTGCAGGGAATTCACATATTGCTTCCTCTTCTGTGCCGCATTGTCTGGGTTCAGACTGATTGCGTCAAAAGTCCCTTTATCAATGCAAACCTGAAAGTCTGATAATGCATCTGATGGATTTAAAATATCTTCTACCTGTAGAAGGTAGTTATAGCTGTCAAACCTCTTACTGCAGTCATTACTTAATATTTTCCTATCACGTCTACTATGCCTATGCCTTCCTAGGATCATAGAAAGAAAAGAAGTGCAGAACACTCCTAAACCAGGCATTCAGGGATATTTTATTTATTTGCTTGTTTAGATATTGCTGCATCATTCATCAACAAAATCTACAGGGCAGTTTACAAAACATTTCTCGTAAGAACAGTAAAATACAGACTAATTAAAAAAAGAAAACATAAAATCAATGTAAGGCAGCATAAAATCATCAATATAATGTGATGGAGACATCTAGATCTTATTCCCATACATGGGAAACTGGGGTCACAGGACAACAACCCTGAAAGAATAATCTCTGAATCTTGGTTGTGTAAATAAAACCAGGTAGGCAGTGTATTCCGTGTAGTGCCAAAAAACATTTCATACCACTTTTTAGTTTAGAAGAGATGAGGCAATCTCCACATATGGGAGTAATTGGTCCAGGGTCATACACATTAAAAACCTATTCAGAAGTAAGTCCCGCTATGTTCAATGAAACTTCTAGGTAAGTGTGAAAACAAAAAGCCTCGCCTGACATTTGCCCCAATTTCAACGTTTGGTATTCAGTTGAAGACTGGCTTTGGAAATTCCATTTAGTTTTCATGACCAACATCCAACGATAGACCTTCCCTCAGTAAATATGTCTAAGCCCATATTAAGGCCATTTAAATTAGTGCCCATCACAACATCTTGTGGCAATAAATTCTATGTAATGAAGCACACAAGGAAACTTTTGAAACTTTCAAAAGGAGGGTGGGGCTCAGGCTTTTGCTTTATGACAGAGGAAGAAAAATTATATTTATCCTCTCACTGCAACATGCCTAATTTTATAAATGTCCATCCCTCAGTTATTTTTTCCTAAGCTAAGTTATTCCAAATTGTTAGCCTTTTTATAGGAAAAGCCCTCCTATCCCCATACTCTTATCATTTTGCATCCATGAAAACCTACCTGCAACTTAATGTGAGGCAACCCTTCTTTTTCCATTATGCTTTTTGAAAGCTGCACTGCAGGCAAAGAATAGTCAACTCCTGTAAGATTGGTATAACCAGATTTGGCCTAAAGAGAGGAAAAGTCCATTAAGCCCTAAATGTTTCATTGGCTTACTAGTTGATTTTCATGGCATTTACTCTGAAGAAA
Organism: Podarcis vaucheri; assembly: GCF_965113315.1. NCBI lineage: Eukaryota > Metazoa > Chordata > Lepidosauria > Squamata > Lacertidae > Podarcis > Podarcis vaucheri. The sequence goes on from NC_138763.1 coordinate 58,358,399, forward strand.
ATCTATACAGTGGTACCTCTGGAGGTGAACAGGATCCATTCCGGAGCCCCTTTTGCATCCTGAAGCAAACACAACCCGTGCGGGTCGCAATTCGCCGCTTCCGCGCATGACATTTTGAGCATCTGCGCATGCGCGAGCGGCGAAACCCAGAAGTAACATGCTCAACCTGAAGCTACTTCAACCCGAGGTATGACTGTACAAGATTGAAACACAACAGCAAACAATGCCAAGTTATAGAAGAAAATGCAACAAAGATCATGCACTTGTGCATCAAAGATGCTGAACTGCAGCACATATTTTACAAAAGAGGAGATATTATAGCATTAAATCTCAGATGCATGCATGTAATACTGTTGCTCTGTTTTTCTTCTAAACTTCATATACTTTGTGGGATCCTTATGTTTCAGTCCTGCATAGTCACAGCTAGCTTAGATCACTGTGAAAAGTCAACCAAGCTTCAGGCCTACACTATACCTTAAGATAGTTCCTGATATTTATTCCTGCTTTTATTCCAGAGGACCCATGAAAGAATCAGATTCCATTTCAATTTTTAGGCTGACAAAATTGTTAAAGGCTAATTCACTGCATTAAAGGCAAGGCTGAACATTAACACTCCATGTGAGAAGAAAAAGGGTGAAATCTCATGTGGGATCCCAAATCATGCCAGGCTATAGCACTGAAACAATATGCACAACAAATAAAGGTAGTTATATTGGCCTACCACTTAAAATTAGGCTCCAGAATTGTTAATGTAAGTGCTGTCTAGTTTTCAGTGTTCCTTTTTCCATTTACCAAGATGTCTTTTACCTAAGGGTGAAGACAGATCTGGGCAACAACTGAATTTTGTATTTCTAAAAAATGAAGGATCTTATGTTTCTCCTTTGCAGCAGCAGATATAACTTAAATTCAGCAATGCAACTAACAGAGCTTCATTTGTATGTTCAATACTGCCAACAACGTTCCATCTTAAGACCATTTGCTGGTGTCAAAATTTTTCTCTATCCCCTTCCCCTTGTATTGTTTACCATTTTGCCTAATACAAGTTATGGAGAACTCAAAAACTTTCTCACTATTTAGTAACATTTGGTTGGCCCCATAAAGCTACTGCTGTAATCTAGTTCTTGGAATTTTAAGTAGTATAGCAGCTGGAGGATATTGGGCAAATGTAAAAGATAATTTGAGCTGAAATTCAGGAAAGCTAAAATTGCCTTGGCTGCTTAAGGAAGCAAGCATGAAAGACCACAAGGACTATTTCTACATAACAAAGTTTGAACACTTTCCACGGGCGAGTTCAAGCTGTAATCTGGAAAGACTACTGAGCGTTGCATCAGAACACTATTACAGCGATGTATTTGTGGATTTCATAAACTGGCTCAGAACAGGGTGCTTTCAAAGGCAACACTGACACAAAAGAAGTGGTTATGTGTACAAAATCAATTTTTCACCTTTCTAGTGCTACATGACATCCATAGTCTTAAATCAACCTTACCAGAAGACAGATACTAGTTGAAGTCAGGTCACACATCTCACTACAAAGGAGATGTAAAACCTCTCTCTCTCTCTCTCTCTCTCTCTCTCTCTCTCTCACACACACACACACACATGTTAATTCAGGCAGCAATTTAAGACCTACTTGTTTAGACAGGCCTCTGGAACATAACTGGAGTGAGAATGTATAATAATGTAACACTGATTATTATTGCATGTTGTGTTGTGCACTGCAGTTCTACTTTTATTTTTAATGCTGTATTTTTTATTGTTAGCTGCCTTAGGTTCTCATCAGATGAAGAGGAAGGGTATAGGAAATAAACTGAGAATTCAGTGTAACACATGAAACCATTTTAGATACTCTGGGCTGATTTTGTGATGCTTCTTCTTTTGATAATATTTTATTTATTTCTTTCATAGCATTTATACGCTGCTTAATTGTAAAATAAAACCCTCAAAGCAGTTTTAAAACTTTTGGATGTTTAAAGCTACAAACACATACACAATAATTTTTATGCAACTGAACTGTAACAATTCATATTCAGAATGAATTCCTATGGTACAATAATGGAGATGGAGATAGGCCACTGCAGTGTTAAATTACATGGACGTTGTGCATTTTAACTAATGTTTTAACTCTTGCTTGCTCTGTCACTAGCTTTAGATTTGCATTGAAAAACACCAGATTTACAAATACCAACCAATTCAACCAGCAGAACACCGTTTCCTGTTCCAATGTCAAGCACAGAGCTGTCCAGGGGTATCTTTTGCTTTTCTATCCATCTAATTAAACGAGTCATGCTTTCTTCACCAAACCTAATCAAAAACAGAGGTTCAGGTAACTAACACTGTTAGACTACACAAAACAAAGGCAAACGAACATTGTCAATCTCATGCAATGCATCCACTTCATGATGGCATCAATCTCAAGAGATCACATTGCAAGTTAGTTTGGCTTAATTTTGTAAGCGAATGGATGGCTCTGAAACCTGCTGGGTTAACATTACAGAAGATGAGATGGGTTTGGTGCTGTTGTTTTTTAATCTATAGAGACACAAAGCAGCAGTGCAACTTTGTCTATGCACTTATTCAATTTTTGACAAACATCAGGGATATGAACAATTGGCCTCTACCAAGCAGACTGTAGCCAGCAATTCATTTCCCACATAAAAAACAGATGCCACATGATAATTAGCTATTTTAATTTGCAACAGGTTTAGCCTAGACAAGAGCTGGTGTTTTTAATGAAAACCTCTGCATCACATTACCAGTACTCTAAGCAAAACAGCAGATGTACCATTTTATTTTATTGCATGCGCTTTTACAAAGAAAATAATGCAAAAACATTTAATGCAGCATGTTATGTTGTTACTGACACTTGCCAGATCTCACCAGGAGCACCATTTTCCTTAAAATTTTCCAGTTCACGTTCATATGCTGCATCCCAACTACAGGGAGAAAACAACATGGAAGTTAACATTGCAATGGCTTCATATCTTGTAATCCAACAGTGTGGAAGGACTACATAAGGAAGTAGGGGCTACCCTGTTACCAGAGAAACCCAGAGCCCATCCTTTATCTTAACCCTACCCACCACTGATCCAAAACTTGATCCAGTCCCAGTGAAGCTACAGAATATGCCAACTAACGTAAGAGTAAGCTCCACTGAATGCAGCAGTACCTCCTTACAAGTAAGTATACACAGGAGAGCACTGCATGATTTATCATCCCCCCACGCTCCAAAAATATACCACATCTTACAATGACTATGTTTTCAAACCTTAAAAACAAGTCGCCCCAGGGTGCCACGGCACACTGGCTGACAACCTACATATGCAAAAAGTAAGCAAATTAACATTTGCAAGTAAAGGAAGTTGTGCTCCTCTGGCAAAACGTATTAACCAGATGTCTATGGGAAGCCAGGGAACAGGACACGAGTGCAACACAACTTTCCCTGCTTGTGAGTCCTCACCACAGTTATTCAGAGGAATACCACATCCAAACTAAACTTATATTTTTAGTTTCTAAAATGAAATATACCACTTGGTTCAAGCCAGCCTAATAGTCACACATTTTACCTAGAACTCTCTCACACCAATCCCAGATGTGAGATTCTGCACATGCCCTTAGGTGCCATTTCTACACCACACAATCCAGAGTATTCTAGGCCCAAGAAAGGCCCTGAACCTGTACTTAAGATCAGTCGACAAAAGCTTTACCAACACACATGCACAAACTTACTCTGGATTCATTCATAGGGCCGATATTAAAAACCATATTGCCATGGCAGTTGCCACACAAACGGTAATCCTCCTCTACTCTGTACGGAGTTGCATTTAACAGAAATTTAACCTTCACATTTCCCCCTCCACTGATTTTTATGCAGTTGTCAGGTAATGTTGTGCATTTCAGAATGCAACCACTGTTCACATATAATTTAAATCAATTAAATAAAAAAACACAACACTTCCCCATAGGACAAGATTTAAACCCCTTGTTTCCGTTTTGCTTTTTGAAACCGTGCAGCTGACCGTCTTAACAGGGGTTAGTCTAAAACCAAATGAAGTTGTTTTAAAATAATAATAACGAGGTGGGTTTTTCGTTCCTTTATATGATGGTGGTGGTGGTGGTGATGATGTTTTGCACAACATTAAAAGCAAGTGGGGGGGGGGGGAACTCCGGCAAGTCATCAGGACACTCAGTTTTGCCACTGAACCAGAGGACTTATTCAATTAGGGCGTTCTAGGACCAATCTAGGTTAAGGTGAATACAGGTCCCATTGCAGTAAATGCAAGTCGAGTCCCATTGACTTCAAGGAGATTCGAGTTCCATCAACGGGATTTGGATTCAGCCCAAACGTCGCGAAGGGAAGGCGAAGCCTCCCGCGATGGCTCCAGCCCAGCCGCTCCCCACGCGGCGGCGCAGCACTCACTGCTCTTTGGTGCCCAGGGCCGAAGGGCCGAACTCCTCCTCCCGGGCGCCCATTGCCGAACGGCGGCCAGCCCGATCGCGACAGGAAGCAGCGCGCTGCCACCCCAGCTCTTTAATCTTTGCCTCTCTAGGCTGCTGGAGGACCTGCCCTTCTTTGCTCCTTTAACCTCTTCCTGTGGGGTTTTGAGGGTAAGGCTGGGAAGCACCAGCTGTTTCCGAGGATACAGTTGCCGCGGCGGGAAGAAAAGCCGGGGGGGGGGCCGGAGAGGGAGAGGGGGGAAAACCTACCATGCCCCGCCTCCATTACGTCACCTCTTCTCTAACTCAGCTCTGGGGAAGAGGAAGCGGTTCAACCTCCATTGCAGTCAATAGGAGATTTCCTGTAATTGGTGGGAACCGGGGGTGGGCCACTGGCCCCAGCTACGAGAAATGAAAGAAGGCCTTGCTCCGAATCCTGACGTTCTCCGCGCAGCTATTTCGCCACACCGCGCCTTTTCACTGCCAGACCCCGGGTGCTCCTGAGGGGCCTCTTCCCTCACACCCATGGGCTTCTAACGGCTCGCGGGGAAACTACGTTTCCCAGGAGACCTCGCGGCGCTCGCCGGAAGCCCGGGCGCGAGAGTGAGCCGGGGAGGCGCAGGTGCGGTGGCTTGTGGGACCGTCGTCGGAGGTGGCGGCGGCGGCGGCGGGGCTCCATCATGGCGGCTTCCATTTCAGGCTACACGTTCAGTTCCGTTTATTACTACAGCACCAACAGTAGCGCCGACCATGTAAGTGCCCCGTGTGAGGCGACGTTTCTCCCTCACACACACACACACTTCCCGGGGGGGGGCAGGGGGGCAAGCCTTGCGCGAGAGGAAACGGTCGTGAGAGGGAAGAAGGGGGAGGCGGCGATAGGAAGCGGAGCGCTGCTGAAAGGGGCGGCAGGTAGCCTGGGCCGAGCCGCCGTGGGAAGCGGGATGCGAGGGGGAAGAAAGCTGTGTTTTTTTGGGGGGGTGGCAGGGCGAGTGGGCGACCTTTTGGGAAGACAGCCATTCGAAGTGGGGAGAAGCAAAACGCGTGCTGAGAATGCAAAACAGCTGAGCTTGATAACGAAGCCGCCCGTGGAGCCGTCATGCAGCTTTCCCCAACCTGGTGCCCTGGGCGCTTTCACTTGGTATTTATGAAGCAACATGTATAGACTGGCTTTGGAGATGATACAATAAGTTAAAAAGAAAAGAAATCTCGTTGGATGTATCTGTAGAAGCTGTTTTGTTTACCTATAGAAACAAGGGGAGCAGTAAAATAGGACCACTGTAGTAATAAAAACTATTTTTGTTTATAGTGACGGGGTTCAGCCGTGGTAAGCTGCAGTGTTAGGATGCTAGAAGAATTGAATATAGCAAGAGAAGCCTGATAGAACAGTTCCCTGTGCTTTGTTTTTCTAGGGGAGGAGGGCGGGAATCTGATTCATTAGCAATAATGCATGGATGCCAAATGCAATTGCAGTTAGAGCAAAGCTAGACAGTTCTAAACTGTTTAGGTTTGTGTTTAAATTATTAAAATATGAATTCCTATGCCCCACAAATAACCCAGAGATGCATTTTAAATAAAAGGACACATTCTACTCACGTAATAACACGCTGATTCCCAGACTGTCCGTGTGCCGGATTGAGAAGGCGATTGAGCCACATCCAGCCCACGGGCCTTAGGTTTCCTACCCCTGGTTTAAGCTGAGAGACAAAACTACCCACCAGTTGGTGAAGTTCTGAATGTTCCCCTTCAGAAGTACTACTAGGTGACTGCAGCATGATGTTAAGTCTATCCTTTAGATAGTTGCAGGTGGTGTTTTATTTGTATGTTTCCTTGCTTAAGTTCTTTATCAATACACCTTCATTATACTGATTCTGTAATATCTTTAACAATGTTGCATTCTTTTAGTATGTGTTTGAGTGTTTCCTGATGTGGTGTAATGGTTATAATGCTGTAAGTGGACTAATGGACTAAGACCTCTAGAAACTTAAGGCTCAAATTTCTGGGAGATGGGTCCTTCTGAAGTTCTTTTGGGCAGAATGAGATGCAGTTGGTGATAGATGGTCAGATAACAAAATATTTGGATAGTTCTAGGCCAGGTGGTCTGACAGGAGGTATTGGCTGCAGTCATCTCCTTTTCTGGTCAACTCCAGGTTCTGAGTATAACTGGTGCTGGGCAATAAGGATGGATTAGAAATCCTATTGTACAGCTGATCAGTAGACTAGTATGGTGTTGAAGATTCGCAGGCTTTTGTTTCTGCAAAGTTCTCAACGTTTATGTTGGAAATTTTGTCGGTGTGTCTCTGGAATTCATTGCTACCATTACAAGGTAAAAGGTACCATTACAACCATGGGGCTGTCACATTCTATCAGCCTACCACATGTTATGGGTTGCACACAAGTTTGGCAATAGCTTGAACTCAAGTGGCAGAAGACTTAAATGTAGCAGCATATGAGCCCATTTTTTTGACCCACTGTGACAATAATAATGATGGCAAAATGCATCTACACCACGATTCTGTTAGTTTGTTGTAGACCAACAGAATTTTTCGGGGGAGCTCACAGTAGCTTTCAATGACGTCCATAACATGATACAGTAATACCTCTGCGAACATCCGCCTCATCTAGCGTCCATTCCAGCAAATGTCCACAACAAACCCAGAAGTACCAGAATGGGTTACTTCCGGGTTTGCTGCTTACGCAAGGGCAGATGTGCAAACTGCTCCACACGCATACGCGGTGATTTGCCCTGCGTCCTTTTCAGCTAGCAGCCAGGGCTCTGGAACGGAACCCAGTCGCCAAACAAGGTACAACTGTAATTGTAAAACCCATAGAGGTGCAGTGGAATATATTTGCTTTGAGGATATAATCACCTGCAGCTATCTTAGCCTGGATGTCATAAATTCTGCAGTTTGGTCTCTGAATATGTCAGACCAATTTACTTTGCTGGGGATTTCAAGGATGGCTTATAACATTGAGAAGGAATGACTGGTTGGAGTCAGGAAGTGAGACAAGCCTCCTTGTAAGAACAAGTGGCTTCCACAACCTTGAAAAAGATGGTTAAGATCACACACAAAGAATCCTCAATCATAAGTACCGGTTAATCACATATATTTGCTTTTAGAGCAAAGTGCTCAAGAGAGTGATGGCTGTGCATTTCCAGTTTCACTGAACAGATGTATTTCAAGCTGAATTTAACAATGAAACAGTGGTCCTTACTATGATGGATAATGTTTATGCTGGGGAAAGAAAAGAGTCCACCTAGAAGCTTTCAGTGTTCTTGGATACTAGATGGTATCCTTCTGGTTTAACTGTCTCGGTTGGGGATCAGGGACACTGCACTAACGTGGTTCAATACTTATCTCAATAGTTAGTTAGTTTTCTGTATTGGCAACTCCCTGTTTCTGGGTCATTGCACATGTCGGCAGAGTGAGCATAAGCCCATCCCATTCCTCCTTCCAGGGCTGAAATGATGTGTTCTAAATTTCCCAGGCGCATTTTCCACTTGGCTATCGGCCACTTGAGACCAAGTGAAGATGTCCAGGCACCAGGATGGTACCTGATGTCTCCACTATCTGGAGGTGCATGTCTGGGGATCCTTGGATCTTGACTGTTTCCACACACTAGCACAACATCCTGTAGAATTCTGTCTGTTATATTTTATCTGTATAAAGTAAGCAGCACATAAGCGGCACACAAAACGCTACCAAACCATTCTACATTCTAAATCTTATATTAATAATCCAAAAATTGAGAGAGCTCACATAGAACGTAGAATGGTTTGGTAGCGTTTTATGTGCCACTTATGTTCTGCTTACTTTATACTGTTTTATCTGCACAATCAGAATGAATTTCAGAAACCAATAAGTTTTATTGAAAAATAAGACTTTTTAGCTATCTGGCCCCAAAATGGCAATTAGACTTTCTGCTTTTGAGACTGTAACCCTGGTTGAAGAAGCCATTTGGCACCTAACCTACATATTTGAATTTATAACGCTGGTCATACGCCAATTGAACACGTGCAAAATGGTTGCCACCTGTATGTATATCATTCTTACTAAATTTATTGGATACTTTGTCTTGCTGAAGGCAAATCAAAGCATCTTTTTAAAAACAAAACCCCAACTTTAAAAGGCCATAGTTAACAGCCAAAGGCCAGATTGAAGAGGAATGTTTTTGCTTGGCGCCTAAAGATATATGCCAACAGTTCCAGGCAAACCTCCTGAAGAGAGCATTTCACACACACGGAACACATAAAATGTCTGTTCTTTTTTTGCCTCTGGACCTTCCATGAAGGGTGCACACAAAGACGGCCCTTAGATGATAATCACAGGGTCCGGATTGGTTCACATGGGGAGAGCTGGTCCTTGAGGTATTGGGGGTGGCGGCCATGGAAAGGGCTTTCTTTGTTGCTGAATGTTCTTCACAGGGAGGCTCACTTGGGTGCCAAACTTTATATGATTCTGACACTTTTTATTCACACAGACTTCCTAAACTGGTTAACTCTTATTTAATCCCATGACTCTTTCATCTATTCCCAGTTTACTGCTTTTATACTACTTGCAGAAATGTGTTTCTTCTCATTGTTATTAGAATGTCCTGTAAGATGTTCTAAGAGTTTAGAAGTTGCAGGGTAGGCTAGAAAATGTTTTAAATGATACATTTTGCCATTGTGCATGAATTTGTATCCTTCAGTTTACCAACAGGAATGGAGGGGTCGCTGCATAGAAGGGGCAGGGAGAAAGCAATCGGAGACGCTTGTCACATTGGCATTGTTTGGTGTTGTCCAATTGAAGCCATAGAAGGAGTTCCATAATGTGTTTTGACTTATTGAACAGTAAACATATTGAGCATAATTATGTGCAGCTCCTTCATAATTCTCTTGCTATTTTGGGCATATACTAGCATTACCCCCCCCCCAAAAAAAAAGTACTTTTGGAATGATAATCATGAAATCGTGTAGAATTTTCATGTTATATTTTCAGTGTATATTCCTCTATGCTATTCTGTCCATAGATGGAATCTGTTCACCTGTGGGAAGAAAACACTTAAGAACAAAGTACCGTAACATATTCTGTTCAGAATCTTTAGACTCCTCTTGTTAAGGAGGTTATGTCTCTTTCCTAACACCATAAAAATGCTATGCTTTGTTTTAATTTTTGTTTTTGTTTTCTTGTTTCAAACAAAAAACTAATTTGCAGTTGAATTTTAATGGATTTTTGGATTACCATTAATTGTGTTTAAGTTTATATGAGCTACTTTGGGGGCTAACAATGTAGAGTATAGATTTGGAAAACAATATTCCCCAAACTTGTGGTTTATTGGGTAAAACAATATGACTGTTTTAGGAAAACAGGCCTATTTTAATTTTATTTTGCTTGTTGATAAATAGCAAACAAATAAGTTAATGGTATCTTTGGTTTCTGTTACATTATTTTATTTACAGATCTGTAAATTTTATTTACAGATTTTATTTACAGATCTGTGTGCTAAATTCAGTACTTTTTGTCCTTCAGATGAACTTTTTGTTTGCAACTTAAACAATTTTGACTTCAGATCAGTGAATTCTGTTGTCTGCTCTGGAAGGCAAGCTTCTTAAAGTGCAAGCTGTTCCAAAGCCCCAAATAGGAATGTTCTGCCTACTTTTTGCAGTATGCAGCTACTGGATTGTAGCTTTTGCAAATACTGTATGCACTGGTTTGTGTTCTCTGATAGCATTTTGTAGTCCTGTTTTATCTGTGGAATGCTTGCTCTATACATTATTTCAGAACCAAGTAGCTTGCATGTCATTTTCAATAGTGAAGTGAAGAAGCCAACTTTCAAATTCCATTTGTGTACTTAGGATAGACTACAGAGAAGAGAAGTTCTAAGCTTTTTACCTTCTCTATTCAGCAAGCTTTATCGTTGTCTTGCTCTTATTTTCATATCTTTCTAAGCCCCCTTTTGGGTTACATCTGACTTCATTGTAGGAAGAAGATAGTCTTGATGTGATAGGATGTAAACATAAGTCCTATGCTAAAAAGACTTCCATTCAGAATTGAAAATGCTGTGTTCTGTAAATAAAATCTAAAGGTCCCAATTTTTCTGCCTCTGTGAACCTGCTTCATATTTCCAGCAGGGGCCCATGTGACACACTGGCCACATTCACACATTCACTATGTGTATAAGCTGGAACTGAGACAAAGCAAACCCTCAGGCTTGTAGACTCCCGATTCCTCCTCTATTTCAGCTAAGTGAAGGACTTAACCAGCATTTCCCCCCCCCCCCAATTTATTTTTCTGAATCTCTGCTTCTTGTCAGGGGTCTGGTTGAAAACAAACCCATGGTTTGAAGTTTGCTTATTTTGAAACCAAATTCAGGGAAACTGAAATTATATACTAGTGAAGCCATTTTGGTTGCATAAGAGGAGAAGAGAGGCAGTGGTAAGCCATAGGTTAGTATTGTGTGCAAAATAATTTCTTAACCGATCAACTTCAGTGATATTCCAGTGAAGAATTTTTTGGCATTCCACTATATATAATGAATATACAAAATCTCAGTGTAATTTAAATACACAGGAAATGAAGGGAAAACATTTAACAGTCTTTGATATAACATACTTTATTGCATGAGGCTACTATTGAGCCATCCTGGCAGTTTGATTTAGCAATCTATCTCTTTAATGAGTGAATTTATCCTACTGCATGAATGGAAGTTTAGTCTGCACAACCCTGGAATGCACATGCACAACCCTGGAATGATCCTAGCTAGAACATGTGCCCACTTTGATTCAGAAAGAGAGCTTATTAACCCCATAGGATCCAGGGGTCTTAGTACTCTTAACATGAGTCAACAGTGTGATGCAGCAGCAAAAAAGCTAATTCTGTTCCAGGCTGCATCTACAGAAGTATGGTGTCCATACATACCACTCTGTTCTGCCCTGGTCAGACCACACATGGAATACTGTGTCCAATTCTGGGCACCATAATTTAAGAATAATGTTGACAAGCTGGAACATATGCAGAGGAGGGCAACTAAGATGATCAAGGGTCTGGAAACAAAGCCTTATGAGGAACAGTTGAAGAAGCTGGGAATGTTTAGCCTGGAATAGAGGGGACTGAGAGGAGATATGATAGCCACCTTCAGATATCCCAAGGGCTATCACCTGGAAGAGGAAACAAGCTTGTTTTCTCCTGTTCTGGAAGGTAGGACTCTGACTAAATATCAGAAAGAACTTTCTGACGGTGAAAGCTGTTTGGCAGTGGAACAGACTCCCATGAGAGGCAGTAGACTCTGCTTCCTTGGAGGTTTTTAAGCAAAGGTTGGATGGCCGTTAGTCATGGATGCTTTAGCTGAGATTCCAGCATTACAGGGGTTGAACCAGATGGCCTTTGGGGTACCTCCCAACTGTACGATTCTATTATTCTATGAGTAGAGGTCCATTTGTGCAACCTTGGATTGTGCCCTTAATAATTTAAGTTACATGTAGTTATGAAAACTGCATGAAGATAAAACATGATGGAGTACAATTGTAGGTTTTGCCATTAATCATAATTATTTTGTTCAATTTTATAGGAAGGATTTCTTTTGGGAGAGATAAGGCAAGAGGAGACGTTTAGTATTAGTGACTCTCAAATCAGCAACATTGAATTTCTGCAAGTTATTGGTAAGTAGCTACAGTTTAATAACTTGCACTGCAATTGAACCTCATTCATTCATTCATTCATTCATTTCACTCCCATGTTTAATGCTTTGAATTAACAAAAATTGGTCAGATAAGTTTCTTGACAGAAATATGTGGAACTCTGTTCACTACTGCTACTTGATTTTCTACTTTCTGTGGCATATGATAAAACGTCCCAGGTGTACACTTCAGGGCTTCGGGAACAAGTAGTTAAGAAAAGAGCAGCTACTTCACGAGGCCATTTGCACCTGGGTACATGTTTTTCTAGTTCAGCAGATACACAGCTGAGTTACATACCTTTTTCTTGTGCTTGAAATACAGTTCAGTTCCTAAGGGGGAAGGAAGCCACTGGATTGGAAGTGTGGCTACATGTTTATAAGTGCTATGTGTTGTTCCAATATCCGTAGAATAGTGCCCTTTTGTTGATTATGGTAAAAATAATATGACTAATGAGCAAAACACTTGTATAGGTTAATTTCATTGATGTTAGAAACGTTCTATATATGTTCAGGGAAATGGAATTGGGTATTTGCTCTTGGGTTGATGTTTGGGGGGGGGAAACATGTGGGGTACATCTTGGTAGCTTTCCACTTGACGCAAAGTATAACTGAAACTTCCACTGTCAATTTCTTGTTACAGATATCCATAATCATGAGCCTTGTTCCAAACTCTTTAGGTAAGTTACTTTGTCATCTTTATCTTTTTCCTCTGTGCCAATTGTAGGTGGGCTGAAACCAACATTAGTATAACTGTCAGAATGAGCATCCAGTCTAATATTCTAATTACTAATTTTTAAATCAATACCACAGGTGTTATGAAAAGAACATCCTTCAACTTTATAAAGAACAAAAATAAATCCTGAATGCGCTTGGGAGCTCCCATATGTCGTATACATTATTTCCCATATTTGCAATGCATCACATTAAGAGCAATACCTAAATGAGTCTTTTCTCCTTATAAAGTCTCCTTTTAAAAATAAATTCTTTTTAAAAATTCAGCTCATCCTTTCAGAGACTTAGAAATATGACTAGCTTGTGGATTTATGTGGATTTATTGTTATGGCTAAAAGAATGTAGATGCCAAGTTGCCCTGTTTGTACCAAGTGACTTAATAGGAAGTAAGTTTTTAAGTCCTCAGCACCTAGGACTTGCCGATCGCATGGTCGGCGGTTCGAATCCCCGCAGCGGGGTGCGCTCCCGTCGTTCGGTCCCAGCGCCTGCCAACCTAGCAGTTCGAAAGCACCTCCGGGTGCAAGTAGATAAATAGGGACTGCTTACTAGCGGGAAGGTAAACGGCGTTCCGTGTGCTGCGCTGGCTCGCCAGATGCAGCTTGTCACGCTGGCCACGTGACCCAGAAGTGTCTGCGGACAGCGCTGGCTCCCGGCCTATAGAGTGAGATGAGCGCACAACCCTACAGTCTGGAAAGACTGGCCCGAACAGGCAGGGGTACCTTTACCTACGTTTTTAGGTGGTTCAGTTCCTTCATTTTTTGGCTCTCCACATTCACAGAATACTTCTTGCCATATCGTATTTTACAGATTCCACAATCTGTATGTAATACAATTGATGCTGTATGTGTTAAATGTATAGCTATTGCTAATTGAGGCAGTCCCATAAAATTATTGCTTGGTATGTATTTATCCTCTTCAAGATTTCCAGCCAGTTTATTTATCACACTTATTGACATGATGTTTTAATGAAGACATTTAATAAAATTTATATACCACATAATTGTAAAAATTAAAAAGATCCTGTAAGTGGTTTACAAAAACGTATTTTTAAAATCTTTATTTAAGCATGATACGTGTTAAGAGAAAATGTCACTAGTGATGGTGGCCTTTGCATCTTTTCCCCCTGTGTCCAATAGCTTTCCAATTTTATGGATTCTCTTCTTTTTTAGAGCATTTTATTTATTAGTCTGGTAAGGATGAGACTGAGAGGAGATCTGATAGCCATCTTCAAATATCTAAAGGGTTGTCACATGGAGGATGAAGCAAGCTTGTTTTCTTCTACTCCAGAGATTTAAGTTACAACAAGGGAGATTCTGACTAAACATCAGGAAGAACTTTCTTACCGTAAAAGCTGTTTGACAGTGGAACAGACTCCAACAAGAGTTGGTGGATTATCCTTCCTTGGAGGTTTTAAAGCAGAGATTAGATGGCTATCTGTCATGTATGATCTAGTTGAGTTTCCTGCATTGTAGGGAGTTGAATTAGATGACACTCAGGGGTCTCTTCCAACTCTAATTCTATGTTTTTATGATATTACATTTATATTCCACCTTTCCTCCAAGGAACTGAACACCATGTATGTGGTTCTCCCCTACTACATATTATCCTCAAAACTATGTGAGATAGCTCAGGCTGAGAATTGGTAACTTCTTGAATTTAGATTCAGGTAGGTAGCTGTGTTGGTCTGACACAGTCGAAATAAATAAAAAAATTGTCTTGTGCATGCACACGAAAGCTTATACCCAGAACAAACTTAGTTGGTCTCTAAGGTGCTACTGGACATTTTTTTAACTTCTTGAAGATCATCTAGGGAGCTTTGCCAGGTGGGGATTTAAACCCTAGCCTCTGACGTCCTCGTCCAGTGGTAACCATTACACCATGCTGGCTCTCAGAAGTTGTCTGAAACTTTCTGCCAATCCTAGAAATACCAGCACTTCCACATAGCAAAGTTGAAAGCTGAAAGCAATAGGCATCTATATATACAAAAACATTTGTTATAAATTCAGTTCAGAACATCACCACCCGGCCCCACTGACACTCATCTCCCCCCCCCTCCACCTCTTTCCCCCTATTCTTCCTAATATCTCAACAAATGAAACCGATTTGTTTTGTTTTTTCAAAAAAGTGTTACGTGGAAAAAAATATGAGAGAGAGACGTTGCACATACCTTTGTAAAATCTTTAATAAAAATACATTAAAATAAAATAAAAAATAAATTCAGTTCAGATTATATGATGTTATTGTCAATGGAGTTTAGACCTCTTGTTTTACTTAAACATGTACAGGAATAAGAATTTGTACACAATGCACAGCATCTGATAGTGATTTATTTTAAGAGAAATGCAACCTTTGACATTGTTCTGTATAAGAATAGGCTTCGTTTTGCTAAATAGTAGCACTTGTGTGAAATAAGAAACTAACATGGTTGGAATAGATGCCTATTTTACTGTGCCTTTAGTGTCCCAATACTTTAAAAATAAAAATTCTCTATTAGACTGACTGCTGTCAATGAGTGTAATGTACTATAAACTTCCTCTACAAAGAGGCTAATAATTTGGCAGATAAGTCTAGAAGGAATGTCATTTTCTAATACAGGATATACTTAAGTTTCTCTTCAGATGTAGAAATTTGTGGTTTTTAGTTACTATGTATGCTCAGTTAAATGACGGCTCCAGCTTGATGCTGATATAAATATGTGATTCTCATGTTAACCTCTTTGAGATGGAGGCTAAGAAAGTTAATTGTTTGGAACTGCTTTTAGGGAGATAAAAATGCTATCTGATAATAACTGATGGATGCCTCTTCATTTCAAAGACATGCCTTACAAATCTCATTATAAAATCTCTAAAAATGCATATTTTATATGTATTCTACACACAGTGGGTGTTTTGAGTGTGGATACTGGGTGTGTTTGCCTTACTTAATTGTTCCTTCCTTACAGTGTTGTGTTTGAATAGAGATTATGCTCCGCTTATACAGTACATCTAATACCCACAGAGATAAAAGTGGATAAGGCTTACTTGAACATAAATGTACATGCCTGGTTGATACTATACCGCTGTCTACACACAACTCCTATGCCCATTATGTGTTGAATGGATACATAGCATGTACAGACTGACAGTGATCTAAAGTGTAAACATCTGTTTCTAACAAAAGGAAACATGCATATGTACATAATTTTATTTGTATGCCGCCTTTCCATAATTCAAACTATGCTCAAGGCGGCTTACAACATGAAAAAAACACAATCACAAACAACAAAGGTAGTCATAAACAATCAATAAAAAAGACAACCAAATTAAGCAATTTCTACATAAATTGTATTAAGATCTAAAATAAAGATACAAAAAATAATAATATCAGAAACAGCAACAATCACACCCCCAACAGAAAAAACCCTAAACAATATTCCAACTCCAAAAAGGATGCTTTGGTCGTGAATGCTGCTTCTGCAGGTGAACTCCTGACCTTTAGTTATAAGTAACAGACATGTGAGCAAGAGCTAGTTGAGATATTTTTTAAAAACATTAGCTGTAGATTTGTTACCTGTGAAACTCAACATTTAATAGCAGACTTTTTTCAGGGTACATATGTTATTTTTCATAACTTAGCTGTTTAACTTCCCCATAATATTTTTCTATAAGGTTTAGTCGTTCATGGATGTAGTGAATAAGCAGCCTCAGACACACCTTTACAGTATATTACATTTTATTCCACTAAACAGCACTGACTTGATTCTAAGCCAAACCTGTTTTTTTCTTTCTTAAGCTTTTATGACTATGCGGGCAAAGTCAATGAAGAGAATTTGGATAGGATTCTTAAAGATCAGAGAAAAGTAAGTCTGCACTTCCTTATTAATTTTTTCTCTGTGCTACCGGTAAGGCCTGAAGAAAAAGTAATGTAACATTTTATCACAAAGAATGATGAAGGGAAATATGTTAAATATTAGACCAGGTGTGGCTAACCTTTTTTGTCCCAAGTGTTTGGGGCCAGTTGGGGCACATACACTCACACACCGTATGTAAAAAGGATATAAAAAAATAAAAGAAGGGAAAGCATCTCAGTGAGCATTCACAGGCAACTGATAATGGGGACCTCTGCCCTCTGTCTCTCCTCTGAGCCATCTCTCAATCTCTCTGAATCCTGTAGGACTGGTGAAGAAGAATTGCCTAAATGTTAACTTTTTTGTAGTTGTTGCTCCCTTTGCTTGACTGAATTCAGTTTCATGTCAGTGTTAAATAGGATGAGATGTAGGATATAACCCCAAAGGAATTTCCCAATACTTCTTTTAGGAAATAGGTTTTCTAGCACTACTTTTCTGTAACTTCCTATCAAAGGAGTATACCCACAGCAGAGGAGTGTCCACTACTTCTAACTCATGTGGTCAGCACTCAGCAGTGTGGAAAGACTTTTTTTTAGAATTGTAGTTGGTTTTTCTCTTCATGCAATTTTTTTATTGTACTCACTAGTTCACTGGGGCACTGCCATATCTTGTGTTTTGTTCTATATCTTTCTAAATTTATTTTAAAAATCAAAGGGGGAAAATCTTAAAAGGGACTTTGTGGTTCATAACAATCAACAGCCTGACTCTCAGTTACAGCTGATAATCGGGTGAAACTTCCTCATCGCTTTCATCTTTCCTGTGGCTTTCATGGAAAAAATGTTTGCCGTTCTCTTTGAAATATAGAGAGGGGTTTCTTTTAGTTTCCTTTCAAGTAAGATCTAAATAATTGTAGGAATTATTGTGCACAGTTAAATATGCAATAACACTTTTCTATTTAGTCTTCTTACTTCAGTTCTGAAGAAGGGAAATTTTGTAGTATCTTAGTACTGTTTTCTTAGTATCTACAGCAGAGGTTGACAGTGACTATATTTGGCTTTGCAGACCATTTCTAGCAGCTCCTCACACCCCTCAATGATTTGGCTGCATTGATGGTGCGTTTTTAAACTGGGAAAGGGGGGTGTTGCATTTGAGCCCCATCAAGCTGGTGTGACCAGAGAGGTTTCAATCTCTCTGTCCAGATCAGTTGATGATGAGAATGCAGATCTGATGAGCAAGGAGAGTGGGAGCTCTTGAACCCCATTGCTGCAGTAGTGTGAGCTGAGAGCTTTCATTCTCTTTACCCATAACAACTTAAAGATGAGATTTTTCTCTCCCCTGCGGTATGAGAGAGAGAGAGAGTGACACACACACAGTGTCATGCGGTCCTCAGAGCATTGGATAACTTTGAATGTGGCCCCCAGGCATAAAAGGGTTTGCTACTCAAACAGTAGAAAAACATAAGGACTTGAGGGAAAAGAAGCTTTTAAAAGGATCATGTGATAAACAGCATGCAAGTTAAATTGAATGTACTTCAGTAATAATATCTGCTGTCTTTGAATCAGAGGTTTTCCTGTCACTGCAAAGTGTAATATTTCCTGAAGCATGGGATTGTTGGTAACATGAAGGGATTCAATTTTCTCTAGATTGCAACAATGCTATCTTGCAGAATGCCATTTATTCTTTGATTGGAATAATTAGGCTTAAGAATTCTGGCATCATGTTGGAACTTCATAATTAATCTATATTGAATGTACTTTTGAGATGCAATTTTTATCCTTCAGTTAATACTCCCTAATTCAATCTTTATTGTAGAACGTTATTGGATGGTACAGATTTAGGAGAAACACCCAGCAACAAATGTCATATAGAGAACACATCATTCATAAACAGCTGACACAGATTCTTGGAGTGCCTGATCTTGTCTTCCTTCTCTTCAGTTTCATCTCAACTGCAAATAATTCAACACATGCTTTAGAATATGTTCTCTTTAGACCAAACCGAAGGTAAACAGTTTATAAGATGTATAAGATGTAGAGGGAAACTGTTTGTCCATTTTAATGATTTTTTTTTAATTAAAAAAAGTAATAGTCACAGATGATGTGCAAGTTGCTTTTCCTCTGAGTATTTCAGTTGCTTCAAGTGCTAAATAGCTGGTGTGTATTGTACCAGATGACATAATCCACAGACAAAATCCAGAAATATATGCTCTTCTTTGGAAGCTGTCATGATTTCTCCCTAATTATACAAAACTGCTGAGTAATATATCCAGAAAGGGGAGTTACATTCAATGACCATTTTGCACAGGGGTTCTGTTCCTGGCCAAAGCATGCATTGGCAGAGCACCCTGTTCTGCCCTTTTAGTGACTCATTTCCTGATGTTTTCGGGTCACTTCTGGGTTCAGTGCTGTGCATGCATGTGCCATCTGTTAGTTGATCATTGCCTGTATATGGAAAATATAATGTAGGAATTTGTAAGAATTATTATTAGATGACACATTGTAGTAGTTTATTTAAAACCAACTTGTGAAGGATTCATTTTTAGAGTCTTGTTAGTTTAGTGAATGCCATTATGTCTCATAATCATAATCGTGATTATAATCATCATCATGCTGGGGCAACCCAATTAGATGGGTGGGGTACAAATACATTATTATTGTTATTGAAAACTGTCTTCTCAATATATCTGCTAGTAAAATATTCTGCTGTCTCTTCATTAAAGATACTTTGTGGTCCATAAGAGTAACTAGAAACTAAAATATTTGAGAGTCATGAAAATGACCCAATCACAAATTGGTTTTCTATAGCTGATCTGGTTGTACTTGCATATAGGACTGCAAACTTTAATAAATTGAGCAGTCATCTAAAACTGTAGCTGATAATTAGTGGGAAACAGCTTTAATCAATGTTACTTAAAAATTAAATATTATGCTTCACCTTTTTTTAAAAAAAAAAAGCTATTTAGAAAAAACAAAACTATTTGGTTCTAGTGGTGGTGGGTAATAACCTCTTTCTTATATAGCCATCATTAACATTTTCCAGCAGTGAGTTAGTTATATTTTATAGTTTGGTGAACAAAAGCTAGGTTGCATTCCTTTAATGTTCTGGTTTGCATGTACTGCAAGCTTTGACTTACTGTGTATAAGCAAGCATGCTGGTGCATTGAGAGAAATCATGAGTGCTGCATTTCTCCCCTGGTCTTGGTGTACTACTAGGAGTAAGCTGCAAGTTGTAGCCTAGGGTCATTACTTACTGCTAATGGTTTGTTTGGGTGTCAGCACTTAAGATCATAACTAGTATGTTAAAGTAAAAAAAAGGTGAAGATAAAGGACGCCTGACAGTTAAGTCCAGTCACAGACAACTCTGGGGTTGCGGCGCTCATCTCGCTTTACAGGCTGAGGGAGCCGACAGTTTTTCCAGGTCATGTGGCCAGCATGACTAAGCCGCTTCTGGTGTAATGGAACACCAAAACCAGAGCAGCACACGGAAACACCGTTTACCTTCCCGCTGGAGCAATACCTATTTTCTACTTGCACTTCTACTTGCAACTGCTAGGTTGTATTTCCTTCTTAATTGTAGCTTTTTGAAACCCTAATCATTGTGGGGAGGTAGTAAGGCAATAGGCTCTTCTGGGTGATTATTATGACTGGAATCTCTTGTAGGGAAATAACATTACAGAAAGTAACCTCATATTTCTAAACTTTTTCTGCAGGTATAATCAAAGAGTGTCACTTACTATTCCTAATCTAGGCAACACAAGCCAACAGGAATACAAGGTCTCTTCAGTGCCAAATACTTCCCAGAATTATACCAAAGTTATTAAGGAGCATGGGTGAGCATTGTTTTAGTATGTAACAAATGCCATTTTGATGTGCCTAGAAATAAATGCATGTGATCGCTAACTTAGTCACACTTGCAGTGGATCCATTGATTTCAGTTATCATGACTCTCTTAGATATCACCAGGAGCAGATCTAGAGCATTCTTGGATATCTGATTTTGTTTAATAACTGCTGTTTTTTAAACAGTACAGAGAAGCAGAAAAATAAGTCAAAAACTTTATTTGGGATAAAGCAAATTATCAAGAAAAGCAATGTTAATGTGACCAATGTTAACTGTAGAAGATCTCCATGTGCATGACTTTTATTGGCTTAAATGAGGCTCCTTGTTGGCTTTTAGTTTGTCATGGTTTGTTTTTTGTTTTTGTTTGTTTTGTGTGCAGTAAATATTCAGTCTATTTACTTTGTGGAATAAATGTTTCTCTTGTGTTAATATAACATCAGGTTGTGCAAAAATAACTTTGGATTGTATCCAGTGGTGTCTTTTTACTTGATGGAAGGTTCTTTAATCTAGTTTCCATCAGTGGAACAGGAAAGGAGGCAATTCTTGCCAATTTCCCCTTCCCCTGCAAAACCTCACCCCCTGGTCAATTTGCTTGGATTGGGGACCCTTTGGAGCAACATGTGCAGTGGCACACAGAACTGCAGGGGGAAATGGAATTGACAAAAATTGCCTCCCTCATTTTTCTGCAAATCGAAACCTCTGCTGGATCAAAGAGCTTTGTGTCAGTCCAGGGTGCATCATAGATGCTATCCTTTTCAGACATCTTCAGCAGTCCAAGCCTTGCTTCCTGGAGTATGGCTCTGAAAGGTAAACCCTTTTGAAGGGTAAAAGACATCTTGGAAAAGCAGGATTTGCCCATTTCTAACACATTATTTCTGATGTATTTTTAGTACTGCTTTTTTTGATAAAGATGGTGTGATGAAGGACATCAGGGCTATATATCAGGTTTATAATGCACTTCAAGAAAAAGCACAGGTAATTCTTCTTTAATGTTCTGTATTTATTGTGACAACTCTCTGCTTACTAATGCAAAGCTACAGTAAAACTTTCATTTTGAATTTAAATGTTTCACGAACAACTTACATTGTGAATAGTTAAGCTATATTAAGTCAAATCAACTAATTAAAATATTTAGTTAATAATGCTTAATAGAACAGAAATTTCTAGCATAAGAATTGTAGGTAATAATTGTCTATTACAAGTTTTCCCTGCTTTAAGACTGAAAGTAGCTGTCAAGGAGATAGGCCAAATTGTCCTATGTCCAGATCTCACTTTAGGGTCTGCATGGGCAAAATGCTGAATCTTTGTGGCTGCATTCTCCTGAAGGGCTTTCTCCACTGGACTTGATTGCAAAATTGAGGCCCTACTGTATAATGCATTAAGGGTGTGTGTGTGTGTGTGTGTGTGTGTGTGTGTGTTAAATATTTGATAAGGGATCTTTAAAGAATACTATAGCATTTAAAATTAGCAGAAAATGGAAATCCCTCTTTGCTCCAGTCCTTCCTTTTCTGTGATTCAGACCCTACTGCCTATTATCTGGTCTTTTAAAGGTCTGGATGTCATTGTGCCAAAGTTTAATTAAGGCCATAACTGCATGTTTACACTTAAGTAGCTGCCCCAATTATGTGCCTGAAACCTGGTTTATGGCATTACCGGTGGTAAAGTAAGCATCCATAACTACTCCCGCTATGCATGAAGTTGCCATCTCCCTTTTATTCTTGATTCCTGTGGGTTGATTTGAAACTGCATCATTTGTGCCGCTTCTTTATTTTTCAGATTCATAACATACACATCTGGTAGTTTAGTTTAATATATTTATATATTGTTTTGAGGAGTCCCAGAACGATTTACAGTAATAGAATATAAAATATGAAATACATAAGATGTTCAATAAAACAAAACAGATATAAAAAACTAAAAGTGTTCATCGGGTAGATAGCTAACCAGGTTTAGGTTTCTCAGCAGTGATGGAAGGGCTGTTTTCACATGCTCAGAGGCACACTTCTATATTCTATATATATGATCCATGCTGTGATCATTAGCATCCATACAAACATTAATACCCTTAGTGGTTCTCTTAAATAGTGCATCTCTATGTTTTATTCTTTTTAAAAAATATATTTGACATTAAGTAATTGCAGTTATCATGCAAGTGTGTTGAACCTCTGTCTGAAGCAAAAATTTTAAAAAACGCAAGCGCTTGCTTTCCAGAAATCACCCTTTCCAATATTTGTAGGAATGTGACTTTCCTTGCTTTATGTTGGTGCACAGGTGACCTAAAGAAACCTGCCTGTGCATGCTTTGTGGGCTTATGCTATTTTCTGTTACATTTAAAGTTGCTAGTCTGTGAACTTTGACTTAGGCTTTCCCCAAATATTAAGTCCTCACACATTCTTTCTCGTAGCTCTTTGAAAGAGAAAAAACAGATCCATGTGAAATGCCATGACATCTTCAGATGAAGGGTGGTATACAAATTTAATAAATAATAATAATATCTCATCTAACTTTTACATTTCTAAGTTCTAAAGAACAGTCAGGCGTATAAAAAGCCTCTTCCCAATATATTCCCCACCTGGCCAGTATTCGCTAGATACATTGCAATTATGGCATAAATGGATTTTTATTAAACTTTCTTCAGCAGGCTGCTCATCCCAACTTATTAGCTGTAGTGCAAATAAACTTTGCACTGCCCCAGCTAGAGTGGTCATTCTCTTGCATTCCTCCAAATAACTACGTGAATGTTTTGGTTTGCCAAAGCTGGTGTCAGCATTAGTGGCTTGGGACTACTCTTACAGTTTTTGTAGTGCTACATCCCAGGCTGTGAGTGGACCTGCCCTGATTATTACATGACCCTCGTGCAGTTTTGCTTCAGTGCATAAAATTAGTTTGCATTACTGTTCTGAGATTCCAGTAAGTAATGATTGAGAGGTGGTGACATAGATCATTATCTGTTTTCAACGAGGGTTTATGAGTTGTTGCTTGGCCATCAGCACACTTAGCATTGGCCGTGTATGAAGCCAAAATCTGGCTGCTAAGAGTGCAATTACTCCCATCTACTTGGGAGTAAACACCATTGAATTCCAAAGAACATACAGCACAGTCCTAACCATGTCTACTCAGAAATAAATTTTTAAAATTTAGTGCAAATTGTATTTCATTCCTTCAGTACTTTACAATGATGCCCAGAGTTGAAATTTGGCAACTTCTCTTTCTACCACAGTAATTGAGGTTTGGTCACAAATGGTGCATAGTATATGAATTATGAAAATCTCACAGTGGCTGTGTCTTGGAACTTGATTTTTCTACATTGCATTTCTACTAAGGCTTTTGAAAATGAATTTTCACTAACCTTGTGTATTTCTCCTAGGCAGTATGTATAGAAGTAGAGAAGAGTGAACAAGCTGCTGAAACTTTCCAGGCAGAAGTCAATAAGCTAAAAACACAAATCTTGCAAAAGAAACAAGAAAAGGAGCAAGAAATAAGTAAGCCTTTTCTGTAAATATTCTCTACCTGGCTGGGAAAATTGACCGAACCCTTAGCTCTGCAGTGCTCCATTACACAGTCCAGTTGGAAACAAATCCAATATTTAGAGTTTAGTGCATAGCACAATAGCATTTTGTTCCAGACCCTTTTCTAAGGGTGATATCCATTTGTGTCCATCTTTGTATGTAACAAAGATGTATTCCACACATGCCACCCAATTTGCTTTGTAGGGTTAGAGAGCCCTACATATATCACATTGGGTATTTAGAGATGATACCATACACCACCTCAGTAATCTAGTTTTGTGTGAGTGGCCACCTCCTTAGACCAAATATCAGGCATATCATTTATACTTAAATTCTGTGGGGTAAGGAAAGCTGATGAACAGGGACAATTATAGAATTGGGGATGCACCCTCCCCTTGACCATTCTTAAACACTGTTCCAGTTCTCTTTGTAAATTGGTAGATAATCCCTGATGCAGTTCCTGCCTAACACAAGAATTTTTGCTGGAGTAACTGCAACACAAACAGAAAAAAATAGTGTTAGAAGAAGCAGGGGAAGGGTTAAACTAGGAGACGATTATATTAGTAGTGATGGGAACTTTGCTGCTAATGTAGACGTGGAATGGGATGTTCATTGAAAATATCAAAATATGACACTTAATTGTAGTATTCAGAATGATGGGCATCATTTATGATCTGGAGATGTGAAAGACGCTGTATGTTCTCTGGGGCTCTAAAATGAAGTGTGTCCTTAAAACATGCTTTTATATCTGAAGTATAGCTTTCATAGTTATTAAACTATGGATATGGCTGGCAGTTCTTCCATTCCAATTAGGAACCACTTAAATTATACTTGTTGCTAATTATAAATAGCTGAGTGGGAAGCTATTTTCTATTTCTAAGTCCATTCCCGTCAACTCATAATATGTACTGGGTAACTTCCTAAACAAAATTTTAATGGGGGCCAATTCACTTTGGATTGGACCATATCCCCTTTGTGTTACTCATGAACACAAATATTTCCTATATTAGCTGGCACTTAAATGACTAGATGGAATGTGGTGAAAGTCCAAGCAAGTGCTTAGTGGAGAAATCAGGAATAAGATTAAAGAAAAATAGGATTATAGGAAATGTAAATTGAGAAATAGAGAGGGCCATATATGGGGGTGCTAAAAGTAGAAAACAGTAAATGCTGAGGGCAGATAAATGTGCAATGGAAATTTCAGCACTAGGGAGCAATGTTTGTTTTTTATTTATTGTTGCCTCTTCAAATGTAGCTTCTGACGTATTGAATGTGATCCTGGCCTTTAAGTGCTACTCTGATCTTCTATCAAGTAGTTCTCCAATATACATGACTAACGGTTCAAAACATGATTGGAAGGATAATATATTTCTTTCTGCAGTGTGTTGCTTTTGGGGCATAGAAGTTCTGAGTGGTTTAGCAGTCACTAGATTTTCCATAAGTACATAAGCTTTAGGGTAATGGCAAGTATAGAACAAGTTCTTCAGTTATAACTAAGTACAACAGATTATTTTTCTCTAGCTCTTGAATGCCTTCCACTTTCATGCTTACTTTTCCCTGGGGTTTGATTTTACTTGCTTATCAGTATACTATCCATGTTAAAATCAGGCATTACAGTCAAATCTCAGTTGTTGAACGTAATCCATTCTCGGAAGCCCGTTCGGCTTCCAAAATGTTGGACAACTGAGGCATGGCTTCCAACTCAAGCAGAAGCCGCATCAGACGTTTGGCTTCCGAAAAATGTTCGAAAACCGGAACATTTACTTCCGGGTTTTCATCATTCAGGAGCTGAAACGTTCCAAAACAGAGGTGCTCAGGATCTGAGGGTTGACTGTATATTTTGACAAGGGTAAAACCCTATGCCATTCATTTAGAACCCTAAAATAAAATTGGGCCAATACAGTTACTTACACAGCAGTTATTTCTGTTTCTCTACAGTTTTTGGGCTCATTCAAACCCAATTGTTTGCGTATATTTTAATATTATGCTGTCCTATCCACTCCCTTGTCTAATTGCCTTGTGGTGGGGATTTATTTTGATGAAACCGTATTGCTCAGATATGCTGTGAAAGACATAAGACAAGAAGCAGAAGCTTTTAGGGTAAGGTAGCAAGT
This sequence comes from Podarcis vaucheri, assembly GCF_965113315.1. Lineage (NCBI taxonomy): Eukaryota > Metazoa > Chordata > Lepidosauria > Squamata > Lacertidae > Podarcis > Podarcis vaucheri. Next base: position 58,384,512 of record NC_138763.1, read on the forward strand.
AACCAAAGTGAGAGCTGAATAGGCCTGATAGTGTGGTAGAACTCATTTTGCATGGTTTCTGCCCACTGCATTCTCTCCACACTGTGCAGAAGAACCAAAGGAGTATTGAAAAGAGTTTGGAAAAAATATCCTTCAATTTTAGAGACACAAAATACTGCTTCTGACATTAGAAGATTGACTTTTGAAAAGATTATATGCATGTTTAGTTTCATTTGTCCGTGACAGATGGTATGTGATAGATCTAAATTAGAGGTTCAAAACCTCAGTGCCTCATTAGCTAAGAATCAAAATCAAAGTTACTATTGTATAGTTCAGAGATACATAGATCTCATCCCAGTTGGTCTCAGTAACATTTGAGGAAAGAGGTCAGAAATGAGAAATCTGTATCTGATGGTTTTGTGGTTCAGGTGCTGTTAGGAATTCTCTTGCCTAAAAATCAGCATACTTCTCAATATTAGGTTGTGGTTTTGGCTTTGGCTTTTCAAAATAATAGCCAATTGAAATTGCTTAAATGGTTTTACTTCAGTCTTTTCCTGCATAAGTACAATCCTCTGCTGTGAGGTATAATACATGTATGCTATATATAATCTGCTGTAACTGTACCATTCTTTTTTGCCCATGAGGAATTCTCTTTTGAGAGGCAATAAATGCACCTAAAGCAGCCTATTATCAGGTTTGTGTTAGTGCCTGCCTTTGAGAAATCCTGTCTATTTGAGTTAACTAAACCAAATTGCTCCACTTCACTTTGGCACTGGGTTTAACTTCTTGCAAGACATTGCACTAATGAAGCATGCTAGTACTAGCAAAGTGAATTCTAGGAAAACTAGTTCAGTCAGTTTAACATTGGCAGTTTTTCACTCAAATGACTTACTTAAACATAGTTGAATACATATGTGCATTGTGAGTTTCTTTTCAATACCCACGATATCAAAATTTTATACAGTTTGCCACATTAAGATACCTTGTTTTGACAGCTAATTACATTTATTTTCCACTTTTTTGTAGGACTGCAGCAGGCCATCTTAAGCAGACAAATGTCAAATGATACCTTGGAGCCTATATTTATCCCCCGAATGTCCCATGCTGGATTTGTTGCAGAAGGTAGTAATCTTGAAGAACCCTCTGATCCTCCTCCTCCTTATGCTGACTTGAGTGTAATCAATCACGACAGTGCCATACGCCCTGGTGTTCTAGAAAGCAATGTTTTCATGCCTCGACCTCAAGCAGTAGGCTCTTCCAGTTATGTTTCCACAAATACAGGATTGAAGCTTTCAGGCAATGGAACATCCATGCCATCCTCTTCCCAGGCGACTGTCGGTGACAATGTTAATGAATCAGAAGACAGTGACTGTGAGAATTTTCTTGAACCTACAGAGTCATCTGACAATGAATACGCACAGACAAGAAATTCTCGTCCCCTGACACATGCGGATGGAGATTCCAGGAACACTCAAATCTCCCAGATCTAATGGAACATGAGCTTAATATAGCACTATCTTTCCTAAATGTTACAGAAATATTTTGGGATTTAACTTGGAGGAAATGGGCTACAAAAGTGGATTATTGTGCACAGCAGATGTAGAAGACTTGAACTTAGATGGCTTATTCACTTTTGTGATACATTTTTGCAAGTTTTGTAATTGAATCATTAGGATAATCAAACTACTAATATTGATGAAATTCATGGATGTACTGGTAAATAATCAAAGTGAAATTGGGGGGGGGGGATCCTGTGGCTTTTGTTGCCATATTCTCCATAAAAAATGGAATTTAGCAACTAAGCGCACTCTAATGATCTCAAATCAAAGCTTACCTCGTGCACTATCATGCCTTGAATTTTGGGGGAGGGGGGCATTTCTAAGAACTTTGATCAGCAGGCTTTTTAATGGTGAAGCCAAATAGATCATTGCCAGAAACAAAAACCTTTGATAATTCCAAGCAGCCTGATTGGAACAAATGTGAGCTATATTCTCTGCATGCTCTTTTAATAGAGATGAAATTTGTTTCAATCTTTTTCTACTAGCCTAATGTCTATCACTTAAAATTATGGTTGCCTTTTTATGTAGAAAAGTGAATACCAGTAAATCATCAGTGAATGTCTTAAGCATAACTACTCTGACCTTGGTGGATTTAAAGTGACTTTCCCACACTATCATCAGTTGCATTTTTGTTCTAAAAATAATGAAGAGCACATAGCAGAAAGTAGTGAAATAATGTGGTCATTTCTGTCAGGCACTGAACATTTAATGCAAAACTTCATGCAACTTTCAAAAGAATCCAGATTTACTATGTAAACCACTTTGAGTCTCTGTTAGGGAAAAAGGTGGGATACAATAATTAATTAATTAATTAATTAATTAATAAAATAATAAGTCCTGGAGAATGGAAGAGGCTGTCTAGTGCAACCCCCTAGGGTTTTCCTCTTAAATTAAAACTATAGCTCTTCTCATGTAAGAACCTGCAAGGCATGAAGTGGAATCCGTTTAAATAATTTTTCAATGCACTTACTATATTTTTTATTTTATGCTTGCAGGGAAAAAATTGCCCAAAAGATGCAAAATAGTGCCACTAAGTATCGAACTAGGCATTTTCTTCAATTAGCAAATGGCAAACCTTTAATTCTCTAACAATTCGTCTTTGTTTTATTTAATCCAACTCTTGATTAAAACCCCACATACATGATTGCCTACAGCTAAAAACTCAGTAGTCAAACAATCCCACATCTGTCTGTTTGCCTCTCTGTTGTCTGTGCTAAGTAAAACCAAGTGGCTTTGAAATATGATAAAAAATACTTCTATCTCCTTGGACATTTGGGACTTTATAAACATTTCTGTTTTCAGTACTTAACATACTATTTGGCCTTAACACGATATGTTTTGTTTTACATTGCTGCAGTCTGTTCTAATTAACAAAAAGTGTGTTTGGGTTTTATTAAATTTGGGTATCTACAAGCATCTGTTGTGCTGGTTTGTTAAATAAGTGCTGTTGCCATCTCATCAGTTCATTCAAGAAATTTTATTTTTATCTCACTCAAACTTTTAATGTACATCTCTGACAAAGCAGTTAAATGTGACAATAAAATCTTATTTAATCCTTTATCTTTTAATATCTGTCAGCAATGTTTCATTGCAGTGAGATCACGCATCTGCAAGTGAAAGCAGTGTTAAGATCCACCCCTCAATGAAACAAATGATTGACAAAACTGTATATTGGTTCCCCTATTGACTGAGTGTAAAGAGGAGCACCCATGAGATTATGGTTTGTATACAGTGGTAATCACTTTTTCTAATGTCCATTCACATTTGCTCATGCATGGCAAATATCTATAATCCTTGCAACAGAAGACTGGCAGCAGCAATTTAATAAATATCCCCTTACTTTGCATAGTACATCACATCAACTTTTGGAGGTAGCAACTCCATTTGCATGGGTGACTCAGCTGAGTCTGGATAGTGTTGAATATGTTTCTATACACACAAATTACTTCTATAAATATTGGCATATTTAATTTCTCAGTGGGAAAATCATGATGTTGAAATATTACATCGCATATAATAATTGTTATAAAACCTGTGGTCTTAAATCTGTTGCCTTTTTCTTTATAAATTGAGTTACAGAGGCATACACTTCATTGGCATCAATTTCTAAGTAACTCAGAATCCGTACAAACCTGCGTAATTATCTCCAGTAGAAGTACCATCATTGACCGTCCTGCCCTATTGGTTCATTGTAATTGTTATCTCTGGTTATGTGTTAGGTTATGACTGACCATAATGCCTGTATAACACAGATGGAATGCTTGTCCCATCAGCAGTATCTGGTGTGAATATGAGCCCTCTTCCATTATTCTTACTAGGATCCAGACTCAGCTGGGAATAGGAACTTCCATGCAGTAACTTGTTTTTAACCTTCTCTTTTGGAGACTAATTTTCTGCCTTTTCTCCTTTCTCTAACAACTCATCCAATTATTTTGCATATACATTTGTATTATGTAAAAACAAATTATAATATGGGGAGAAGCAATGTCCTTAGATTTGTTCCCTTATCACCACTGAAGAAATCAAGTGATTATAATCTTCGTTACTATGGTGGCAGCTTGCTTTTGTCTGCCTAGATGCTTAATATATTGCCTGAGATGTATTCTAAATGGCAGAATGGTAAGTGTTCTGTGGTTGGAAACAGGTCTAGCTTTTGTAGCGGGTTTGCTATTGCACAGCGTAGTCTTCTGCAAAGAGGATTGATTGTCTGAGCCCCACTTATATGTATCCTCCTGTATTTTTATTCTGCTTTCCATAACTAAGCTTAAGGCAATGTACATGGGAATTGCCATGCAGGCATAGGCCAGACACAAACCTGATTTGTTCCAGCAGTTTCTTGTTGTTGTTTAGTCGTTTAGTCGTGTCCGACTCTTCGTGACCCCATGGACCAGAGCACGCCAGGCACTTCTGTCCTCCACTGCCTCCCGCAGTTTGATCAAACTCATGCTAGTAGCTTCAAGAACACCATCCAACCATCTCATTCTCTGTCGTCCCCTTCTCCTTGTGCCCTCCATCTTTCCCAACATCAGGGTCTTTTCCAGGGAGTCCTCTCTTCTCATGAGGTGGCCAAAGTATTGGAGCCTCAGCTTCACGATCTGTCCTTCCAGTGAGCACTCAGGGCTGATTTCCTTCAGAATGGAGAGGTTTGATCTTCTTGCAGTCCATGGGACTCTCAAGAGTCTCCTCCAGCACCATAATTCAAAAGCATCAATTCTTCGGCGATCAGCCTTCTTTATGGTCCAGCTCTCACTTCCATACATCACTACTGGGAAAACCATGGCTTTTACTATACTGACCTTTGTTGGCAAGGTGATGTCTCTGCTTTTTAAGATGTTGTCTAGGTTTGCCATCGCCTTTCTCCCAAGGAGCAGGCGTCTTTTAATTTCGTGACTGCTGTCACCATCTGCACTGATCATGGAGCCCAAGAAAGTAAAATCTCTCACTGCCTCCATTTCTTCCCCATCTATTTGCCAGGAGGTGATGGGCCCAGTGGCCATGATCTTCGTTTTTTTGATGTTGAGCTTCAGACCATATTTTGCGCTCTCCTCTTTCACCCTCATTAAAAGGTTCTTTAATTCCTCTTCACTTTCTGCCATCAAGGTTGTGTCATCTGCATATCTGAGGTTGTTGATATTTCTTCCGGCAATCTTAATTCCGGCTTGGGATTCATCCAGCCCAGCCTTTCGCATGATGAATTCTGCATATAAGTTAAATAAGCAGGGAGACAATATACAGCCTTGCCGTACTCCTTTCCCAATTTGGAACCAATCAGTTGTTCCATATCCAGTTCTAACTGTAGCTTCTTGTCCCACATAGAGATTTCGCAGGAGACAGATGAGGTGATCAGGCACTCCCATTTCTTTAAGAACTTGCCATAGTTTGCTGTGGTCAACACAGTCAAAGGCTTTTGCATAGTCAATGAAGCAGAAGTAGATGTCTTTCTGGAACTCTCTGGCTTTCTCCATAATCCAGCGCATGTTTGCAATTTGGTCTCTGGTTCCTCTGCCTCTTCTAAATCCAGCTTGCACTTCTGGGAGTTCTCGGTCCACATACTGCTTGAGCCTTCCTTGTAGAATTTTAAGCATAACCTTGCTAGCATGTGAAATGAGTGAAATTGTGCGGTAGTTGGAGCATTCTTTGGCACTGCCTTTCTTTGGGATTGGAATGTAGACTGATCTTCTCCAATCCTCTGGCCACTGCTGAGTTTTCCAAACTTGCTGGCATATTGAGTGTAGCACCTTAACAGCATCATCTTTTAAAATTTTAAACAGTTCAGCTGGAATACCATCACTTCCACTGGCCTTGTTATTTGCAGTGCTTTCTAAGGCCCATTTGACTTCACTCTCCAGGATGTCTGGCTCAAGGTCAGCAACCACACTACCTGGGGTGTACGAGACATCCATATCTTTCTGGTATAATTCCTCTGTGTATTCTTGCCACCTCTTCTTGATGTCTTCTGCTTCAGTTAGATCTTTACCACTTTTGTCCTTTATTATGGTAATCTTTGTACGAAATGTTCCTTTCATATTTCCAATTTTCTTGAACAGATCTCTGGTTCTTCCCATTCTGTTGCTTTCCTCTATTTCTTTGCATTGCTCGTTTAAGAAGGCCTTCTTGTCTCTCCTTGCTGTTCTTTGGAAATCTGCATTCAATTTCCTGTATCTTTCACTATCTCCCTCGCATTTTGCTTGCCTTCTCTCCTCCGCTATTTGTAAGGCCTCGTTGGACAGCCACTTTGCTTTCTTGCATTTCTTTTTCATTGGGATGGTTTTAGTTGCTGCCTCCTGTATAATGTTGCGAGCCTCCATCCATAGTTCTTCAGGCACTCTGTCCAGCAAATCTAAATCCTTAAACCTGTTCCTCACTTCCACTGTGTATTCATAAGGGATTTGGTTTAGATTGTATCTTACCTGTCCAGTGGTTTTTCCTACTTTCTTCAGTTTAAGCTTGAATTTTGCTATAAGGAGCTGATGATCTGAGCCACAGTCAGCTCCAGGTCTTGTTTTTGCTGACTGTATAGAGCTTCTCCATCTTTGGCTGCAGAGAATATAATCAATCTGATTTCGATGTTGCCCATCTGGGGATGTCCATGTGTAGAGTCGTCTCTTGTGTTGTTGGAAAAGCGTGTTTGTGATGACCAGCTTGTTCTCTTGACAGAACTCTATTAGCCTTTGCCCTGCTTCGTTTTGATCTCCAAGGCCAAACTTGCCAGTTGTTCCTTTTATCTCTTGATTCCCCACTTTAGCATTCCAATCCCCTATAATGAGCAGAACATCCTTCTTTGGTGTCACTTCGATAAGGTTTTGTAAGTCTTCATAGAACTGGTCAATTTCAGTTTCTTCAGCACCAGTAGTTGGTGCATAAACTTGGATTACTGTGATGTTAAAAGGTCTGCCTTGGATTCGTATCGAGATCATTCTATCATTTTTGAGACTGCATCCCAGTACAGCTTTCGCCACTCTTTTGTTGACTATGAGGGCCACTCCATTTCTCTTACGGGTTTCTTGCCCACAGTAGTAGATATGGTAGTCATCCGAACTGAATTCGCCCATTCCCGTCCATTTTAGCTCACTGATGCCCAGGATGTCAATATTTATTCTTGCCATCTCATTTTTGACCACATCCAACTTACCCAGGTTCATGGTTCTTACATTCCAGGTTCCTATGCAATATTTTTCTTTACAGCATTGGACTTTCCTTTCGCTTCCATGCATATCCACAACTGAGCGTCCTTTCGGCTTTGGCCCAGCCGCTTCATCAGCTCTGGATCTACTTGTACTTGTCCTCCGCTCTTCCCCAGTAGCATGTTGGACACCTTCCGACCTGAGGGGCTCATCTTCCAGTGTCATAACTTTTATATGCCTGTTGTCTTTGTCCATGGAGTTTTCTTGGTAGGGATACTGGAGTGGCTTGCCGATTCCTACTCCAGGTGGATCACGTTTGGTCAAAACTCTCCACTATGACCTGTTCATCTTGTGTGCCCTGCTCGGCGTAGTTCATAGCTTCTCTGAGTTCTTCAAGCCCCTTCGCCACGGCAAGGCAGTGATCCATGAAGGGGAGCAGTTTCTTAGTTCACAAAAAAAAAAAAATGTTGATGGCAATGTGAAACCCAAGTTTTTTTTTTGTGAACTAAGAAACTGCTCATTTTTTTTGTGAGCAGTTTCTTAGTTCACAAAAAAACTTGGGTTTCACATTGCCATCAACACAGAGACAATTTTAAAAAAAATTAATTGGTGGTGTAGATTTTATAAACTGCTTGAATCATTTTTGAATTATGGGCAGTATATAAACAGATTGAAATAAATAAATGTGGGGGTTTTTTAATGGCAGGAGCCATTTTTAGAAATTGTCGCGATCAGCCTTCCCCAACCTGCTGTCCTCCAGATGGCTAGGACTACAATTCCCATCCTTCCCAGTTAGCATGTGCTGTGGTCAGAGAGTCCCACTCCAAAACATTGGGGGGGCGGGCGGCACAGTTGGGTAAGGGTGGCCCATACTGCTTGTTGAACCTATGTATCTTATGGATGGACATGGTACCAAGCAGATCAGTCTGCCTTTTTTGTTGCTGTTTGCATACAACTAATGCCAAGTTGCTAGACGAATAATCTGGCAGGTTGAAAATGGACATGTCCGTATACCCTGTTCTTATGACCACAGAGCACTGTTATCTGATCATGGGACTTGGGTTATTAGCATAATCAGTTCCTGCTCAGTATGGGCTCTGGTGCGCACCATCCTTTTTCTTATAGAGCTCGTGCAGAAAGGGCAACTTCTGCTGAGATAGGAGTCTCTATTTCCACAGACAATAATGATCCATTATGGTAGCAGAGCTCTGGGTTCATTTATTGACTCCAGCTGGCATTTCTTGGTTCTTTAAGTACACTATTTTGATTGCCTCCATTTCCTTAGGACTGATTGCTTGTCCTCGTACTTTGTGACTCCAGGGTGCTGCAATTTTAATACAGTTGGAGTGAAAGGCTTAAGTGGTAAAGCAGCCTGCTGTATTTCTGAAGAATCAATTTAGCACTAGTAGGAAGTTGTGGCATTGGGAAAATCAATTATTTTCCTTGTGAGCTATCCATTTAGAAGGTGAAGTTGAGCAGCTGGGAGGCAGTTTGCCTTCATTTCTGCCAAACGGTTTTAATGAAGGATGTGTTGAAGAGGGGAAGGAAAGCCATCCACTGTCCACTGAGGGCAGAAAGGATGGGATTGCGTTGCTCAATACACTTGTTATTGATGCTCTGTTGCTTGGGATGAGGGGGATGCAAAATGCACTTGTACATGTGCCAAGAAATGCAGGTGAGAGTACAGACTTTATGGCTTCAAACTATTTGCACGCCTTTGACGGCTTTTGGAGCTCCTTTTCCCTTGTCCTGCTTCTCTAGACATCAATCTGTACTTTCTTTGGCAGTCAAAGTTGTCATTTTGTTACCAGGGGCAGAGTATCAAGTGTGCCCCCCCAAAAAAAACCCCAGAATAAGTCAAGGTACCTAGTACTCAAGGATGGTTGAGAATATTCTGGCACCCTAGAATATTCCATTTATTTCCCTCCCTGTTTTTATGTACATATGCCCCAACACACTACACATTCTGTGAGCACAAGCCATGCTCATTCTTTGGGGGTTGTGATTTATTCTACTTCTGCAAACCTTGGGTTCCTCAGAACATGATGATACATTTCTCTTGTTTCTCAGTAGCTCCAATTTGGCTACACAGGTGTCATAACTCAGCAGCATCTGACTTCACTAAAGATACAGGTATATTGCATCACATATATAGATATTTAGAAGCTCCATGTTAAAACTAGAGACAGTCTGCCTTTGATACTAAAAAAGGCAGCAGAATAATGCTGTTTATCTAAAGCATGCCCCTTTAGATGCCAGGATTTTTAGTTGATTCTTCTTAAGTTAATTTTTGAAATCCAAAAGAAGATGTAAACTTCACCACCTAAGTGAAAGCTGGGAAAGCTATGGTCTATATTAATATTCGTGTTATATTCTATGCAGTACCCTTTTATGCATGTTTGCTCATGGTCAAAGAATTTATATACAATGTGTATACCACAGAGCTGCATTGGGGAGGGAAGGCTTATTATAAGTGCGAAGTTTCCATTGGCAATTATGGAGCAAGTTTCATTCACATGTTATAACATGTGTAGCTCCATCTCCATCTTGTATTTACTTAAGTACAGGTGCAGAGGGAGATAGTTAGCAGGACCACAGTGTGTGGGAAGAGGAGGTTTTATCCTTTCCCTCCTGTGCCACAACCCCCTGTAAATTGTCTCACTATTCAGTTATAAGGGTTAATAGCATAAGTTTCCATATGTCTCAACCCCAGTTGGCTTGCTTCCGTTCTGTGTTGTTTTGTTCAGGTTAGTCAGGAACCTTAAAGGAAGCACAAGTTCTCCATTGGAACCATATCGGGAGGGTTCTAAAGAACCCAGTTGGCTTTTGGTTACCGCAAAAGCACATCTACCTCTTGGTTCCCCACCCCGATTCCTATTCCCCCTTGATGAACCATAGTCTGCCTTTCAATACTTGCAGGCTCTGAGTGGGGCACTTAACCTTGGTGTGCAGTTGAAGCCTTCAGTTCCGGCCTCACTCAAGAAGCCCCCTCAATCCTCTTGGACCACAGAATAATTAGATTTTTATCTCTTTCATTTCCAAGATTTTGCTCTCTTTCCTTTTTTCACACAGCCCATAACCCCTGTATTTGCACTCAAGCTTCCCATGGCACACCTCGTTCTCCACTGTAGCCTTCAAATCCCTGGTGTCACTGCTCACAACGTGAAATTAGACTTGAGGGCCGCAGGTCACCCACCCCTGAGTTAAGTGTTGCTTTTAGCCTGAGGAGACCCAAGTGTCTATCCTCACTTGGCCATGAAGATCAAGTCACTTGCAGCCAGTTTAGACTATTTCACAAGGGTGTTGTGCAGAATGATATAAATGGGCAATCACATATACATACTGCCTTGACCTGCATGAAAGATAGATAAGGTTAAAATGTACTTAAGTGTGCATAGGATTGCAGCCCTAGGATCATTTTTTTGTAATGCCCAGTCCTCAAAATGATAAGTGCCAGAGTCCCCAGTAGTGCTCATGGGCACCATGCTTCCCTCAGAAACCCTTCTTAGTGCTTGCCAGCACCCTCTCCCGCTCCCATTTTTTTAAAATGGATCTTTTTTTTAAAGGATTTTATTTGTTGGGGGTACTTGGGGTGAGGTTCTAAGAAGTATTGTCACTCATTCTGTGAAATGTGTATTTTTGTAGTGCTCTTAGCAGTTTTTATTTGATTTTCAAATGTGTCCCCAGGCCCAAAAAGAATGATGACTGCTAACTTAGTGCAATACCATGATACAATTATTTTCAGTCTTATATATCAAAGCTCCTTTGTTTTGACACCAGTACCTCTACCCTGGCGACTGTTCCAGCCTATTGAACACAGTGTTCCTTGTCCCTGTATGCACCCCTCCCTTTTGTTCCTACAGAAAAGAATGCTTTTAAAAATTACGGTAGAATCCATGTAATTGTCCCTCTTAATGACATAATGTGTGCTTAACTGGGATCCGTGCCAGGCTACAGATTTAGTACTTGGCAATTGAATTCCATAGTCTAAACAAAGGGTTAGAGACAGCCTCAGGTCAATGAGTGTACATTGCCCAGTACTTCTGAGAACAAGTAAGATACTGTGTTTACAAGATTTATTTTGGATCATGATTACAGGCAGTATATAAACACAGCAACAAATTCTACTGCAATAGGTAGGATGTATCAAGACAGTGATGAACATAAATGCATGAAATTGGAAGAACATTTTGTGAATCTCATTTTCCAATAAGATAAAAGCCTTATTTTAGGAATTTTACCTTGCGACAATCATGTTTTGCAATCTGAATGTCAGTATTTGAATTACAGGGGAAAGGGAATTCCAGTCAAACTAGTTTTACTGAGCACCTCCATGGAATGCTACACCGAGTCATGGTTTTGATTAAAATTTGTGAAGGTCAGAATCAGATTTAATTAAGGATCGAAACCATCATCCAAGACTGCTCCATTTGACTTAATGTATTTATTGATACAGCCATATGTTTTTCTCCGTTTAGGAAATCCTCAACCGCATCACACGTTTGCCCCATAGAAAGAGTGACAGGGTATGAAGGCAACATGATAATTTTCTCAGACATATGGTTTAATGAGTGCCTTGTATTTATTTCATCCAATTATACATGGTTGCCATTGTTTACCTGTCATTTGTATGACAATCTTTTGTTTCTGAACCTAACTCTATTTCTAAAAGTGAGGGCTAAACACTTCTTTTTAAGCACAGTACATCAGACAACTGTGATTATCAGGTTTATAACAAGTAGCCATGGGCTGGACAGAAATGTCAGGCGTGTGTCTTAAATATAAATTCTGTCAGAACTGTTGATTTGAAAATAAATTTTACCAAATGATCAGGAAGGGATGCAACTGGCAATCACCAGAACATGAAATTCCTGCTTCAGTCATAGATAAAGGAGCACTCTGAGATGGGAACCTGGTGGGAGCAAGTCATTTTAAATTCATTATGCCATTGAAAAGACTGTTTCTCTTCTGTAAAGATGAACACAGCTGGGAAACGGGCTTGCTCAGTAGTAGTAAGAAGACAACTAACCAATCAATCAATCGTATGGGTGAATGAAACTTTAGTTTGCTCCTGTTGCTCAGTCCCTGCTCCTGCCAACCTAGCAGTTCGAAAGTACATCAAAGTGCAAGTAGATAAATAGGTACGGCTCTGGCGGGAAGGTAAACAGCGTTTCCGTGCGCTGCTCTGGTTCGCCAGAAGCGGCTTAGTCATGCTGGCCACATGACCCAGAAGCTGTACGCCGGCTCCCTCGGCCAATAAAGCGAGATGAGCGCCACAACCCCAGAGTCGGTCACGACTGGACCTAATGGTCAGGGGTCCCTTTACCTTTATATATTATAATATGTCATGTTAAGATTCCTGCAGTTTCTGGTATTGGTGTGCTTGCTCAGAATATGGACCAAGCAATTATACTGTATGGGCAATATGTGACTAACTGTTAAAATTTCAAAAATCATATTGAAAAGTGACTGTCATATGTTGCCAATATTTATGGAGGTTCAGTGGGGAAGCATTCTTTCTTTGTCACTGCACCCAACTTTCCTGATAGCTGGGAAGACAGTTTTGAGTACAAAAAAGTACAAAGAGTTAAAACACAACTGCTCTGAACAAATTGAATGTCCCTGCAACTGTATTTCAATTTTAAAAAGAAAGAGATCCTCTACTGTATCTCCATAAAGTGTATTGTGACCCTAAATCTAGCAGATGAAACAAGATAGAATCTTGCTCATCTTTTACATTCTATCAAACTTCTTTTCAGAGATTTTTTTTTTATTCTGCCCTATTTTTAGACAGCCACAAAAGAGACTGCCTCCAGTCTATTCCAGCTGCTGCTTTGAAAAGTGCATTTAGAACCAAATTTAATGGCATGAGAAGGAACCAAACAGGTTTATTGCTTAACTCAATAAAAGGAAAAGCATCTGTGTCCCATTAAAGCAACAATGTAGTGACTGGCTGCCCTGAATAGATCACCAGATTCATCCTCTTGTGTTTGGGTTTGTGTCCAATTCTGCTTATGCACAGGGATCCTGCTCATGCTCAAATGCAGTTCTGAACCACAAGTTTCCACCTTTGTATTCAGAGGGGGCCCATTCATTTTCTACCAGAAAGCTTGTCCTCATTTGGTGACTCACTGAGCATCAAACTACAGGCATATTAAGTGCAAATTGCATCAGCGGGGGCAGGGGGATGGGATCAGAGCAAGGATAGAGGGGGAATTTAACCCTTTTCTCCTCTTCTACCATCCATTTGGGGATTTTCCCATACAGCAAATACCAGCTTCAGAAGAGGGATTTTTCCCAGGACCACAGCAGGTGAGGAAAGCATTAAACCCACCCACCCTCATCTGCTCTGATCCTGTTAATTACCACCCTTCTCCAGCTGAGATGATTTGCATTTTTAAAAACCTAGTGTTTGATGCATTTCTGTGTAGTTTGGACCTCACACTGAGAACCAAACATATAATTGGGGGCGAGGCCTTGAGGGGCATTGTGGAGGCTTGGCTCCCACAGAAATATCCCAGGCCTCCTCTCTGAATATTCAGCTTTACTTTTCTAAAAGGTTTCTAGCCCCTGCTATCAGGGGATATGTGCAGGTAGTAAGTAGCCTCCTGATTTGCTCAGTGAGAAAGACATCTGTCCCTGCTTGTTCTACAGCCAGCAAGGCATGGTGATACATAGTAAGTACAATTTAATTTTTAAATTTTATTAAATGTTATTAAGATTATTTCCTGTGTCAAATAAGCAGAGAACATAGTGGGCTATTTGTGTTTAGTGGTTGAGTGCTTCACATACACTCCTATGCTCCCCAAACAATTGCAATATAGTTGACCACGTGAAGCGGAGATGGGGGGGGAGTCCTGCTCAATTTGCATTTTAATGTTGGTTTTTTATTATTTTCACTTCCCAAAACTCTACGCTGTCTGAAACACAGCACTGCTGCAAATTTTGCAAGGTAGTTATTCAATTTAAAAATGTGCACAAGAATCCATGGGGCGAGGAGGAAGGAAGTATGTGTAAAAATGCCTATCTTAGTCAAAGAAACATACACAAATGTATTGCATTAAGGAAAGTTGTTTGCAATAATGCAATTTTGAGGTAAAATTATAGACAAAAAAATGTATGTGTGCATTAAGAAAATTGTGCACTAGAATGCTGATCTTTAAAAAAAACAACCAAGCTGATGCAGAAATATGGCAAACTGAGTATAAGATTGGAAACAGCTGAACCTGAGGAAAGTCTATTAAGAGTGGCAGCAAACAAAGTTTTACTCAAAGTAGACCCATTGAAATTAATGAACTATTGCTGCTAGTCCCACCCACCATGTGATTGCAATCCTAGCCTCATCCACACATGCAATGGAGTGTCTGAAAGAGGTGTTTACATGCTTAAAGCAGCTACAACCCTTTTTTTGACACCCCACTGAATGCATGGCAGTGTAATCATCGGCTGGGCCAGTACTTATGGTGTTTCTTTCCCTTCCGCAAGTTAGGCATATGTGGGAGTGGGTAGCACATCTGAAATTCCCAGAGAAGAACCAGGGAATTATTCCAGACAGAGTGTGACCTTACAAACACCTCTATCTTTGGAAACAGGTGGTGGAGTATTGCCATTCTGATGCCCATTGAAGTGATTGACTGAGACTTCCCCCACCCCCTGAGAGGTGAAAGTCTAATCAAAGACAGTCTCCACACTTGGCTGTATTTGTTTCCTCTTTCAACTTCAGCTGAAATTCAATCTGCTGTTTACCACACTTCAAGAACAGGGATGGTCTAGTCCAAGTTACAGGACTCTGTTTTTACCACCTCTAAGGGCCTGGACACTTGGCTTATTTACCTTGGAAAACTACGACTATTAACAAATTGTAATAGATTAAGCAAAAAACAAACAATAAGTTAATTGCGGGAAAACATCTGAGTGCTTATTTAATGAGTGGGATGGGGCTGAGGGGTCCGCAGTGAAATGGAGACTTCAAAGTATGTTGGCAGTTTTTTTATTTTTAACTTTTGCCTCACTGAGTTCACCAGTAGTGATTTTTTTTAAAAAACAGTTTTTCTCTCTGTTTTAAGTATGTTTAAGCCTGAACCCAGTAACACAAGCAGCTCTCCATGGCATCTCTCTATCCCTTCCTGATAAATGATCTGAAATTGTATGTCACATGCCCGGTTGGCTGTCTTCTCGCTCAGAGGTTAACCAGGGTCATAGGGATGACCTAAGCAGTTTGTGCTGTGCAGGGGCTATTTCTCTTAACAGTGATTTGTTTAAAGGGTGTGAGTGCACTCATGCCTATGCTTCTTTTTCTCTCTGGCATTTAGCCTTTCAGTGCCATTCAATAAACAATGATCTAGCAGTAATGTACTCACTAATGGCCACAATACCTATATTTTGTGTACAGTGTGGATGGATTCAGTTTGTAGCAAATATCATTTGCTTTTCTTTCTGTTTGTTAGATTGGCATGAGGGTTTGACACAGTATGAAATGCTAGGTGACAGTATAAAATATTATAGTCTTGTATCATGTAGACATGAGCTTTTGCGTTTGTAAACACATACTTTGAAGTTAGAATAATTGTTGCTGCTGCATTGCAACTCAAGCTGGCTGGGACTGAGAGAGTCCAACAACGTATGCAGAGCCACAGGTTCCGCACCTCTGTGTCACGTGGTAGAGTCACATTTAACACAGTGGGTCTTATTTCCAAGTTAGAGTGCATTGGATTGTATACTCTTGATTATTGAAAAACCTTTCCCCTAAAATGCAATTAAGAGCTGGTTCAGTGCATAGCTGAATCCTCCAGTCTTGGAGGATTAATATTAAACAAAATTGTATGTTACTGCTTTGGGTAGAATAGCAGCACATTATTATTTTCATTTGGTACTTGAAAATTCTGCCACAGTCGCACCTTGCTGCCTAATTAGACCAATGCACAATGTAGTCAGTGCATGGCAATGTGAAAGTAACCAATTTTATACGCACAGTAGCATTTACAGTCCATCTTTACACACGCTTGCTTATGAGGCCTGTTGATTTAAATAGGGCTCATTTCTAAGCACATATGCTTAAATTCCAAGTACATTGCATCTTTAAAGTGTACGATGTATCCCCAGAGGCTCATATTGCCGTCTTTGACAGGTAATGTGACTAATAACTGCGTAATCTTCTCTGCCTACTCATCGTTAGCCGCATTCAAGTGTGTAACATTAAATTCAAAGATGCTGTTATTAGCATTACAAGGGATGTGAGTATGTCAATGTCTATAAATGAAAGGCAGTCATCTAAGATAGCTGCATCTAAAAATGAGAATCCTTGCAAGCTTTTAAAAAAAAATCCTGTTGTGTTCTTTTGGACACTGGGGCTTGGCAACATCTAAATGAACTTGTAAATATAGGTTGTTTGCCTGGAGATGCCCCAATATCCCATATTCAGAGATTATACCTGTTGTTTTAAAATCTCTGACACTGAGGCAGTGTGCAGCAGCAGCAGCACTAAAACTTCCTGCTCTGCAACCTACATTTGCTGGTCCTTCTCTCTCAACTGCAGTAGGAAGCAGGAATCTCGTTGTATCTCTCAGTGCAAACCAACAGTGTCAGAAACGATGAACAAGTGGTCAACCATGCAAATTTGGGAGAATTTGCTGTGGTGTACTATTTTCTTGCTACCCCAAAGCACTTAGGACTGCTTCATACCTTATAGCAACTTTGGAACACGCTCCCCCTCCCCCATTTCACTTGCTGCTCAACCTACTTTTTTTATTAAAAAAGAAAAAAAATTCTCTGGTATTCACATGTCTTAAAATACATGGTAGACTCGTCTGTCTTTAGTTTATAGTAGATCTCAAGGGATTATATTTTCCATCTGTTTTCAGACACACAATTGTCCTCTAAACGTGACAGAAGATATGGTGCAGTTGGAAATGCAGGAGGTTGTTCTTGTGTGAAGCAAACCTTAAAACGAATGCTGTTTTTATAGAAAAAGAGGTGCCAGAACTCACCCTGAACACATCCCTTGTCTCTTACAATGGCAATAGCGCCCACCTGAGTGGTGCCAGAACTGAGTTTCGGAGAGTTCCAGCTGAAAAAAAGACCTGCTGAACACCACATAGTTTCTGGAATTAAGGTCTCAGATCCTACCATCAGAACACTAGCTGTGCCAATATTAATTATTATAGGGCCACAGTCATGGGTCTGTATTAAGGGTGAGTTGGCTGAATTTCACTGTTGTTAGAAAATGGTTAAATGGATTGATTTGAAACTTGGCAGAATATAGGATAAGAAGTGGCTTATTTGGAATGAGTTAACTGTGTGGTGAGAAGAGAGGCGGTTTTAGGGTGGGGCAACACAACAGTGCTGTAAAACGGAGCATGAGAGGTGGGGGCGTGCGCCAAATTTTAATGTTGCACAGGGCACTACTGAAATTTGGGAGCCCAAAGTTTGCCACTGATGTGAGACTTCAGGAAGCTGGCACATTGCATTTCCCTTCCATATACTTTGCTGGGATGGTTTATGGGGATGATTGTACAATATCTTTTGGGGAAATTGTTGTGTGAGGTCAAGGGAAACGTCTAGTATGTGTCATGAGCTATGTAACATGTTTGTACTTTGACCACAAAAATGCCTTTTAAATCAAATGTCAGCCAATGGGATTTCATAAGGTTGTTCCCTGCACATGCTCAGTACAAACATGTTGAAAGAGGAAGATGATTAAAGGGGAAAGGGGTGGAATGGAATGGTGAGTGAGAGTAAGGAAGGGCAGAGAGAGTTGGTTGGAAAATCACAATTAGAGTCTGGATGTGTGAAGGAGAGAAGAGGGGTGGAGATGAGAGAGGCATGGGTACTCACAAACCAGGCCTAAATCTGGAAGTTAGGTGTGAAATTAGGCAGGAAGGAGAAATCACAGGACTTGGGTAGAAAAAGCCTGAGAGGCAAGAAAAGGGAGAGGAAATTTCTCTGATGTGCACAGTGACTGTATTTCTGTTTGATAGCTTTTAAAGGTGCAAGAGAGCTTTCAGGAAAAAAGGAAAGGCAATTCATGGGACTTTAACTGCTGGATTTCCTCTTTTTCCTATTGCAGCCTTTAAGGCTAGGCCTACCAACTGACCTTTTTAAAAAGCCCAGCCTGCCCTTCTGCTGTACAGCCATACAATGTGCAACTGGGGTAATTACAGGGCATGGGAACCAATATGACCCCTTGCAAATGTTAACTGGTTGTTGTAGGCAGAGAAGCAGCTGCAGCCAATCATTTTTTTAAAAAAAAGTTTTATGCAAATTTGTTAAAGGGGGGGGGGACCACCCCAACAACAACCACCAGTTTACATTAAGCACCCACACATCCATCTATATATATGCTATATATGCCATCCAAATGTCCAAACTAGTATCCAAGTGAAGTCGGTGCTTATAAAAAGTATGTTCAAATTGTAGCACCCTGCTTGTGGTTAACGCTTAGCTGGAATGAAATATTCAACGCAGCAACAGAGAAATTAAAAAAATAATTTATTTGTCAGACAAATAAATAAGAGGCACAGTGGTATATGGTTACCAAGCTCTGGCCTGGCCTCCTGCCATTATGGCCAGCACTTATATTCCCTTAATCCAGCCCCCTTTGCTCCTCCTGTGGCTGCCTCTGTTCAATCAGCCTGGTTGGATTTCCTATTGGCTGATTGCTATAATTAATTCTAAGAGATACACCCATATCCTTCTGTCCTTATATGGAACACAAAGAGCTATATATTGTTACATCTATAAATGACAAATAAGTAGTAATATATCTTACATGTGTCTCAACAAGGAATCTTAATTACCAGCTCACCTCTTGTCTTCCTTGCCCTCCAAAACAGATGGTTAATAATTTTAAAATTTTATCTTGAACAGATGTCAGAGACCTTGGGTTCATATTCTCATGCATCATCAATGAAATATCTCCTTTTGGAGGTCTTTAAACAAAGGTCTGACAGCCATCTGTCATGAGGGCTCGTTTTGGCGTCTCTTGTCTGACAAGGGGGGCTAAATACAACTATATGAAATCTAGCATTTCTTAAATCCTTTGCATAATTACATTTAAGACAATATATTTAATACATAACATAGGTAGCCTTTTAAAAGGATAAACTTCCTCAAAGTAAAAAGGAAGAAACAGTTTACAGCCTCAAAATAAAATAGGAGAAAAAGCCTCTTCCCCTTTTCCCATGTGCCCTTGGCCTTTTGTCCTGTGGCTCAAGTTTAATGGTTTTATTTTACTTTACCCATTCCTAATTATGTTTGGTCTCTGCCCTTTTTATAACATGTAAGGTCAGTGTCCTCACTCAGTCTGTAATTCCAGCTTTTACGACTTTGAGAATTGTTTTCTGCTATAAATCAAGGGGGGGCCCTTTGTCTGGGAGGAAAACATTGTCAGTGTTTTCTTAAGCAGCTGGTCTGCCTGGCGTGAATACTTTTGAAAATCTAAGCCCATTTAATTTAGGAACCTGATCAAGATATAAGCCAATATATGCCTTGATTAAAAATGCAGTCTATATTCAGATGCCACATTCCCCCCTTTCAAGCTCAAGGACCTTGCCACCAAGAGTCCTTGATAGCTTGAACTTCATCATATTCCTGAGTTAAAGCTCTGTATAGGGCCATGATATGAGGTAGAGTTTCATTCGAAATCATCTTGCTAATTGTACTTCTAAAACATGAAAGGATACATGGCATCATACATAAAACCATCACTACTACTGTCAAGAAAAACAAGCAAGACAATAGTATCCCTTTTAGGTAACCAATTGGTGAGCCATCCCATATCCCATCCTTCCCATGTTTGTACTGGGACATGTGCTATACTTTCCATCTTTGTGGCCAATGCACGGATTGCCTCACCATTATCTGAAATGTTAAAGCAACAGGCATTCCCTGTCAAGTTCAAGACTCCACATAGGGCTCCCTGCTTGGCAAGTACATAATCCATTCCCATTTACAGCTGCAAAATGACGGCTCTACTTTCATCCAGCTGTTATGCAATAAGTCTCAAACTCTGGGCCGTTACATTGGTTACAAGTTCCACTACTGCTTGCAATCGAATTATTCTGTTTAGATTATAAATAGGATCCCGTGCCCCTTGTATGGGCTCACCAGGATTCCAGGAGGCAGGATCATAATAGGCTATAATGCGCTCTGGTAGCCAATCATCAGTACCGCTCCAACTTTGGGTACTTCCTCCTGCTATATGAGAAATATCAGCGTTTCTTCGTGTACGCTTGGCCAAATTAGTGGGCATAATCCACATTGGTGGTAATACCCCAGGAAACAAGTCCCACTCCATTTGGAGGGGAGTTTCTTGTATGCCCATTCTCCACATATCCACCACAACCATCGGGTCTGAGGGTTTTGGTATGCGGAGTGCATAAGGCGAAATATCAAAAGAGGTATAGAGTTCACAGTGCAGTATGTTAGATTGCCTTTTTCTGTCACAGTTATGTTCCATACCACTTTCCATGCATGAATAAAAGGAGGTGCACAGGGCAAGGCATTCCGAGTTCGATAGGTAGTACCGTGTGCCCAGGTATTCTTAATATTATCCCAAGTATAGTGACAATGAGAAGAGCCTATCATGGTAGAATCAGCTGCATCTGATGATTTATGTACACAGAATTCCCCTTGTACAGGTATAACTCGTAATGGTTTAGTTGAGTTCCATCCGGGGAAATTCTGTACTTCTGTTTGGTGTGGTATTTCGCTTACCATACCAATGGCATCTAATGGTATCGGTAATAAGGGCATACCTCCCTCTGAATCATCTGGCCCAAGAGAGCAAACAAGGCAATTGGTCCTATTTGCAACATTGGCTACCATTTCAGCTAAACCTACCCACATATTGTGGTCATAGCGGAATCCATATTTAGCAAATTTGGTCAGATTCAAGGACCCTTCCCCTTCCCAAGGGATCAGGATTAATAATAAAATCATGTTGATATCTAGCATATGCATTCCTTTCACAAAAGATTACCTTATTGTGATAGCATAAAACTATTAGTCCCAATATAATTCCCCCAGTGACAGAAATGGGGAACCACCAAGACCAAAACATATATCCCAAGGATCCCCAATGTGTAATATCTCTGATAATTGTTCCACAAGGGGGCAGTCAATCAATTGTATAAGAGAATCTTTCCGCTCACAGTCTCTGGTTCAGACGCTCCTCAAGCTTCAGGCGTGCGCAGGTCAGCCAGCTTCCAGTGTTGTGGCTGCAGCAGGCCGGTCGTCTAATGTTGCCCGTGACCTAGTCCGTTCCCCGTAGGGCTAGATACAGGGGTTTTTGGAGAGAGTCAGTTTTAAAGGATTAGAGGGGTCACCTTTGCACGTCCAACTGCCTTCGGACTTCTTCAAACGGGAGTGATGAATCCAGGGGGGTCACCTCAGCTACCTTCACCGCTGTTGGAGTAGAGAGCAAGACGGTGTAAGGTCCACGCCACTTAGGTGCAAGTGGATCACGTTTCCACTCTTTCACCCATATGCTATGCCAGCCTGGAGCTGATGAATCGGCACGGCAATGCTGCACGGCGTGCGCTCGAGGGCCCACCTGTTAAGAAAAACAAACAAACAAACAAACAAACACGGGAGTGAGACAAAAACACGGGAGAGAGATTGCACTTGTCCCTGTGTCGCATGGTCTCCTATTTGTTTGAGGTCAGTTGGAATATCCTGAATAAAGGAGGGCGGCCTCCCATACAGGAGCTCAAAAGGTGACAACTTAAGTCTTTTTGTGGGTGTGCACCAAACACGAAACAGTGTTATGGGTAACACGTCTACCCTCCTGAGACTTTAGACAGATTAGTGGGCTTCTGGCATGCCCTGCAGATACCTTGCACAAGCATCTGGCAGTAAGTGGTAAGCCTGGCCAGGTGAATTGCATTGTTTGGATCCCAATTAGGATCTTCCAAGGGAAAGTTGTCCTGGAGATGACGGTTAATATTATAAATATTTCCCACTCTGGCCTGCTCACGCAAATATATCTGTGCCTTTTCAATTATGTCTCTCCTTTCCTCAGTGGTGAAGAGAGTATTCAGGAGCTGGCGACAATCTGTCCAAGTAGGACTATGAGTATTTACTATTGAAGTCACCAAGTCCATCATAGCCCGAGGTTTTTCTGCGAAAGGTGGGGTGTTTTCCAATTCATCAGATCCGTAGTTGTGAATGGAATGTACTGGAGGATCGAAGTTCAAGGTGGCCGTGTTCCGAGTTGCCCATTAACCAGCACAGGCTCCTCAAGTGCATCAAATACTCTTCTAAGAGGGGCTACTACGTGACCTTTCTCTTCGCTTTGCTCTAGGGGCCTCAAATCATAGGGGATGGTATCTGTCTCAAGGCGTTCTTTTAGCAGCTTTATACGCCTGGCTGTATTGCTTGCTGACCGATTAAGGTCTCCCTGTAACTTCTGTAATAATTCTCTAGGACTTGGATGTACAGGGGTTTGGGGTAGGCAATCAGTTATTCCACTAAAAGAGACTGTAGATGGAGTTCTACTGGGACTCACAGGTGGAATAACCACTTCTGCTTGGGCTTTATTATAGGCCTCCAATGCCTCCTGAAGATATTTATCATAATCTATCAAGGAATCAAGTTCTGTGACTCCACCCCCATTATTCGTTCCACTTTCTTGCCTTGGGGTTACAACTGGTGGAGGGTTTGAATTAGGCTCCCTTCGATGTGGGATAGCATAGGGTGGAGATGGAAGCACCTCTTCCTCTGGTCCCTCAAAAATGGGTTTGAGTTTATTTGGCAAGATTCCTTTCCTAGCTTCGGCTTTTACAGCCAATAATTTGCATCGTTGGACTTTGCATTCCCTTATCCATGGAGGATTTTTATTTAATGTGCTCAGCCAGGAATCTATATATGAAAATTGTTCTGGGCACCCTCCAGTTTCTTTGGCGATGTTAGGCCAAAGTTTGCTTACTAAATTTATATCAAAGGTTCCTTGAGATGGCCATCCAGTATTTTGTTTCGGCCACTCTAGTTCACATAACGTTCTCAGGCGCTCCGGCGTCATTTTGACTCCATATGCCCCTGAGAAGGCTTTCTTAAAATTATTTAACATACATTCAAAAGGTGTATTTCCCCCCTTTGAACCCCCAACTCCCATTGTATGGCCCTGTGAAGTATCCACTCAGTCACTCACACACACACCTTACTGGGAAACGAAGTAGTACTCACTCCACACTTAGGTCAGCTACACATTGCTCTGTACTTTCTCACACATACAATGCGCCAGATACTTCACCACACACTCTACCTCCCATTCTTCCCTTTTCCCCCACCAGACCACCATCTGATGTACCCAGCCACCTAGCGTACTCAGTTCCCCTTTACTGAGACGCAGAAGTTTGATCAGGACTTCTCTTCCTCCCAATTAATTGGAGGGCCAAAACCCCTTAGTGCACTTACCCTTAGCTGGTTCCCTGTTTATTTCTCTGGTTCCCCCCGGTCCGTCGCCGTCAGTGGGCAGGGTATCAGACAGACGAGACTGCTGCGTTCCC
This sequence comes from Podarcis vaucheri, assembly GCF_965113315.1. Taxonomy (NCBI): domain Eukaryota; kingdom Metazoa; phylum Chordata; class Lepidosauria; order Squamata; family Lacertidae; genus Podarcis; species Podarcis vaucheri. The sequence goes on from NC_138763.1 coordinate 58,408,179, forward strand.
CTGGAAAAAATTTTTCCAGTGCGCGCTGGGTAGGCAATCAATGAAATATCTCCTTTTGGAGGTCTTTAAACAAAGGTCTGACAGCCATCTGTCATGAGGGCTCGTTTTGGCGTCTCTTGTCTGACAAGGGGGGCTAAATACAACTATATGAAATCTAGCATTTCTTAAATCCTTTGCATAATTACATTTAAGACAATATATTTAATACATAACATAGGTAGCCTTTTAAAAGGATAAACTTCCTCAAAGTAAAAAGGAAGAAACAGTTTACAGCCTCAAAATAAAATAGGAGAAAAAGCCTCTTCCCCTTTTCCCATGTGCCCTTGGCCTTTTGTCCTGTGGCTCAAGTTTAATGGTTTTATTTTACTTTACCCATTCCTAATTATGTTTGGTCTCTGCCCTTTTTATAACATGTAAGGTCAGTGTCCTCACTCAGTCTGTAATTCCAGCTTTTACGACTTTGAGAATTGTTTTCTGCTATAAATCAAGGGGGGGGGGCCCTTTGTCTGGGAGGAAAACATTGTCAGTGTTTTCTTAAGCAGCTGGTCTGCCTGGCGTGAATACTTTTGAAAATCTAAGCCCATTTAATTTAGGAACCTGATCAAGATATAAGCCAATATATGCCTTGATTAAAAATGCAGTCTATATTCAGATGCCACAAAATGTCTCATGGACATTAAAGGCTTCAGCCCATGCATAAAAGATAGATGGTATATATCCTTTCAGGCTTGAAGTATAACTCTCTCAGCAACTATCAGAATTTGTAAAACCCATTTTTGTTGTCATGAATCCCCATGCTGCAGGAATATAATTTAAAGAGCACACAAAAATCCACAAGTATCAAGGGTTTCACCAATACAAAGTTTTGTCCCTGCCAGGGGGAAAGGCAGAATATATAAATAAGCTTAACAACAACAACAATAATAATCTTATTTCCCTTAGTATATCTGCCATTTAACAAGCATACAAAGTTACATTTGAATTCCTGCCCTTTTAAATGGTGTAGTGTTTCTTATTAATGAGGATATTTATTTATTGCACATGCCATGCATGTGCCACATTTCAGCCAAAAAATCTCCCAGGGTGGCTTACATGCAATCAGGTAAAATAACAGTCCTTGCCTGCAGGTGTACAGTAACCCCCCCCCCAAAAAAAAACCCCTTCACCATACATTTAAAGCACATGACTTTAATAATCTTGGGAACCGTAGTTTGAGTGAACAGTGAATTGTAGCCATGTCCATGGTAAACTATAGTTCTCAAGATTATTTGGGGGAAGCCATGTACTTTAAATGTGTGGTGTGGATGTGGGGGATAATACTATACCATATCAGTATTACCTTTAAAAGGCACCTGTGGCCCATAAGAGCTGTAATTTGCCTACATCTTGGAAAGTCTTTAACAAAATATCTTAAATGACAAGGTCCCACTGATTTCAATAGGACATATATTCAACTGTGCCCATTGCCTGTCACTTAAAACCACTGACCACCTTGTTTTCCAGTTTTAAACAGTGCTAGGATTTAGTGCTAGCTATATTCCCAGAAAGCTGTTGAATATTTGTATCAGAGCTTGAATTGTTTATTTATAGGCATGACCTTACAACCACCTTGAACAGTTTCTGACATGTGTGTCCTAGAATACTTGTGGCAAGAAGCTAACCTTCTCTATAACGCCACTTGACATTTCAAAGCCACAATTTTTATATACCAGAGGTACAAACTTTTAGAATAGAAAGTAAGCATTCGCACACCGGTGTCTCTAGCAACATGCACTTAATAGCAAATTATTTGACTGAACATAATTAATGCTTTACCTTTTTTAAAGGGCAAACATATTCTGGGTAGGATAAGCAGTTGCCCAGATTTCCACTCTTTGTATTTATTTGTGACGTGACTAACAAGGCAGTGGTTTGTATCCACATTTGCACTAAGTCAAACATTCAGTGGAACTCCCCCCTCCTGCCCCTGTGTGCCCCTAAAATATATGGGGTGTGGGGGTTTCCTTCAACCCTCTGGAGCAGATTTGGGGTGGGCACAGAGCATGTACAGGGAGAAGAAGAGGCAGGGGAACTCCATTGCCTAACCCTGTAGAGGTGTCCTGGCCAGGCTTATTAGAACTAGGGAACAGTTTTTGCCAGGCTCTCCATTGCATTTTCTTCACCTCATCTTGCATTCCTTCACTCTGATACCTTTCTTTGGCCTGCTGATATGCACCAATAAAGTTTCTTTGAATCATCTTAACAAATATAATCATTGGGGGGGAACTGCTCTACATTAGCATGGTACGCGGGTGGCGCTGTGGTCTAAACCACTGAGCCTAGGGCTTGCCGATCAGAAAGTCGGCGGTTTGAATCCCAGCGGTGGGGTGAGCTCCCGTTGCTTGGTTCTTGCTCCTGCCAGTTCAAAAGCAAGTCAAGTGCAAGTAGATAAATAGGTACCGCTCCGGCGGGAAGGTAAACAGCATTTCTGTGCACTGCTCTGGTTCGCCAGAAGCGGCTTAGTCATGCTGACCACATGACCCGGAAGCTGTATGCCGGCTCCCTCGGCCAATAAAGCGAGATGAGCGCCGCAACCCCAGAGTCGGTCACGACTGGACCTAATGGTCAGGGTTCCCTTTACCTTTACCTTTACTCTACATTGCAGTTCAGTTTATGTGTTTACTGGTATGGGAAGTTTGCCCTTCTCCTTTGTTTTTTTTTTTAATAAAGATCAGCAAGGCAATGTTAGCCCAGAAACATTCTGTTTGTGTACAGCAAGCGATTTTCTGAAGGGATTAAATACAGCTCCCTACCATTATTAAGGCTTTTTTTTCCCCCACAAGAGAGAAACTGCTGGCAAATACTTTCTGATAGCCCTAGCTAGTTGCAAAGAATATTGAGGATTTGAGGGGCAAGCTTACATGACAAAACATGAACATATTCAATCGTGGCCAGGGTGACATCACTTAGTGCAGACAACATTCTGCTTGCTCTCTTCACTGCACTATATTTTTTATGGTAGTGACGCTGTTTTATCCTTAATTAATTTGGTGTTTTTTAAACAAAAATGTTTTTTCCTTACTTTTGTAGACCTAACACCCTGGTATGTCTGAAGATGAAAAAGGTGTTTTAAGAAGCTTTTTAACTAATTAAGTAAACCTTGTAGCAAAACTAAAACTTGCATTTTTATTGAAAATAATTATCACTATGGCTTACACACAGAGCCCCCCGGTGCCCATTCCCAGTTTTCAGTGGAAGTAACTAGCCTTAGTTTATTCAGTGTACGGTTGCATACATCACCCCTTCTCTTCATCCTATTGTTTATGAAATCTTCTACATGCCTACAGTATCTACTTTCACCCAGAGTCAGGATCTCTCCAGGTTACCTTGGGCAAGTCACTATCTCACAATCTCTGGGCAGAATACAGATGTGACCAACAAATATATAATAAATGCACAATGAACTGGGGGGTTCTGAGGCTATAAATAAAGCGAAATACAGCCCAGCATGATAAATTAACCTCATCAGTTTATGAGTGATAGCATTAAATTAAATGGCATACTCTCATCAGTGTGGGGCATTAATTTACATACAGAAGCCACAGGATCTCAGGTGCAAAGTGCTGCAAAAGTGTGTTTAAATTCTGGTAGCAGCTGAAATATAGCTCTAGGAGCGAACAGAGAAGAGTGGGAATACTGGGTGAAGGGTAGAGATTCTGCTCACCACACCACTCCTTGTTGTTTTTCAGAACCTTCACAATTCACTTTCCCCCGTGAAAACTCGCATGTATGTTAGAGGAGGCTGGAGAAGGTTTGACCTCCTTTTATTGCACTATAGTGCAAGAGTGTCCCTACCAACAGCAATAGCTGTCATCTGTAAGAAAATCCACACGCATAACAATTCCCCCCTCATCCCTACTTAGAGACAGCTTTAAGTTCTTGAGAATGAATATAACAGTCTCTGAAAAGATGGACAGTCTGTTGTATCCCAACAAGTAAACAGTGCCTTAAAGATAAGGGGAGCAGTTTTAAGCTTGCTGGTTGTTACCATGCCAACTGGTTTTTACCATGCCAACTGGTTTTACCATGCCAACTGGTTGTACACCTGAAACCACTGCATGTGACTTACGTTGTTGTAATTACACAATGGCAGTTCTGAATTGAAAAGAAGCACCTTCATATTTAGTCAAAACATGGCCTTTAACAATTTTTTGACATCTGTTAACAGTGGAAAAGGTGGAAACAGCCCAGCTTTAAGCTGCTGATCACAAAAGTCGTGTGTGCATTTGTGATGTGCAGGACAAACCCTCCTTTTCTTTTCTTTTTTTTAAAATACTTTTTATTAACCAGCCAATCACATCAAATCAAATCACATCACATAAATTCCGAATTACAAAGCCGAATTTTAAATTTTGTTGCGGGAACCCATATTTCAGGATCCGAAGGGGGATTCTGATCATCTTCTTGCTACTGCGTTAATGTCCAAATCAGTCCAAACAATGTTCATATTTCTATCCAGACTTATCTTGCTGTTTCCACATCACATCTTGTTCATATATTTTCTCTTTTTTCTTTATGATCTCTTCTGATAGTCTCCTTAAGCCGATAAACACCAATAATAATCCTGTGTGAATTTTCCGTTCTTCCAGTCCTCAAATCGAGATGGTTTCCATATATCATTGCCTTCATAGATAACAGCGCTCTTTCCATCATTAATTACAGAACTGTCGTTCTTAAGTCCCACTGAGGAGTTTCATCCACAATATAAAGACAGCTCTATTTCTCTATTTCTCCTCTAAGACTTAAGTCCTCCGACAGAACTTCCCAGTATGGCGACGGTATTTTTAACTGCGTCATTCCAAAGCCCTTATACATTTCATGCTCTTCTTAAAACATGCTCTGGTTCAAAAGTTTATCTCCACATTGCCTTAAATCCACACCTTAAGTCCTTAAAACGACATTTCTGACTTGTGGGTGGGTGGGATTCTTGTTTAATCACATAAGGAAAGAAAGGAAAGTTTTTTCCCCCTCCCCCATCAGTCCCTTTGCGTACAGGACAAACCCTCCTTTTCAAAAAGATGAGCTCCAGATGCTATCGGGCTCTGGCTTGTGATGTGTAACAAGCATGACAAAATTAATCAAGAAAGAAAGAAGACCCTGCAGGGGAAAGAAGAGCAGCTGAGACCTCCCAAAAGCCAAATAATGCAGAGAACTAGTGAGACATCCTTGTTCTTTTTATCTCCTTCCATGGCTACTTGGGCAGCTTCCCTTCCCTTCCTTTCTCTTTATATCCCACCTTTCTTCCGCTTTGGTTGAAACTTAAAAAAAAAAAGAATTCTAGTAAAAATAGCTAATTCAAGTAAACATGTTTAGGATTGATTTGACCAGCGGTGTACTTATATTAATAGAATTGCAGAATTGTAGAATGATTCCCAAGAGTCATCTAGTCCAACCTCCTGCAGTGCAGGAATCTCTGCTAAAGCATCCATGACAGGTGGCCATCCAACCTCTGCTTAGAAACCTCCAAGGAAGGAGAGTCCTCTGCCTCTCGTAGGAGTCTGTTCCACTGTCTCTTACGGTCAGAAAGTTCTTCCAGATGTTTAGTTGGAATCTCCTTTCTTGGACTGAATGGGGGAGGAAGGAGAAAGAGCATGCTGATGTCCCGCTTTCCTGCCCCCCAAAACTGTATGGTATGGAGTAGGTCCAACTGAATTCTATGGGGCTTGTGGAAACATGTACTGTATAAGATTGCATTATAACCTTATTTGTGAACTGTGTTCAAGATGTGTATGGCTGCTGCTGCTTCTTCTTCTACTGAACTATCCCTGCCATCAGCCTTGATGAGCTACTGGGTCTTCTTTGTCCAACATTTGTATTTCTTTGAAACTGCACTTACCAGCACAACATTAAAAAAAAAGATACACTCCAACTGAAGACTACTTAATAATCTATTAAGCAAAAGCTGGAATGAATGCCTAAAAGCTGCGTCAGTGGATTATATGTCAAACATGAACATGCTCCTGCTTTCCTTGATTTATCCAGTAATCTGATTAGGCAGCAGTGATTCAGTTTGCTATGAAAATACTGTACTCAGTAAATAGGACAAGTGTTCTACTCTCATAGAGAGCATTTGTGTGTGGGTGCATTGACAGGGTCCGGCTCACTGATACATTCATCAGTGTTCCAATCTAACTCTTGCATATTATTGTGAGTCTCCTTCGTAATGAATGGTGCTTTGCACAGGTTCTGGAGATACATGGATCATATTGTTATGAATGGCTTTAATGGTCATTGGTTGTTGACACAGACAATTTAGAATGAGTAATAAATATTGCAGTCATTGGTTTGACTGACCAACACACAGAGAAGGAAGGAGAGTCATACAACAGAATTGCCAGACAGTTCTCTTGGACACAAGTTCAGGTCCTGTGGAAGCAGAGGAGCAATTCCATCTGAAGACAGAAGGTTTTCGTTTTGTTTTTTCCCCCATGGAAAATACAGAACCACCTGGGAGAAGCACCATCACAGCTGATTTTTTTGGCCACCAAATGGTACAAATAACATTTTCAAATGGTATTCTCTATATAGTAGCTATAAGATGAGTCGTTTGTGGACAAAATGAAAGGTTTGTGATAGTAACGAGAAAATTTGTGTTCTTATGCTATGATTCACGGTGGAAAATCTTGGGAAACAGTTTAAACAGCCAATATATGCTGGCCATTATATGTAACATTTTGCGTCTAGACCTCACTGAGGTACCGTATGTTTACTATGTTTTTTATTTTAGTTCTTAATTTTAATATGCAACTGATTTTTAATTTTATAACACAATTATGATACACTTCAAGCCTTTAGAATTTAACATTCTACAGATAAATATGTCGATTAAGAGATGAATATTAACAATAAGGTGACCTCACCATCCTGTCAGCAATAGAATTTTACATGCCGATTCTAAATTCTCTAAAATGCAAATCCTAGTCTAAAGTAAATATCAGTTATTTGCAATGCTATTTGGTTGTGATTATTTGAGTTGCAAGGTGGTCCTGGAGGTGTCATTTTAGTATTGCGTAGATAAGAGGCCTTGCCAGTTGCCACTGCATTTGTTCAGTGAATGTAGTCCTCCATGGGCTGATTTTGTTCCTGTGCGAAATGTAGTTTATGGCTTTTCATTTCTTCATGACATAGTTATGGTTCTCCAGTCAGCCCCAGCTGTATTTCACTTACATCTGGGGATGTGAAAAGTAATATGCCTTCCATGTGAGTCATGTGCCTCAATTATGTCTTTGCTCTTACTGTTTTGTTTTCTCAATAACACCTTGTTCCCATATTCAGATTACTACTTTTACATTTTACTCCCCCCCCCCACTTCTATTTTTCCTATTATCTACAAGCTCTTTTTTTGAAGAATAGCATATTTCCCATAGCATGTTTTAACAATTATTTCGCCTTGTATCATCTCAGGCTAAAAATCATCAATAAAACAATTAGTCACTTTACATAATCAGCCATTACACTCTCTCTCTCTCTCTCTCTCTCTCTCTCTCTCTCTCTCTCTCTCTGTGTGTGTGTGTGTGTGTGTGTGTGCATGCGCTTAACAAACACTCATAAGTTAATAATTTGCAATGAAATGTGTCATGTATCCTATTATTTAAAATAATAAAAGCATTATCCACACTCTGTACCTTCTCTTTCCTCCTCCTGTATTGTTCCAAAAATCTAACAAGATTTTTTAGTTTTATAAAATAAAGCATATTCAATGCACCTCTGAGCCAAATTTTTCTTTTTAAATGTTTTATTGGATTTTTGATAATTTTATACATATAAAACATAACCATTTCAGACATTAAAATACAAGTTCTTTTGAACCTTCAGACCTCCTTCCATCCCTCCATGGGTTCCATGTTTAAGTTTAAATTTGCTGCATTTTTTACCATTATCCATCTATTATATAGCCATAATTACCATAAATAATTCCACATTACAAGTCTCATTACATCCCTGCTCTGATATCTCTTTCTCCCAGTTTTTAACATTTTTTGTTGCTTTGCTTTCTGTCATTTGCTGTAGCAAAGCACAGTGATGCACATGTCCAGAACTACAATAGATACCTAAATCAACTCCACACTCTGCACCCACAATTTGGGAAAGACAAATTCACACACTTTATATTAAATGCAATATTCCTTCCTTCCTTCCATCTATATCTCACCTTTCCTCCTGAACAAACCCGGGTAAATGGATCCTGATAATGTGTTGGGTTTTTTTTGGCTTTATGGAGAATCTCTAATGACAGTACACCAGAGAATGATTTTCTTTTGTTTGATGGAAAATAATAATTTTAAAAAATACTTCTCTAATTAAGCTGAGTTGTAGGTTCTAATACTATATCCACTTTCTAGGGAGTGAGTCATATTGAATTCATCATTGAATTACCGGTACATTTGAGTGGACATGCATAGCATTGCAGTGCTAATACATTTTAGTTTTCATTTACGATAATCCACTCTAAGAATTTTATTAAAGAGTGGTATAGAAGAGAGAGCTTAAAAGTTTAACACACGCAAAAATAGTGCCTCAGAAGCTCCCATGGTTAAGAACTTGCATATGGAACCCATACATTTCTCAGAAGGAACTGAATCTTTCTGGATAATGTTTCCACAAAGATGATGTACAGAATATTGTACTAAGTTTATATGTGTTATCGTCTGAAGAAGAGAAAGTAGCATTTTGCAAGGAAAGGAGTCATACACTGGCCAAATCTCTAGCAGCATCTCAGGCGAGGGGCATATTTGGCACCTCTGTCTACTGGTGCTTAGTGGGAAGGCATGGGGCAAGAACTTGTGGCTCTGCAGATGTTGTTGGACTACAATTCCCACCATTCCTGACTGTTAGGCTCCCATCAGCCTCAGCCAGAGTGGCTAACAACATCTGTAGGGTCTCAAGTTCCTTGCCACTGGCCTTGACACTCATCCCTGCTGGGTTGATAGAGAACCATATGCTCCCTCCCATCTTGTGCCCCATGTTTGAGACAATTAAAAAGCAGGAGGAAAGTTCCTAGTTTTCTTAAAAACAGAGACACAGGTGAAATAGCCACAGCTTGAATTTAAAACGTTGCTCACAGAGTTGTGATAGTGTCACTGAGCAATGGGTTGTCAACCTGTTTTTTGTCTCGGGGGTCCTGTATCTGAGGCAGCTGCATGCAACAAGCAGGGTAATGGCTGTAGTTTTCCCCATTCCAGTGCCTCCATGCAGGTTATAGATGCCCCTCTTACACTTTATGCACAGGAGCACAACGAAGAAAATGTTGGCAACCTACATGTGAACAGATGTTTCTCTGCTGACTCTAATGGGAATGTTTTCACTTGTACCACCTCTCTTGAACTGCATGTTGATGCTGGGCTAGAAAACAGACCCCAATGTGTATAATACTCTGCTATAATAGAAGTGCCATTCACTTTCAAAAACAGTCTATTGATTATTTTAGTACTTGCCTTGACATAGGCAATGCAGCATGATGTGTGCGAGATACTTGGTAGGAAGAGGATGAGAGTTGCATCAGACTACTCAAAGTGACACTCTGTCATGGGGCTTCTATTCTATAGTGCTTTACCTGAAGCACTTCCTTTACTATGAAAGGAATCTATCAGGTGTTTTAACTCCTTGACAGTCATCTGTCGGCTGCACAATAAAGATGTTGGCTTCAGACATTATTGGCTTGAAGTTCCCTCTGTCAGGCTAGGTCTGTGTTGACAAAAGAGCACATCTGAGTTGCAGTATCATCCCCATGATCTAAAGATAAAGGTGTAGCAAGATTAATATCAAGGCAGTAAATCTTTCTCATTGAACACTGCCTAACATAAATCCTAATACAGGGAATCAAGATGGTGCCATTCAATACGAGATTCAATTACTACCACGAAATCGTGTTCGTGTTAGCTTCATCAGCATTTCCCCTTGAAAAAACCTATTCTGACAAATCCTCACACTTTTTTTCAACTCTGCAGAGGCAGCTGTGGAAAAGGTATTATGGCAAAAAAGAAAAAAGAAAAAAACAAGTAAGATGCATACAAACCACTGTTGGTTTTGGTGGTATTATTATTTTAGTTATTGGATTTGTTTTTTTACTACTTTACACTGGGCACAGTTAAATTATGAAATTCCCTCCCCCACAAGAGGCGGTGATGGCCACCAACATGGATGGCTTTAAAAGAGTATTAGACAAATTAATGGAGGGTAAGGCTGCCAGTGGCGCTGTGGGTTAAACCACAGAGCCTAGGACTTGCCGATCAGAAGGTCGGCGGTTTGAATCCCCGAGACGGGGTGAACTCCTGTTGCTCGGTCCCTGCTCCTGCCAACCTAGCAGTTCGAAAGCACGTCAAAGTGCAAGTAGATAAATAGGTCCCGCTCCGGCAGGAAGGTAAACGACATTTCTGTGCGCTGCTCTGGTTCGCTGGAAGCGGCTTAGTCATGCTGGCCACATGACCCGGAAGCTGTACATCGGCTCTCTCGGCCAATAAAGCGAGATGAGTGCTGCAACCCCAGAGTCGGCCACGACTGGACCTAATGGTCAGGGGTCCCTTTACCTTTACGGCTGCCAGTGGCTATGTTCTACGCCCACTGTTGCTGGAAATTGCAGGTGGGCAGAGTTCTGTTGCCCTCATGTCCCACTTTCAGGCTCCCCACAGGCATCTGGTGGGCCACTATGAGAACAGGATGCTGGGAGGGATGGGCATTGACCTGATCCAGCAAGCTCTTAACAGAATATGTGCCAATACAAACTGAAAAAATTCTGATGCAAATTACACTGATTTGCATATGGGTTTTTTTTGGTAATTTTTTTAAAAATGCAACATTATCCAGAAAACCTACATCACTACAAATCACCAGACCAAAATACCCCTATTTTCTCTTGAGTTTGTTGGACCTTCTCCAGACCATCATTGAAACCAGACACCAGTTCAGCCCATCACAGTAACCCCCAAATTAGATGAAGAGGTCAAATAAGATGAAGAGGTCAAATAAAATTGGGTATCAGTATGCTGATGCCACCACACTCATGGCCTGTTCTTACGTAATGACAATGGGTCTGTGTGCCCCAGGATCACATAGCTAACTACTATAACTGCCCAAGTCTTCTTCGCACAACTGTTGAAGGCTGCTGTGTAGCACACTTAACAACGGCACAGTCGATCCAATGTTTTATTTGATACACAGTGTACTTGTTAAAAAGAATAGCCACCTTGGGCTATAGTTCAGTGGTAGAGCATGTGTGTATCCTTGGTTTGGGCACCAGTAAAAAGAATCTCGGGTTGCTGGACTGAGAATGACCACCTTGACTGATAATCTTGCAAGGTAAAGGAACCCGCAACCCTCCAGATGTGCTTGGACTCCATCTCCTATCATCTCTGATCACGGGCCATATACAGTGTAGGCTTCGTAGAAGTTAGAGCTCAACATCTGGGGGGCCACAGATTCCCCTGGCCTTGATTTTAGAGCTACTGTCAAGGCTGAATACAATACTGGCTTACGATGGACCAGTGGTCTGGCCCTATTTTAAGGCATTTCTATATGTTCAATGACAGGGAGCAAATTAGTGGGAACCTCATCGCCCAATCAAAAAAATTGAGGGAGATGCACTGGCAGGAGTAAGAAACACTTGTCTAGACTGCAATGGAAAGTGGTTGGCAGTGGGGAATACAGGGAGCCATACCTAGTGCTGTTTCGGAGAGCAGACCCATTACTGAGAACCAGCGTGGCGTAGTGGTTAGCCTGCAGCCTTTTTCAGCCTTGGGTCCCCAGATTTCCTTGAACCACAACTTCCATCATGCCGGACCACTGGCCATGCCAGCTATCAATGATGGGAGTTGTGATCCCAACAACATACAGGAACCCAAGGTTGAGAGTCTGGGTTTGAGTATCCGACTTGGACATCCTGGGAGAGCAGGGATCAAAACCCCCAGACAGCCATGAAGCTGGCCAGGTGTTCTTGGGCCACTCGCTGCCTCTCAGCCTAACCTACTTCACAGGGGTGTTGCTGTGGGGATTAAATGGGGGGGGGAGAACCGTGTATGACCCCCTTGGAGAAAAACTGTGGGATATAAGTGCAACAAGTAAATAAACACTGTGGAAAGCGGAACAACAGGCTGCCTGAGCGGGGCGGGTGTTGAGCACTTTATTTCGGATGGTGCAAGAGGACTTTTCTCTTTGCAGGCACAGAACAGGGAAGCAATCTGCGGGAGAAGGTGGTGGTGGAAGCAGCAGCAGCAGCAGCAGCAGCGAAAGGGGAATCCCTTTCTCGATGCTTCACGGGGAGGAAAGAGTGTCCTGCGTGCGCTTTGCAGCCGTCAAGCGGCCATCTCTGCCTTATTCGCTGTGGAGGGTCGAGGTGGGCCTCTCGGATTTTCCGCGCGTGCACACAAGGGGCGGGTTTCTCCTTTCCACCCCCCCCCCACCTCCTATTTTATTCCCGGATAGGAAAGGAGATACTCCCTCCCCCTCCCCCCCTTCAGCATCCTCACAATGAGGCGCCCCAAAGACTGGGATGACATCACCCGCTCGTCTCCAAAGAGGCGGCGTCCCATTGGCCGGCTGTCGGCGCCTTTGCGGCCAATGGGGACGCGGCAGGGCCCCAGGCCGGGCGGGCTGACGTGCGAGCTTCCAGTCTCTTTGCCGTATGGGGGTTTATTTTGTTTTGGGCCACTCCAGCCGCCGCCATTAGGCGAGCCCAGGGTAGATTCGAGGGTGGCGGGATCTCGTTGCCTGGGCTTCCCTCCCCCTCAGCCCCGCCGGGGTGGTAGCGTCCTCCCAACCAGCGACGTCCTTTTAGCCACCCAGACCAGGAAGGAACCATGTCCTGAGCGGGCGAGGGGGGGAGGGGGGAGACGGGAGCGAGAGGCCGCAACCAGCGGTGCGGAGCAGCGGCGGCTGGCTGGCTGGCTGGGATGCGGCTGAGGGGCATGGGCGGCAGCCGCTGAGGAGAGACAGTCGCGGGATCAGGAGGCTGCCCAGCGAAGGTATGGAGACGGGGGGTGGGGGGGTGGGGAGGGAAGCGAGTAAAAAAATAGCATTTCTTAATGTTTTTGTGGGGGGGGGACTTTTGTACTTAATGTGAGGAATTACCTCACCCTGAGCCGCCTCTTTCCCCCGGTGTTTATGAGGGCGAGGGGACAGTTTCTCACTGGGGGGGGCGGCGTTTATAGTTTCACTTCGGAGAAGGGAGGCGAACTCCGTCCCTCAGCTTCGCAGCCCTTCCTCTTCCCCCTTTACCCCCCCCCAAACCCCTGGAGGTACCCCGGGGCTTACGCGACCTCCCCCCCGCCAGCCCCACACACCGCGCGCCGCTTCAATATCACTTTGTTGGCCGGGCCACCCCCCCTAGTGTTGGCAAAGGATTCCTAAGGCCTTTCGCTCGCTCCTAAGAGGCGTTGAAGCTCCCCCTGTTTTCTCGCCCCCTCCCAAAAAACACCACCGCTTAACGATGTTGCTAAGTAGTTGCCTTGCTCATCGCCCCCCTCGTTTCTGAGCCTCCCCCACCTTTTGCTCGGGGTTGGGAGAACAGGGGAGAAATGGGCTAAAACTTTGACCACTGTGTTTAGTGTGGGGGGGGGAGGGGAAGATTCCTCTTGTGTTACCTCAACGGAGTGTTTGTCTGTTGCTCTATGTAGGGATCCCTCCCCCCCCCCCGCCGCAAGAAAAGAAAAAGGGGTGGGTGGGTTTTGGAGCATCCAGGCACCTGCCCGGGAGAGATGCTGCTGTCGCCACTGGGTTGTTTACTATAAGGTTCTGCCACCTATGGCAGTTTATTTGGAGTTGGCTTTCAAGCCGCTGGAAGTATTAACGTGTGCATAATGTGTACTAAATTGCTCCGTGCCCAGAAGCCTTTTTTGGGGGGGACTGCTAAATATTGCAACTCTTGTTTTTGCTTAATGTGTGTGGCTTATCCGACAGGCCCCCCGTGGTCTGCATGGAGAGCATCACTTCTGTTTTTGGAACCGGGAATGTGATGCGGTAAATGCTGGGTTTTGAACACCTAGTGCAGTGTATCCGACGCTGTTGTTTCAAAGCTCTAAGAAAACCACAATTTGGCATATGCAGCAGAGACATTTCTGTGTTCTTGCTTATCCACATTTAGTGCTGCAGTACCTACATCTTACTATAGTGAGGTCATACCTCTCCTGTTTTCCACCCCTCCTCTTCCTCATTATTCATAGACTGTAACCTGTGTCTTACTGTTTCTGTTGCAAAAGTGGCATGCCATAAATACTGGATTTTTTCAGTGCAGATGTTAAATTCTTTATCCTTGTTAGAGTGAAATTGATTTGATTTTGTGCAGTTGTACTCTAGCTGAGCAGCCCCCCCCCCCCATAGCAACTATCGCAAGGAGACTGCATCTTTGGCTTGATCACACTTTTGTGAACTGCATCAGTCATAGTAAGAAATTATACTGGACGATGATAATTAGAACAAAATCTTCCTACATTGCAGCAGCTGTCTTAATGGCCAAACAAGGCATTTTTGGAGGTCATACAGTGTTTTTTGGAGTACCGCAGATAACCCTCTCTGTATTTGAGAGCAAGTTCCCCTGTGCTGTTGCTTTGTAAAAAAAAATAGTCTTCAAAGCTGTACAGATTCTTCTGCTGTCTTCTCAGATCTCCCCTCTCCTGATTTGAGAGAGTAATTTCACCCCTAGATATTCTAAAAATATTGTGAACATACCATTTCCAGTTGATGCATTACATAGGGCAACCCCTTATAGTCTTAGGCAGTAGCATTGAGGACTGTGTGTGACAGCAGGGTGCCCTAAACATAGTCTGGATGCTGTTCTTAACAAGGGCTGTGAAGTTGCTCTGTAATTGCATTGTTTTTTTATAAGCAAGGAATGCCTTTGCTAGAACTCATGGGATGTGGCACTCTAATTGGTAATGCTTCCTGCTGCATATATACTGGCTATGATTTCAAGGGCATAAATTTATCTAGCTATCCAAAGTCTTCTGGCAGTTATTCAGGATGCCACTGAAGACAAGTTACTTTCCACGGAATAACAGGATGTTTTCATTCCCAGCTCAGTTTTCTGTAGATTTAAAACATTTCAGATTCTATTTCTGCTATTTCCACTAATTCTTGAGGAATAGCTGCCTTTTGTGTGTTTGCTGCCTTTTTGGAGGTGATTTGACATGTGAATTTCTAAGAGATGGTTCTGAAGTCCACTGAAGCCATCTAGGAATTAGTAGTTGAGTTACAAAAGCCACTTTTAGTTTATGCATATCATAACTAGAAAGCTGAGGTTCTTTAAATTACTACTGTAACTTTCCTGTGTAGAAAGTTAGCAATTTATGATTTGATTGTAAAGAAAGTACCCCATTATTGTTCAAATATTATTTACCACATAAAATTTTGCTTTAGTTTGTATTTTATTTTAACTACAAAGAATGATAAACAGCAGAAATAATAATCCAAGCCATGTATACTCAGAAGCAAGCCCCATTGAATTCAGTGGGGTGTACTCCTGGATAAATTAGGATTGCAGCCTTATTAAGCCTGTGGTATACCAGCAAGGTTGACACCTACCAGATGGCTTAATCTTTAGCCAACCTATGTATTTTTAGCTTAGGGATGAGAAAACCTATGACCCTCTAGATGTTGTTGGATTCCAACTCTCATCAGTCCTAGGTAGCATAGACAATCATCAGGGATTCTGGGAGTTCCAGTCCTGCTGGACTGAGTGCACACCAAATTCTGCCAATCCCTGCAGAAAGGCAGATTTAGGGGCTCTTCACAGTACCACACAGGGATATTTTCAACTACTGAAGGGTGCTTTGAAGTACTGATGTTCTGCAGATCTTCTCCTTCTCCTTCTTCCTTTTCCCCAGACCTACAGATAAAAATACAAAAGCACAGATAAAATAGAAACAAATTAAAAGATAAAAAAGAATAATTAAAGTAATTAAACATTAGCAGAATTTCAACAACATATTAAAAGATACATTAAAAATATAGATAATAACAACAATAACATCACAGCACCAGCCCTTTCCTTAAAGACAGCCAGTTCTTAAAAGGCCTGTGGGAATAAAAACATGCCTGTGAAAGGACAATAAGGAGGGAGTCAGTCTAACTTTTCTAGGAAATGAGTTCCAAACTCTGACATCAGCCACCAGAGTGGCTCCCTCTCCTGCATTCCCACCAAGTGTACCTGCGAGGGTGGTGGGACTGAGATGATGCCCTACCCTGATGATCTCACAGCTTGGGCAGGTTCTTATGAGAGAATACGGTCTTTGAGATAGTCTGGACCTAAGCCATATAGGGCTTTCTAGGTCAAAACCAGCACTTTGAATTGAGCCTGGAAACAAACCCTAATTACATCAAATAATTAGCAGGTGGGTGGCTCTGCCAATTTGTCAAATTTGGCCCACCAGGATCAGGGAGATAAAGACCAGGCCCACTGGGGTGAAAAGGTTTCCCATTTAGATGTGCCTATTCAGAACTCTTTCTAGGATTTACAACATTTTACTTTAACATGTTGTGACATGATTGAACTTTTGGTCTGTTTTTGTAAGCATATTGTAATCACTAGTACTGAAAAATTTCATAGCTTATAGTTTCTAATGAGCTAAAGGTTTCTTTAAAACAGTTCACTACATATATTATTAGGAAATAAAGTTAATTTTTGTTGATGTTGACATAAACTGTAAATGAAGTTTTAACAATGAGTAAATCCAAATGGTTGATGCTCCAAGAAGGGATAAAAAAGTTATTCTGTTGGTTCAGCAGAATGAAAATTAGGCATAGAAATAATGTGGTTTAACAGGCCCATCCAGTGTTGCAGTATGTAACCTTTCGAATTATACAAAACATTTTTCTTAGGATGTTGAAAAAGACTTTTTAAAAGGAAAAATAGATGTTAAACCAACTTTACCCTTGCTAATCAGTTCCATTAAGATGGGAGGATTCCCCCCACCCCACCCAATTTGGTTAAGGCTGAGCCTTATACTATTGTTTCAGGTTACTTAAAGTTCTTCCGGGGCAAGGCAGTAATGGCGAAGTCACCGTTTGAAAAATAATAATAAAACTACTTATACAACATGTTTGTCAGTGTGGTGTTGCAGTTCCCTTAGAAGGCATAGAAGCAAAAATAAACAGTTGTTTTTATATTAGCAAAGGAGGCAACTAATGTTAGAATAAGCTGCAGGTTAGAAATCTTAGAAAGGTTACAGTGTGGAAGGCTTACACAACCTGAGAATTGCAGGGTGGGGACTAAAGGGGAACAAACTACCCCAGAAGGAGCATGATGTGTCCCCCACCAGAAGTGCTACCCCTCCCCTAACACCCCCCCACCTATTATATCAACTAGTAATGTAATTGGTAGAAGTAGATAATTTTTAACTAGCAAAGGTGAAGAACTTTTGGCCTGTCGGCCTAATTTATGCCCATCGGTCACTGTACCCTCCACGTTTGGCCTGCCTGTCCATTTCAGCAAAGTCACTCTCACCTGCCCTACACCTTGCATCATGTGCTACATCCAATGTGGGACTGGTAAAGGCTTGGATGAAATGGGCTTGGCTGAAAGGAACTTGGCAGGGGGTTGGACTCGATGGCCCTTGTGGTCTCTTCCAACTCTATGATTCTATGATTCTATGATTCTATGAACTCTGTAGGCACTGCTGATCTGCGTTGTCTGCAAAATCCCTTGTGCAGTGCTTCTCAAACATCCACAAGCACTGCACATGCTTTTTTGCCCATACACTTTACTTTCAAATCTCCAGGGGCAAAAATGGGTCACCTGATGTTGTTGTAACACCAAGGGGTTGATAGGTGGGCAGCCTATCAAACTTGTCCTACCAGGGTATGTGGAAATCTGGCTCACTGGCTGGTTCTAGTTTCCTACTACTGAGTATAGATTAATTTGATAGAGAACTTTGTTATGGTGTGATATTGAGCAAACGATACTAACTTTAAAAGATCTATGATCTGAATAATTTCTTGAATACATGTAAGGGCTTCTGTATGCACAACCTGGCTTTTTTTCAACTTCAGCTTCTTTTGCATTATATGGTCTGCCTGAAGTTTCACTTAAGTTTTTGTAATTGCTGATAAAGGGGTTTAGAAGCCATACTCTGTGGTGGTGTCACTTATGTAAATCCCATATTGGGTTCATAATATGGCTTGAACAGGGTCCTTCAGTATGAAATTTGTACTGAAATTATGGAAAAGCTGGGTATTTTACCCTAATTGGATTAATAGTGTCAAATAGCATTACAGTGGTACCTCCAGTTGTGGATGGGATCCGTTTCGGAGCTCTGGTCAGAGCCCGAGGTTTCTGCAACCGGAGGGACCACTTCTGTGCATGCGCACGGGGCAAAACCCGGAAAAATACTTTCGGGTTTGCCACATTCACATCCTGAAGGATATGCAACCGGAGGTGTGCGTATCCAGAGGTACCACTGTACTGTGTTTTTAGATGACTTTTAAAAAAATCTATTACTTTTCTGCACAAATATTATAATCTATCTCCTCTTAAATTTCTTTCTGTCTTTTTTGATTGGTCATTCTATGTAGCACTTCCAATTTATTTGGCACAGATTTTGATACATTTCTATATGGCTTATTTTCAGCACTAGCCAAATGCGTAGAGGACTCTGCCAAGCCATCTTGGTTTATGCTGCATCATTATCTTCCATTTGAGGATAGTATAAGAATAGAAATATATTGAACTACTGTTGATTGTGCCAAATTGCTAGACTCTTTGTTTTCTACAAATTCTAGGGATAGTATTATAATAAATGAGTGTTCAAGCAATTGATCTACATACAAGGGTTATAAATGTGTATATAGCCTAACCTTAGTTGCTAGGAGACAGTGATATATGGACATCTGCTATCTACAGATAACTAAAGGATTTGAGGACTTGTACTTTAAAAAGTATCACTTGATTGTTGTTAAACTGTTAAGATAAACAAAATGACCTGATTGTGAAATAATGTAACAATACAGTAATTAGAATAGCACATCATTATTATTTTGTGGTGTCAGCTGACTGGAAACACACACATGACTGTACAAGTTCATGCTACAATGTTTGTACAGTCTTTGTATCTTTTTAGAAATGTAGGCAGTACTACAGTTAAATGTAATTCCTCCTACATATATTCCAAGAGGATGCTTGGAGCTATACAAGCATGTACCCTTTCTCCCAGTACTTAATGTCTTTTGCTAGTACTACAAAGAAAGGGGATCAAATGTATGTTATCACGTGCAATTTTAAAACAGATTTGTTAATCATCTGTCATTGTGCCCCCCCAAAAAAAACCCCTTTTTGTCATATCTTTCTACCACATTTGAGAACTTTGGAAGAACTTCAGAAGGGTGATTTATGTAGGCATTCTTCAAAATATTTTTTCCTATTTGGTTTGCGTCAGCTAATTTCAGGGGCATATGTAAAGCCCCCTGTGCCCTTGGCAAGGAGCTGTATCGGTGCTCCCCCCCCCAAATCGCCTTCATGGTTCAGGAAGGATGAGAAGCTTCTCCTGCACTTGATGTCGGCAGGACAGTGGCGTCATTTCACCACACACATATTTGTCATACAATCCATAGTCTGATAGATGATTTTTGTGTCCCCCCTGGGCCTGTGTCCCAGGTGAAGGCCAGTTTCACCAACTCCTAGGTATGCGTCTGGCTAATTTCAAGGAGAGCTTTAATAGCTTGTTGACTTAACATGAAAAATGTGTTACTGTTACGTATACTTTTTTTAAAAAGTTCTACTCACAGGTAAGACTTCCTGTAGGTGGAACAGGAAGGGAAGCAATTTTCAAGAATTTATCTACCCCCTTGCAGCCTCTATAGTACTCTAAATCTGTTCTGGAGAGTCCTTCATCACTCTGGAGATTTCTCCGTGAACCTCCTCCACAAGAGGCCCAGAGGGTGGCAACACAAAAGCAGGCCTTTTTATGGTGGCTCCTCCATTATGGAATGATTTCCCCAGGGAGGCTTGCCTAGCATCTTCATTACATATCTTTAGGTGATAGGCAAAAACATTCCTCTTCTCCCAGGTCTTTGGCTAATTAAACAATCCATCACCTTTTTAATCTCTGTGTGGGGCGGGGGGCTTAGGGCTGTCATTTAAAAAAGAAATCTAACCCAGTTTTTGTACATAAAGTATAAAGCTTTTGCCTTGTGCATCTAGTATACCTGAAAAAGTGTCTCCACTCCCATCATTCAGCCCAGACACCGAGGTCCAGCTCTGAGGGCCTTCTGATGGTTCCCTCACTGCAAGAAGTGAAGTTACAGGGAACCAGGCAGAGGGCTTTCTTAGTAGTTGCGCCCACCCTGTGGAACACCCTCCCATCAGATGTCAAGAAGATGAGCAACTATATAACCTTAGAAGACATCTGAAGGCAGCCCTGTTAAGTCTGTATGAAAGGCTTTCCTACTGTGAATACTACAAAGCAAATTCTTCCTCCTCTACACTACTCCTTCAGTTAGTAAAACAAATCAATACAAATCGACACTTGCAGCTAGTCACAACATGACATGCTCGGTTTCCAACAATGTCTGCCAGTTTCTGATATCTACTGGAAAAGAAGAACTGCGTGAACATTTCTGGAACGATAGGGTCTTTCTCATATGAGTGTAAAATAAAACAAATCATAATTTAAATTCTATAATTAACACCTCTGCTTTATGCTGAAGTAGTAGTACTAGCAATTCTTTGTGATACATGACAAGAGCTCCTTTGGGAGGAAGGATAAATTATAAATTCAATAAATAAAATACATGTTTGGTCCAAAATAGCACCTGAAACTCATGCTTTAAGTACTAAGCTAGCAGTTAAAATTGTGTTATTTTGATTATCATTTCAAGAGCCAGCATCTGAAAATATTCCATTCATTGTGGTATTTATTCTTCTGAGGCTGGAGCAGATGAGCGGCCTGCCTGGAAACAATGGTTTTGCAGATTGGGAGCATAATCCAGAAACAGAGTTTGAAATTGGTATATAGGTTTTGGCTTGAGATGGCAAACCTGGTTTTCATTGGCCAAAGTGCAGATGTAATGCCAAACCAGCAATCATATTGATAAAAAGAAAAAAAATTCTGTACCTGGGAATGGGGCACAGTGTACGTTCCTGAGGCTGGTTCTTGATTACAGATTAAGTGTCAAATCATTTATTTGTTTTAAAATCAAAGGTCTGCACAAACAAATAATAGTTGAAACTCGGCAGGGAGGATCAGAAAATCTGAAATGGGCCAAAGCAAGTGCACAAGGAGCTGCTGTAGTGATTCCTTGTAAAAATCTGCTCTCCAATACCATATAAAGATTAAATGGTATATAATAGCTCAGCACAATTAAGCAAATGGGGGGTTATTGGGAATGCTGGTATACGCTGCTCAAATTTCACCTGTCCCACTCCTCTCTTTGTTACACTGGGAGGAAACAAACTAGAATACTGCATATATGTAAGTGTAATTAATTTTGTCCTTTCCAAAAAAAATGAGGAAATGGGATTTTATTGGTACCCATTCTGTAGTAGGCCCTGTGAGGCTTAGATAGGAGATGTTTTTTGCTGTGATCAGTTGCTAGGAGCACTTCAAATCCAGTAGCCTACAACATGATCTTTTGTCTCTCTGCTGCACAGTTCTGATTAGCTAATTAATGGTGGAAGCCAAAGTTGGTTGTTTCCTGAAAGAAACATGCATGAGAGCGTAGATATGTATCCAAATTACTGGGTGATGAAACAGGATTGTGACTTGAGGTTATCTGAAAGTGAAGAACCATAGTAAGCCACTCTTGAAAGTGAGGGGACTTTCAAATGTAGCTTGTGATACGAAATGGGGATCTGCTTTTCAAAAAATGAGAAAGTTACAAGTGGTTGTTGCTTGGGTGGACCTGAAGTAACTACATGGATCCTGCTTGGTCCTTTGGATATTGGTTCATTAATAATTCCAGGGCCATTCTACTGGAAAGAAAGGTCACTTGAATATAGGAAATGGAATGAATCCTTTATTGGAATTGATCATGTGTGGGTTTGTTTGGCTGAATCACATGTCCCATGCTTGGTTTGCTATTGCATATATATACTTTATGAGGTATAATCATACATGTTGACATGTAGGTTTTGAATAACTGCCTACAAGGAAGCAGCTTTCATATATGAAGTTTATTCTGTTTTGAAGCATTGCTAATGCTTGAGGAAATGCTTCAAGTGTTTTGAAATTGATGTAGTCATAAGTAGGTTACAGCTGAGCCAGTTCTCTATGAAGCTGGAGTTTATCAGACTTGTGTTTGAATGATAAAGCAGCAGATCCATAGATAGTTCTGCTGCAGTTTCATTTAAAGTTACTCAAAAATTTACTCTAGACATGACAAATGTGACTGATATAGTAAGTACTATTTCCTGTATGTTGTAGTAAGATTTTAACAATAATTTGTATTGTTCACAGGAAAAGCTGTGTACTTAGTGCTGTCCATCATCCTTTCCACTGAAAAGGCAGTATGGAGACGAAATAGACTCTTCAGTATAGAAAAAGTAAATAGAACAATTTTTGTTTAAAACCATATGGTCATCTGAAAAAAGAAGGGTCATACATTATCTTTCAACTCCTACCTGAGTCCTTTGTATTGTGTGATGAGTTAGTGATTCCAAAATCTGGAGGACCCTTGTAAAACAGCAAAACTGGGATTAACTGGTTTAAAAGTGTTACAATGTTGATGTAACATAATTCTCTTACAATGCTGTTGCCTCTTGAATGAGTGTTGAATTTAAAAGGGGGGGGGGAGTTTTAGGGATATTCTGATTTCTAAAGTAACAAATCTGAGTAGTTAGTAAACTGATGTATTCCATCTTCAGCTTCTTAAAGTAGGATTTAGGAACAGCCTAAAGTGTATTTTATTCATATTTTTTCTGTTAAATAAAATGATAGAGATTTTAGACAGTACATTTAGTTATACTGTTAGTTATCCTGATATCAGGTGCTGGGCACATATATTGAACTTTAAGTACAATACATTAGCAGAAATTAGCTCTCAATGTATCTTTCAGGTCATTCCTGAGGATGCTTAATGATCTGTCACTGATCCATTTGTGTTTATCAATTCTGTACTGTATGAGGTATAAAATAAGTAAGGCAGCTAATGACCGATTAGCAGTTGTTATAATATTTTCTTTACACTATTGAGTAAAGCAATACTCAGTCAAGTGTGATATGAAAGTACTGTTCAGACACAATGCTAAGCATGGTTATGCAAATGAATCTCTGGCTCTCACTTTCTGTGGTTTATTTATTCTGGTTTATTCTGAACAAACCAGAATTTGAAGCTTCGATGTGATCCTGATTTGTTTGAACTAACCACAGTTTCCTGAGTTCAGCTGTAACAGAAAACTGAAGGCTTTTACTTTCAAAGAAACCTAAATCTTTTCTCTCTGCATGTGAAGGAGGGGAAAAAGGGGATGAATGAAACTGAGCCTTTTCCTGACTTCTTCATGTAATCCTAATCCATGATCAAGCATTGTGCATGAACACTGTTTAGTTACTCTTTTGGTATATATTTGGTATATATTTTTTCATAACTGTGGATAGTACATAATTTATGTGTTCTAATAGATTTATTCTTCTTCTTTTTCCCAAAGCTTTCTGCCTGAAATCATTTACTTCAAGGAGTGCAGGATGACAGAACGTGGAATAAAATGGGCTTGTGAGTATTGTACATACGAAAACTGGCCATCTGCAATCAAGTGTACCATGTGCCGTGCTCAAAGACCTAGTGGAACTATTATAACAGAAGATCCTTTCAAAAGTGGTTCAAGTGATGTCGGTAGAGATTGGGATCCTGCAAGTATTGAAGGAGGCAGCAGCCCTTTGATATGTCCAGATTCCAGTGCAAGACCAAGAGTTAAATCATCCTACAGTATGGAAAGTGCAAATAAGTGGTCATGCCACATGTGCACATACTTGAACTGGCCTCGTGCAATACGATGCACACAGTGCTTGTCTCAGCGTAGGACCAGGAGTCCCACAGAATCCCCTCAGTCTTCAGGGTCTGGTTCAAGACCAGCTCCTTTCTCTGTGGATCCTTGTGAGGAGTACAATGATAGAAATAAACTAAACATGAGGACACAGCACTGGACCTGTTCTGTCTGTACGTATGAAAACTGGGCTAAAGCCAGAAAGTGTGTTGTGTGTGATCACCCAAGACCCAACAACATTGAAGCAATAGAATTGGCAGAAACAGACGAAGCTTCCTCAATAATAAATGAGCAAGACAGAACTCGATGGAGGGGCAGCTGTAGTAGTGGTAATAGCCAAAGAAGATCACCTCCTACAACCAAACGGGAATCTGAAATGAAAATGGACTTTCAGAGAATTGAGCTGGCTGGAGCTGTTGGCAGCAAAGAAGAACTTGAAGTTGACTTCAAAAAACTAAAGCAAATAAAAAACAGAATGAAGAAGACTGACTGGCTGTTTCTTAATGCTTGTGTTGGTAAGTTCTGTGTCAGTCATATTTCATTTACAAGGGAAGATGAGTGGTGTATATTGGTTAAAATGTAAAACACAATTATTTTGGCAACCTTCACACAATGTTTATAACAAGCATGCATATGAAGCACTTTAAACACTTAAAATCACTATACAAATGTTGAATTTCCATATTTTAACAACACAATATGTGAACTTATTTTTGTAAGGTGTTGAAACATAGGAAAATCCTACTTAAATGCTAGCCAAATAAATACCATTGACACAAGTGTAAACTCAGAGTTGCACTTCAGTTTTAAAAATAAAGATTCTAAATTCCTTTAAGAACAGTTCTTATATATGAACACTAATGCATAAAATTACTTAGCCATGTGTTAATTTTTTTTTACCCTACTTACAGTGACAAGCTGTGCCTTAGAATCAGCAGCTGCAGTTCACGGGTGTTTGTAAACAGTATAGATCTTACACAAGTGTGAGGCAATCAGTTAAAAATAACACAGAATGTAGTTCTGACCTTGGAAATACTGATTGTAGTAACAAATAATGTCGTTTTGGCATATTATAAATTACACTTTGATTAATTATCTCTAGTGTATCAAATTTATAATGCTATCGGGATATGTTCTGCTATGTGGATTTCCCCCTACAAGCAGATATTTTGGAAAATATTGAAAGTATTTTCAAAGTATAAGGGTGGAACTGTGCTGTATATTTAATAATAATGATGATAGTAATACAGTGCAATTAGTTTCATGGTGCATTAGAATAGAAGAGGGCACGTTCCTGTCCCAACGAGCTTACAATATATAAAACCTAATACAAGGGAAACAGATGAACATGAGGGAAGTGGTGGCTGGGGTAAAAGAATATGAGATTGTTTCAGTTATACTTAGGCTTGGTTACAGGCTTAGTTCTAGTGAAACAGCCTTCCCTGACCTGGTACCCTTTAGACGTTTTTGGACACATCAGGGGCTGATGGGAGTTGTAGTTCAGACATCAGTTTGGGGAAGGTTGTATCAAAGCATTCATGAAAAAGTGGATTTTGAGGAGGGATTGGAGTAGGTAAGACAAGTTACATAGACAGTTCACACAAAAGGGCTAGCAGGGCAGAAAATGTGTAAATAGGTATAAAATTCAGCTATGCCAGTCTGATCCAATATTTATTATAGTTTCTTTCAGTATCTATAACAGAGTTTTCAGGGTAGCTCCTAACAAAAAATAAATAAAACAAATTTAAAATTTGGAAGCAAAAAAAGTGCAAAGACAACAACAAAAAACTCTGATTGGAAAGAATAAATTCAATTTAAAACTAAGACCCCTCCCAATTTTTTTTGCCTAGTAATGAAACAACCCCCCAAGATTAGATGCCGAGTGAGCCTCTGTGGAGAAGGCATTGCACAGAGGAGGTGTCCACCTGCCCCCAAAGGCCCCCACTTCTGTAGCTACTTACTGCATTTCATTAGATGGAGGCATTCAGTAGGGCCTCTAAATGTTGAGATACATACTATCTTAATCAAAAATTATGAGATAAGCAGATTGCCTTCAAATATGAATCCTGCCTTGTATGGCTCTGTGGTAGCCTTAATCAGCAAGGAATTTCATGAAAGCAAGTGCATGGAATT
Organism: Podarcis vaucheri; assembly: GCF_965113315.1. Classification (NCBI taxonomy): domain Eukaryota; kingdom Metazoa; phylum Chordata; class Lepidosauria; order Squamata; family Lacertidae; genus Podarcis; species Podarcis vaucheri. The sequence goes on from NC_138763.1 coordinate 58,434,250, forward strand.
CCGTGCAGGTGAGTGAGTTGGGTGGCAGAGGTGGAATGACGCACTCTGTCCTTCCTTTCCGTGGCTGGTGTAAAAACAAGTGGCCTGCCAGACTATGGCAGGCTACTGAGCTTTGTGTACTTTTGTAGAAGAAAGTAAGAATTTGTGAACTTAATTTGCTCACTACTGACTGCTGAAAAATACCCTGTATTCTTTCAAAATAATAACCTTCCAACTTTTTATGGAAGAAGCGGGGTATACAAAGTACTGCCAGGAAGTGTCTCCCCTCCATTGTGGAAGATGGATTTTTTCTTGTTTATACAAGACAGAACTCAATGTAGTATACTGCTATCCAAAGTTCTCAAACACCCATGGTAAAAATAATGTTCATTGCCATCTTTCTCCCTTACTGTACTATACACAAAGACAAAGATTTCTGATGGATTTATTTTTTAAAGAAAATTGTCATGAATAGAACATTTCCTTCTTCATTTAACAACAAGAATGCCCTTGCTTGGATTTATTAAATGCTACAAAGATGTTTAGCAGGTGTTTGAGAGACTGGGAACTTAAGACATGGGTGTCTAATATTGAATACCTGATTGATCTATTTCTTAGGATGGTAAAACATGTCAGAACACTGTGGCAAATGCATGTAATGTGTGTATATAATAGTGAAATGCTAGACTTGCAAATAGTGTTCAGTTAGATATGGCAAATAGTTGACCAGGAAAAGAAGGTTCCATTTTTTGCTGCCCGTAAGATAAAAGGCATACTTATAGTGCTTATTTAAAGATTAAAAAACAATGAATTATACTTGTCTTTGAATACATGGTTCTTGTTTTGGCCCAAATGCAAATAGCTCATTAATTATCTTTGCAATTTTGCATCTTGCATTGCAGCATGTCCTGAAAAGGAGACTCCGTTGATTTTTAAGTTTGCCTTTTTACAATTTTGTTATAGTGGTTTCAAGATGTTGTTTCCCATGATTTATTTTTAGAAATTTGATGTCAGTCACTCTAGCATTTATTTAATTAGTATGCGACAAGTTGCTTCCCGCGGGATGCCTTTTGTAAGGTACCATATGAGAGGAATAGATTCTGCACAATTTTTGTCTTTTGTTTTTCTAATGTGGAAAACATGATTGTGGTCTATCATAATAGCAAATGTATGTTTATATTTCCCATGTGTGGCTGATACCTTAAGGCATTTGCTAGCCTCTGACATACGAGGTTCCTGTGGTGCAGAAAAGGTATACCAAGGCCAAAGTGGCCACCCTGATGCCTTCCTTAATTAAATATTATTTTAAATTTGCTGCTCATTAATAAAATTCTCTAGGTGGCTTACAAAAAACCTCCATCCTACAATATTTAAAATAAAATATAGTAATTGGAACAACAACAACAGAACAGGTTAAACTTTCCTAGTGGAAGCAGAAAAAAAGTTTGCAGCTCAGTTTAAAGCCACACTAAAAGAGCGAGAGCATAAGCTTTATTTAACACCAAGAAAACAACAAAAGGAGGACTTTTTCTGCTGGAACTCACCAGAATTCAGTTCCGGCACCTCTTATGTGGACACCATTGCCATTATACAGAGACAAAGGAAGGTGTTTGTGGTGAATTCCAGCACATCTTTGTCTAGAAAAATAGCACTGATTACGTAGACCTGTAGTTTATTTTAAAACACAGGTTTAGAAGGCCTGAGTAAATTAAAAGGCACTCACACTTGGGGCCAAAAAGACCATAAAAAGGTGCCTGAGGAGACTATACCAATACTGGTGTGCCACAGCGGAGAAGCCCCTCTCTTTTGTAGCCACCTGCTTCACTTCACCTGGATCCAAACAGGATCTCAATGTTTCGGGCTTTGTAGGCTAAAGCTGGTAATTCACATTAGGCCTGGAAAATGACAGGGAGGCAGTGTGGCAGGTTAAGTACCTAGTTCTTAGCCTTGTGGCTCTATTTTAAACAAATTGCAGTTTCTGAGTCACTCTTTAAAAAGGCAGCCACATGTGCAACTCATTGCAGTAGTCTGATGGTGTGGTTACCTGAATGTAAACAGCTCTGGCCAAGCTATCTCCATCCAGGTATAGCCATACTTTATATATTGGCTAAAACTGGTGAAAGGTACTTTCCACACAGACCTCTTGAACCTCTTATGATAATTTTGCATCTAGAAGTATCCCTAAGCTGTGAATTTACTAAGTTTTTTTTGAGGCGTGGGGAACCCTTTTCAGAGCAGACTGTTTGCCCTTCACATGTGGCCCTCAATCCCTATTTTGGAACCCCTCAACAACATCTGAACCCCCCCCCCATCCTCATCTCATGCTGTCTTTCCAAAGCTGGGTAAGTTAGGTGCTGGGAATGGGGAGGTGTGAAGGCTCTAACAGGATCCTAGAGTTCTTCCATCTCCTTTCCAAAGCCTAGTCTACACTTTTCCAGCTTTGGGAAGGAGAAGGGAGGGCTCTTGTATCCTTTCAGAGCCTTGTGCCTCCTTCCCAAAGCCCAGTGCCTTACTTAGCCCGCTGTGGGAAGGCATAAAATTTTGGCCTTCCTGCCCCCGTATGACAAGGCAGTGTGCTGTCTAAGTGTTCCATGTTGAACTACTCTTGGGGCCCATCTGGTATGAAAAGTTGGGCTGCCCTGACCAGGATGGACAAATCATCTACCAATAGTGCTTCCACCTTATCAGGATTGAGTCTCAGTTTGTTAATCCAATCAGTTACCATGCTAATGCTCTGATTCAGGGCATCCACAGCCTCGCCTGCTTCTGATTATTGCATACTGGTCACACCTCAGCCCAGATTGCTCAACCTCTTTTCTCAGTGGTTTTGTGTAGATGTTAAACAGCACAGGGGCTCCAAGAAGCACAGTTGTGAAGGCATTGAACAGTATTTCTGCAGTACCAACTTATGGAATTGGTTCTCTCAGTAGAAATGGAAAATCCCTCTTATGCCTAGCTGGTATTGAAAGTCATGGAGAGGGTTACACTTTAGTCATCTGTCTTCTAACTGCTTGGACCGAGCCAACCATACATTTCCTGCTAGATTTAATAAGCCATGACTGGCAAGGGTCAAATACACAAGTGTTATTCTGGGCATGAGTCATGACCAAGCATTGTCCATGTCCTCATGTTTCAGTAACTGAAATCCATCCAAGCAGGCTGGACCAGATGGAACTCTGAACACCTCTACTACTGACATAATTGTAAAGTTTAAGTCATGATGGATGCGAGAAACTTTACATTCAGAGTGTCCTGCAAACATGTGATAGTGAGTTCCTGAGGATTCACCACATCTCCCAGGCCAGATTTCAAAAAGGCCCTGCACTCTTTGGGAAATCTAGATAACATTGAGAGGATGCAGCTATAGGAGGAAAAAGTTTGTTCACATCCATCGTTGCAACGAAGTAGACTCTCACTTCTGTTCAGTTGGATTCATCTTAAGTTTCCTTCCCCTGGTGTACCAACTGTCTTTCAGCTTGTTTCATTGCGCTCAGATGTGTAACAAGGAGTTGCATAGGCTGTACCTAAAGGGAGAGACAGGTTGCATCAGTTGAGTGAGTCATCACTTTATTCCAGAGAACAGCTAGGGCTTCAGTAGGAATGCCCGCCAACTCAGCTGGAAAAGCCCCCAGAAACAGTCTCTGGGGCGAATCGTTGTTAAAGGTACCCCACAGTTGCTGAGGGGTAAAGCCCCTGCAAGATAGTCTCAGCACCAAACATCCTTGGGAATCTCCAGAACCAAATATGAGACCATCTTCATCAGTTCAGAAAGGTAGCAGGGTGGATGATACGCCAACAGAACCCCCAGTCTGGCCCAGGAGTCCAACAGAAGATAAAAATACTCCAAATTAGTACCAAATAGGACAGCAGAACTGGAGAAAAAATGGTGCCTCCACGAGGCATTTTGAAATCCTTGCTATAACTTGGAAGTTCAGGTGGATGTGGGCAGTATGTATGTATTGGTGCTCTCCTGCCAGCTGAAGATGACACAAAATCCCTCCTAATGTACTTCTGGCAGGCAGCATCTTGAAGAAAGCTGTAGAGACTATATTAATTTTTTATACATCTGCTGCTCTGTTTCTTGGCCTGTCAACCTGCTGCTTTGACTTCTGCATTTGTGCCAAGCCCAACATAGTCAAGAAGAGAAGTCTGCCCCCCCCAAGCCATTTTACCAGTCAAATGTTGAGAGCATGGAGTAGGCTGCTCCTGCTGGCCAAAAATCACATCACCACCCTTAAAAATACAGTCTGTTACTTTGTCTCCAGATGGTCTGGCTGCTGCTGCAGTCCTTCTGGCTGTTCCTAGCTTTGAAGTCTACTGCTTCACTATCTTGCCCATCATGATAGATGGAGTGAAAAAACCATGCTGTGTCACACACTCTAGGCAATGAGGCAATAGCCCTTTGGCTGACACTGGCCTCTTGTTACCTGCAGAGGGTAGAGAAAACAGACTCAGCCAATCAGAAGCCTCAGTTTTAATGAAAATCTAGTAGTGGATTTATACTATAATCTGTGTACCTTTTAGCCTTGATTGCCATGCTCACTGGACAGCAGCGGGGGCACAGTTAAAGTTCACTCTTAAAGGCTCTTCATATCTTCTGAGAGGGTGCTGCCCTATGACTACTGAATTTTGCAGGCTGCTTCTGTAAAAAGCTGTGGAAGAAAATTCCCTTTCCCTTTTTAATCACTATTGTTCTGATTTTAAAAATCTAAAGCATCAGTTTTGTATTCTCTCCAGAGTTTTCTTTTAGGCTTGAGGGTATTAGAGAGCTCTTTCATCTTGATGGCCTTATGGGGAAAATGTACATTTTTAAAAGCAATACAGAACAGTCAAATCAAAACTCTCAGGCTCTAGTGGCTAGTGATGTTAAATTCTCAAAAATAATCTTTTGGTGGAGAGAATATTCTCACCTCATATCACTACTGGTGGCACACCATATATGATTCCCTGGGATATGTTCCTATTCTGCAGTTATGAAATAAGGACAGGAGCCCTGTGAATGAAGCATGTGCCTTTTTCCTAAGTAAGCCCATTTACATTGTGATAATTGCATGAAAGGGCCCTCAATTATTTTTTGATAATTGCATTCCAATCTAGGTAACCAGTCCTCTTCCTCAGCTCTCCTACTTTATCTACTTGCATCACCAGGATGGCATGAACAGTAGAGTTGAGCAAACTACAAAGGAGCTGATATGTACCCTAGATAAACAAGATATTTGCCTGAGGTTGATAGAATGTGATAGTGTTTTCTGGAGGAAGGTGACTTAAATTCTCTGTTTCAAGTTCATTTGGATTCTTATTATTTGATGAATTGATCAGAGCTATTCAACCAGTGTTCTTGTTAACTTTGCTTGTGTGCAGCATTTACAAATGGTTACTTTCCTTTTCTTTGGTATAACTTTTAGATTGGCCAAACCAAAAATTTCCTGCTGCTAACAACACATGATAAAAGATTGAAATGTCTGATCAACATTCTTAATGTTTCAGCTTTGTGGTTGGCTGTGAATTTCCAGATTGAGTATCCTAACCTAAGCCTGCACAATGTGTGGCTTGCTAAATTGAACACAGCCAGACATTTTTTGAAACGTGATGGTTACTTAATAAGCTTCCGTTTTGTGTAGCCAAGCAAGAAAACCAGGAGGAGACTATCAAGTTCCAAGCAAACTACCAGATCTACTTGGTGGACGTGGGTTACAGGTTGTCTAGGCATGTCAGGACATCAATTAATGTGCAATATTGGTGGTATGAGGTCTCCATACCACATGTTACATACGTATGTGGCCTACTTTGAACAAGAGATGCAGCAGTGGGGGAGAAAAACTGGAAGTTGGAAATCCTGGGTGGGGAAAAGGGTTGAGTGGCTTCTTCCACATTACTTCTTTACACTTTAAACAGCTTTTCTAGTTATTCACATCTGTGTGTGTAACATACAATTCTGGCTTGGATCAGATTCTTTTGAACACAAATACTGTATTCTGATCATAATCCCCAATATTTGTCCTGGTATGGTCTCTTCTTATGTTGCTTGTTGTCAGCAGCGAAATCTGTAATGGAAGCATTTGACAACTGTTCCTTTCATCTGCTATGGGGAAGAAAGGTGAAAAGAGATTATTTGGCAGAGTATGTATGTGTAACATTAATTCTTGCCTAAGAGAATCCAGAAACCACATGTTCCCTTAGAATTGTCTGTCTGGGAATGCAGCTTTCATTAAAAGCATTTTACTGATACTTTTGAGAAATATGCTTGCCTGCAGAAAGTGTTTATAAGTGTTTATAATCCCCCCCCCCGAATACTTCTCAGGTCATAGGCTTCAGACCAATCATCTCTCTTAATGGTGTCAGAAATTTTATCAAGTGGTAATCTTAGGCTGTATATCATAACATCATGTATATTATGATGTAATTATCTTAATATTACATTATTTGATCTAAATAATATTTAAGGATGTGGCATCCCAGATCAGTAAAATAATTTGTGGATAATCTTCTTAGTTTCATAGATGTAGGTGTCTTGTTGCCATTTGGGGGCAGGACGGCAACACTTTTTATTTATTGTTTTGATAAGCATGCACTAATACACAATTCACATAAATGACACATTGTTAATATCAAATTTTTAAGTGAAATTGTTAACACGTGTTTAATTTGGTGTTTACAGTAAAAATATTGGTACCAAACTTCAGTTTTCAAAACCACCCTACCTACTCTTTATTGTTAAACTCCTTAGCATATTGTCTATCCTTAACATATACTTCAAGGATTCAAAGCACATACATTTCAGTAATCCTTGAGTGTCAGCCAAGCACAAAAAATGGCACCCAGACTTTTTGAAGTGCTCACAAATGGAGAATCTTTAGGCACAAAATGCACCTGGCATTTCTCACTCTCACTGGCAATCTCACTCTCACTGAGGAGGACCCACCATTTGGCTTCCACAAACAGTAGCAATCTAAGCAACAAACAAAGGTATTTATATCCTTTCATAGATCTGTAGGCTGGATGTCCAACAGTTGGCAGCACTCATATCCCATCACTCTTCCCAGTGCTTCTGCTATATATTGCTCAGCAATACCCAGGCTAGTAGAGGTACCAAAAGTGTGGAATGAGGTGCGCAGATGGAATCACTTACTTCTCCCCTATCCCATGCTTGCATTACCTGGTCTGAGAATCAGTCAGGTATCCTCTCCATCAACCTCCTCTCTGTTGGCTTTTTTTTTTTTTTTAAGACCAATTTTATTTTGTCCTGTCAGGCTCTCAGAGCTCACTCTACTCTAGTGCTTGGGCGTTAGGCAGGGACCATAGTCAGAGGGGGAAGTGGGGCTGTGCTCTCTGTGTTGTTCATGGCTGCCCTAAGGGTCCTTGGAGGCGAGGACTCATGGGCCAACTTTAATTGAGAGCTGACACACCAGCCATACCTGCAGAATGGTGACAGTGGCAGAAGGAGTGACTTATGCTGTTAGCTAGTTACCCGGTTCCCTAACTGATGGGCTGGGCATGTTTAGCACATGTCTGCACATAAGCTTTCAGTAATATTGGGATTCCCTTTCATTCAGTGCCAATATTATTTGAAAGCTATGAGCAATAAACTTGTGGCCTGCTGTAATCCTCTTAAGCAGTGGCCTCCATCTTTCAAGCCCCAGCTCTGCTCCACTCCCAGGTGCAGGCACAACTGGTTTTGTAAGCCCCATTGAGGACTTTTCTCAAAAGGTGGGTTATAAATCTCTTGAATATGTTAGTTGTTCTTGAGTAAATGTGTGTACAAAAATACTAAATTCAGATTCCTTTTTGGTTTTTAGGCACAGTCCAGCCCTTATGCACCTGTGTGTCCTGGCCCCCATGATAGACAGGCCCATGGGGAGGAGCAAGGGGCACTTAAGGGTAAGAAGGGGGGTCCTTATAGCCCCTACAAAGTCTCCGGTACTTACTAAGCTGGGAGGGAGGAATAACCAGTTGTGCTGGCATTTCTTTGTACCTTGGATCCAATGTTTTGTGCCCAGAGAGTCATTCTCCCTTTTGGCCTGGTGAGTAAAGGAGGCTATGGTACAGAATGCCACAAAATCAATGTTTCTAAGAACTGACATGCAAACAAATTAAAAAGAAAAACTTTGAATATAATTTGTGACAATTGCAACCTACTGATAGCACTCTATTGTGGCTTTCTTGGTATGAAATGGAGTGCCCATTCTACAAAAGTAGAGTATCATTATGTAGGCTTAGAACATGAAATACATTTCAATCATGCTTTCTGCAGCTACATTTACATCTGCTTCACATCTGACATCACATCTGATGACAGGTGTGTGTAGTTTTGGGAAAATAGCCTTGAGGGGGAAATGGGGAGGCCTAGTAGGCTAAATTTGGCCCATGGGCCAGAGATTCCCCATTCTAGGGTTAGGGGCACTTGCCTCATTATTATTATCACATGAATTTGTTGATTTCTCTTAAGCAGAGGTCTGTGTGCTAAGTAAAGGATATAGCTTGATAAATACCTGCAGAAAGATACTGTTTTATACAATGCATTGTAAAAATCTGAATGCTGCAAGTTTGATCACTTTTACTTTAGGCTATGAAATGTTAACATAAAAGTGTAGGATTGAATTTTACACAGTGCTTTTACTGTATAGCTTTTCCTTGCTGGCTGGAAACCAAAGAGGCTGGGGATTTAAAAAATAATAATCTAGTTCCTATTTTATAGTTTTCAGAAGCAATTTCTCTGGAACAGAGATTATAAAGCTAAACATGCTTGGAATAGCTTAGACGGCTTCAATATGGAAAATACGTTGTATGCTGCCACTTCTCTTACTGTAAAGAGTATTGTTTCATTTCCCTAGTTAATCTTCCTAAGATTCAAAAAGATTGAGTATATAGTTATTTCCTAGGGTATGTAGTTATTTCCCAGAGAATGAACACCACGTCTATCCGTGGTCTAGTTTGGATCATCTCCCGTTTCTTCCTTCTTGGTGTGTTGTAACAAGCCAGAAATTCCCCTGGAATTAATCCGAAGTCCCTATGTTTTCCATCACTGAAACAAGGCAGGATTTTAAACCATTATTTACAGTTGGTTTAATATCCTAGCTTGTTCTAAACCTAGTAACCATAGTTTCCTGGTTTGGATCTAACTGAAAAGGAAGGTTAATTAAATACTTCCCAGCTTACCACAGTGTGTGGAGGAGAAAGGGGACTATGAGCACAAGTTTTGTTCCCCTTTGGGGCTTATTGAGTCAAGATAAGATTGTCTAAACCAGGCATAGACAAACTCCGGCCCTCCAGATGTTTGGGACTAGAATTCCCATCATTCCTGATCACTGGTCCTTTTAGCTAGGGATGATGGGAATTGTAGTCCCAAACATCAGGAAGGCCGGAGTTTGCCTATGCCTGGTCTAAACGCAGTAAGTTCCAGGAGTTTCCTTTTGCGTTCTGTCATCTCTTTCATCCAGAAGGAGAGGGATCCTACCAAAGATACTATCTCATTTTCTCTGAAGGGCAGTTCAGTACATATTTGCACATCCTGTCTATTGCCAAGACTCTCACAAACCTATTTCCCTTCCAGTTTGCCATGATGGTGTTGGTGGATACTGCATTCTTCAGAACAATAAGATCCCCTTTTTTCTGTACCAGGACTTACTTGTTCCTGGAAGTCCATTTTGGGAAGATGAGGAAAGCATATAAAATGAACTCCGTTGTTTAAAATTAAGTATCCTAAATGCAATGTACCAAATGCATCCCCTCTTCAGGGGTGGCATTGCACTCCTGATTACACTTCCTTTGTTTGCTTTATTCTGGTACATCCATATTCAGTCAAGACCCCACATTAATGAAGTTATCCATGGCAGGCATCCACTTAGCACTTTTGAAGTGGTTATTGAATGGTACCTCTTAGTCATTGCAATTTGCCCTTGCATGGGATCTTAGTTCTGTTGAGCCATCATAGTCCCTCCTTCAGATGGCTTGTAATGTTTTGTATTCAGCTTACGGCATTGACAGAGTAGTTATTTTGTGTGATTTTTGGCTAGCTTATGGTGAATTTCTCAGGTAACACCCTTCCTGAAACAAAGGTGTGTCCTACTCAAAGTGATGTTATTAAGTTTATATGAACTGACTGGACTTGCTAAAACAAATTATCCATATCTCTCCCCGCTTGTGTCCAATATAATAGCAGTTTCTTCATTCACCTTGAGAGCCAATGTCTTATAATGGTTAGTGTCAAGACCAGGACTGAGGAGAAGTACATTAAAATCCCTACTGAGTCATGGAGCTCAGAAATTCTTGACTTAGCCTACCACACAGGGCTGTTGTGAAGAAAAATGAAGTGGGGAGGAGCACTTGTATGCCGCCCTGAGTTTCTTGGAGGATAAAAATAATAATGCAGTAGTTTGTATACAGCCACAGGGAAGACTTCAGCGAGTTCTGTAGCTTCATATTGAAGCCAACCATGTTCAAGCTGCATCCTGCCTAACTTCTGTAATGTGTCTTTGGCAGATCTGTCACTGGAACTCTGGCACATTTGATCTGGTGCCCAATGAGAGAATTTTGCCAAACAGCCCTAAGGTCATTTTAGAAGGGCTCCATTTGTGTGATTTTTTGATAGTGTAATTAGATAGGGTTATAAGTGAGAACCAAATCTCATTAGTAATGTTTGAAGTCCTTCCACAGAGGCCCTGTGAATATAAGCAATTGATTCATCCCTTCTCTTGAACTGCCGTGCTGTAGACAAAAAGTTGCATGTACTTGATCTGCATACTCTCCTCCATGGACATGTACTGTATAGGTTTCTACCTTCATGTGAACTGTGGCAAAAATACTATGTACTGCTGTGAGCATACATTATCAGTTAGTGTGACTGGCAAGGCACAGAGCTCCACTGATGGCAACCAAATTCAAGGCCCTTCCCCAACTTAGGATCTCGATGTATGGTAAGGAAATGGTACAATAAATGGTAACTTGATTAAGAATGAACTGTCATTATCTTAAGTAATATTAGAGATTTTAACTTTATGACCCATCTTCCATGTCTCTAGGGGTTGTAGAAGGTGACTTAGCTGCTATTGAAGCATACAAGTCGTCAGGAGGAGATATTGCACGCCAGCTTTCTGCAGATGAAGTACGCTTGTTAAATCGCCCTTCCGCTTTTGATGTGGGATACACACTTGTTCATCTTGCTATACGTTTTCAAAGACAAGATATGCTAGCAATTCTGCTTACAGAGGTGAGTTTTCACTTTTGCTGGTATGTGTGCTTATGGGAGTCTCTGCATCTGGTTCCAGAGACAACTGAAGCATCAGCAGGGAATTTAATGAGAGTAGTGCTGAAGCCTTGGTGGTCAGTTTGATCCTTCTTGGTGAGGTATACCAGAGAGGTATATGAATAAGATGAATGGTACCAATACCAATAGAGATTTTGCTGTCCCTTAGTCTTATCCTCTGTTTCCAGTTGTTGTTTGTTTTATTCAATTTATATACTACCCTTTATTAAAAGATCCCAGAGTGGTGTGCAACATTAAGAACACATTTTACGGAGCACAATAATAAAAACTATGATAATAGTCTGTGTAATAATAAAACAACAACCCTAACCCCCCCCCCCCGCTTTAAGAGGCCATAGATTATTTAATAGCCAAAGGCCTGGGTAAAGAGGAATGTTTTTGCCTGGTTCCTAAAGACATGTAATGCCGGGTGAGCTTCTCTGGGAAAAACCTTCCACAGATGGGGAGCCACCACCAAAAGGCCCTGTTTGGGTTTAGGGAATGTGTGGCTCTCCAGAAGTTGTTGGACTCTTTAGTTCCCATGAGCCATAGCCTGCATTGCCAATAGTTGAGAGTGATGAGAGTTTTATTGTACTGGATTGTCCACATCTACTGGGTTATTTACTAACAGAAATTATTCACAGTGGTTGATGAGGAAACACTGATTCTTCTTGAGCAAAGCTTTGCTCTTCTGTATCTTTAACAATTCTTATTAAATTTATAACAGTATAATTCCAGAGCAACTTACAGCATCAAACAAATACATAATTAAACTTCTGTGAAAACACTAAAAATGAAACAGTATTTTCAGAGGTTATAAGTCCTTGGGAAAGGTCTTCAACTGGCTCTAAAAAGACATCAAAGTGGTTGCTGGATGATCATTCCATAGGCATATTTACAATCAAGAAAGGTCCCCAATTTCTACCTGCCCCAGCTTAGAAGACAATGACACGCAGAGATAGGCCTCTGAAAATGACCACAGTGCACAGGCAGGTTGATGTGGTGTAGCTTTACAAGTATCAAGCCATGTAGAGCTTTTAAAAACATTTTGAAATGTTCTCCAAAATAGATGGTGGAGCACTGGAGAAATATTCCAAGAATGTGTTATGTTCATTGAAGGAATTGCTCTGACTTTAGTATTGTAGTTAACTTTCAATAAGTGAAATGAATAAATCCAAGACACTACCAGGCTAGGCAGAAAGGGACAGTGGACCTGTGTATTTATGGACTTCTTCACACTGGACATGGTTTCTATATGGAGGTAATCTCAGTGTAGGAAATACGTTCCTTGTGAAGCAGTCCTGGATACCCTACCATGTTAGGGACTTTGATACAGCTGTAAAGTACATCTTAGCTGTGTTTTATATTAGGAACACATTAATTCATGTATTCACTAGATATGGACAGAAATCAGGGCTGCTAAAACTACCTTCTTGTTTTGTTTCTGAAGGAATGATGCCAGTTAGTTCAAAGGCTTATCCAATGCTGGCAGCTCTTTCTAGGAACTCAATTTCAATTGATCACAGAGTAGCATTTAAGCTATGGAAGAAGTGACATACATCTCCTCAAAACCTACTTCACTCTTTGGATAGTTTTGTCCTTCCTGCAAAGAGCTCGGGTTGGTATCCATGCAGGCATCCCCTCTCACAGGGGTAGGTTAGACTACAAATGCATTACTGCCCTGTGATCACCCAGCAACCTATATGACTGAACAGGAGTCAGAAGTGAGACGCCTGTGTTCCCAAGCCCACCATTCCAGTAATGCAGAACATTAGGTCTTACTGTTACTGTCAGCTGTCCTTGGGTGGGGGATTCTCTTACGTTTTAACAGGTGTGGTCCATTTCTCTCTTAAATTAATAACATCTTGAAACATCCTGTTACAGGTATCCCAACATGCAGCTAAGTGCATTCCAGCTATGGTATGCCCAGAGCTTACTGAGCAAATACGACGTGAAATTGCTGCATCTCTTCATCAGCGGAAGGGAGACTTTGCCTGCTATTTCCTAACTGACCTTGTAACATTTACATTACCTGCAGGTAATTATGAGGTGCTTCTTTTATCTGGTAACTTGTCCTTAGCAGATAAATGGGTGTATGAAATTGCCCACTTCTGACTACTTCTTATACTTCCTCAACAGAAGTGCTGTAGGTTTTGAAAAATCTTCATTCATTAAGCTTCTTGACTACACATGGAGTAAATTTCAGAGAGGAAACTTCAGGAGAAAGACTGTTGTCACAGTTCCTTTATATTAACATTGAAATTACTTTGAGTCTCATTCCTGTGTTTGCATAATAAAGTACTCTTTAGGCTAAGGTTACCAGATTTTTTTCAAAGAATCCAGTTTTTTTGAAAAGAGGAAAAAAGTTACTAAAAAAAGCAATATCTTCTCTTCTGTGGGCAGTTGGCTGGGTGGCTGAGCGCTCTCGCTTCCGGCTTGATTTGGGTTGTGGGGGGAGGGGGGTCAGCGGTTCCCCCAGTTGACGTGCAGGGCGTCCCTGGTTCCCCCTTGGCAGTGGCAGCAGCAGTCTCAGCAGCCCGGAGCCAGCCTGGTAGCGCAGTTGGCTCTGGCTGGCTTCAGGAGCTGCTCGCTGCCGTGGCACCCGCCATTTTGCCTCGCTGGAAGTCCCCATATGATGTGTCTTGTGCTGTTGAACCAATCACACAACATTCATTCCCTACTAAGAAATCTATAACACTTAAAATATAAATCCGGTGACATTAAATGAAATCTGGGGGCATTCTGGGGACGGATTTTGTCCGGGGACAGATTTTTAAATCCGGGTACTGTCCCCGGGAAATGGGGACATCTGGTAACCATACTTTAGGCCTATATTATAGTCTTGGATTCAAACTGTTTTGTTAGTAAATACCTTTGTCATGGAAATATTTTAAATTCTGATAATGTACACCTGCCTGAGATCACTGTAGCTGTAAAATAACAAGAATTCTGCTGCTGACTTCATTCTACTGCTGCACAGCAAAGAAATTGCTGAGTTCTGAAGAGCATTTAGTTGCAATTGCACAATTGGTATAGTGCAAGGGTGGGCAACCTTTTGTCTGTTGAGGGATGCATACCAGCAGTGGGCAAAGCTGCAGCTAATGATGACTGGAGCCAGAGACAAAATATTTATGTCTGTGTTCCTTAGCTTACTAGGGAGATCTGCTCTGGGAAACCTACTTCTCCATAAGGGTCTTTTGGAGCAGGTGTTGGAGCCCCTTTGCTCAGCATGAAGTAGTGCAGCTCCAACATAGAAATGAATGTGACAATAGTTCAGTCTGTATGACAGGAGCCATTGTGGCAAAAGTTGGGAGTATGTGAATTTCTGAAAGCCCCCACAATAGCATCAGCATGTGATGGGGACAGTTCTCTGTGTCCCATTTGGCTCCACTACAGACAGACCGGGAAAAAAGAGATAGAAGAAATTGGGCTCAGAGAATGTATGCCTCAAAGGCCCTGAGGCCTCCCCGTACCCTGGGTCCCAGACTCAAAGGATAGCTACCGTATTTTTCGCTCCATAGGGCGCACCTAGTTTTTAGAGGAGGAAAATACGGAAAAAAATATTCTGAATCAAATGTTGCACTAAACTATTTAAAGCAGCAAAGCGGGCGGCTCCTGTCCACTTTGCTGCTTTAAACTGAGCCTCAGAGGAGAGTAGGAAGGGGAACCATGGCTTATCTAAGTCCAGTTAATAATGCTGAGCCAGACTTATGGCCATCGAGATTAGCCTGGCCGTCTCAGTGGAAATCTGGGGAGGCTGAGGTGGACTTTCCAGTGGGCAAAGTGTGGTTGTGTCCTCCTGCCCGGCATCTATTTCCTGCCCTCTTTCCCCCCTGCACCCTGCTTCGAGGGAAGGAAGCGGAGCCATGGATCCTCTGCTCGCAACTGCAGTGGATTCCCTCCACTTTGAAGCAGGAAAGTGGGAGAGGAGCTGCTTACATGAGTGTAAGCTGCTCCCCTCCCACATTGCCGCTTCAAAGGGAGCCCAGGAGGAGGGAATTCCCCCACCTCGTAGAAAAGCCCGCAGGAGACGCGCAGCCTTTAAAGAGTGCGCAACTCTTGGGGGCTTTTCCCCGAGGAGGGAGAAGGGACTGATGCGGCCAGTCAGTCCCTTCTCCCTCCTGGGGAAAAGCCCGCAGGAGCGCACGAAGCTTGTGTGCGGCTCTTGGGTGCTTTTCCTGCCTCCCTCCCCCCTGCATTCGCTCCATAGGACGCACACACATTTTCCCTTGCTTTTTAGGAGGGAAAAAGTGTGTCCTATGGTGCGAAAAATACGGTAATTACTGTTTGTTTCCCTTCAGCCTGAACTCCTAACTGAGGTGACCAGATAGCTGAGAGTTGGCATCTGTATATTTCCAATGGTGCCAACATTTCAGTGAAGTATGGTTCCTTTCTCCCACCAGTTTCTGAATATTTTTGCAGAGCTTGGACTTAAAAAAAGAAAAGAAAAAGCACTCACTTGTATAACTTGAGGAAACTCTCCAGTATGTAGGGACCATTTCTGCTTTGAAACTACTTTTGTAGCAATTGTACGTGAGTAGTGACCTCATAAACACAGAATCCCTGTTTCTGTTATTGCAGAGAATTGCTTGATGCTAAAGATAGTATTTTAAAGAGGAAAACGGCCATAGCTTTTCTAAAAACAGAAACATTCCTTTTCTCCAACTGTACGTGTTGTACTTAATTTGTTCTGATTCACTAGATCATGTAATGCGAAACAGTCTGACTGCTCTAGTAAGTGAAAATAATTACATTTAGTGTATCTCTTTTGGTAAGTGGGATGAGATAGGGAAGGAAACATGGATACTTGGAGATATAACGTAGAGCTCTAACAATTGAGAAACTTCAGTCTTCTTTCCTAATTTTGTTTTGTTTGAAAATGCCAGTGCAACACAGAACTGATAAATATATTGCATTTCCTATATTCAATTTCCTACACAGAGATGCATACCTGTGTGGGAGACGTATGAGCTTGAATGTTTTTTTCCATTGAAGGCACCCTAATCAGACATACGAAGGTGCCTTAGACAAGTCAGACTACTGGTCCACCTAGCTCAATGTTGTTTACACTAGGGTTACCAGATGTCCCAGTTTCCTGGGGACGGTCCCCGGATTTGTGAATAAGTCCCCGGACAAATTCCATCCCTGGAATGTTCCCGGATTTCATCTAATGTCCCCAGGAAACGCAGCAGCGGCAGTCTCAGCAGCCCGGAGCAGTTGTCTCTGGCTGGCTTCAGGAGCTGTTCAAAGTCCCCATATGATGGTGGTGCAGGGGCTCTAAGATGCAGCTTCCATTCCGCCTCCACCTTCCCTGACCCCAGCAACTAAGCTGTGAAGGGAGGCTTCATGCTGCCTATCAGAGTAGCCTCCCAACTCCTACTTGCATGGAAGCAGGAGTGGGACGGAGATTTCTCCCTTCCCAGCTGAGGGATCCCCGCCCCCTCCTGCTTGCATGCAAGTAGGAATGGGATTGGGAATGCTCCAATGGCCTCACCGCTGCGGCTCTCAGCCCCCCTTCTCCGCCTTCCATTCCTGACCCACACTGCACCGCTTCCCCACCACCACCCCTGAAGAACCAACAACTCGGGGGCTGCCCAGGCTCATGGCAAAAGGAAATAGAAGCATCGGAGGAAGGGAAAATGTGGCGGTTGAGGTCAAGGCAGCGGCCGCCCCTCTGCCACTACCATTGCTGCAGCATCAATGTCCCGAACGTGTAGTATTTATTTATTTATTTATTTATTTAGCGTGTCCCCGGATTCATTGAAAAAAATCTGGTAACCTTAGTTTACACTGTCTGGCAGAGGCTCTCCAGGCTCTCCTGGGACTATCTGCAGATGCTCTACCACTGAGCTACAGCTCTCCCTGCACTCAGCTACACACATTGGCTGCCTCACTTGTATACCCAATACATGTTTTATTCTGGATGGGGAAAGCAATATGATTGCCAAGTAGATGATTATGCAGGATTGTAGCTTTAAGAACATTTAGGCATTTTAAGTTCCAATTTTTAACATTTCCTACACCAGTGAGGAACGTTGCAGTTGGCAACATAAAAACTTTATCATCAAAACTTGCCAGGTGACAGCAGCAATGTATAAGTTCTGTTGTGTGCCCTCCATTCAGCCCTACTCTGCTCTGGTGTCATCCAGATGTGGCATTCCTGCAAAATGCATGCCTGATGCATTTTGATAGGAGTGTGAGGAGCTCTGGGAAATACTTTTGTCAAGGTTTCTGGCATCTGGGCTGTTGCTGGAGCAGTTTACTAGGACCCATTGGAGACCCAATGAAGAAACTGTCCTGCAAGCCACCTCCCCACTGTAACTCCCAGGTAAGTTTCTTTAGCATGGTGGAAGTGTGGCATGGACCTCATTGATCTCCTGGCATTGGGGACACGGTGGGGCCCAATGTTCTAAGTGGGCTTCGAAATGAAACCTTTTTTGACTTGTTTTTGAATGTGGGGAACATAGTTTGGTTTAGTTGAGATTGGAGCCATAATTTCATACAGAGAAGCTATAAAGTATTTCACATAGTGTACTTGAGCTGGTTTGTCCTGCCTCTTTCTTGGGACTAAAGGGTCGTTTCACTTGATGTGATTGTCATGTGAATAGCTGTTCATATGGAATATGTGGATTCTAGAGTTCAATCATTTGTCATGCTCATTCTTGGTTTTGCAGATATTGAAGACTTGCCACCAACAGTCCAAGAGAAATTATTTGATGAAGTACTTGATAGAGATGTTCAAAAAGGTAAATATGGTATCTCTATTATGCAAGGTTTTATATTATGTTGCATTGGATATTGTATCTTGATGTTATGCATAATATTTGCTATTTTATTTTACTTATATACATAGTGAGATACTTATTGTTGCTTAATTATGTTACTTAAAGTGGAATTTATCATTATTAATATTATTAGCAGCAGCATTATGAATGGAATACAAAAATGATACATTCATGTTAAGATATGTAAACCACTTACAGATTTCTGTTGAGATGTACAGTGGTGTGCAAGTTATTCATAGATACCTGATTGTTTTTGATAGCCTGCCCTGAGAAAACTGAAGTGTCAGTTGTTAGGTTTTATGGAGTATTAATAGAAATATGAAAGTCTGTACTATGATACTCAGTTATGACTGAGTATCAGTTTGCATGCACGCCACCATAACTGCATTCACGATTATGAAAGGAACTTCATTGCTGTATTCTGCTAATCATTCTAGAATTTCAGAAGCATGTACACTAGTATCTTGAAATGCAACAGGTATTTTTGTAGGGTTTAGGATGATTAACATTGTGTTGCTTGTTATCTTCTAGAACTTGAAGAAGAATCTCCCATTATAAACTGGTCACTGGAATTGGGTACGCGTTTGGACAGTAGACTTTATGCACTTTGGAATCGGACTGCAGGGGACTGCCTGCTTGATTCAGTACTACAAGCTACCTGGGGCATTTATGATAAGGACTCGGTGCTACGTAAAGCGCTTCATGACAGTTTACATGATTGTTCTCATTGGTAAGTAGAAATCAAGAACGAAAATGACCACAGCTTATTCAGATGTCTTATCTTGAAAAATGCAAGCTTCTTTGTTGTCATAGGATGGAGGAAGGAATTTGGAGGATTTCTGCTTCAGTGGCTTGGAATCTTATACAAAATTGCCTTTCTGGCATCTATGGAGAAAAGTCTGTGTTGTACCATTAAAATAGTATAATTGATCAATCAGTTCTAAATGGCTTTTGTCCAGTGAAATTTATATAAAGTTGTTACTGAAGTAATCATGTCATTTTCGCTGCTTGTTGCTGTCCTCGTAAATATCTGGGCTCTGGAAAATGTCACAAACCTCTGTTAACATAGCTCCAAACCATATCACTCGCTTAACTAGAATTGCTGTGCAAAATATTTTCATTATGTGAACTTTGAATCTGGTATATTGATTACCATAGAGCTGCAGACTACAACTTCACTATGGATTGGAGGTGATTCTTTGTACAGCATGCCAAACTACTTCTCTTGAAGTGTGAACATCCTAAAATCAATAGGAGAGGAAAATTAATTGGGACTGGTTTAATCAGTTAACAGGGCATCTGGAACTGGGAAATGATTTGGGGAGGTAATAGTTTTGGGTGTTTAGTAGCTGAGACTCAGACCTCACTTTTATCTTGGTTTGTGGCCTTGGTTCTCAATCTGGTGCGGCACGGATTCCAGCCATGATCAGCCAGATCATTCTTATGAGGGCAACAGTGTGTTACTGTTTCCTTTAGCAACTCTCATGCATAGCTATACCTATTCTGACCATGGAAATTACAGTAAGTTATAATGATTAATAGAAACTTATATGGATGGAGTAGGTAGCACTGATGGAAGTTGGTGTCAGAATTGCTTCGGAGTCAGTGGCTATGCATTACCCCAGTTTGTAAAGACATCACCTACCACTGCTATGAGTTCTACTTACCTAGGCAAGGTCTTGGATCAACAATATCTCTTCTTTCATGTGTGATTACTGTCCTCCTCCTCCAGCCATACCTTCTCCCATTGAACACTGAGATAGGTAGTTCTGCTGCACTCTTCAAGATTTCTCCCACCTACCCACTCCTGGTACATTCTGCCTACAATCCACTCTCTTGAAGATGGTCACAGATGCTCAGCCAGACAAAGAACCCAGTTATAGGCCTATTACAGCCACTACACACTAAAAAAGGCACATCACAACAATTAATCTCCAGTTGAACTCCTTTCACAGGCATTCCACCCCATCTCTTACCTGGGGCATTGCAGACATACCATGTCCATTGCTTCCCACTCAGGGGATGCTAACTCCCAGGTTCCAGCAGTTGCTCACACTGGGTTATCCAATGTGAACAGGGGGGGAAAACATTGTACTAATTTAGAATTCAGACAAGAGATGCTAAATGAGCTATGTTTCAACCAAATACTTTATATATATTTCTCAGAATTTGGCATTTATTGTCCAATTTTTTATTCAGCTTCTCTCCTCCCGTAAAATACCTGGCTGAAGTAGCAAGAAAAGTATTGTGTGTTGTGTGTGAATCTGAAGAAATCAACTTTCAGTGAAAGCTTGCATAGTTCGGTACGATCTTGAATTATGAAAATGCATCTTGAGTCCTTTTATGCTATTTTTGTAGGTTCTATACCCGATGGAAAGAATGGGAGTCATGGTACTCCCAAAGCTTTGGTTTACACTTCTCACTGCGAGAAGAACAGTGGCAGGAAGACTGGGCATTTATACTTTCGCTTGCTAGTCAGGTAAGGTGTGTGTGTGTTTTTAAAAAGCATGGGGAAGCACAGTTAAAAGTTACTTGTATTTTATGTTCACAGCTGTGGCTTTTCTATCTATTTTGTTCCTATTTGTTTGAATCTTACGGTTAGTATTTATGTGTTTCTGTTCTTGACCGACATATTCTCAGTTTAAAAGTTACTGATGGCTTGGATGTGGCAGGACCATTTCGGATTGTTTTCAATCCTGCTTGGGTATATTTTGCCAAAGTTTTTATCTGCTGTAAGAATATGATGTTGGACTGGGTTGGCCTTTGGTCTTATCTAGTAGGACTCTACTTAAGGCCAATCTTGCTCTAGCATCTTATTTTCCACAGCGGCCAATCAAATGCCTATGGAGAGCCTAACGGCAGGACTTGAGGGCAAGTATCTCTCTCTTGCTGTTGTTTCCCAGTGACTGAAATTCAGAGGCACAATGCCTCTGTCCTGGAGGTATTATATATAGAAGTCAAGAGTGGTAGATAATTTCATCATGCATGCATTTCTCTTATGCACAAATTATCATTTAGCATTTTTCATTCTGAGTACTTTTACGTCACAAAATAAAACAAATGTGACATGAAGTAAAAGGCAAATGAGTAGGACCTCCAGAATAGAATCCCTTATTCTGCTTCATTGTAATTGCCACTGTGGTACTGAAGAGGCATATGAGATTTCATAATGCATTGGTCACATTTTACTATAATGTTAAAATTTCTTCTCTATTGAAAATACAGTCTTGTATAGTAATTAGTACACAGAAATTTCAGGTAAAGTGATGCTTTTGGGCAAGGCTAAAAATATAAGGGTGCCTGAAGAAACATGTCCTTGTTTGTTACTTTTACCCTCTTAGCCAGGGGTCGGCAAGGTTTACCTCGCCTGGGCTGATTCACTCCAATGGAGATCCCTCTGTGGGCCGGATTGTGAGCGTGCGCGGCCGCGATTTCTGCTGCTTGCGCAGATGCCATTTTCGGCGTCTGAGCATGCGCAGATGCGATTTTCAGCACTGCGGAAGCGAGTCACCACACTATACTGGTTTAGCACAGCACGTGGGCAGCTCTGTTCAGGGGCGGCTCATGGACCGGTTAAATGACCATTGTGGGCTGCTTCTGGCCCATGGGCCTTAGATTGCCTACCCCCGCTCTTAGCTATTGTTCCCAGAAGGCTACAGGGGAAATCTGACTAAACGTAGACAGAATTGGTAGCTGAATCTTGTGGATTTATTTTGGCCCCTCCCCCATAATAATTTAAGCACCAAACCAATGATGCTTGCATATACTTACTGGATAATTATAACTTTCAAAATGCAAACAATTCCAAAAATAATTGATATGTAATTAACATCTGAACAATGTTCATGACTTCAGTTACACGAACATTTTGCTGAAATCAAAGGCTCAGTCAATTGGTCTGTCTCATGTGATAGATATCATTTTTATTTCAAGTGTTATTCTCTTTGATACAGCCTGGAGCAAGTTTGGAACAGACACACATTTTTGTACTTGCACATATTCTTAGAAGACCAATTATAGTTTATGGAGTAAAATATTATAAGAGTTTCCGAGGAGAAACTTTAGGATATACCCGTTTTCAAGGTAAGTGTGACTTACAATAATGTTTGTTATAGAAAGGATTGCTTACATCCTGAGTGTTCACATGTTTCTATTTTAGATTTGACAGAGAGTACATTCAGCAGTGCTCTACCAACCTTCCTAAGAGTACTCTGCTAATGTGGCTGTTTTCAAGGGGTCCTCTTTGCCTTCTTGCCTTAAAGTGACAAAGCACTGAAAGTCCCAACAGCCTTCAGAGATCAGTTATGGAGGCTAGAGTCATTACTTGATCCTTTTCTCTCTGATGATGCTGTAGCTTCTTCCATTTTTGGGTGCTTTCTGTAACGGGAGAGAGGCAGACAGGGAAGGCATGGTATAACATGGTATTTTGCTACAGTGCTCTGCCTGCTACGTGTGTGCGCTCCGCTGTAGCAGTGTGTTCACACTTGGATCCTTGGGGCTAGTCAGGCAAGAGCCTGATAACAAAGGTCTATTGTGGATCCAAATTGTGTGTGTGTAAATGCTCCTTCCCCAGTACAAGCAGTTGCAATATGAAGTCAGTCCATGTAAGTGAGTATAACTTTGGCTACAGATAGGTTGAGTGCATGATACCATAATACTTAACTGCCATACAATTTAAATGCATTGTCACCTATTTTTCTTAAGAGGACGCAAAACAGGAATTATGTTAAGTGAGTGCAGGAGAGCCACTGGTCTGTCAGGAGACATGCTGAGGGCAACCTCATGTGCAAATGCACCGGGCAGAGGTTTTTTTCTATGAAAGGTTGCTATGCTACAAATGTACTTGGATTACTCACTGCTATTTTTAAACCCTCTCAAGGCAGGTCACGTTCCTAGTTTAGTTGTTTTGATGAAGCATCTATGAATAACTTCTGATGTGCTAGAAGACGGGCAGGGGGAGATTCAGTTATATGTAATGAGAGGCTGTGGGGACTAGATTAATGGACACCAAGTCAAATATGGCTTCCACTTCTTCAGTTACACAGGGCAGTTTGTATTTTAAGTTCATGCTCATGGGTTTATCATTGAAAAAAAGGTTGCATAGAATATTAGATTGCCTCTTGGGAGTTGTTACTGCAGCTCACGATGCTGGCAGTCTTTTAATTGCCAACTTTAGAAGAGAGTATTGTGTCTTATATTTTACTCTGTCATCCACAGTAAAATATATTTTATAACCACTAATTAAAACGAGTCAGCTTCTTAAATTTGAAACCAGTATCATGATGTATTAAAAGACATATTGAGATGTACATTGTAAATGTGGTTTATGTCATGCTTTCAGATTATTTCCCCCCCCCCATCAACATAATTAATGTGCGGTGTTCCATTGATTTAACCCCTTTCATCACTCCTTCTTCTTTGTAGGTGTATATTTGCCTTTGTTATGGGAACAGAGTTTTTGTTGGAAAAGCCCTATTGCTCTGGGCTACACAAGGGGCCATTTCTCTGCTTTGGTTGCCATGGAGAATGATGGCTATGGCAACCGAGGTGCTGGTGCTAACTTGAACACTGATGATGATGTTACTATTACTTTTTTACCATTGGTCGACAGTGAAAGGAAGCTGCTGCACATTCACTTCCTGTCTGCTCAAGAGGTAAGAAACACTAAGCAGTTCAGTGTTCAGTGAGACGCTGCATCAGCAGAGAAGGAAAAGGGGAAAAAAAGCCTCTCTGGAGAATCTACATGGCAGAGAGCCTATAGCTGACATGTAGCAGTTGCAAAGACATTTGACAACAGATTGCAGTAGTTTGAGTAACAGGCATGAGAAGCCTTGTGTGCCAACTTAGTGTTGCCTTTCTCTTCTGAAATTGGTTTGTGAGAGTGGTTGGTGTTCGTGTGTGTGTGTGTGTTGTTGTTGTTGTTGTTGTTGTTGTTTTTAAACAAATGTATTAGTAAAGCTTTTGAGGAAAGCTAAGGCTTCCCAACCAGAAATAACAGGCAAAACTGTATGGTCAAATGTTCTGCTAGTGTGAGTTATAGATCTCTATAAGTTTCTCCCTCCGCTTGTCTCTTTGTCTCTGTCTCCGTCTTTTTCTTTGTAAATAGAAAGTGAAAATTTGAAAGCCTAAAAAGGGCTACAAGACCCCTTAATAATATTTAACCATTTCATTTGTATGCTTATTAAAAGAAGACTGCAAAGTTGACAGTAGCTGAAAGCATAGGACTTTTATTTATTCTTATTCTCTGTCTGCCTAATGGTGGGGTGTGCATTCTTAAAAGTTCCAATACTTTGTGTTTGTAAAACACAGAGCTGGCAGTTACATAAAATTTAATTTATAGGAAGGAAAAAAGTAGGATATTTATGCACTGCTTTAGATAGTCCCTTAAAAAAATCCACTTTCCTAAGACAGTCTTCCTGGAGCACTTTAAATGTTGCAGGGCACCCCTTTTTTTAAAAAAAAGTTGTGGTCACTAATCTGATTTTAATCATGTCCTAAGTGTTGTGTTCTTTTTCTGAAGATTGGTAATGAGGAACAACAGGAGAAGCTGCTCAGGGAGTGGCTGGACTGTTGCGTGACGGAGGGTGGAGTCCTAGTTGCTATGCAGAAAAGTTCTCGCCGGCGCAACCATCCCCTGGTAACACAGATGGTAGAGAAATGGCTTGATCGCTATAGACAAATTCGCCCCTGTACATCCCTTTCAGATGGAGAAGAAGATGAAGACGACGATGATGAATGATAAAATTGAGATACCTGGCTGAGAATAATGTGTGGTGAGGTCCCCCAGCACTTGGGGCGTGCTCTAGCAATTTGTTACACAACGACCTAATTGTAGCAGGAAGCAGCCTGCGTAAGATTTTTAATCGGCATGGGGAGAATTCAGAGGCTCAACATATATGTGAAGACAGCTACGTTGGTTGGACTACAGTTTGTAAAAAAGCAAAGCCCTAATTTTATTACCAAGACAGAAAGCATTTTTCTTTCCAGTTGTACATCTGCCTATAAATGTACCGCATGTAGTTGTGTAAGAAAGTTGTGTAATTGGAAAAAGTATTACCAGCATCTTAAAATAATTGAAAAAAATTCTTTTGAATAAGGGCACTTAAAAGCACACAGTAGATTAATATTTGTTCTTTTTGAGACTTACAGTAAAACTTGGTTCTTCTGCATCACTTCCTAAGCATTCTAACAGACCCATTTTATATGCAATCTTCCTAATGCCCAGGTCAGATGATGTGGCTTTTCTTTTTTCTGTTGAAGCCATATACCCAGAGTGAGTCAAAAGTATGAGCAGTTCATTGTTTTTATTCAGATTTGAGTTACCTTTGTGCCCATTATAAGAAGATGAAATGTTAAAGGGGAAAAAAAAACACACCAACTTATGGAAGGGATGATACATTTTGATTGAGTGAACTTTGTTGTTGTTTTTTTGGTAAAGGATTCTCTGCTGTTCATTAATATTTTGTATCTCTTATTTGGAATATTTTCCCCCCTTCCAGTATACTTAAAGTAGTCAGAGAAGTACTGTTCCAGAGAGCTATATGCTAACTACCGTGTGGAATCTGCTACATCTAAACTGAACTGAAAAAACTGCATTTTGTCCAAACCTGATCTTGCTGTGAGTTGTACAATAGAAATTACTATTTTATCAAGCCTTTCCCCTGCAAGTTAAAATCACCTCCATTAAGGAGCACTCCTTGGTCATTAAAATCGAGTGAGAAAGCACTTTGGCAGTTTTCCTTAAAAGCCTTCATTCTAAAGCTTTGTTTTAAAGTACTGTATATTATCTTTCCTTGGTATGTAAACTTTGGAATTTTTTGCATGTTGATTGATTGTGGCCACATTTGAATATGTAAGTTTCCTGAAAGTATAAGTTCAGAATATATTCTCCAGTAGAAAATTCTTTTTTTTATTATACTTGATAACTTTAGCCATGCTATCTTGAATGGATATAGCCTATCCAAAAACCTCACTTTAAAAAAACACTAAAGGTTGAATAGTTTTGTATGCATAAAGCAGATCCTGATAAGCACTTTTTGAAGACTAATGATGGTGGAAATGAGGACAAGGAACCTCTTGCAAAATAGATTTCCTTGTCTAAGAATCTGGACAGGAGCCGTACATTTACATATGTGTAAAAATATATATAGGAACCCTTCAGAATTTGCTGCTTTTTCTAAATGTGGATTAGATGGTGTTGAAATATACTTTACAAAAGTAATCCTGTTGTCAAACCTACCCTGAAATTTCTTCAAGGTACTACATTGAAGAAGTACATTGATTCAGCTTTTTGATCTCTGAAATGTAAAAGGATGGATGTGTTTGTATGTGTTTTGGTCATTAGTTCTCTCTTTTGGTGCATGCAGAGATTATTGGGCAAAGGTACATGCTTACCTTTGATGAGTCAAATTTCCTAAGGTGGAGAATAATTGGATTTCTTTTTAAAAAATAGGTCCTGCTTTTATGTGCAATTCTAATTTTAGGTTTTCTAAATGCTTTTTCTGCCTACATTACATACTTAGTGGTGGAATCCCCGTAGTCCCGGACCAATGCAATAAGCTGTGCTTTTGTGGGAGGAGTCAGTTACCTAAAATAATGGAAGTTTTTTAAAAAAAGATCTGAGTCACTGTGCTGCCATCTATAGCTGATTCTAGTTCGATACATATGTCTTAAATGTAAGCATTACTATTCTAGCAGGGGGAAATGGCAGAATCTCCAGTCATCTTTATTCTGCTGCAGTAGCAAAGCCTGAATTTTTTGGAGTCTTTTTGGATGAAAGTGTTTGCTGCTGTCTGGAATAAAAAACACAATAATGTGCATTTTTACTGTCTCCTAGCTACATACACAGACAGAAACATTGAAACCACTTCTTGTAGTCTCACTACATCCCTATGATAATCAGTGGTGGTTAGTGGTTTTATAGATTGTAATTCCAGTAGCTGTTACAGGGCTGGAGAATAGGAATTGAGCAAGTTGTGGTGAGCCTCAAACACTGCAGTAATGCATGGGTCTCTAACCTGATACACCTTTTTTTAAAAAGTCCAGGCTTTGCCACTTATTGTGATCTAAGTTACAGTTGAGGTAGTATTTTTTTTAATTAAACCACCATTTCTGAAGCTGAAGGGCAAGTTCCACCTTGAGTCTGTAGTGGAGATATATTAGAAAAATTTATTACATATTTCCTGCTTTAAGTAGTGGTTTTTCATCCATTTGAATTGCTTGGTTGTGTTCTTTTTGCACTGCAAAATTTGCTGCCCCCTCTCCTTAGAAAAAAAGAATCACTTCATGTGGTAAAACAAAAAGGAATGGTTTGGCAGCAAAATGGCTCCCCCTTCTTGCCATTTTGTATCTTAATTACTTTTAATATCTTGTTTGAAGCTTTGTTCTACTGCATAAACCTATGCTTCCTGAATCACGCTAACATTTTAAGAACTCTTCAATAACATACGTCCTCTGTACTAAGATGACTTCCACACCCACAACTGTTATATGGAAGTTTGACTTACAGCCTCCTCTAAAACTACATTTGCCTCTAGTTTTAACTGGAGAGTTTACTTTTCTTTTCTTCAAGTTAGTACCTGGAAGTAATACAAAGATAATTGCATCCAAGCAGCCAAATTTTGCACCAGGGGTTCCTAGCAGATTCACTGGCAGTAGCAGAGTCTGCCTCAAATGTGAGTGTCCTATTAGAAAGTATACATTTTCATCAACATTAATTATGCCTATCTGGAATGCCACTGCCTGGTCTAAGAACAAAGTTCCAACAATAGCAGCTTCTTAAAATCACTAATGCCAGTGTAAATGTTGTTTCACCTTCATTTGTGTGGCTTCCTAAATGTTCTCTGTAACTCACCAATGTTCCTCCTCCTGATTGCTCTATACTGGTGTCTATGGTAAGTTATTCATAATTGCAGTGTTAGATCATTGACACAGCTATGAAGTTGACTCCCTTGAATATGTTCAAAGCTGGTAATGTGCTTTTCCATTAATTTAAAACAAAACAAATATAAGTTTTGTAACAATGGTTTGCTTTCAGTTTGTCTGTTAATGTATTATTATGTGTCTTCTTTCTCTCCCCCCTACCCTCAAATTCCATTCTAGTCCTTATTTATTCATTTCAAATGGACACTGCTGTTAGGTTGGGAAGGTCATACAGCCTGCGTTTGCCATGAAATCACATCTGTATTACATTTGTGGTTGGACCTAGTTCTTCCTATCCCAGTCATCTTGTCTTTTACTGCCGCTGCCCCAACGGTTGCATGGACTCATTGCGTGGTCAGTGTTGGTGGCAGCTTTACTCTTTTCTCTCCACTTCCCATGGCTCTCAACTTCTATTCCACATAGCTTAGCAATGTGTTCTGAGGATTGCAGTTTTTTAAAAAAATATATTATCATTCTTAATGGTGTTTTTGATGCACATTTAGTGCTTTGCTGTTGAAAGGAATCCTGTAAATTTGGGTTGAGAGAAGAATGACTTGGCATAGGTCCTATAGTGAGTTAGTGGCTAAAGCTATTTTGAATTAGAGGCTTCCAACGCCACAGTTGGTACAACAAACAATAGTAGTTTGTAGTTAACCAGTCTGTTGTGGGTTTCATGGGCCGCTTTGCAGGGTACAGCCTCATACGGATGAGAAGAGTAGTCCTTGGTCAGATCTCCCCTCTCCCACATTCTGTTTGAAATGAGAGAATAAGCAGGCAGCAGGCTCTTAGGAGTTATGCAGTCTTGCATCTCTCCTGCTTCTGGTCTAGGAAACTCTGGGTTGCGTCCAACAAAGCAGCTCTGTTAGCATAAGGACTTGGGCTGTGCATTGGTACTTCTTCTCCCTCACCTCTCTCAGGGCACCTCTTGTAATTTCCTCAAATCTGTTACAAGATCTGGAGACTATCTCAATGTACCCATTAGTTTCTGCAGTGATGAGGGTAGGAGAGTGAGCACAGAATAGTGGAAAGTTCATCCCCATCTTGTTTTGAGTAAAGTCTTAGGTGCCAGCTAATGTCTGAACAAGCCATTAACCGACATACTGTGGTCTCCTCTTATATTCAGACAGGATTTTTGCTGGAACTGTGAGGTGCAGATACTCTAGAGGAGTCTTGTTGGTTTGCTTGGAACTTTTTTAAGTACACAGGATTTTGGGGGGTAGATGTATATTTATTTATTTATTTTAAAGAGCAGAGTTAGTTTACTTCAGACCACTCATGAGCTTCTCACAGCTCTGAAAAGAAGAGTTTATTGCGTTTTGGAATCTTGACTGCAGAGATGTATCAATCACCTTCTTTCATTGAGAAGGGTGGTTTTGGCATAGCTTGCTCTTGTTGGACCTGAAAATGTGTTAGTATTTCGTACAGGGTAAAGGACATGAAGGGCCTGGTCCATGTGAAATTATAGAAATTGTCACTTTTTATTGAAAACTGCACTGAACGCTATATGTCCACCTTTACAATAAACAAATACAGTAACGGTAACACACTAAAACAAAACATACTTCTGGTAGCCATTGGTTCTGGTTTTTTTGTTTTGTTTGGGACAGCTTTTAAAACTTATCACAGAAACAGGAATGTACCCATACAAAGGCTCAAAATAGGCCATCTTTTTCAACAAAAAGGCGATGATTCACAAAAGACTATGAATATAACATGTAACTAGTTGATACAAATCTAATAGGATTTGTTAAAATCAGTCACATCTAATAACACATTTTGAAGTGTTCTTGTATAAAATATCACATGAAGAAAAGAAGACTTCAATGTCTAAAAAAGTGGGTTTGTTCATACAGTCTGACAAGTTACCATAAAAAGTGTTTCTTTTTCCTGAGACATAAGGAAATGCAACATTAGTCTTGAACCCCTTCCAGCCCAAGACGTTTCCACTCAATAAAATAGCTGTGGATTTAAAACTGAGAAAAATATATTTGAGTATAAATGTGAAACGTAACACTTTTTCTTTTTTTTTGCATCATCAGCACGTGTTATTGAGTGTACAGCTACTTTATTAAGTGTATCTTGTAGAATAAGCATCCATTTCTGTGGGTAAGAGGCAGCTAGTTAACATGGGCCTTTTACCCCCCTCTTCCCACCAAGATTGCTGTCCTACATGACGGTAGTTAAACTTGAGTAGCATCCCTCCAATACATTAGTGGCCATATATAACTGCAACAAGCAAAACAGTTCCCCCATCTCTGGGTTATATTTCCTCAGGCTATACAAGGAGGAGCCAGGTAAGTGAGGAAGGAAAGGGCTGAAGTCACATGATGGTTTCCTCTTACTATCATGTAAGCTTTGTTAGGACTGTTGGACCTGCTCTAAGCAGCAGGTCACCTGCTATTCCCCCAAAGGGACTGAGAAGAAATATATATTCTTGTGATTGATGTAAAGATGAAGGAAACTTAAACATACAATAACAGAAGCTGATCAGTAATGTATCATCGCATCCTAGTTTTCAGTGCTTCAGTAAGCAGGTGACTTCGTCTGCATTCCCCCTCCCTCCCCAAGTCTTGACTCCATTTTTTTGTAGTTAACACTGGAACAACATGATGCGTCAGTCCAAAATCAACCTTACAAATTTTGTATCAAATTCCTGTCAGTTCATGTGTCATTCTCCCCCCCCCCAATGTCTCTTGGTCCCAAATCAGAGTGCTTTGAATTATCTGCTATTGCTCATTGGGATGTTCCCTGTTGTCCCCATGTTTGGACGGCTGATTAGGAGATGGAGCTTGGGAAGGATGCGCCACTGTCGGAAGATTGTGGGTAACAGGGATCCCTCCTGGGATAATACCTTCCATAGCTGCCGGAATGCCGCCTGGTGTAACGCTCACCATGCCTGGTGGATATCTAGGAAGAGTGTGATTTCTTAGTTAAAAGGAGACATGCAAGCATTCCATAGAACAACAGGCTTTGGGGGTAGTAGAAGGGTAATGGGGGAGGGGGGAAATACCTAGCAGTCAATTTCATTCATCGCCAAATCACTGCTATCCCGGTATGGTAAGAGAAAGTACTTTTTTTTAAACTGCAAAATCTGTCAAGTTTTCAAAGTATGTTTGTAAGAGCAGTATTTGTTTGGGTGGGAGGGGGGAATCAAAGCTAATATAAATTATCACCTTCAAACTCTTCTTTTTTCACATTGCTTTTACCCACATTGAAGTATGAGACAAAAAAATGATTCCAGTGTTGAAAGAGAGCCGCAGAGTGCACATTTCAGCAGCTGAGGGACCAGCCTTATATGAATAATCCGCTGCTGCCATCCCTTCGTCCTGTCACCCTTTTATTGATGTCAAACATATCGGAACACAAAATATGACTGTGGCTTCTTTGCTGTTAATTCATTTGAGTGACACAGAGGGCGACTGAAATGTTTTTTTGGCTATTAGGTATCATCTCTTTCTTCCTGTAAAATCCTTTGAAGTACAAAGCAGAAGGGTGGACTGGCTCATGGAGATGCTGAAAAGAAAAACCTAAATGGAATGTGACATTGTTCTAATGTCAGTAGTTCGATAACAGCATCCCTTTCCTAAACACATACATTACATTCAATTCAAAAAAATGATGTTTCCTCTTTCAATAAAATGACATAGAGAACATGGTGCCTGTACAGGACTAGTTTCATGCCCCCACCCCAATAATGTGACTTGTGGCAGCCTGGCTCTAGCCTCTCACCAGCCTCTTCTGGGCTTTTGCTGAGCTGGAATGGGCCCTTAAATTATGATAACACTTCTTACTTGTGTCTGTCTGGCTGTAAACCTCTTATATTTGTACAATGGGCTACAGTCTAGACCTTAGGAAGTTAGCTCATCAATTGCTCCATCTGTATCACCAGGGGCGGAGGGAACAATCAGCCCAAGACAACAGTCTAAGTAACTTGCATAGCTAGTTCTGGAAGCTCAAAAGAGGCATTTAGATTTGAGTTTCAAAAGCAAGTTGGAATGCAAGAGGTACCTGCTGAAGGAAATGAGGTGAGTCCCCAAACTAGTGAGAAATAGCACACCGACCAGCTCTTCAAAGAAGAAAACCAAAGCTGTCACAGAGTTGGTGGAAAGTCCCTTGTGTGAACAAGTGTTTGGGGGGAAATTGAGAGAAATCAACATGGCACGTGTCATTATTACTATTAAACACATTAACCAGGCCGTGTAGATGAAAGAGCTTTAACACTGTGAGAGAGCGTGTGTGTGTGTGTGTGAGAGAGAGAGAGAGAGAGAGAGAGAGAAAGAGAGAGAGAGAGAAAGTATGACATACAGAGAATGAAACAAGTTGGACTTGGGCTTTAGGATACTAGAACAGAAATTGTGCTTTGGGGAAATATGCATGATAATGAAACCCTACATAAGGAAAATTGCAGAAAACTGGTATATTATCACACTGTTAATCCTGCAAGATGAAGCAGGGCAGCTAATTCTGCAAGTCCCAAGTCGGACTGCTGTCAGAAGGGTGGGAAGCTGAAAAGCCCCCATGTGTGAGCAGAAGCAAACTTGCGTTTGTCTGGCTCTCAGTCTGTGAATTTAGTTTTAACATACAACTCTGTTCAAGGAGTGGGATTAACAAGACTAGCCTCTTGCAATAGAAGCATGCATCATAAGCAAGGTTGTACACGGCAGATGATATATATTCTATACTGAATTTAAATTCTGTAGTCTACATGGAATAGGTTCAATAAACAAGCTGGCGTATACTTCCATTACTTCTGCTAATCACACTAAAGAGCAAGGAGTTGGAAAAGGCAACAGGTACTGGATATCTAGACTCTGAGTAGTTTTTCAGATTTTACTTAATATCACACACCTATTTTCCAGTCCTAGCCCTTGCTTTCTGAAACTCAGTATTGAACAGAGTGTGTTCATGAGCAGCATTGTGTGGGTTTTCACACAAGTGCAGAAGAAACACAACACTGTGTAAAAGAAGAGATGCTGGTAGATAACAGTTTACAAAAAAGACCAGATGTACCTGTGAGGCAAAGTTAATTAGAGAAAAGAATAAAAGCTGTTCTGAAGGTATGCTGTAAGAGTATAGGAGAGGTTGCTAGATTAGACCTTGGAAGAGGAAGGTTTTGTGCTGGACACAGGTAAGTCCCCCTCCCCAAAAATGCAAATACTAGTATACACAGTATGCAATGAAATGGGGAGGAGATAAATAAGAAGCCCAGTGAAGTCTAAAAGCTCTTCTGACCCAAACACTAGATGGAGAGAGACTACAGTGGTGCCTCGAAAGACGAAAATCTGTTCTGTGAGTCTCTTCATCTAGCGGTTTTTTCGTCTTGTGAAGCAACCCTATTAGCGGATTAGCGCTATTAGCGGTTTAGCGGCTATTAAAGGCTTAGTGGCTAAAAGGCTATTAGCAGCTTAGAAAAAGGGGGGGGGAGCGAAAAAAAATCGGAACACTCGCAAGACGTTTTCGTCTTGTGAAGCAAGCCCATAGGGAAATTCGTCTTGCGAAGCAGCTCAAAAACGGAAAACCCTTTCGTCTAGCGGGTTTTCCGTCTTGCAAGGCATTCGCACCACTGTAGTTCATGAAGGTTCATTTTTTTTCTTGCTATAATATGTCTGCCCCTTCGGATTATGTCTCCTAAGTGAAACAAAAATTCTGGCTTTTAAAATGTCAGATTATGCTTGAGTGGGATCCTTCTCCACACAGGCACACTATCCATGCATGTGGGGATCCCAGAAAAACTCACAGCCATTTTATATCCTATACACATACCTACCTTTAGTGCACATGGAGGAAATCTGAGAGCACAAATTTTCATAACTGCCCTAGAGGACTATCTACTTGGTTAAAGGGAGGTGGAGAGAAAAGGGGTCCATTGAACCCCACTGGGATCCATCAGGGAAATTCCATAACTTCTGCAATCCTAAACACACAGGAAATTTAAAACTTGGAGGGAAACAAATTCATCTGCAGAGGTTTGCCTCCTGTTTACTGCTCTTTTTGAAGGCTGCACAAATAGTCTGGTGCTTGAGGGCTATCATAAACATCCAAGGGAGGGCGTGTGCATGAACAGAGGGGGCTTGTGAAATCATGGGCACTAGCCAATTGGGCTTTTCCTGCAACAAAATCACTGTCTCAAGGGATGTCTAAATTATCTTGTAACAAGCTACTGACAACTGCACATTTTTGCTGAATGAAACAATCGTCTGGAAGTGCCCTAAAAGGACTGATTGGCATTTCCAGCAGCCAAAAAAACCCCACCCCTGCCTAGTAACCATTCCACATCTCTCATGCTTTTTCTAGACTTAAACTTAGGTAATATATTACCCCTAAACATTACATTGGGGGGGGGGTGCCCTACAGTTAATTAATGTTCCACCTTTCAGCCTGTGCTGGGTGAACAGTGCATCAATATACCGGTATTTATTCATTTACAGTGGTGGCCTACCTCTACAAAGAATCTTTGAAGTCCTTAAGGAACACTTTGATTATACCCCCCCCAACCTAAAGGGCTGGTTTGCTGAAACTGACTTCTGGAAGCTCCTTTTGTCAGGTAAATAGTGGGTGAGTTAGTAAGACTGAAACAGCAGAAAGGCCTTTCAGAGAAGCTCAAAGTGACTCTATAGTGGCATTATTAAGGGGTCTCTGTGCAGCGGGATACCTGTGGAGATGCTATCTCTGAATAGTATTCCCAGAATAAAGGAAGCACCTTCTGTGGAGGAAACCTGAATACACTATTGCTGAAGGGCTACCCTACCTGAGCCCTATACAAAGATGTGTGTATCTCATTCTCTAGCTCCATTCTTGGGTAGAGAACTACAAAGTATGGTGTTTCCCCCCCAAAAAAGAGTTCTTTATCTTACCTGTATGTGGCACCATTGAGCTCTGGATGAATCGCTTGCTGATCTATTACTGACCAAGGAGCTGTTGTGACGAAGAATTCCTTGTTCACGCAGTTTCGTAGGCTTTCAGGGATCCGACCTGAGGAAGGGGACAATTCAAATTCATAACAGGGCAGGCACAAATCAGCCCAACTAATATGCAACAAGCTATATCCAAGTTGAGGTTTTCCACACCACTCGTTCTAACTCTCACAGCTCTTTACTTCCCACCAAAATTCGGGGGGGGGGGGAAGGACTGCTGTAGAATTTGCTTACGTGTAAAACAATATGCAGTGCTTTCCCCTCGCCACACCCTGATACAATGGCAGCGGCCAGATAAAAGTGTTTTGAAAGGCTGGATAATTTCCCATCCCTTTCCTGCACCAAGTCACTTTACAAGCCCTGTTACAGCCCCGTTACAGATGTTTGCTGGTCAGGCTGCAGACCTCGCCAGAATGAATGAAAGCTGCCCAAGATATTGCACCGTAACTTCCTCTACCCCATTGGCATTTCTCCCCAATACAACTCCACGTTGGGTAATGGTAGAGAAACGACCCAATTAAACACAGGAAAGGATGCAGAAGGCCACCTAAAACAATATAAAATTAGGCATGCTATAGCAGTGCCTGTTACACGTTTGGCATGTATTGGATGCTGGAGCCCTAGTGATTATGTGAAACTCTCAGTTATTCTGAAAAATACTTAGATAGAAGTCCACATCCCTTTTATTAGGAGTTTGCTCCATCATTAACATGATTTGCTACCATATCTCCATGGCCAAAGTAGTGCCATTCAGCACACTTGTGGTTTTGCCTTGAAGAGCAGAACAACTATAAATGCTTAGTACACAGTGCAGCATATCTTGACTACTTACCTAACAACAAACCAAATACAGTGGTACCTTGGATTACAAACGCTTTGGGTTGCAAACACTTCAGGTTACAAACTGCGCTAACCCGGAAGTAGTACCTCGGGTTGAGAACTTTGCCCCAGGATGAGAACGGAAATGGCGCCACGGCGGCAGCGGGAGGCCCCATTAGTAAAAGCATGCCTCAGGTTAAGAACGGTTTCGGGTTAAGAATGGACCTCCAGAATGAATTAAGTTTGTAACCCAAGGTACCACTGTAGGTAACAATATTATGGCTATGCCTCCCTAAGGAGTACTTGCAGGTCCAGTGCAGGAATAGGGTGATGTTATAGGATAGGGACACTCAAACTAAGAGAGTTCTGGCATAGAATCCACTAATGGCAACATCACTTTGGTTCAATGTAGGTTTTCATGTAGCAATTGCTCCTGATGTTGCAGCTGACAACTGATTATAATTTAAAACAGCTTGCTAGAATCATGTTAACACTGTAGGTGATTTAAGTATTAACCACAACTGCCCCCCTCCACACAGTCTATGGAAGCAGAGGTTTGCACTTTCCAGGACTGGTGTGCCACATATGGTGATGTGATGTTCAGAGGTTCTTTAAACTATGCACGGGCACATACATGTGCAATCAACACTGGCAGGGACCACACCTGCACATACTGTAGTGCCAAATAAAGCACTAGTACAGGCAAGCACTTCATGGGACCTATAACATTTAAACTGGCCTATTTTGGTCTAAACCACTGAGCCTCTTGGGCTTGCCAATCGGAAGGTCTGCGGTTTGAATCCCCGCGACAGGGTGAGCTCCCATTGCTCGGTCCCAGCTCCTGCCCACCTAGCAGTTTGAAAGCACATCAAAGTGCAAGTAGATAAATAGGTACCGCTCTGGTGGGAAGGTAAACAGTGTTTCCGTGCACTGCTCTGGTTTCAGTGTTCTGTTGCACCAGAAGCGGCTTAGTCATGCTGGCCACATGACCCGGAAAAACTGTCTGCGGACAAACGCTGGCTCCCTCGGCCAGTAAAGCGAGATGAGCGCCGCAACCCCAGAGTCGTATGCGACTGGACTTAACTGTCAGGGTCCTTTACCTTTTTATAGGCAAGGAAGTTGGTGTACCTGTGATAGCTCGGCGTATCTCTGTCGCGGCGGCTTCTCTCATCTCCAGTGAGGCCTGTTCGCTGTACCAAGCAGTGTGTGGTGTGCAAATTAAATTAGGAGCATCTTTTAGTGGTCCTTGAGCAAAGCTACAGGAAAACACCCCCCAAGAAACAAATATTGAGGTAAAAAAAAAAAAAGTTCAACATTTGATTTGATTTAATATTTCTATTCTCCTTTTCCAACAACAAATGTTGAGCTCTGAGTGGCTCACAACAATCAGAAAGCATTAAAAAGAAACAATAAACATCACAATCGCTACATCCAGATATTGGTAGGCAAACACAGTAACATACAAATGAAGCAAACAACAACAAATTCATTGAAATGATTAATACAAATCCATAAAGTCAAAGTCAAGAAGGTGCATGCTCCCAAATTAACAGTGGTTGCCTATATATGTATAGTGATTGCCTTTATACAGAGGCAATCACCCTTCCACTATTATTTACTGTTGTTCCTAGATTCCTGAAAAATTAGGCTAGAAGAATGCCACACATTGATCACGTTTTGAGAATCCTTTCTTGGCTTAATAACTGGAGTACGTCTGAGCCTTTTGTCTACACACACAAGCCCTTTTAAGTGTGCAGTAATTAAACCCAGAAGTCTCCTACTAACCACAGAATCCCATTTTGCCCAAACCAGAAAACAATAGCTACCAGTCTTAGAAGATGCCAGGATCTTATAATCAGTTTTAAGCTGGTTTAACACCCTGGCTTGTTCCAAACCTCCAAACCGTAGTATCTGAAGTAGAACACCATGTATGGTTAATGAGAGACTTCTGGCTTTAATTCCTGGGTGTTGCAAAGGCAGGAGAGAAGGGGCAGCATTGAGGGTGGGGAGGAGGGCAAAGGCATGTACCTATATTGTCTTTAAGCAGACAGATGATTGACCAAACTCGTCACATTCTCTCTCATTTTCTTTTAAAGTTGATTTTTATATGGTAAAACATCTCTCATCCACATTTTGCTACACATGCTGTGCGCCATCTGGCTGCCCATTTCATAAAAATAAGTGCTTCCCACATGTCTCTTGATTCCAAGACTTGCTTCTCTTAGATCCTTCCAGCGGTATCCACAAACAAGTTCAGCTTGAGGGGAGACCATCTGCACTGCACTGCACGATGATTCAGGCTATGAACACGCTCCCCATTTACTCTGCAGGCAGTGCACTCCCATTGTTGGTTTGGGAAGCAGTGGACACAAGGCCTTAGCCACAATCCAGATCTATCCTGTTATGAAACTCTGCATTTTGACACATTTTCCCCAAACCAGCTTTGATCCAAATTAAGAAAAAGAATGGCCTGGCTGCATTTTAAGCTGGTAATGACAGAGAGGGCCAGAAGGCCACATCTAGCCTTCCTCACCCCTAGCTTAGCATGTCACCTGAAACCAGGATCATAGTTAAGCTCTCTTCTCTTTAACCAGGATAAAGCTACCTGTGGCAACAAGCCACAACAGCTATGTTCTACCTCTGGTGTTGGGAGGCAGTATGCTGCTGAATGCCACTTTCTGGAAGCCATAGGAGTGGCGCTGTGCTTAGGTCCTGCTTGCAGGTGTAGCAGGAAACCCCCCCCCCCAATCATTCAGTTTGTACAAACTTCACTCACACTCACACACTACATACGCTACGCTTCTGTTATAAATTCATAGAAAATCAACCATACATCGATTTGCACTGTTCCACTTTTATTTTACTCCATGAAGGAAGGACTACAAAATGGGGAAGGTTTGATACAGGGCACCCATAATCCCTTCAGCATACCAGCATATCCACATTAGCCCTGCCCAGTTGCTATGCCAACCCTGATAGTCCTAGACAGAAGACCATCAAGATCACAAAGAACTTGCATATGGGAGTGGATGCAGCACAGACTGGAACAAAGGACAATAATCAGCTCTTCCCTCTGGGGGCAGGAAACTGCAAACTCCCCTCTGTCACCTGGAAAGTACTCATGGGGAGGGGGAAAGGGGAAACCAGCCAGGTGACAGGACACTCAGGTTACCACCACAACTCCTCCCTCAACCCCCCCCCTTTCTGTGATGTATGCATGATGTTTCTGGGGGTGGGCTTGATCTACAGGATGGGAATTTCAAAAGTCTTTATAAGACCTTGCACACCATTTTTTTTCTGTGTCTTTCCTTTCTCCTGCAAGTGAGGGGAGCACCCTGTTGCAACAGTTCAATAAAGGCCAAGCCTACAGGCTGCTGTTTTGCTCCACGTTATCCTGGTTGGTGTCTTTGTTTTTGTCCAAGGGAGCCCTCGGATTTTTCCGTTAACACAGGCATCCCACAGGCACCTTGTTGGTTCATTATTACATGGCTAGAAATGGCCTAGACTGAGCCTTCGAGAACACGCAGGATAGAAGTACAAAATGCTACAAGTGAGATCTCGACTTACCTAAATGGTTCCGATTCATGCACATCCAGTGCTGCCCCTCGTATCCTTCCTTCCTTCAGGGCTTGAGTTAAGGCCTTTTCATCCACCAGACCACCACGGGCTGTGTTTACCAAAAATGCTCCCTGCCTCATCTGAAGGGAGAAAGAAAGGACCATAAGCACTACTATTACCAACAGCAGGACATAAGCAGAGCATTGCCATCACTCCCGTAATGTAGCATCCTCTGGCCTCTGCAAGAGAGGGGAAGCAGCAGCCCTCAAGATATTGCTGGATTGCAACACCCATCTGACCATGGCTTATGCTGACCGAGACTGATGGGAATTAGATTCCAACTGCATCTCGAGGGGCATAGGTTCTTCACCACTGAACTGATTCTATGAACTTTTCCCCCCTCATCCTAGCAAAGAATGGTGTCATTGTGGGATGCGTTCTGGGTCTGCATGAGGCTGGAGAGTACGTGAGTCAGCACAAATACTGATAGCAGCAAAGGAACAGACAAGGCTACAAGCAGATGCTGGAAAGAGATAATTAATTTCACGGAAAATGCCCAATAATTTGTCAACCATTTTCATCTTCCTCTGGAGCAAAGGGCCTCCTCCTCCTCCTCCAGCAAACGCAACTGACTCAATAACATACTTTGGAAACTGATTAATAGAATATATTAATAGAGTATATTACCACTGCCCAGCACCAATGTAAGCCCTGTCTTGGGTTTGGATGTCCTGAACGAGATCAGTGGCACAATGGCACACCATTGCACTTGAGAGGAGCCCCTGGTATGACAATGTCTAAGAGGCAAAATACTGGGGACGAGGCCATTGAAACTAGCGCTAGGAAAATAATTATCAGTTTTGGCCTAACAGCCTGCTGTGTAAATTTTTGAATGAGAGCATTGCATACCTGCTGCTGGTTTTTAAATGCTACCTGAGATCTCTCTTTCAACCGCAAAAGCACTTCTTACAGATTTCCTGAACTCTTCACTATGGTAAATAAATATCCAAATAGTAGAATATACCACTCTGGAAGCATTACATTTTAGCACCAACATACTTTGTGTCCAAGGTGCTTTCCTAGGCTATTAAACGCTGCACAATGAACATTATGCTAAGAGTCCATTTGCTACTTATCCATGTG
The DNA here is from genome assembly GCF_965113315.1 of Podarcis vaucheri. NCBI lineage: Eukaryota > Metazoa > Chordata > Lepidosauria > Squamata > Lacertidae > Podarcis > Podarcis vaucheri. The sequence goes on from NC_138763.1 coordinate 58,474,611, forward strand.
TTCATTTTGCATGGAATAGGGATAATAAAGATAGCTGCAGAACCACAGCAGTATAGGATAAAAACAGCAGGACAGAAGCAGATTCCTCAGCCTTTGGGAGAGAAACCAGCCATTTTGGGGGGTGGGGCAGGAATCTAGAACTCATGACTGAATTAGGAACAAAAGAACAACTGTTGACTGAGATTTCCTCTGGCAGAATTTAATGCACAGTTTTTTCTGGTCACCTAGGTGACCTTTGCCCTGAACATGTCTGGGAAACTGTGCTTGTGTTGGGCTAGTCTGGGCATTACTTTATGACACATAGAATTGTAGAGTCGGTAGGGACCACATGGGCCATCTAGTCCAACCCCCTGCAATGCAGGAGTTTTCCCCACAACATGGGGTTCAAACCCACAACCCTGAGATTAGGGGTCTCATGTTGTTATTTCAAAAGAGCAAGGATGAGGAGAACCTGGATGAAAGACTCCTGCCCAGTTCCTCAAAATGCTCTACAGTGGTACCTCGGGTTAAGTACTTAATTCGTTCCGGAGGTCCGTTCTTAACCTGAAACTGTCCTTAACCTGAAGCACCACTTTAGCTAATGGGGCCTCCCACTGCTGCCGCGCCACCGGAGCACGATTTCTGTTCTCATCCTGAAGCAAAGTTCTTAACCTGAAGCACTATTTCTGGGTTAGCGGAGTCTGTAACCTGAAGCGTATGTAACCTGAAGCGTATGTAATCCAAGGTACCACTGTATTTCAAATAAGCCATTGATGTAAGCAAGTCTTGCGCCAACAAGACCAAATGACTAGAGCAAAAAAAGCAAAAAGTATTGTAGGTGTGTTACATTCTGCAACGTTAGGCTGCTAACTGTAATTTACTGGCAAGCATTAAACCAACCTGCTTAAGTTCCATCACTTAACATATATAATGTGCAAAAGACAGATGAGCAGATTAGCTATAACTCTCAACTATCCCAAAGGTAAAAATGCATATGATTATTGTTTGCAGCTGCTTGGCATTATCACTGTGCCAGCAGGAATTCCAGACCTCAGCAGCCACACATTCCTAGAGCGCAGTTGGAGCCAACAAGATGATCCTCCTCCATTCAGAATTACCTGCTTAATCGTAAAGTCATTGATAAGGTGGTGATTATGTTCATTGAGGTTACAGTGTAACGACACACAGTCGCTCTGGTACAGCAGATCCTGGAGTGTGTAGACCCGCTGGACTCCCAGGGACCTTTCTATGCCATCCTGCAGGTATGGGTCATAAAAGATCACATTGAAGCCAAACGCCTTGGCTCGAACTGCAACTGCTTGCGCAGTGCGACCTAAGCCAAAAGAAAAAAGAAAAAGGCAGAGAAATGTCATAACAGGCTTGGCATTCGCTGCATGAATTCCAACGGGTGCACTGAATGGTACCAATTGGCACGACTTGCTGCCAAACGCTTTCTCTGACCACAGCAAAGGTGTTCATGCTGCACTGATTCTCTCCTGTGTTATATCCCTGTGTTAGTGCTGCTGAAATGCGGCACCTGAAAAATGGGAGGAAATGATACTAGCACACTGGTCAGAGACAAGGAGAGGCGCTTTGCAAGTTTTACCACTCACTTCATGCATCTTACTATCTGCCACATGCCCAGTCAATGCTGGGCTACCATACCAGCAGGCTTCATAAATAGGCAGCGAGTTTGCAACATGGCCAAACTGGAGCAGCTTTATATTTGTGGTACGTTTTTAATCTACCATATTTTTTGTACCATAACACTCACTTTTTTCCTCCTAGAAAGTAAGGGGAAATGTCTGTGCGTGTTATGGAGCGAATGCCTATGGGTGGCGGGGGGGGGGGTGTCCTGCTGTAGTCGTGAGCAGAGGATCCATGGTTCCCCTACCTTCCCTCCTCCGTGGTTACAAAGCATGGATCCACATGGATCCTCAGGATTTTTGCATTGGGCTACTCCAAACTCACTGTTAGATCACATGTCTGTGGCCACAGCATGAACCACAAAAATCATATATCCACTATTTCATTTAGAATATTTTTTTCTTGTTTTCCTCCTCTAAAAACTATGTGCGTGTTATGGTCGGGTGCGTGTTATAGAGCGAAAAATACGGTAATTTAAAATTAAATTGTGGGGCCCAGGTATCATTCACCTCCCTGACCAGCACTGAAATGATCTATAACCAAGAAAATAACTCCTTGTGAATGCTAAGAACAGAAAGCCTACCTGCACTGTCCTGTCATTTCAATGATTTTGACTTTTTATGGTATTATTGGCTTACTTTTTTTCTGGCACTACAGAAATGGAAGTTTCTGTAGTGGCCAGTGGGCTACTTTTAGTTCATAGGGTCACAAGGTGTGCAAAGCCTGTTCCAGTGGCATAGTAATAATACTGTCCTGATCTGCTTTTAAAGGACAATAGCTCTTCTTTTAGACTGCAAGAATTCACAAATGCATACCATGAATATACAAATGATAGCTATTATCAGCAAGCCCCCATTATTCATTACCTGCTACTCATTATATATTTTTAAATGATGGCACCTTGCCCTAAGAACTTGACAACTGCCTCATGTCAATTGACCTGGAATTTCATTTACTGTAATGCAAAATTGGGTTGGGGGAAAGAGGGGACAACATACCAGAAGCCCATTTTTACATGAGCAAGAGGGTATCAGAGAACATCATGATTTGTGTCTTTCTCCTTCCCTACTGTTAGGTTTTAAATCTCCAAGAGCTGGATTCTTAGAGTAGAGTCTTACTGCCAACTTAGTTGAAGGTCAAACATGAACCATGTAATGCAGCGTGTATAAGGGCATTATTTGAATCTGCCTTTAGAATACAAGCAGCTACCGCATTATTTTTTTTAAGTCCATTAACTATTTGCCAATGCACTTCAAATGCAATTAAAATGAACAGGCATTGCTATATGAATCCATAAAGGGAATGCAACACTAGTGTAATGCCAAATTCTCAAACTGGAAGGAAGAAACTCTAGTGGGCAAGGAACGAATGCCCACTGCAAATAAGTAACACAGCTTATCAAAAGTACTAGAGTGCAGATCTTCCACATCCACAGTGGTAACTAAAGTGCTGGGTTCTAGCCACATTTAAGCCTTTGACCTAAAAGAGGAAGTCATGTTAAGGAAATCTGATTATGATCATCTTTGGTAGAACAACAACAACAAAACCCCTCTGAGCCTTATTTATTATAAGAGCAACTTGTTTGCTGTAGCCTCCCCCCCACCCTTTCCTTCTGCGCTCTTGCTGAATGGCTATTTAATTGGGCATGACTAAGACAACTGTCATGGTTTGGAAGCAAAGGTTTAATAAGGCTCTTCTGATAAAGAGGGACAGCTGCAGTGCAATCAGCAGGTCATTATCCACAATGTCATTCCAATTCAATGTCACTGCCTGGGCTCAACTAACCGACTTCTACATCAAGATAGGAGTCTTCTTTTCAGAAAATGGAGAGAAAGCCAAAGAACCAGACGTAATCATGCCTTCGTGTCGGAAAATAGGTGAATGGAATAAAATAATGCGGATTCTGCTGGGATGGTTTCTCTCTCTCTCTCTCTCTCTCCCTTTCTTGACTGCCATATTTCTGAACAGATGGAATGGAAGAAGCACACCTATCTTTGACTGCAATTACTCATTAAAGTACAACTCGGGACCTGGTGTAGAAGAAGTTGGAGAAAAATATGCGCAAATGCCTATTAATTTGCCAAATTTATACTGAGTGTTCGTGGAGGTGGGGTGAACCAAAAGAGTACTGAGGCTCCCAACAGCAACTACTGGAGAGTGACCATAGCTCACAGAGCATAAGCTAGTTTGCAATTGAGCATCTCTAGTCTCATCGGCTGATGAGGCTGTGCTCCTTGTTTTGCATTGTACTGGAACAGTTGAACTCAGGAGCTCTGAGCCCCTCACAAGCAGGGCTTCTGTGGACTGTGAGCTAAAAGCAAGCAGATGTTTTAGCTGAATTCTGCAAACTGCATAAATGATATTTTTCTCTGGTGAGAGAAAAACAGCCAGGGATTTTAAATACCCACCTCCTCCTTCAACACACACTGTGCAAGGCTGCAGCTTCCTCAAGCAAATGTTGCAGTTGCAAAGCATGATGTCAGAATCCATGCAGATCTCCTTGTAAAGCCCAACCCCCTGTTGTTTTAGTGAAAGAAATGTGACCCATTTTGAATAAACATACCAAATCCAATTAGGCCGAGGGTTTCGCCTCTAATACGAGCTGCTCCAGAAGCCACCTCCCGAATCTGCTCCACGCTCTGCACTCTGGTCCCTTCCCTCAGTGCCTGGTAGAGCCACGTGTTCCGTCTGTAGAGATTCAGGACATGGCACATCGTGGAGTCTGCCGTCTCTTCTACTGCAGCCGAGGGGATGTTGCAAACAGCAATTCCTGGTGAATGGGGCAGAAACCTACGTTTTAGTGATCAAGACTGTGGGCCAGGAAATCTCAAGGTTTCACACCAGTGCAAACTTAAAAAAATACTTTGAAGGCCACTAGCATGGTGTTCCCAGTTAACTATGTTCTCTGTGATCTCTTGGAACAATTCATAATGTGTAATGCATGCTGCAGCTTTAACATGAGAACAAAGAGTTACTAATGGCTACTGGCCACGAGAGCTGTCCCCACACTTCACGCTTGGAGGCAGCAATGCTTCTGAAGAGCAGCTGCTGGAAGCCAGAGGAGAGAGGTAGGGCTCTTGTGTTTCCCACAGGCGTTTGGGTGGCCACTGTGAAAACAGGATGCAGGACTGGATGGTCCCCCTTTGGCCTGACCCAGAAGGCTCTTCTTATGTGGTGGTGCTGAAGTCCCTGAGCATAGAAAGACACAGCAGGTTCTAAGCCAGCCTCCTTCTGCTTGGAAGCAGGCCAAGGAACATAGGAAGTTGTCTTATACCAGGTTACCCTAGCCCCATGCTGTTGACTCCAACTGGCAGCAGCTCTTTGGAAAAGAAGGGTGTTTTTTTCTCACCTGCTCCCTGATCCTTTCAACTGAAGACACCAGGAATTGAACCTGGGGCCTTCTGTATGCAGAACACATGCCCTGCCATTGAGCTACAGCCTAAAGCGAACAACCCTTCCAGCGCCATTCTTAGAGTCCTGAGAATCTGTTACCATGTGCCTGTTCAGGCCATTTGTACCAGCTTTGAAGCTGATGGCCCTTATGACCTTTGTGCATTGCATCTAAGTTATGGTGCATCTAACTCATGAATAAAACTCAAAGGAAAGGGGAAATGTTGTATGAAAATTTTAGTAGTCTGCACCAGCACCACAGTATGAAAACCATGGCTAAGGACAGGCCCTTTTAAACTTGTTTCATTTCACCCGCCAAACATGGCTACTTTGACAAAGAACGAATTTATGAAAAATTCAGGGCCAAATTCAGATATTGTCAACTATTTCCAACCTTCCTGTGGATGTCTGGAATGGAACTCACAGACCACTAGTGTTTGTGGATTATAGTTTGAGAACATCTGCTCTAGAAGGCACGCAGGAAAAAGCATCTTGTTTGTTATATGCTGACCATCTGGTTATAAGCAATAAATCAAAACTGAGTTGATTCCACACAATATCACCATATGGGGCTGATCTTAAACCAGCTAGGGTTTAAAATTAAATGCTGTTTTGTGGAAGGTCTTAGACCAGTGACTCTCAGATGCTGGTGGGAGTCCAACGCCCACCAGTCCAACCCATCATGACCAATGGTCAGGGGAAATGGGAACTGTGGTCATTTGGAGGGCCACAAGTTCCCCATCCCTGTCTCAGTCCTAACACTCCTTACTCCTTTTAAGTCATCCTTCCCTTAAGATTTCAAATGAGGCTGCTAAGTAATATGGCTTTTCCTGCCCCTTCTACATGCAGGAAGATTATTCACCTTCATGGGATGGAGCTGCTACCCAAGGTAATGCCTAGACATGCAAGGTGAGATACTAGGGTTAAGTAGTGTAAGCAGCTTTGGCAAAGCATTAACAATGTTCACTCAGCACAGGACTGACTCCTGCCAGGATTCCAGAGAATGAAAAGTTCAGCACAATTTGCTCCTTTTCCAGGCCTGCAGAATTATGTCCCCATCACACCAGGAATTATGGCATTAGCATACTTTCCTCCATCTGTCCAAAGTACTTTAAAAACAAAACTCAACTTGATCCCGTTTCTCAGACTTAGTCCTTTTATCGATATACAATTTTAAAAATAGCATTAAAGAGCTATTCAGGGGCCTGAAAGCGATCACCAAACATGTTGTGTATGAAACACTGAATAATATGTACATATTGCTTGCTATTTGGTCAGCTGCTGAGCTTCATGGCTCTGGAGTGTCTTGACACTCTAATGCAGCCATAGGCAAACTCAGCCCCCCAGATGTTTTGGGACTACAACTCCCAACAACCCTGACCACTGGTCTTGTTAGCTAGGGATGATGGGAGTTGTAGTCCCAAAACATTTGGAGGGCCGGGCTTGCCTATGCCTGCTCTAATGTCTACACTTGACTACAGTGCACAGTTGTACTTCCCACTGTAGTTTAGTGCTTCCCTTTAACAGTATTTCCCCCTTAAATCAGCCTGGGCAAATATTCACAGGAAAAGTGGCAGAAGTAGCTCACTTCATGCTACAGATGAGGGCAGCTGGAGGTGGTATGGAAAAAGGTGCAAAGCACTCAAGTAAATGTATAACTTTTAATAGCCACCAAGTTTGCCATGAGCAATGTACCAAAATAAGGAGAAAAAACAAGATGGAATTGCAATGCATACATTAAGACTTAAATGTCAACAAGGCCCCAAAGCCTCAGGTGCCAGTAGGCATTTTTCTCTCTGCTGTCAGTGGTTTTCCTATTTTAAAGGATAAGGATAAAGAGCTATCTAATAACGAGCTAGACCAATATTCCACCTAGATCACTTGTGCCAATTCCGACAGTCTTTATAAGCCAACTGAGGTCTTTTAAGCAAGAATGCCAGTGGTGGCTCTTCACTGGACTAAAAATCTTCCCAATGGATATAGTAAATATATAGATGTAGGGTACACACACACACACACACACACACACACACACACACACACACACTTAAAGCAGTTAGAATTACATCTGATTATATTCTCTTTCTTTTTTTCATTATTTCATTCATTCATTATATGCATAGAAAAGCAGTGGACTGGAGACAGGGAAAGAGCCATCAGAAGGAAAAATTCAAAATGTACATGGCAGCCCTTGATTACTTAAAAAAACCAAAAAAATCCATGAGAAGCTTCTCAGTCTACAAATCTCTGACAGCAAAGTCATGCTGTAAGTAAAACAGCAAAGAGCTCTCAGGCAAGTTAGAGATTATTTTTTAATAAGAAAAAAAGACCCTGTAGATGATCCAGCAAAGTGTCTTGTTTAGAATGCCTGCTGCAGAGAATGTGTGTTTCTTTAGTTTTATTAAGATTTACAATGGAGTACTCCGTAGCAATTAATCACTTTAATGACACCCTATCGACAAACATATACAGCTGGCACCCTATAAAGATCAATTTTATTTTATATGCTAATGCAGTGGCACTCATTAGTGATAAAACAATTAACGGTGCTGCTTGCAAACAGCTCACTAGCATTTTAGTAGCACACAGAAATGGCCAATATGTTATAATTCTTAAATCTAGTTAAGGATAACATAATTAGTTGCCTATATTTGTTGTCAGGCAAAAAGAGACTTCATTGCTAAGAGATTTAAAACCAAGGGGACTATTGTCTATATGCCAGGCCATTCCGTTAAACAATGTTTTTTTTTGAAGAAACTTGCCAACTGTTGATCTGGAGCATTAGAGTCTAATCAAATGCTTGCATGGCCATGGATGTTGCTCTATGGTATTGTATCTGTGCTGGCAGGCTATCCAAGTATGCAACAGGCAGCAGCCACCAGAAAGGAGGAGGCAAAGTAACCAACACCATAGTAATCTATGGACCATCTCTGCCAGTGGAGCTTCATGTCCCATCAGAACATTACACGATGTTTTATTCAGTTTACAGTTGAGAATGTGGAAGCCCTTAGCTGCAATAAAACTGTGCTATCTGCACTGGAGTTCCCATATGGTCTTTGAAGCAGCTGCATCGCAGCAAGCAAAACAGAGCTGCTTTGTCGTATGCAGGGATGGAATCAAAGTCACTCCAACCAGAAACCTGCTGTAAACATGATTCTGAGACAATCAAGTAATTTGTTCTCCTTAGAACGAAAACCAAGAACTTAGTTAAGGAGGAGGCACTGAAGTTATGTCTAAAACATACCAAGTTCCCCTGCAGCTTTGATGTCTATGTTGTCATAACCGCTGCCTATTCGAACAATGACTCGTAAGGCCTTGAACTTCTCTAGGTCTTCCCGGGTGAGAGTGATAGTGTGGTACATCATTGCTCCAATGGCTTCATTTAAAACCTAACAGACACACACAAAAAAGAAGGAAATAATAGACATTAGTGAAGCAGATGGACATGTTCCGGTAACAGCTGTTGAAGTCCGGTGATGAGTCATGCACAAGTATCTAGCAAGGCACTTGGTTCAATCTGATTAAGTGGTTAAAGACTCCCAAGTAATAATGAAAACCCTAAAGAACTCCAGAATAAATGTGTGTAGCTCTCACTATGTGTGTGCAAGTATGTATGTATGAAATTTTGCCCCGAAGGATCAGTCTTCATTTGAGGTCAAGAGGCTTAAACTCTGGAAGAACTTAGGGGGAATAGGGCCGCTGCCTAAACTAGAATCATAAGCAGTGAGAATCTGTGCGTGCTTTGCGCTCTTTTGTCTGGCGTCAAAAATAGAAATACATCACGGCTTCCCTCTGAATGCATCTGCCCATAATCTTTCAGTTCTAGAAATATTTTGCATTAGATCCTGGATTGTATCGAGTGTACTATATGCTCCCATGTAGTCCCATGATAATACCTCAATCAAAATAATACTCAACAATATCTAGATCTTTGCCTATCTAAACACTCTCAAATCCCTGGTGATGTAGGCTACTTCTCTTTCAACAACAGTAATTTAAATGGTAGAAAAGGAAGTGTGACTTCTCTAAACGGTCAGTGCAACTGGCTCCCAGCTCAGTCCATCACTAACTACCTCCTGTTCTCTTTCTCAGCTGGAAGTTTATTTTAGCCTCTACACTATCCCTTAGGATACCAGAAAATCCACAAAAATATATTACTGGGTGATGAAAGGACTGATTTCCCTCCTAAATCAAGTAAATATGGGACTTCCTGGAGGCATTTGCAGTCCCTTTCTCTAGCCCCCAGACTGCACCCTACATATATGGTTTCTGAACTGAACATGCAGGAGACAAAGATGAAACTGTTCTGGACAAAAGCTGGATCCAAAAATACTTCTCACTTTGGATACTTGCTCACTAGCCCATGAGGCCGCCCTGCTTTTCTATGGTACTTACTGACAGAGAGTTGCATCCAATGATGGTCTTAATCAAAGTAGACCAAATTAAAATAATACACATGACCAACTTAGCTCAATTAATTTCAGTGGGTCCAATCTGTGTATGACTTAGTTGGATACAACTCAAATACAGCAGAACCTCTGGATTAATACACATGACCATCATACAATGTAGTTAATGAAAGAAAGGCACTTGGTAGAGGTAATTTTTATCATACACTACCAATCTTCACTGGTGCAAGGGGTGGTGAAATACCCCTACACTTTTTAAAAACAGAGAAAATTGAAAAATCCACTTGATAGCTGGTCATCTGTTTCTAGCCTATGTTAGCTAGACTGAGCACTCCTGAATATTGAGGTAATATGTGTCACTTTATATTAGCTGCAGTTCTATATATTCCAGTGTTTTATTATAAACCAGATGCCATGAACTGTCCTCCTGAATGGTATTGTATTCAACCAAAATCCAGAGCATTTCATTCCCAGCTGGTTGCTAGTATACTTGAATGCTGAGTTGGGCTCTTCCATAAGCTGAGCAAAAGCCATCACCAAGCCCCACAAATGTGCTCTCTCAGTGCCTAGCAGATGAGTTACTATGACACTAACACGAGCTGATGAAAACTGAGAAAAGAGAAGGCAGGATTTGTATTTGGGAGATGGTTATAATCTAATTTTAAAGGGACTATGATAAAGGAAATATGAAGTTTCCAGACAGTGGTTAAGAGGGGGAGGAGAAAGAGATAAAACAACAACCTCTGACATCCAATTGGCCTCATGTGACTGGATACTACAGATCAGAAGGCCCTACATGCCCCAACGGGATTTACACTCTAATGCACAGATTTATACTGTCTGCCAGAGAGTCACTAAGAGTAAAGTTATATGCACCCTCATTATTCCATACTCAGTGTAAACACAGCATGAAAACAGAAAGCAGAAAAAGCTTTGAACAGGCAACATGCTTAAGATACCTTGGATACAGCTCTACATTTGTATTGACCAGGCTATTTACTGCTGATTATTTAAACTAGCGCTGAAGGCTGCCCTACCAAGATAATTCCTTAGGTCAGGAGCATTATAAGGACAGGCTGAGCGATGAATGACAGTAAGCCTTCTAAGGATTTGCCTGCCACCTCCACCCCGTCATTTCTGATCTTGTCATTCTCCCCTCTCCTCCTCCCCTTTATCTTCATTTCTAGGAGACTTAGGTTTCAAGCCTTCTGCTCACCCAGAAGTATCTCTTTCTACATGGCATTCAGGGTGAACAACTTTTCAGGTCAACCCTTCTTTGTGCAAAGATATCCATTGATATGTTGTATTTTTTATTGTACGCCACTGCGGCATTTTGTAGTGTTTAGAGGTTTATAAATAATCCAAAACAAACATACATAGTGTTCTGGGACAAATATATCATACAGAATTGTTTATTACACTCCTAAGATCCATTTTTTTCAGAGAATTTGGAATCCTGGAAGACCTGCTCCCTGCCTTTCAGGCCTTTTCCACCTGACGTGGAAGGGTGGGGCCCTGTAGCTACAAAAGCTGAGAATGATCAGGCTGGGGTATTGTTTAGGGGGTTGGGTTGTTACTGCTATTGATATTAATTTTTGTATCTTTATTTCAGATCTTACGGTTTATGTAGAAATTGTTTAATTTGGTTTTTTACTTTTGAGAGGGACGCGGGTGGCGCTGTGGGTAAAACCAAAGTGCCTAGGGCTTGCCGATCGTATGGTCGGCAATTCGAATTCCCGCAGCGGGATGAGCTCCCGTCTTTCGGTCCCAGCTCCTGCCCACCTAGCAGTTCGAAAGAACCCCTAAGTGCAAGTAGATAAATAGGTACCGCTTTCTAGTGGGAAGGTAAACAGCGTTTCCATGTGCTGCACTGGTGCTGGCTCGCCAGAGCAGCTTCGTCACGCTGGCCACGTGACCCGGAAGTGTCTCCGGACAGCGCTGGCCCCCGGCCTCTTAAGTGAGATGGGCGCACAACCCTAGAGTTGGACACGACTGGCCTGTACGGACAGGGGTACCTTTACTTTTGATGTTTTATTTATTGTTTATGACTGATTTAGTTATGCTTGTAATTATGTAATGTCCTTCATGTTGCAAGCTGCCTTGAGCATGTCTGAACAATGGAAAGGGGGTATAAAAATAAAATTATGTATGCACTTGTGGGAAGGAAAAGAGTAGTACAAGAAAGAAGGACTAGGATGACTTGGGATTCCCAAAGCCAGTAATCTTGGCCAGTGGAGAGAGGAAGATGAAGAAGAGGGAGGAACAGGAGTCTTGGAGCACATTTGCAAAGCTAAGCAGGGTCCAGTGTGGTTTCAAACTGGATGGGGGACTGTGTGCAGGAGATTCCTGCACTGTGGGGGGTTGGGCTAGATGACTCTTGGAATCTCTTCCAACTCTACAATTCTACAAATCAGACATATGTATTCCTGTCTCAATAAAATGAGAATTAGATAAGGGGTGATATCCAACATCACGTGAACAGATTTTGGTTCCTGCAGCAGGAACTCCCTGCCTCTTTTCTCTCCTACAGCATCCCACACATGTTCCAAAACTGCTCAAGAGGGTTGAGATCCCTTCTGAATCAGATTTTTGGGGGATATGAAGGCTGCAAGGGGGGGGGATGAGAGGAAGGCAAGTACCATTGCATGAGCAAAAGTCATCCATTCATGGATGGACACAATCAGATATTATCTTTTGAGAAGTGAATGCCAAATTCTACAGATTTTATATTATGTGCTTAGTAAAACTACTAATACAGGAAATAGAAACAGCTTTTACAAGTCGAGGTAAGGATCCACCACATCGTGATGATCTAAACAGGCTCTAAGTGGCATTCTGCAACCTTTTTTTTTTTTTGTTAGTCTATTTATTTATTGAAATGATTTTTATGCCAGTTTGCAGTTCCGAAAAAGATTTCAAAAATTCTAAGCACTTTGCAACCTATCTTAAAACATCAAATGGATTCTGCTGCATCTGAAACACCAAAGTGACCTCTCACAAGGCACAAGCCTGTCAGTGTGAATGGAGGTCTTGGGCTGCCCGGACAACAAGACTCCCCTTTGGGCCTCACTGATGTGGTCCGAAGGAAAGGAAAGCAACTCATTTCGCACTAGCTTGGCTGCAGGAGTTGCCGGAAGGAGGTATTCAAGACACCATCCAATCACCTTAGGGACAGCACTACAAATTTGTGTAGGGTATAATCCTTAACTTTTTCTCCCTGAAGATGTCCTGTAAGGCAGTGGGTACGGATTGCTCCTCAGGGTTTACTTCCAAAGCCTTTCTCACAAATGAGTATATCTGCTTTCCCATCTGCCCCTCATTTCCCTCTACAGCATGCGCAGAAACTGTCTTCTTGACAGTTGGACCCACGTCTGCTCAATCCGCCTTGCATGCAGGGGTTTTGAGATCCATTGGCTACCTTCACCTGGTTTAGCTGGCCAGTCAAAGCCATTTCTGGGGTGTGGCCACTGTCGCGAGCCAACAGCTTCTAGGAGCCACAGACAAGAGCTCAGTGCAGGGGGAAGACTTCTGGCGGACAAGGAGCATGACGTGTCCCCCAGCAGAGATACTGCCTCACCCATAGCACCTCATACACTCCACACAAAATCTCAAAATAAAACATTACAGATGATGGCTAAAAACAAAAATACAAAAAAGGAAAACAAAATATTCCCTGAAAAGATAAAACAAAAACACTGCAAATAAAAATATAATACAAAGATGTAATAGAAACTTCACATATAGAGTACAATTAGCAACGAAGCAGAATAACCGAAATAGAAGCTGTGAATGTCCTTGAATTAAAAACCTAAAGGAAGTGCTGTTCCCAAATATATTCAGGATGACATTGTAGCTACCTTAAGGCCAAACAAGATGTTTCACACACAAAAATTCAAAATGTTCTGCTGATACTCCCCCCTTTTAAAACCAAAGGCACACACACACACACGTGGAAATCTGTGGGGAGGAGAGGACTGGCAGGGCACCAGTTTTTTTTTTTGGGGGGGGAACGACAACCCTAGTGCGTTGCTTTTCTGTTCCTAATCTCCCTCTCCCAAAGCTAGTTTAAAAGGGGCTGTTTGAAGAAGGATCCATGTGTGTACATATAGTATCTAGTTTGGACCTTTGCTTGCCTTTTCAAGCTGCATATTTTGACACTTTTGACAAGCCTTCATTTCTATTACTTCAGTCATTTACCCCCTCTACCTCATGGGGTCCGTAGCCAATCCAGGTTCAAAAGGTTACTGAAAGACAGTTATCTAATGTTTACATGAAATCCAAGTATGTTTGATCTTTTATACATTAATTCCTTTGCTTTCGCCTATTGATTTTGTATCATTTAAGAAAATCAATCGGGGCAGAATAGCTAAATCTGTTCTTCATGAACACACACTGTTTGCAAGTACACTGAACACAAGGAACACAGCATCTGGACCAGGCAGATTGTTTACATTAACCTTTTCCCCCTCTTACCCACCTATTTTAAAGCCTATCTAACAAGATCAGTCAATTTTTGAAACCAAGAGATTGATTTTGCCTAAGTAACCAACATGGTCATAAAATCCTAGACAGGTGCCATCAAAGAAACTTTAGATCAGGAATTCCCATTTCAGGTGTATCCACTGTTAGCTCTGTTAATCAAAAGAGCAACAGCAATACAAAGAGGAAAAGACAAGAGTAAACCAACAAACACACACAATCACAAATTTGGCTCCAAGACACCTCTTGTAATCCAAAACTGCTTTATTACAAAATTTAGTCATTTTTACTCTATAAAGCAGTGTACAGGTAAGGGGAACTGAACCTGAAATGGATTCAAAACTAGACAGCCATACTCTCCCTCATTAGGTCAGTCTACAAAACCATTTTCTTTACCTTTTCGTGGATTTCCTGAGTTGATTGCGCATCACAGAATGCAACAGTAGCCAAGTCCTTCAAAATTGGCATCTCCACTGTACAATCCCTTCCATCTAGTAAAGCCACCAATGGACGAGGATGCATAGGACCATTCATTATTTGCGGGCGAATACCTGGAACCAAACGGAGCATAAGTGTTAAACCAACTTAATAGTACCCCTGATTGCCACATGGGTTCATCTGAAACTGTAGTAAGCAGTATTGGCTTTATAAAAGGACCAGGATGCTCCTTGAGAAGGTATTCCAAGCTTAACTTCCGGCTTCTTTATTGTACCTCTACCTGAATCAACATTTGGACAGCTTGCAGTGCAGTCTTATACATGGTACAGGAATTTACATGGAGCCAGTGGAGGTTGGTCTATTAGGGCAAATGGCACACTGCCTCAACTAGCCTCAGCCTGCCCTGCCCTGCCGCTCCACTTGCATTCTTACTTACAGTAAGTCCAGGGAGTGGGGCTGTGACTTTGCCTACTGTTGGATCTCCCTGCCTTCTGCAGTCTGACCACCAGTCACAACTGCATGGAGCTCTTTATATTTACCACCCAGGCACTGAGCCCAACTAGCATCAACAATGCTACAGTTTCAGGTGCTCCCAAAACACAGATTGTAGTGTAACATCCCCTTATTTCTAAGGGGAGGAAAAACAAAGGACCCCTAGAAAAATGGAGAGCCAAGTGGAACAGACACCTCTTTATTCCCAGAGGAGATGAGTGACCAGGTCCTTTAAATGGGACAAAGGCTATATTCTAACCCCAAATATCATTAAACACAACATCTAAAACACCATCAACACCAATCAGACAGCAATCTGATTTCACACAACTCTGTGAAGAACTGAAGCTCAGTGGCTTTGAGGTATTATTTGATTCAAAATGCACCACATTATTTCCCTATTATTTTACTTGAGGAATTTTTGTTGGGTTGGGCCTGCCGCATGGGATGCTGTTTCTGAAGCAGAGAAGAGTTTCATAAACAGTTTTTGAGGTAGCATGAGGGTTTGCTGTTGCAAGGAAAGGGAAAAACACCAACAACAGCAACAGCGAGAATCCTGCGGGGGAGGGGGGGTTATAAGCCAGAGCTTACCTCAATACCTCTTTGGGCCTCAGCTTGAGGCATGCATTGTACTTTTTAGATGTGGCCCACAAACCGTGATGAGTACCGACATTCAGAGCACACTTCTCAACATGCACACAAACAGCTGGGGCTCTGTGTGATATAGGCCAGTAACTTCAAACAGTAAAAGCCACTTTTGAAAGTGCTGCCCTGAGGGATGCTTTTCTGACAAAGAAACTTAGCATTATCTTACTAGTTTTTTTCTCTCTTAAAGACTCAGGGCCACAGTTCAGTTACAACACATGCTATTGACTTCTCTGCAACTCTATGTAAGTACTTGAATACGTCATTAATTGCTTTAGAATTACCTCTCTGTTAAGCCTGGGACTTCCTAAATTTTTATAGAAGAGTGATTTAAGATTACTCCCTTTGATAAAACACTGGATTGTTTAAAATCACTCTCTTTTATTTTCCTGTGCTAAAGTAAAAAAAAAGAAAAAAAGAGTATTTATAGAATGTAATCCATGAACGGTTTAAGTTAACAGGGAAGTTATAAATACATAACAAGCTATGTCATGCAATCCTACAAGTCATCAAAATATTAAGAGAAATACTAACTGAATTTCCTGTTCTATTAAAACAAATTGCTACATTTATCTGTAAATACGTAAGCCTCTTATGCTTCCCTTATTGTTTTAAAGTACAGAGAAGTGATACCTCAGACCAGGGCAGGGGAACCTGTGGCCTTCCAAGTATCATTGGAGTCCAACTACCATATCTAATGGTCAGGAATGGTGAGAGCTCTAGTCCAACAGCATTTGGAGGGACCAAGTTCTCTACTTGTGCATTAGATAGATATTAAATATGTTCTTAGAGTCACTGTGAAAATGCCCAGTAACTCGCAACTGCTGCCTCCTGAGTTGTTTTCGCAACTCTCCAGGATGCAAGCCTGAGCAGTGGGTATGGAAATTTTGGGCTGCCCCATGAATTAAAGGCTAAAATGGAGATCCTTGGCTTGCAGCATTTGAGACAGCACCCCAGCATCTAACTCAATGTTGATGACCTGTTTAGTGGGGTAGAAGTGGAAGGATCATTAGGCGCGAGTGATCATGCTCTTCTGAAGTTTACTATACAGCGGAAAGGAGCAGCCAAGCATACTAGGACCCAATTTCTTGACTTTAAGAAAGCCGACTTCATAAAACTTAGGGAAGTGCTGGGTGAGATCCCATGGACAGTAATACTAAAAGGAAAGGGAGTTCATGATGGCTGGGAGTTTGTTAAGAGGGAGATAGTAAAAGCACAACTTCAAGCAATACCAATGAGACGGAAACATGGAAGGTGCCTAAAGAAGCCAGGGTGGCTATCTAAAGAACTTTTAACTGAGTTAAGATTAAAAAAGGATGTGTACAAAAAATGGAAAAGGGGGGAAACCACCAAAGAGGAATTCAAACAAATAGCCAGCACGTGTAGACACAAAGTCAGAAAAGCTAAAGCACAGAATGAACTCAGGCTTGCTAGAGAGGTTAAAAGCAACAAAAAATGCTTTTATGGGTATGTCCGTAGCAAAAGGAAGAACAAAGAAACAGTGGGGTCACTCAGAGGAGAAGATGGTGAAATGCAAACAGGGGACACAGAAAGGGCTGAACTCCTCAATGCCTTCTTTGCCTCCATCTTCTCCGATAAAGAAAACAATGCCCGACCTGAAGAATTTGGAGCAAATGATTCAACAGAGGAAACACAGCCCAGAATAACTAAGGAGATAGTACAAGAATACTTGGCTAGTTTAGATGTATTCAAGTCTCCAGGGCCAGATGAACTGCATCCAAGAGTATTAAAAGAACTGGCAGATGTGATCTCAGAACCACTGGCAGTCATCTTTGAGAATTCCTGGAGAACAGGCGAAGTCCCGGCAGACTGGAGGAGGGCAAATGTTGTCCCTATTTTCAAAAAGGGGAAAAGAGAGGACCCAAATAATTATCGCCCAGTCAGTCTGACATCAATACCAGGGAAGCTGGTAAAATGCGGTCTTGACTATGCTACCACTCAGTGGATTTGTAACTGGCTGACTGACCGAACCCAAAGGGTGCTCATCAATGGTTCCTCTTCATCCTGGAGAAGAGTGACTAGTGGGGTGCCACAGGGTTCTGTCTTGGGCCCGGTCTTATTCAACATCTTTATCAACGACTTGGATGATGGACTCAAGGGCATCCTGATCAAATTTGCAGATGACACCAAACTGGGAGGGGTGGCTAACACCCCAGAGGACAGGATCACACTTCAAAACGACCTTGACAGATTAGAGAACTGGGCCAAAACAAACAAGATGAACTTTAACAGGGAGAAATGTAAAGTATTGCACTTGGGCAAAAAAAATGAGAGGCACAAATACAAGATGGGTGACACTGGCTTGAGAGCAGTACATGTGAAAAGGATCTAGGAGTCTTGGTTGACCACAAACTTGACATGAGCCAACAGTGCGACGCGGCAGCTAAAAAAGCCAATGCAATTCTGGGCTGCATCAATAGGAGTATAGCATCTAGATCAAGGGAAGTAATAGTGCCACTGTATTCTGCTCTGGTCAGACCTCACCTGGAGTACTGTGTCCAGTTCTGGGCACCACAGTTCAAGAAGGACACTGACAAACTGGAACGTGTCTAGAGGAGGGCAACCAAAATGGTCAAAGGCCTGGAAACGATGCCTTATGAGGAATGGCTAAGGGAGCTGGGCATGTTTAGGCTGGAGAAGAAGAGGTTAAGGGGTGATATGATAGCCATGTTCAAATATATAAAAGTTGTTTTCTGCTGCTCCAGAGTAGCGGACACGGAGCAATGGATCCAAACTACAAGGAAGAAGATTCCACCTAAACATTAGGAAGGACTTCCTGACAGTAAGAGCTGTTCGACAGTGGAATTTGCTGCCAAGGAGTGTGATGGAGTCTCCTTCTTTGGAGGTCTTTAAGCAGAGGCTTGACAACCATATGTCAGGAGTGCTCTGATGGTGTTTCCTGCTTGGCAGGGGGTTGGACTCGATGGCCCTTGTGGTGTATTCCAACTCTATGATTCTATGATTCATAGCTGTCAACGTTTCCTTTTTTAAAAGGGAAATTCCCTTATTCCGAATAGGATTCCTCGCAAGAAAAGGGAAAAGTTGACAGCTATGATCTAATTGAGTTGGACAGAATGCCAAATGAAGACCAAATAAACACTTGTGCCCGGAAAAGGGCAACATCTAAGGTAAAGAGCAACAAAACTGATGCCAAAGAAAAAAGAATACTGCATTTGTGCTTCTATTTAGGGTGCTATGTAATAGATATCATATTAGCTCAATATATAGCATATGGATGTTGACAGGAAAAACAAGGACAATATGTTGGATCACAGAGTGGTCTTAAGTGAAATGAGTTTTAATTAACCCGTGTAACGTTTCAGGAGTACAGGATGATCCACACAAAGAACAAATGAGAATTCAGTCTTGGATGCAGGGCTTGCTTACAATGGGTATCTGTGCCACCCCTAGACGCCCCAACTGCCTTCCAATTTGACTGAGAGGGAGATATTTGGAAAGTGGTAGCAGGGGGTTCACAGGTGTGGAAAGTAGCAGAGTAAAATGGAGGTAAAAGGGAGCAGACAGGTGCTTATGGCACTGAAATGCATTGGAGTGGCTTTTGAGAAGTTATGGCTTGAGGATTTAAGGAGAAACTTAACCCAGCTCTTGCCTTGTGCATTTAGTATACCTGAAGAAGCCTCTCCAGCCACATTGTTCAGCCCAGACACTGAGGTCCAGTTCTGAGGGCCTTCTGACCAGGGCCATCTTAAGCATATCCGGCGCTGTGGTGCAAAGATCCCTCTCCCCCCCCCCCGTTTCCCAGAGTTGTCAACCTTTTTTAGGAAAGGTTCCCCAGAGTTGTTGACCCTTTTTGGGAGCTGACATCACACTTACATATTATCTCTAACCAGCCCTTAAAACAAAATAAAATGAAAAGGCAGAAGAAAATCTAATGAAGTCCTCAATTCCAAAGCAAGACTCGCTCAAGACTCAGCAGTTCTTCTCATTCATCCTCATGATTCAAATCACCACATATCAAAAAGTTAAAGCAATCACCAGTTTGTTGTTCTTTAAATAAATTAATAAAGACACAGACAATGAAGTTCCCGGCCAATTTGTGTTTAAGTACAAAGCCGACATTTTCGAATATTGTGGGTGGTGGGTGGGGGTGGGTGTAAAGCAGTGACATTTTGAACCTAAAAAGGACCCAGATCTTGGGTCAAAAAGGCTGCAGCCCTAACTGCACTTACCTGAGAGTAAGCCCTGCTGAATCAAATAGGACCTTACCCCTGAGTAGACAGTAGGACTGCAGCAAGAAACACAGTTGGGAATTAGGGCTTTCTGTTTTAAGTCTCAACCAGAGGAAAATGTAATACTGGAGATTAGGGAGAAAGGAATATAAATAGATTGGGGGGAGGGGGCTGACAAGAGACCAAAAACCACAGGTAGCAAGACAAGACACACTTTCTGGGGAGCAAGTCTCACACACAGTTGCTTGGGCCGAGGACTGCAGAGGGACCACAGTTGGGTTGTGTGTGTGTTTTTCAGAAAAAAGTAGAATTGGAAGGGACCCCGCGGGTCATCTAGCCCAACCCCCTGCAATGCTTTTTAGCTAGAATTGATCTCAAAACCCTTCAGTGCCTTTTTTTTAGTTCGATAGACAATTAACAGGCTTGTTTCACAAATAAGGGAGAAGGAGGGTTGCTGGCTTGGTTTGCCTTTGTTCTAGTTTTTAGCATGCGCTTAGTACCCTAGTTTCAGACTGTGAGCCACCCTGATATCTATGGGTGGAGGGCAGTAGTGTTAGTAGTAGTAGTAGTAGTAGTAGTAGTTATGGTGATTATATTTTTCGCAAGGCTTGTGGTGGGCGATGGCCAGCTGCTGCAATGAATGGGGTTGCTGCTAAATAGTCTGGCTTGCTTTACAACCCCTAGAGACCTTGTTGGTAGGGATGGGGTGGGCGGAGAAGGAGCCCACTCCCAAAGAAGAAGGAGAAGAAGAGCGAAGGGAGGCTTCCCTTCCCCCGCGTCTGCGCATGTGCGGGTTGCGATTCGCCGCTTCTGCGCACGCGTGTGGCATCATTTTGAGCATCTGCGCATGCAGCAAAACCCGGAAGTAACCCTTTCCGGTACTTCCAGGTTGCCGCGGGATGCAACCTGAAAAGATTTAACCTGAAGCAAACGTAACAAGAGATATGACTGTGATGCATCTTCCAGCCTTGTATCCAGATGGAAGTACAACTGTGTCACAGTATGCATGGCCGAATGCTGAGATGATTTGGATAAGTGAAAGAAGCTTGCCCTAAGCAGATAACCAGGATAAAAGGGGGGGGGGTCACATAAAACTGTAAGGCTTACAATCCAGAGCTGAATGGCTATGCTTTGTCCCGACTAACCTTTCTTCCTAGTTGAATAAAGCGCTCCGACTGTACTTTGACTCTGGTGCACAGTCTCCAGGATTGAGAATATCACTTAATGACAGCCTCGCCTTGTTACTGTCAAAGGCAGAATGGGGAAGCAAATCAGAGGATAATTGAAGCTAGATTCCCTACCAGGACAATGGCTTCAGACTGCGGCTGCCAGTTTATACACTGTGTATCACTTCCCATGTTCCCCAATAATTTGTAATCAGAGCTTAGTTCCTTAGGAAAGCAGGAAACATTTACTAGCAACAATACAGTTAGGGTCGGTGCCTGCTTCTTGAAACCATAAAATGCCAAGCACCAAAGGCAGTTATCTCAAATTTTATTGCCCAATTAAATAAGTGATTTTAAGCAAGGCAAGAGAAATATAACCTTCTTTCCTATAGCAGGTTTGAGAGCGCCGATGACCTAAGCTTTTTAAACAATGCCAAGCCCCTGCACTGATTTTTTTAAAAAAAGACTAAGGATAAACATTAGTGGGAAATGTGACTAAAATATTTAAGAAAGATTTCTCCCTCTTACTTTCCAGCTTAGAGCAACTGGATGAAGTCAATTACTTCAACTTGACAGAAACAAAACTTTGGAACGGGAGCAATAGGAGAACAGGATGTGCCAGTAATTGCTTTTCAGTACAGAGCATGAACTGATTGCAGCCCCCAAAACCATGCAACACAACGTTAAGACCCCCAGCCCTAACAGTATGATTAAAATAGCTGACCTCTTGCCACACCTTCCCTGCAAACACAGATATACAAGCTCTAGTTATACCAATCTTTAAAAAATATAAATGATAGTTTGAAGGCTTTCATGCCTGTAAATACTGTATCAAAACCCAGGGGTTAGAATTGGGGCGGGGGGGGTGGCAAATGAATAGTTTCAAATGATATATGAAGTGCACCATGGTTGCTCCTGTAGCAAATGCTTCATTGATAACACAAAGGACCAAAAACAAATTACTTCATCTTCTAAGTAGAAATGCTTAAATCAGGTAGCAATTTAAAAAGGTAGGAAGCCACTCTTTCTTCTATCACCTTTGTTTATATTGTGAAACCATGCATCTTGCTTCTGCAACCATCATCTTAGACCACATTTGTCTGGGACATGAATCAAAGAAAGTGCAGCATTTTAGAAAGTAAAACAATGAGAGATGATAAACTACATGTTTTTGTATGTACAGAAAGCAAATCAGAGAAAGGGCCAGAGGAATAAAAGCCTACCATTCTATTCAACGGAAACTAAGTGCCAATAAAGAAGGGTGTGTACAATAGGAAGGAAAACGAATCCAATTTTCTGACCAGAATATCAACAAGGTGCCCCAGAACTGTTTTCAAAATTAAGATTGTCTGTTTTCTCTTTCCAAAGCTTTCAGATATCAAGCCAGTTGTCAGAAGCATTGTTCAATAAATATTTTCTGGCTTTTCAGCTCTCTGTGGAGTTTAGCCAATGTTTCAGTGGAGAGCTTTTAAGGAAAGGAGGGGGGGGAGGCTTTCTATGTACACTGAGATCTCAAAACTACTCCATCCCACTCACAAGCTGCACAGCTTGTTGCACCCAGCTCAATGTATAAAGTGCTTTTGTTGCATTTTTAAAAAATACACAAAGCCTGCTTGTCCTCTTTTGCAGCTCCTCCCCATTGCCACCCACTTGTATCCGATTCCAATGGCACCCCTGCCAAGAGAATTAGGGAGGACTCCCTGGTAAATGGCAGCCTTTGTGTGGCTGCAAGACGGCTGGTACTATCTCACCGAAACAAAAGCAGAAGAAGCCATTTGCCTAATTCTTATTAATCTCACTTGCCTACGCCACACAGCTTCATCTTCGTCGCCGCCGTCTTCTTTTTAAAAAGACGAAAAGGATTTAAACATCTTCTCCAGCAGTATATAAAAAGTGCATCAAGAAGCAAGCCAAGCGTTGCCTTGAATTACTCGCTTGTAACAAAAGTCGCTGCAGTTCTTAAAAGTCAATGGCACACTTTATTAAACAAACAGGAAAGAAAAACAGGAAATTTCCCCTTGCCTTGAAAACGTTGCCTCCACATTCTTCGTCTTATTAAAAAATGCACATGGTAGAGAGGAGGAGGAGGAGTAGAAGGAGGAGAAATAAAAGCATAAGAGAGGGGAAGGGAGGGGGAGAAAAAGTATAAGATACTACACTACTGTTCGGTGTGCTGACTCTCCTCTCGCCTACAAGGGGGTATCTTCAAACAAGCATCCCCACGGCCCACAGCTGCAAAGTCTCGAGACAAATGTCTCTTTGAACACGGGAAGCAAAAGAAAAGGCTTTTGTCTTGCTACAGAAGAATAGTCTGAAATTGCTAGAGGAGTTATAGTCACCTCTCTACGGCTCCCAACTCTTTCGAACACTCCCTCCAGACCTTGCTGCCGCTTTTAACTAATCAAAGTTTGTCGTCCCCCCTCCCAACTCCCCCGGCAGCCCTTGAATGAAATTATGTGTGTGCCGGTCAAAATAATAACAGTAAGTAAACTTTACACTGTGCACTCTGAATTGTTTGTACATGTCACCCTCTCCCTTCCCCCAAATAACTGACTTGTACATTTGCCTCACTTTCCTAGTTATCTCAAAAACGTATTTAATCTGTGCCACACCCTGTTATTTCACAACTTAAAGTGAAACGTGATCTGTTAATGTAGGCTATGTATTTGGGTGTATGCCTTTGGCTGCAGCAGAAACAGCAGCCACCAACAGGAGTTTAGATAGATGCCCCCCCACCCTTCAGGCCACACACAAAGGCTTTGCCAGACACCTGCTGCCACTCATGTGACATATTTTGTAAGTAACCACACAGATGCTCAAGTTAGCAGGACAAACATGCAAGCTAAGTATCTAGGAACAGGGATTGGGTCTAGTACTGCGACATCAGTATCTGTCTGCTGGGAACTGAGCTATAAGGGGAATCAACAGTGTCCAAAACATTTTCACAGTTTTAAAAAGTAAGTTGTGGAGAGTTGTTGAAGAAACCAGAAGGATTTATCCAGATGGCCGTAAAGTTAAGAGGCTAAACCTGAAGGGCAGGAAGAAATCTGGAGGAGAAAAATACTACTCTGCATGGGATCTTGCACAATGATATCCAAGCACTCTCTTAATAAGAATTAAGCAAAACATACTCATAATTTTTAAAATGTATTATGGAATTCATAGAGGTGAGAAGAAACGGTTAAAAATAATGGGAAAGGTTTATGCTGCACAAAACTTAGTGACTAACCCAGAGTTTTGAAAGTGGTTCTGATACCTCCACAAAAAGACAGTCAGTGGTCTTGGATGAAGAATCTGTCTTACACAAGAAGCCACTTTCATGTAAGGCATGAGAAAAGCCACATGTGGAATGGAATGGGCAGGTGCTGAGAGTCCTCTCTTACTTGAACAAGACTAGAAGGGGAAATTACAAAGGCTGCAAGAAAGGTATCAGAATACAAGCTGGGTTGTTAGTATATTGCAAACACTTATGCATAACCTTCCACTGAAAGCAACTGTAATTCTAAGTGGTTAACTTTAACTGGCTTGTGCCTAAATGTATAGATAACTATGCCATCTGCTGTGATGTAAATGAATTTTGAAGTTTAAAATTGCTTACATCTGTAGTGTCTTTAAATGCCACGTTGCCTACAGTACAGTCTGTAAATGTATCTAGATCATGCATCAGGTGTTG
Organism: Podarcis vaucheri; assembly: GCF_965113315.1. Classification (NCBI taxonomy): domain Eukaryota; kingdom Metazoa; phylum Chordata; class Lepidosauria; order Squamata; family Lacertidae; genus Podarcis; species Podarcis vaucheri. The sequence goes on from NC_138763.1 coordinate 58,499,140, forward strand.
CTGGAAGGATTTCAGTTGCTAAGTCCCAATAATGTGCACAAGGCACCTGGAAGAGTTTGATCAACCCACCTACCTGCTCTTCTAGTATGGCAGGGCTGATCACCAGAGTCCAGGAGTAACCATTCCTGAAGAGCTTGAAGGAGACTCTGCTAAGGAAGATTGTTCTATCAGCTGGTCAATCACTAATATATCCTTCTTGGACAAGGTGCCTAAGTAGATAGGAACTCTGTGATAACACATAATCTGGATTCCTATCAGTACATCTTCAGAACTAGGTTTAGCATGGACTGGGTTTGGTCACTAGATAACCTTTGCCGGAAGAAGGACTCTGCTAGTTTTCCTGGCTCTCCCAGCAGCCTTTGTAACCACTGATCACAGTACCCTGCACAGTATCCTTGTGGAGTGGCTCTCTGGGATGGGGAACAGGAATTCTGTGTTCCAGTGGTTCCACTCACATTGGCCTGCTGTTTCCAGGATTTGTGATGGAAGTCTATTGCCGCCATAGTCATTATATTATAGTGCACCACAGGGCTCTTATTTTGTCCCCAGCACTATTTAACATTTACACAAAACTGTTGAGTGATGTCATGAATATCATCCTGGGTGTACAAAATATTTGGACAAATCCTGAATCTAAGTGGGGCTTTCGCAGACAGATTAGAAGCTTGCCTGACAAAAAACAGGTCACACCAAACTGAAGAGAGGACATCTGAAGCACTTTTGAGGTGCTCTGCAGATTCCACAGGTTTTTTTTAATAAAAAACCCGTGCAGACCACATGTCTGCAAAATTTGAAACATTTCGCCCCAAGTATGTAATATAAGAATAATGTCGGGGTGGAGAGAGGAAGAGCTCTTTTGTGACTAATCGGAGGGAATGATTTTGCCAAGACTTTGGGGAAAGGATGTTGAGTTACTGTGTCACTTTGCTACTTGTTTCTAGAAAATGTTGGACATCCTCATCATTCTGCCTCAGTGCCCCATGCCCACAGATCCATTCCTGTGGAATCAGCTTTGCACTTTGTTCTTGTGACATTTGGTGCCAAATGAAAAGAACACAATACTGAAGCTGTCTCTCTCCTCCCCAAGGATCGGGAAACAAACAATGGGGGATGCCTTTCTGCCTGGGACCCTGGATGAATGCTACTAGCTGGAGAAGACACCACCAGGCTAATTGGTCAAATAGTCTGATATAAGGCAGCTTCATATGTTTTCTCTTTATTCTTTTGGGTGCGGGGCTGTGGCTTGGAGGAAAAGTGCATTGTTTTCCTGCAAAAGCTTGTACCTGGCATTTCCAGTAGCACTGGAAAAGGCTCCTCTTCAAAGCCCTGGAGAGGTGTTGCTTCCAGAGTAGTAGATTCTGTGCTAACTAAGTATCAGGCATCTTTTTATGTTCCTGCTTCTACTTCTCATCAAATTCAGGTAAAGCTGTAGAGATGCTGACCCTGTGTCTGGAATCAGTAATATGCTGAACTAAGACCAAAAAACTGTATCAGGGTCAGTACTGAGAAGCTTGAGTCATCTTGAATTGCTGGAGCAATAGAAATACTTCATAATTGTATACAATGTTATTTTTCTAGAAAAAGAGGTACCGGAATCCACCATGAATGAGTCCCTTGTTCTCTTATAATGGCATTGTTGCCCACCTGAGAGGAGTTCCAGTTGAAAAAAGCTCTGCTTGTATATTTATTTGTATCTGTATCTGCACTCATACAAGCTGTTATGTATATATCAACGTCTGGAACTGTACTGCTGAAGTCATATTTTCTGCAACAGTAAACTATTTGGACCTTAAGCTGCCTCTGTGTGGTGAATGAAACTGGGGGCAACTTTCGCTACATGGGTATCTCACCTCAGATTCCCAACATAAACTGAAGCTCAATCCAGGCAAAGTGGATATATTGTTGGTGGGTTGTTCTGACTTGAGTTATAGTGTCCAACCTGTTCTGAACAGGTATGTACTACCTCTGCAGTTTTGATATGCTATCAGATTCAGCGTTGACATTAATTGCTCAAGCACTTTATGTACATCAGCTTAAGCTGGAACATTGACAGTGACCCTCCTGGACAGAGATGGCCTCTCTCCACAGTGGCACAGTCTCTTGAAATAACCCTTTCAGATGACATGTCTTGCACATGGAGCTGTCACTGAAAGAAATTTGGAAACTGGATTTGGTGTAACACAGTGGCTAGATTGCCAAATGAGTTTGGGAATATGGGATACATGACACCAGTTTTTAAAGAGCAACACAAGTTCCCAATCCCTTCCAAGAACAATTCAACATGCAGCTTGTAACACGGGAAGTTGTACAGCTTCATCTTCCCACGTGAACCTAAATTTATATTATGATACAGTAATTTCCCCAGATGTCCTGTAGAAATAAGGTGGGTAACAACTAAGGGTTATTTGGTTTTTGGTTATGGAGCCTTTTTGGTTATGGAACCATTATCCTGGAACTTTCTCCCTAGAAATGATGCTCTCCAATTTGGCACTAGGTGAAAACTTTCCTATCTGCCTCTGCCTTGTCAGGTTTTTAAAATACTTTCTGAGCTTTATTTTTAATGCAGAATTGTTATTTGTTTTGCTTTTAATGCCTTAATGGTTTTGGTACAGTGGTGCCTTGCAAGACGAAAAGAATCCGTTCTGTGATTCTCTTCGTCTAGCGGTTTTTTCGTCTTGCGAAGCAAGCCCATTGACAGATTAGCGGATTAGCGCTATTAGCGGCTTATCTGCTGATCGGATCAGCTGATATGCGGATTAGCGGCCTAGAAAAAGGGGGGGAGGGAAAAAACCAGCAGGAACTCGCAAGACACTGTCGTCTTGCGAAGCAGGCCCATAGGAAATTCGTTTTGCGAAGCACCTCCAAAACGGAAAACTCTTTCATCTAGCGAGTTTTCCGTCTTGCGAGGCATTCGTCTTGCGGGGCACCACTGTATTGTTATTTTATTGGACATTGCTTTGGGATCCCTTCTGGGAAAATGAGCGGAGTAATAAAATGTTAAAAGTCAATAAATAAACAAGCAAATACACACACACACACACACATCCATGCACATAAACCTCTAAGGAATGCTTATTATTTATTAGCTAGGATAGGTAAATTAACAACAACTAAGGAAATACCAAGCCATAAAACAAGCAAAGAGCAGTACAAAGAATAATTACTAAATGCTGATTTAAATCCACAGTGGCTATAACCATGAACAATGCTGCTGATCCAGCCTCTAGTGGTGCCACATCCAACTCCCTGCTGTTCTCAACACGAGAGAGAAGAGAAATGTCAATAACTATCTACGGAGTTGCTGATCCAGAACAATATTCACATAAACAGTTCCTAAACTCAACAAATTAATTTTTGGAATGGGAATGCTACTACCAGAGACAGTATGATCCATTGCTGAACTAAAAAAATAAATAAATGTTTAATATATGCCAACTTAGCTATATCATTACTCACTATTTTTTAACATCAGTTTCCTTCTGTGAAATGGGAATAATGGTATATGTGCTGGATTGACATGTCTTCAACTAAAGGAATGCAGAAATGCAGAGAAGACCACATTTTGTGCTTTCCCACCGTAGCCAAGTGACATTTCCATTTATTTCAGGCATCACAAAGAATATGGATGATCAGCAGAGGAACCCTTGCTAATTCCACGAACATAACAAATGAAACCCACCAAGACAAATAAAATGCATGCCACAGCTTTTAGCTGTGTAAATATTCACCACATCTGGTTTATGGAACCAAAGTTTTATAAATTCATCTGCAGCATAGGCTAATAATGCTAGCTAGCTCACCAGTTTGTTTTAAGGATTATTGAGATAATGCATGCAAACTGCTTTGAGCATGTAATACTAAGTGGAGCTAAGACACCAGGCAATTGATGATCAAGTATTGTGAATAGAAGGTGTATTGTCCTCCCTGTCTGCCCTGGCACAATGAAATGAACTGCTGTTTTGGGGAGAAGAGAGTAAGGAATGTAGAGCCATACAACTGGCTGTTCAGTTGCTAGCAATCAGCTGAAAAGGGAAGGAAACAGCTACAATCTAATGCAAAAGTGGGAACCTCTGGCTCATGGGCTGGATACTGCCCACAGGTCATCTTCATGGCAGGCCCACCAGCCTCTCTCCAGTCCCTTTCTCCTCTCCTCATGCTTTGACCCTGCTTAATTCAGACTCTGGCAGTGTCCACCTTAGGACCACTTCCTCCTCAAAAAGACAGTTCCTCCCCGCTCCCCACTCTAATGATAGCTGATGGGAAGGGATGACGGTCTTAGAGCAATGTTCTGTGTTAGAATGGATGGAAACAGCCTTGGTTGAACTTTAGCTTTGGTTTGACATGAACACAACTTCTTTTGATGCAAAAAAGGGAGGTTAGAAATTAATTAATTAAATTTGAGTAACCCATTGACTATGTATTTTTTTCTTCTGCTATCAGAAGACAGACACAGTCCACGAAACATCAGAAAGATCTTTGGATCTTTGGAAGAGTTATCTGCCGCAGAATTACACTCCCCCTCTTCTCCTACCCCCAATCTGCATGGCATTTATGGAAAACTTGGGAGAGATTTATTAACAAATATGTCATCCTGGACTAAAATACACCTTTCTAAGGAACTGAAGCCTCAGAGTTTGGTTCGCTTTGGACATATCCAACCCTGGGATATTCCCCTCAAATTTGGGATTCCAAGGTCCTACTATTTATAAATTTCTGTCCTTTGAGTCCTATTTGATGGGCAGAATATAGGAGAGAGAGAAATGAAGGAAAATATTGGATCCAAATACTTTTAGATTTTGGGGGAATGATTTCCTCATGTTTCGTTTTCCGTCACTGGAGGAATATAATTAAACATGTATCATGCGCTACAGATTTTAAAACTATTTCAGCATCAAATGTCATGCCATTTCTTATAATTCATTCTAGCCACTGAAGAATTGGTTTCAAGAGAAAAATCAAACATTAGGAGAAAAAATTAATTTAAAGGACCATGTTTACTTACTGCATTTCCAGAACAGAAAGCAAAACTGACAATCTGCTTGACTAGGGAAGATCACCAATACACACAGATTTACCTTCTGATAGTCTAAAGAGGCATTCTTTGATCTTCCAGTTCCTGAGCAATATGTACAGGTAGAAGAGAACTTTCATTAAGCAAAGCACCAGATGCTTGTGGAAATGCACCTTTTCATGAGGAGCCATTAACAAAAACATTAACCATAAACTTGCATGTTGCTGTGTTAGAAGATGAAAAAAGATAGAGGGGAGAGAGTGAACAAAAGAAAAACCCAAGAGAAGGGGGGGGGTGAGATGTGAGGCTCAGGATGGCGCTGAAAAGTTTATTCCAGGAGAATAAAAAACGCAAGGTTCAATGTGCTTCAATATAAAAATCATCAGAGGCAATTGAAAGAGAATTCTCTTGGGAGTCTTCTTCTGGAGAACAAATTGTAGACTCAGATTCATTTTTCATTTGAGTCTTTAGAGTATGTTCTAAATGTAAACTATAGATTAAACTAAGCCTTAAAGTGAGGTCAGATTCCTGGTCTATCTGTAACAGCTAGATCATCTGGTCTGGTTGAATAGCCCTAGGATTTCAAAGTCCCATTACTCCTTTTGAAAATTAGGCTCCACTAACATAATTGGTTACAACAGAACATGGGATAGACACTGCCCTAGTTCAATTTGTGAGCCTTTAAGGATCCTCAGGTGTGCTTCCTACCTCCCCACCCCTCCCACACCACAATCCTGTTTGTGATACACCAACTCTTGCCCACTTAGTAGCAAACCATAGTTTGCTGTATTTGTCTGAATGAGCAAAGTATGGTCTGTGCAAACTCTGCAAAGCAGGATTAGAAACTAGGGAAAATGTATTTTTTAAACTAGCAAAACATATCAAAGAGCTTTTCTCTCAGCAAGCATTTTAAGTAAGCTATTTGATTTTATGGTTAGTTTTAACTGATTTTTATCTTTTTCATCTCCCCCCCTTTCCTGAAATTCACATGCAATGTGTCAAGGTCATGGAGCCCACTTTATGTGGTTAACATGAAAGGGGACAGTTATGATATAACTGTGTTGCAAGTTTCCCCCTCCTCATAAAGACAGTCAATGAAAAAGTGTGGCACAGGAAGTGTAAACATGCAGTGCAACGTTATCACATGACTTTAGTTTACTAGATATCCCCAGGGTGGGAGGGAGAGAAGACTTAGGGAGTGGGGGTCACACAAGGAACCAGAACTGGACTGTCAGGAAGTAAGAAAGGAAGATGTGTGAGGGAGAGGAGGAAGGAAAAGCAGCTGTAAGGGGGGTGTATATGTGGTTGCTGCCCTCTCTATGACTCCACTGAGATGATCATGTTTGAGGTCCAATGCAAGGCAGAGCAAAGTGGGAATATTCAAGAGGGCAGGCAGCCCCCCCCCCCCGCACAAGAAGTGGTAGAAAATATTAGTAAGGATCCTGTGGCCCACAGTGTCATAGGGATAATGAGGTGGAACTAAGGAAGCCATACGAAGAAGAACAGGAAACCCAGCACAGCATTTTGTTGCAAGCCCCCACTTGCTCTACATATTTATAAAGGATGATACCTGTACCCTATTCTATTCCTCTCCCCAAACTGCATCTGCCTGTGATATTCTTTTCAGATAGGAGGATCAGAAAAAGGGGAAATAAGACTAACCTACCCGTTATCTGCTTGTGCAGTTTATTCTGAAGGAGTTTGGATGTTCTATTGAATGTAGCTATTTTCTCCCTCGAGTCAATCTTTAAGTGTGTTTTGAGTAAGCTGAATCCAATGGATTGTAAAATCACTATTCTATACTATTGTTTATCTGTAAGATAATAATAGTAGGCTTTATAACAGCATAGTGAAAATTCAGAATCCCTCACTTAATCTCGCCATAGTAGGAAAAAATATATAGGGCTCTAATAGTATGCCCAGTTCCATTATCTGCATCTCTTTGTTTCAATAAGATTTTAACTACTTAATTGTACCTAGGATTATAGCTTAAATGCAGGACATATTTGTCATGTTATGACATTTATTCTGACCTAGATTGAGTGGTTCTGTTGGTTAAAACCAGAAAGGAACTGGTTCCAACTGCATGTGGTCTTTTTGACATATATAAAGATAAGGGAAACAATTTTCAGCAGTTCAAGAAGCTGATAATAGCTTTCCCAGCAAATTCTACTCTAGCATAACAACAATAATAAAGGAATAATAAATGGAGTATAATTTGAAGCAGACATGATCTCATGATCCTTACATCCATATGGCTAATAGCAGCACCAGATCAGTATTAACATTAAACCATTCCATGGCCAAATTTTATTCAATCTGCCAAACATCTGAAGAGTAACAATGTGCAAAAATGGCAATCATGAGGCAGGTGTTGGCTTGATAAAGTAGGGCAAGACAGGAAGAGAGGGGGAGAAAGAGGAATGGGTTTTCCACATAGCTAATGATTAGACCGAAGTTCCACAGGTGTGGCTTCTTTCATTATGTTTCAGTATTGGAAGGAGGGGAGAAACCATCTTGTGCTTGCTGAACTGTTGTTCACCTTCAGAGTCCTTAAAGGAAGAGAAGTTCTTTTTTGTGGTCTGAATGCTAGGAAGGCAGAGAAGAGGCAACAAACAGAATATCAAATTGCCATGGTTAAAAAAAAAATGTTACCAAAGATTTTACAACCCACAATTTCTCCTCCTTTATTCATTAAAAAGGAAAATAATGTTGGCTGCAGCTAAGATTTCAGCCTCATTGTGATGGATTCAATCCAGAGAAAAGCCTGGAGAAGAAGACTTGTGGAAGATGACTTTCCTCCACCAGAACTTCCTCTCTCTAGGGCCAAAGGACCCCACTGAATGGGTCAGGCTGAAGGGAACACCTGAAAATTGGAGGCAACTCCCACGAGTGGAAGCTATGTTCACATCTTTCTGGAAGTCCCCTTTCCCATTCAGCCTCCTGTGCAACAGGCCCATTGCATTCAGTAAGTGTCCCCTGAACCTTGGAAGAAGTTCTTTTTTTTTTTGGGGGGGGGAGCTGTCAGGTTCAGGAGGGAACAGAAAAGTCAGCTTCTGCCAATCCACTTCTACAGCCTTTTCTCTGGATCCAACCAATATGCTTGAAGCTAGAACTTAATTATCTCTCCCTAAGCATAAAAACTGATTCTGGTTTGCTGGTGGGAGTAGGGGGAAGAGGGAAAATCAAGCTTAGCTTCTCAGCTTGTGGTAAAAAAAACTGTGAATACACTATAATGCCCCCCCCCATTAACATAGCTGAAGGTAATATGGAACTGTCTATGTTTGTTTTATTTAACATGCTGTAAACAATCTTCTCCACCTAAAGTGGTATAAAATGAACACTTTCCACCAACAGCTTTGTTTCAGTGCAAACCAAACAGCATGAATGTAAACCAATTGAGGAAACAAGCAAAGGCACAAAGAGAAGTAGAGTACAACTTTAAAACATGTAGTCCAGTGTGCAGTCACACAGAACCCTTGGAACTTAATATCTGCTACCAGCTAGAAGATTATTTTAAGCTCCGACTAAATGTCCATTTTAGCGTCATCTACTTATAGCATTCCCTTTCTCTTTGCAAACCAGACCAATTTTTCTCCTCAGCTGATAGCCAACCACTTTCAAGACTTACATACTGATTGGTTTTGCTTTAGGACATGGCTATTTACCTGTTGCTTAATCCAATACACTGGATACGAAAATAAGGCAATGCTCCAAAAGGATTGCTTTGTGCTGTGATGATGGCTGAGTCTGGTAGTGTCGTATGGAATTATTTGTGAGTTAAGTCCCAAACACATACTCCCCAGTAGCTTAAATCAGAATGGTCAATGGTAAATTCACAACTAGACTGAATACTTTAGTCTCAAATAGTTCCCCCCACCCCTGCTTAAAGGCTGCTCAAAGTAAGAGGCTGATGCCCCCCAAGCTGCTAATCTGGAGATCTACAGGTCCTTGAGATCCACAGGTATAGGGTAGCATACAAATTTAACAAATAATGATGATGATGATGATGATGATGATAATTCCAAGTGCAAGGCAATGCATAAGACTGCATGTAAGATCAAAGTCATTTTCACATGGCCTAATTCATCCTAATTTGTATGTAATAATTTGCAGGGAGGCTTATTCAATGTCCACACGTTACCAAGTATTAATTCTGATGATCAGGAAATAAACACACGTGTCAGCTAAGCTTCTAAAGAAACACACCAGCATAACACTATAGCATCTTTAATTTTAATAAGTATTTGCTGATAGTATTTTTTTCATCTTTGTTAATACAATTCATGGGTATTTGGAATTGCAGGTTTGGGGGCACTGCCGTGAACAAGAATGTATGAATGAATGGGTTCTCAAATCTCAACCAAAACTGAGAACATGGCACTGCAACTTGGTGTCTCATATGCATGGATGGGTTTGGACAGACCCAGCCTATACGCTTCAGCAGAAATGTAAAGTACAGTTCTTGCACTTCCAGAAGCCCAAGAGAAACAGTTACCGAAGATTATCTGTGTTTTGCATCTTAGCCAGTAATCTTGCACTCAGTCCCACACATTTAAATCCCTCTGAAAGCAGTGGGAATTAAGTGTCAGTAACTGAGTACAGGACTGCAATCTTTCTCTATAGCACAGCTTTAAAATATCCTTGACAGGCATTATCTTAATGTGCCATCAAAGAAAATTAGATTTTGTCTTAAATAGAACTGTGGTGCTGCATTGTGTAGGATTAGTTCAATGAGGGGTGGGAGGGGAACAGGGACTAGCAAAATAGATAATGCAGTTTGCAACAAATTATTATTTGCAAAAAGTGCCTCTCCCAGGCGGAGATTATTTTAAGTGCTGTTTGTGTGTGACAAAGGAATATTTTTAAACAAGATAAAAATTACTGTTGTTGACAGGCAGATCCCAACTATATCCACAAGGGCAAAGACAGAATGTACTACAGTACTCACATTAATTGAGATGTATATATGTACAAAGATAATTTCCGGCTGCAGTATTTAGACGCAGGGTTGTAACCAGTTCCTGGAATTATAATGACAGCCATTACCTGTACCTTTTACAGAGATTCTGTTGTCAATATTGACAACCACTGGAACCAATGCAGGAAACAGGATTTTTACAGGTTTACAGGTTTGTCATAGGGCTAGAGCAGTAATTTAAATATGTTCTCCCACTGCCCGGGCACACCAGCTCCGACAAGCTTGGCACTGTTCCCTTTGCTCAGGAGACAATGCAAACAACTCATGGGGAACTGAAGCCCAGCAAGGAAAGAGTGTCTTTTGGCTTTTCCTCCCAAACCTTGCCTCCTTGCTTTCCATGTCCAGACACAATGCCAACTTCCAAAGCACTACAACAAGCTCAAGAAACCTGAAAGTTTCTGTCATCAGTACCCCATGTTTTTCACCTTTCCTGACACAAAATTATGTGGCCCAGTGTTACTGTCATGATAACTGAAACTGCAATCCCATATGTACCGTAGATTCTGTAGGGACTTTCTCTCAATTAGAAAAGACATAGGGGATGCTGGCAATGTTTTACTAGGGAAGCCCCTGGGCACGGAAGACCCCTTGAAATCAATTAACTTTAATAACAAGTCCATTGATCTCTAAGGGTCTTAAATTCCAGAGCCACTGGATTGTATTTATTAATATATTCTTAGAATTTTATAAAGTTATGTTCTTTGATAGCAATGCGACCTCAGCCGTAAATACATTTATTAACTACCACAGTTCAGCACAACCACCATCCATCTAACAAAATATGCTATTCCCTGTTGCCCATTTCCTCTCTCTCAGTCCACTGAAACCATTTTTAGGGTTGGATTTTCCATACACAGTAGTTACTGAAAATTTACATTCCAGTACAACAAAGGATTAGTTTATAATACTATACATTACTATTGCTGGTAGTTCAGCAGTTCATAGGCCAATGGGGGGGGGACAAGACCCTGCATCTTGGGTGACCTGTAGTCTTTGAGCTACACAATTACACAAAAAGCCAGCTATCGTTATGCTCTCTTCACTTTTCTGATGATCTGATAGTATCACACTCTTCAGAACAATTCCTCTTAAAATGATTACTTTTCTGAAATTATATTCCTCAGTTTTTCACATATGGAATTGTCTACAATACATCTTCCACAAGCTATGCAGGTTAGGTTTCCCATGCAGTGTTTGAGCATGGGAAATGTGAATCAGTTACCAGTTATCAGCCTATAACAACATAAGCCTAGGTCTTCAGGCTAAGATACTGACAGTCCTTTGCAGCACTGCACACCCGGTTTACCTTTTTCATCTGTATATCTGAAATTCACATCAACAGATGTCAGATAGTGCCAATCATATAGACACAATTCAGATTAAATCCCTTTCAGGAATATTTCATGCAATGGAATGGCTCAGTGTCACTTGTAAGTAAATCCTGCATGCAGGACTGAAAGTTGGAAACAAAACAACTACATGGTCAAAAGCTCTACCAAAAAGTATACAAATAGACATAAAAAGGTGAATAAGTATGTTGTGTCTTGAGCTACTAACCTTGTGGTTTTGGCACAAGTTGATACCAGTCTTAAATGGAGTGCAAATATTCTCAGGTGTGTATGGTGGTTACCTCTTAACTCTCATTATTGGTAAATGGCATTGTTTGTGTAATTGCTGCTGCTGCTTCCAAAAGGGTAATAATAGATTAGCTACAGTTTAAAATGCTAAAATGTAATGACAATAAAATCTTTGATTTTCACCCCTGCTGTCTTTTACACTCACAGAAAATGAAAGTCAATTCTGATGTAGGTGAGACCACACTATAGATTTATCTAATAATGTATACTGAAGCAGATGAAAATATTTCAGATGTGCCTAAGGTTATGAAGATATAAATCATGTGGAACTACGCTGATGTAGTAAGCCATTTTCCCTTAATGGTTTTCTATATTTTATTGCCCTAATAAAATCCATCACCTATCAACCTAAGAACTCTAGCCATATACCCTAAGGTTACTCTCAATTAACACATGCACACATGGCTAAACTAAATTTCAGTCATTCTAATCTTGCAACACAAACGGAGAGGCAGAAACATGATCAGAGAATAGAATAGGGGAAAATATATAGTCTATATGTACATGAAAGTTTAAGCACACAAACATATTTTATCCAGAGTCAGAGGCCCACTTTTTCTGAAGCATCTTGTGTGCGAATTAAGATTCCCAAATAAATTACATGCACCTTCAATCAGTTGTAAAGGAGAAAGTGCACATGGGCTGGCACAACACTACCATTTGGGATATAAGAAGTGCTAGAATACAGTGGAATATTCAAGTGGAAGCCTTGGAAAGAGACATGGATGAACCATTATCTGCTGTTTTCCAACTGTGTCTCTCTATCTTGCTTCCTTCATTTTAAAAAACGGGGAAAGGAGCTTCTGTCAAGTAAACTCTAGAGGAGTAAACACAGTGCTATCCCCTCCACAACCTCAGCATTAAAAAGATGTGTGGAGGGAGCATACTTTCACTTAACATAGTGATACAGCTTGAGCTAGTCCTTCATGTGTCAATTGTGGCATGTATGTTTCCAAATATATGTGAGCAGAAGCATAATATTTTCCTAATCCTCCATGCATATGCATTTGGAAGAGGAAACTGGTTTTTATGTGACCTTCATATTTATGACCATAAGACATGTAATTTGAAGTTGGGTATCCGAACTATAATCTAAAATGGCTCATAAGCAGTAGTTCCTCTACAATACTTCGTTAAACAGGGACACTTATAGTATAATATTACAGTGGTACCTTGGTTCTCCAATTTAATCCGTTCCAGGAGTCTGTTCAACTCCCGAAACCATTCAAAAACCAAGGCATGGCTTCCGATTGGCTGCAGGAGCTTCCAGCACTCAAACGGAAGCTGTGTTGGACGTTCGGCTTCTGAAAAACGTTCACAAACCGGAACACTTACGTCTGGGTTTGTGGCGTTCGGGAGCTGATTTGTTCGACAACTAGGCCATTAGAGAAACAAGGTTTCACTGTAATTACATTTAGCAAGAATTATATCTCTATCTATCTATCTATGGATGGTGGATTGAGGGAGAGACACGAACACCTACCTCACAGAGAATCATTTAGTCCAAGTACCAGATTTTTTTTCACTCTTAAGTAAAGGCCCAGGTAATATACATTTCTGATAAATGCTGACACATATGCATCCACCAATTATTTGAACAAAGGGCATTTTGCTATGTGTCAATGTGATACAGTTCTTTCAATGAAGAGAGAAATGATGCAATACTGTTTTATGCAATTTATACATAATTTCAGCTCCACATCAGCCCAGAGCAGTCTGCAAACCAAATGCATCACAGAAACTAACCTTTCTACAAGATGTGCCAGGAATACAGACAGGAAGAAGACAACATTATGCCCATAGGAAAGTTATAATTTTCAAAAGGCCTTAGGAAGCCTTTTATCCAGAGCCTTCCCACTTCTGGAGTCAGGCTATGATACGAAAAGCCCCAATGAACTGGTCATAATCACTAAGCCCATTTCAGTGCTCTCAGCAAGTAGCACAGCTGCAGCCATTCTGACAAATTTTATTCATTTCCTTGTTTAGAAGGGAAGGCTCCAACATTCATAGAAACTTCCTAAATGCTTCCAACAACCGAAAAACTGCCTAAAGGCTCAAAGCACAGGATTTTAGAAATTATTTCCTGTGGTGTTTCAATCTATTTTGTCATTAGCTGAAAGAAAGAAGCTCTTGAGGGGAACCTTGGGAAGAAGAGACCACTTAAATGAGTCTGTCAAAGGTTCAGTTAGCAAATAGCAACGTGCTTCAATTCTTTGCTATATGTATCTGAACACACACACACAACCAAAAGGCATTATTTTTCCTACCTATGCTTTTGCTGACCTGATGATAGAGGTTGCCCACTTTTGTTCATTTTCTGCTGCTTGTAACAGTACTCTGTGTAGACTTGCAGTAGCTGATGTAAAAATGCATCCAATAAAAAGAAACACTCCATTGACCAACAGCTTCTTACTTGGGACTCAGCTAGACTGGTAAAGAAAAAGCTATTTATGTGTGTTGTATGCGTGATATAACATTGTGCCACCAGATGGTGACATGGAGTCCTATTTTCTCTACCTGTTTTCCCTGTTTAAATTTACAATGCTCTGAACTGAAACGCTTCTTTGATGTGTCCAGATCCAGCCTTGGTGTCTGAAATACTGTGTCTTTTTCTTGCTTTTAACATTTTTACAGAAGGGCATATAATTAAAACTGTATGTGGCTACTAAAAAGAGAATTTCTGTAAGAAATGAGAAAAAGTATTTTGCTCACAACAGATCCTGAAAAGTTGGCCTCAAATGTAATAGCATGTTACTTGCTGTCAAACATACAGCACATAATTTCAGTGTCTCAAAACAGTTTTGTCTTCATATATATGATAAACCAGATTTTTTGCTTTGTGATGGCCACTTGACACCTCTTTTCAATACAAATAGAAGCAATAAAGTTTCTTATTACAGTGGCACCTCGGGTTACAAACGCTTCGGGTTACAAACGCTTCAGGTTACAGACTCCACTAACCCAGAAGTAGTACCTTGGGTTAAGAACTTTACGTCAGGATGATAACAGAAATTGTGCGGTGGCAGCAGGAGGCCCCATTAGCTAAAGTTAATCTCAGGTTAAGAACAGTTTCAGGTTAAGAACGGATCTCCAGAACGAATTAAGTTCTTAACCAGAGGTACCACTGTATACTGGTCCTCTTCTATTGCTAATGTGTTGCCTCATCACATGGGTATAGCAGTAAGTTGTAGCACAGAATAGTTGCACTATTGTTATTTTTTAGGTTGTGATCTAAATCAGGCATAGAAGGGACATGTGAATACAAGAGAATCTACTTCCAATATCTTTCATAACACACATGGAACATTTTACTAGTAGAATAAATGCTTACGTTTTTCATACATCACTGAGTTGTGGTCAAAATCTATCATTTCTCCAGCTATATGACTCTTCCTCCTAGCTGAGATGAAGCAGACTATTTCTATTTTGACAGAATCTATTGCTAAAATATACACCTAGTAAACTTGCAGCTTGCATAAGAAACTTGAGGAAGGGGAAAGGAAGACACTAGAACATAAGGGTACATAGATATGTAAGTTATGCATCCAGCATGTGGAGTATCAGAAATCACACATTATGAAAGAAAATAGTTATTTTAAATTACCTTATAAAATATAAGGTACAAGGTGGTTATTTAAAAAATCATTATGTTTTTTAATCATTAAGTGGAGAATAGGCTGATTCTGGTTCATGCATACACCCACACCTATGCACACCCACAAACTCTTGGGTTTGAGAGAGAGGAAAAAATAGGTACTTCCCATAATGCTGCTGAAACAGTTTTATTACTTAAATAAAGCTACAGATACGAAGGCCTGGGGGGAAAACCGAAAAAAATTGGGATGGATCCTGTTCTGCCCCTACCCCGGGCCTTTACATCTCTAAATAAAGCAAAGACTTCCCTAAGGAACGAGACAAAGAGGAAAATATTATGCTATTTACAGGTACCACAAAGTATTCTACAGAAATGAATTAACTACAAAAGTGGTTTTCAATCAGTGTGCCATGGCACCCTGGGGTGCCTTAAATGCTGTTCAGGGGTGCCGTGGGCAGCATGGGCGTAGCCAGGATTATTGTTAGGGGAGGCAGGACTTTGTGGGGGGGGGCAGGACATTTGTTAGGGAGGGTAGAACCAGTGTGACTGGTCAGTTAGTTAAATATTTCTATTGTTTTACTTGATCTAGGGGGGCAGCTGTCCACCCGGCTACGTATATGATGGATAACACTGGCTTCAAGCCCTCTTTTCTTCCCTCTCTCTGATGTCCACTCGCATCTCTGCCTCCCAAAGGCTTGAGTGGCTGTTTGTTGCAGCAGCCCTGGCTACAAGCTCCACAGGCAAATAGTGACTCTGCGGCTGGCCAGTGGGTGCTTCCCAGGCCCCTGTGGGGCAGTGAGGAGGCACCTCTCTGTGGACCAGGGGTCTCAGAGACCAGGGGTGGCAGCAGTGGCTGCCTGGAGGATGCCCAAGGAGAGGGGAGAGGAGGGAACACATCACAAGGGAGGGAGTTCGAAAAGTGATGAGGGGCTGCTGGCTCTGTAGGCAAGGGGTGACATAACTGGGCTCCTGAGCCCCACAGGTGTGCTGCATAAAAAATATAGCTGGTCAAGGGAGCCGTGGATCCAAAAAGGTTGAAAACCTCTGAACTACAACATTGTTGTAATCCTGGGTGACAAGTTTTCCTTGTACATTAAATATGGAAACGCACCACACACAAAATTGATTCTTTAGAACAAGAAACTTTCCTTTACAAAAAATAAACATAAAGAATAAAACTGGCAGCTGCATTGTGTGTCTATTTGCCAAAGCATTATTACATGCTACACCATCCACTTATATTGCAAAGCAATCAATCAAAAACTGTAGAACAATGTTTTGTAATAAAAGGTTTTGGAGGATGATTTTTTTAAAAAACCCAATCCACTAAGATCAAAGATTTGTCTTTATTAATGTTTGTAGTATTAGAGAAGTAAGCTCACCCAGACTGGGGCTCTAATTTTGTCCTAATCTTGTTGGGTATGGCTATTTCTAGGCTGTCTGACTCTCTCAATCTCAGTTACTTTTCTTTTGGTTGATATAAGTGTTTTCCTAAATCACAACAGCTGGCTGGAACAGCCCCTGCCCTTCCCTCTTTTCTCTTCAACTTTCCCTTAAAGTATAATGATTTTTAAATCCTTCCAGGCTTGAAGCCCAGTAAGCAGTAAAGCACTAAAGCCTGTCACAAAGTGATGTTTACTCCTCCAAGCTATTATTTTTTTCATATAAAACTCCTATGGAAAAAAACACCCCTCTAATACTTGTTATAGTAAGAGCAGGATTTGGAGCTCTTATGAAGGGTACTTTGTGGAAACTAAGCTAGACAACTGGCATGATATTTCATTCTTTGTTCACCTTTTAAGTGGAAAGAAATGTCATAACATGTTCCGGATTGAAATTGGGACTTTTTCTTTACCTGACTTGAAATATATTGAAGAGAAGTTTGGCTTTTTCAGCCTTGAGGGACAATAGACAATGTTTCCTACCTAATTATAAAGATGTTCACACTGACCATTAAAGATGGGCTCTATGATATAATCTACTTATTGTTCATACTCTCTAAAGGTAAAGGGACACCTGACCATTAAGTCCAGTCGCTGACGACTCTGGGGTTGCGGCGCTCATCTTGCTTCACAGGCCGAGGGAGCTGGCATTTGTCCGCAGACAGTTTTTCCAGGTCATGTGGCCAGCATGACTAAGCCGCTTCTGGCGAAACCAGAGCAGCAGATGGAAACGCCGTTTAACTTCCCTCCAGAGCAGTACCTATTTATCTACTTGCACTTGACATGCTTTTGAACTGCTAGGTTGGCAGGAGCAGGGACCGAGCAATGGGAGCTTACCCTGTCGCAAGGATTTGAACCGCTGACCTTCTGATAGGCAAACCCTAGGCTCTGTGGTTTAGACCACAGCGCCACCTGCGTCCCTCTCTACAAACACTTTAAACTTCTCTAGATTGTGCCACTGGGCATGGCATTGTAAGATTTTACTTTATACAAGTGACATGTATTACATATCAGATGGTTCTAAAGTTAAGTCAGCTAGATAAGCTGCTTGCAATTCTGACAGCATCCTTTAAATGACTATTTTGAGTTGTTATAATTCTTGAATACTATCTTTTTGCAAAAAAAATTAGTCCTTTTCAAACTCATTTTAGAAAATAACACAGAAATTATTTACATCTACATTTGCAAAATGTTCTGAAATCCTGTTCCACTGTATTTGATCTCTATTTTCTGTATAGTACTTTGAGATTATTTTGAGTATAAAGTGATTAAGAAATTTTCTAAATAAATTGAATAAATAACAAAATCCTATCCCATTGATCAAAATCATATGTTTTTTCATCACAACAAGCTGCAAAGAACAAGCCACCCATGGTGAATGATCTCTGCCCCAGTTGTAATATCTAAACTGCTTACCATGGTGTAATCACAGTGAGAGTATCCATGATCTTTCCAGTGGAGCGGTTGCTAAGAAAGTACCCCCATGAAGGCCAGGTATAACTTTTACAATGAGAGGCAAAGCCACTTTCCACTAGGAAACTGCTCAGAGGCATCCTCAGAGACACAGAATGTCTTTTTTAAAAAGGTGTTGTTTTTCACTGCACTTCGAGAAGCAGATGTCACAAACTAGTTTTGCCAGAAACAGTTGTGCTAATAATTATGACCAAGGTAAAGTAGAAACCAAAGGTCGCAACAACAGATTGAGTACAGTGGTACCTCGGTTACAGACGCTTCAGGTTACAGACGCTTCAGGTTACAGACTCCGCTAACCCAGAAATAGTACCTCGGGTTAAGAACTTTGGTACAACTGTACAAAAATTGGAGGCATGCCCAGTTGTTGATGCATATTGAAATTAATGGACCTAACCTATCTATATTCACTCATTTCAACTGGTCAAATTTAGTTGAATTCCACCCTGTGTTGCCAATCACAACTTTTTCACTCATCCTTTCAGCTGAGTTCTGCGATAATCGGCTTCTTTCAGAATACAGAGCAATCTTATGAAAGTTAAGGGATGGCATGCTCAATTTGGTGTATCTGCAAGCTCTGGAAGCTACATTTTTATTCCTTTTCTTAGTATCAAGGAGTAGACAATCATTTTGTCAAAGAGCAGAGATCCTTGGATGTGTCCTTGCTCAGTTTCTCTTGCTGTCTGGAAAAGTCTGCATTGGAAGGTTTGGATTTTGTTCAGAATTCACATGTTTTTGTTATCTCCTTTAAGAGAGGGAGGAAGTCAGGAATAAATACTGTTACACACCCAGCTCAGATTTGTCTAGACTGCCCTATTCTCATGTTTACCATGGCCATATAAGACCAACTGCTCTTTGTGAGAATACCAAGAAAGGGAAGGAGGAAGACAAATACACACCATCATAATGACTCCTTCTGTAGTGTGAGCATCTTGAGCTGCTTTGGGGGCTCTAATCCAAAAGTGATACAAATCAAATAAGCAAAATAAGTGAATAACAGATAAAGGCCATCTCGAGCCTGTTTTCTTATGGTGGTAATGGTGAAGGAAAATGAAATGGTTGAATTTTCCTTCACCATTGGAAGGAATCCTAGATTCATAGCATAGATTTCCAGGTGAGAGCTGGGCAAAAGTTCACTCTTCTGTGTGTGGAATAAAGATATAAGAAGCTTTGTATTAATATACTCACCCCTCCTTCTTTCTTTTTCTCTTTTTTTGGTTTCTTTCCTTTCCTTTAAGATTAGTTTGGCTTTTATTGTATTTTAAGTGGAAAACTTTTTTAAATAATGACAAAAAAACCTTTCCCATGTGAAGCTGCCTCTCCTGGACTTTTGCTTTCTTACAGCAGATGTAACAAAACTTGTAAATATAAATATTGTGTGCTTCTTTTAGTTTCCAGAAGCACAGGCAATTTGATGATTCTTTGACAAACATCTGCAGAATTCTTTAATTTCTTAGATGTGTAGGTTCATGTGCTTTATATTAATTACCAGTATTTAGGACTCTGAAGGGTATAACTTACATTTCCGGACTTTGAACCTCAGTTACTCTCCACTTAGCAGCATTACTGTTCAAACAGAATGCAACTAAACCAGATTCAAAGATGTGCCAAGGGAGCAAGAATCATATTAATCAATGAAGTGACCCTTGTTCACCACTGTGTAGCCTACAACAGCAATTAGTCTTACCAGTGGGTAGCTGGGAAAACGAGGAAAGAGTCACAATCGTACAGGACTTCCCTCCACCATCTCCCAAGGGGAAAGCTTTCTATCAAACCCACAATATACTTAAAGGAGACTTCTACTAAGCTCCAAAAGATCTGGTTTCAGAAACAGGTCAGTCAATCATGATATCCCATTTCTCATTCGCTACTCTCAACAGAACTTAAGAATTCCTTATTTGCTCTGTACAAACTCACTGAAACAGGATATTCTCTCTCATGTATCAGTCCTATGTTTATACTATACACAGCTGTGCTTATAGGAGCATTGTGTTTTTTAACTGAGAACATATTTACAAAACTTTAAGTGTTACCTTTCCAGGAATCGCTCAGAGTTTAGGAGCTTGAACCATTTAAGACATTTCCCAAATTGCTCTCTACAAACTGATCTTACAGTGGCCTTCTAACACCCCAGTCCTAAGCATGTGGTGGGTCCTAAACAGTGGGTCCTAGACACAAAGGGGAGTGGCCTTTGGGTTCACATGCTTCTTCATGTAAGGTAGCTCATAAAAGACGCTTAGAAGATAACATCTGAACCAAGAATTCCCACCATGCATCTGAATGGAGTCCTTCTCCCAAATCCACTTGGGGGAACTGTGGGACTTCTTGGTACACTTAGTAAGAGAAGAGGAGAGAAAGCATAATAGCCTGCCTGTATCTTAAGATCTTCAGACGAGGCCCTTCTCCAAGGACCTTCCTAACTGGAACTGTGCTATAAAATTACAAAGGTTTTTTTCATCAGCGGCACCTAAGTTCTGGAATGCCCTCCCTAAGGAGGCATAGCTGGTGCCTGCTTTACAAGCTTTCAGACCACAGGTTAAGCTATTTTAATCTACACAGGCGTTTTTTTTAAAGTGTTATTTTGGGTTATTTTATTATTTCTTTTGATGGTATTGATTTTTCTTCTTTGTTGCACATCATGATCTACATTTGTTGTTCACTGCTTTGATGAAGGCGAGTATAGAAGCATTTTAACAAAATAATAATAATAAAAATAAATGTGAGCCTAAACAATACTTCTAATCCCTCCGTGCAAAGAAGTGATTACAACTGTTGGAAGTTTGAAGGGATTTTCTTTCAAACTTTCCTTTCTTTTTCACAGTGTTAAAAATTCCTGAATTCCTAGTTGACAAACACGAAGACCTAACTTGACAACACTGCTCATGTGACTAATTAAAAACAATATATATTGCAGCCAATAAATTACTATGTACTCTTACACCAAATGGGGGGCTGTAATTTCTCAGAATAACTTGAAATTGTCTCAAAGGGACAAAACAGAAGTTGTTTCCTCAGAGTGCTAGCTTGCTACCTCTACCATATCCTCAAGTTTAGTTGTGCTGAATGCTATTCAATTTGCTCACTTATTTACTGAGAATCCAGAGAAGACATGGCAGCTCTGAAGAAACCACTTCAAAAAAGTTAAAACTATACAAATCAGTTGATAAGGAGGAAAGGGGACCAAACTCATCTAAACTCCTGAGCAACTGTTCACTAGTAGACTATTTCCTCCCTTGAATGGACTCCTCATACACAGCCTAGCCATTTGATCCATGGGTGGTGAGGAACTTCAAGGATAGGAAGGAGGCAATGCACATGAAGTACTTTGAACACTTGTGAAGTATCTTCACAGTTAGCACTGAACAAGGCTAGAGCCAGCATAGATCATTGGGGTGGGGACAGGACACTAATTTTGCTATTGACTGGAAGTATCCCAAACTGTGTGTTTGGCTCTTTCCACCGGTGCAAATGAGCTGTGAAGTTTTGTAACATATAATCTCTTCTGGTTTGCTGACAAATATTTTAGACTTTTACGTTTAGATTGCAGCAATCCTGTATTGCATACCTGTCAGCCAGTGGACAGCGTTCCGAATGCAACTATTCAGAAATGTCAAACAAAATTTAGTAGGCAGCTTCATTTGTCAACATGAGAATGGAAAAAGGAACACATGAGCCAAGAGCCCTCAAACCACACAACCAGTGTGCGAGGGGTTGTTTATTTGGAGGTGGGGGTGGGAGAAGCAGATTTCCCCCAGGCATGTCCAAGCCATGAAGTACACACAAAGCAGCCCTCTGTATCTCAGCTATTGTGAAATAGCAATATGCTCAGTATGGGCAAGCTAGTGCAAAATGTTGCTGCATAGCTCTTAATAGTGACTAGGAACATCCTAGCTTTTGCAACAGCACTGGCAGCCGATTTGTTTTCACACAGAATACAAGGTGCAGATGCTTAACTTTAAGACCTTCCACAGCCTAGAACTCACAACATAAAATCACTTCTCCCCATATGTGGCTGGCAGCAATTCTTGTCAGAAGGCTGGGCCCTGCTCCAAATACCCTCACAATGGAAAGCAAGAACATCCGCTTTAAGGAACAAGGCCTTTATCCTGAGTACCTTCCTAGGGGAAGTGCAGAGCTGTTGTTTTGTTTTGTTTTGTTTTGTTTTGTTTTAAGAGGGTGCAAAAAAAAAAAAAAAGGATTCTTGGTTCACAAGGCATTTGGCTGTTTGTTTATTATAGGGTGGGTGCTGTTTTCTTTCAGTTGACTTTACTAGCTTAAGATTGCATTTAATATTTTTGTTACTGTGATCTCCCTTGAGCCCAGAAATGGAAGGATAAATATATTCAAAATAAATGAATAGATTTTTAAATTGTTGCTAAATCTCAGGAAATCTGAAAGCAAACACAATGTACCTTTCTCTAGGGAACCAAATAGCATGCACTTTGCTGGAGATGAGGCAAGATGGTTGATACATAAAACTGTAATTTTAGAACTATCCACGTAACCACATGCAGAAAAGTTGAACAGGGTGCTGACACAGTCAGCATTACCATCACCTTGGTAGCACTTTCTCCTGCTATCCAACCAGATCACGTTCAAACCATAGCTCAAACCAACTCTCTTTGGGTCTGTGTGCCCACATACATGATCACATGGAGAAATTTAGGAGTGTAAACTGACACTTAGGCATAGCAAATGTTTGCCATTTTCTGTGTGGTACAAGTAACAAAATATACTGGTTAAATGTAATATTCTGTAATAGGAAACTGTTACATATTTAGCATACTTTTTCATGAAATAGTTCTAATTTTCATTTTGATAAATTGTTCCAACATTTTAAATACTGAACAAATATTTAGTGTTTGGAATTACTGTCATTAAAGCATTAGACTAGGATTATAACTGCCTTTAGATACATTAAGAAAAACCACCCACCCGGGTACATAAATAATTCAAGAAGTTGACAATTCTGTTTGTCTCTAAAATTGCACGTGGTTTATGAAGATGAAATTGTGCATGAGCACTACCCAAGTTAACACTAGGTTGCTAGTGGTTATCGTCTCTCAAGCCAATGTGCACATTAAGTAACATACACCAGCTCTGTGTAGACATAATGCCACTGATCCCTTAACCATGGTTAAGAGGCTTAGGGCTGCCTCATTCGTCCTTCAAACCTACCTTCCCTTTGCACAACCAACTGTGGTGTCAAATTACATCAGCACTGAGACTAATAATGGTTACCATTAACCACAGTTAACTTTTCATTAGCAATTGAAACCAAGATTTGACGTTGGTTTCCAAACATTAACATTGGTAAGTACAAGTGTAAACAAGCATGGTTGGAAACACACAGAAAATAGGAAGAAGGCAGCCCACAAGCTACTCCCAGTTTTTTTCGACCATGGTAAAGATGCCAGCAGTATTACACCTATTTGCTTTAGCCCAAGGAGCATATAAAGACTCTAAGGAAGATGTCACAAATCCTGAAATGTCCTGGTTCTTGGGTGTAAAAATGGCGCCCATTTTTTGCCAATTTTGGGGGCTTCCTAAAAAAAGCACCCCGCTCTCTAGCTCTCAGAAGGGCTTACATATGATCAATTAAAACAAGACAGTCCCTATCTGTAGGCTTGCAATCTAAAAATACATGAAAGACAAGGGAAAAGTGACAGGGAGGGAAGAAGAAAAATTTAGGCACAAATTTCTAAACAGTTGTTTCTCTAGTCACCAGCTGGCATAGTTCAGGGGCAGGAAGTGTCTGATGGAGCTGGACTTCCAGAAAAACTAATGAAATGAGCTTTGTTTCCTATCTCTCCCAGTGAGGCAGTCTGATGGAATGGCTGCCCGCAGATGAGAAATGTAAATGTTGCAATTATATATTTATCAGGCTGGTGGTCCGGCAGAAGGAAAGCTATTCCCTGTCTTTGTTGTTGTTTTTAAAGTATTGCCGATTTTATCTTATTTATTATATACACTGCTTAAAGAGTTTTCTGATTAAGGTAACTAACTAAAGTAAATTTAAAAAGTGCAAATTTGAATCTGAGCCAATCAGTTGTAAATATACTATGGACACAAATGTAACTCAGAAGTCTTAGGTAGGGAGGATCCACAACTACAGGTTGTGGGGCATCTATTATTTAATGTGACAAGGTTCATCACTTTTTTTGCTGGTAGTATTACTCAAACCTGGCCTGGCTTGCTTGCACCACTTAGGATTGGCTCCTACAATAATAATTATAAACTACACTTCGGTAATCAGGGACAAGCTGCAGTGAAGGTTGGACCTGAGGGCTCGCCCCCCAACTTCCTTCTTCACTTGTTATAGGGGAATGAAAGCTTCTATTTTCACTTTTGATTAAATCCCAGTTTCCTGTTATGTACAAACTCAGAGCACCGTGAATTATTCTAACTCCAATTGCTTAAAACAAAGTAGGATTAAACTGTGCTCCTGATCTCCCCATCCCATATCAATGAGTGACAGAAAAGACATCTGAAAACTGTAAATTTACTGTCAACAAGTGGGATTGCTAACTGCTGTAGCCTTGTCACAAGTCTCATAATTTAAAAAGATTATTTTAAAGTCTAAATTCATGACTATTCTATTTATTTTTTGTGTGCTTTCCAAAGTGTTTTTCTAGCCAAAGCTTGAAACTATGGCAGACGTGAAAGGCATTTAAAACAGTTGGCAATGCTGGGTGAGCAAGGTTAAGCTTTTACATTTTCAGAGAGAATTGCTTGGCAAAGGAATTAAGTTTACAGCCCATCTTTGTAAGTGATGTTGCAGAGTTCCAGAATTGGAGGTGAAGGGCTGGGAAGCGAGCCTCCCCCAGTCTGGCAATAACATAACTTTTATGATATGAGCCCAAATCCCTTTAATTTCAGCTAAACTTGTAAATATGCTTGGCAAATCTGATCTGCCCCCCATCCCCTTCCAGTAGCAGCAACAGTGTTATGGAAGTGCAATGATGCCCAAAAACCTGACTGCAAACAGAAAGCTGCTGGTGAAAAATTCTAAGAATTGTAATTATACAGGACCTAGCAGCCCTGACAAACTAAAATGCTCTGAGAGCTGAGCAGTTTGTGTTGGTAAGACTTTGAGGACCAATGAAAACCCAAGGAGTAGCCCTATTCCTCCCCTCCTTGTTTGTCCATTCACACCCCTCCATACCTACATGCCTGATGCTGCTGGAGAGTTAGGCAATGGGGAGCGGGTGGCGCTGTGGGTTAAACCACATAGCCTAGGACTTGCCGATCAGAAGGTCAGCAGTTCAAATCCCCGCGACAGGGTGAGCTCCCGTTGCTCGGTCCCAGCTCCTGCCAACCTAGCAGTTTGAAAGCACGTCAAAGTGCAAGTAGATAAATAGGTACCGCTCCGGTCGAAAGGTAAACAGCATTTCCGTGCACTGCTCTGGTTCGTCAGAAGCGGCTTAGTCATGCTGGCCACATGACCTGAAAGCTGTACACCGGCTCCCTTGGCCGATAAAACGAGATGAGCGCTGCAACCCCAGAGTCGGCCATGACTGGACCTAATGGTCAGGGGTCCCTTTACCTTTATGGAGGCCCAGACAAGCAAGGGCCAGGAAGAGATTTGTAATGATTTTAGAAAAAAAAAAAATCCCCAAGCCCTTTTTTCCTTTAAAAATAAAACAGAAAACAGAAAAAAAGCTTGGAAAGAATGAGCCCTTCCCAGATTGATGTTAGACCAGTTTCCCTACCTCTAGTTTTCACATCAACTCCTTGAGTTTCTTTATGCCATCTTATTATATATATTTTTATTCATTTATAGAAATATTTCCATACCGCTATTCATAAAATATATCAGAGCAGTTTGCAACAACAGTACACAAAACCATATAAAGAAGTTAGAACCATAAATCAGCTATTGTGGAAAGATGAATTCCAAATCACCTGAACAGGCCTGATGGAATAGAAAAGTTTTCAGTGGGCATTTAAAAGTTGGAACCTGCTGATTCTCTATTGGCTGAGCATTCAACAGTATTGTGCCGATTACACTAAAGGCTCAGTTCCTTGCATTTGTCAAATGATCCCTGCCTACACAGGGAACGACCAGTGGTGCTCCTGCAGATTATCTCTGTGGCCAAGTTGGGAAATAAGGGTCCCTGAGGTACACTAGACCTAAGTCACTCAGGACTCTTTAAATTAATACAAGGACCTTGAAACTGGCTCAGTTGTAGATACATTGGCTTGCATAATTAAACAAAATATATAATAACAACTTACTGCTGAAGTCAGTGTCCTTGAGCCTGAATTGCTCTAACTAAAAAGGCAAAAACTGAAAGGCATGAAGCTATAAACTGAGTGAACTGATTTTTAAAAGACATCTCATTGAAGATATTCAATGGAATCCAACCTTGCATAGGTGAACTTCAGCTCTTCCTCAACTCTCTGGAACAGATTTTGAGGCTGCCGGTGGGGGGGGGGAGAGAGGAAAAGTCCACAAGCAGGCATTTGTTCTATATGTGCATGGACAGAATTAGTTACAATCCATTATATATCATCAATGCAATCTTATGTATGTTTACGCAGATGCAAGTCTCACTCTGGTTCAATTGGGATTGCTCTCTAGTAGGTGTGTTACAACTGAAGCTACCAATTAAATCTTTACATTTTAAAATCAAGTTCACTTGAAGCTTATGATATCTATATACTTCAACCAATCTTTATATGCTAACAGTGCAGCCAATGAGTGGAAATCCCTTTAATTTAAGCGGGAAATCTGATTAACAGTGCAAACCTTTACATGTTTACTTGAAAGTAATGGAGCAACCCAAGCCACTGCAGGGCAGCTGTTGGGAGGGCAGAGCCATTATCCCATATGCATCCCTGCCACTGGTGCTGGCTGGGTTGGGAAGCAGAGGCAAATTGTTGCTCCAGTCTGGAGCTGGCACAGCAATCATGTCTGAAGCAATCAAGTGATGGTAGTGAAAGGTTGGCGCGGAATCGGTTGGACCCCACACCTGTATAGCATCTCCTCCTGCCTTGGAAAGAACACCCCCCAAGGGGTTTGGAGTCCCTTTGAATTCAAGGGGTTTACACATTAATAAGTGCATGTAGTATTAGAGCCTAACAATGTCATCTTATATATATCTACTCAGAAGTAAGTACCATACAGGACTGCAGCCTAAGCTAACATTTACACTGTGATTCAGATACCTTAAAAAAAGTTAAGGTTCCCTTGACATTCATCTCATAGCAGAAAATACAAGATAATATATAAACATTCTACCACTGGCCAATTCTGCACCCCGACTATGACCTTGCAACTGTGTTTTTAAATGTCATATACATGTACTATTGTTCAAGTACCTTTCCTGAGCATTATTTGAGAATGTTTTAAAATAAAGATTTATATTTCTTCATTATTAAGATACCCTGGAACTTCATTTCACCCATGTTTCTGTAATCAATGGATCTTACCTTAACTCCTAGATTAAATTTGCATTTTAAGAAGAGGGGCAAATACCTTTCTTCATTGCTTTGGACAGAAAAAGAAACAGAACAAAACAAGAATGGAAGGGGGGGAATTAGCAGAAGGTCCTACTTCAGCTAAACCTTTGCAGTGACTTCAATAGAAAGATAATCTTTCTGTGATTATGACCAAACCCTCTCGTTGCTTAGCAACACATAATTAAGGAATATGTTTTCAGATCCGCTTTGCAAGCTGGCCATTATCAGATGAAATTACTGGAGCAACAAATGTCATCCTCATGCAAATGAATTGGTTGTAGAGAAAAAATGTTTGACTCAAGAAGGAGGCTGCTCACATCTCAACAATGCTGTTGGTATTGTCTTATAAACAGACTAACACATTAAAAGGGAAAACAGCTATAGATTTCCCCACCACCACCAAAATATGCATCCCTGAAGTCTTAATAAGAGTGATGAAGGACTAAGCGGTAAAGAGAGAGATATTCTGAAGTGTACGACATATTATCTATATTCAGAGGCATTTGTTTTCAAAGCACATAATGTGTGTTCAAACCATTTCCACCATGTTTAGAAAGAACACCTGCCTTAATCTTAAAAGTGCATGAGCTCTACTGAAAAATGTTGCGCTCACAAGCTACCAGAAGCAACCAGAAGCTTTTACCTACAGTATGACTTGCACAGGGTCACTATTTGCTTTTTGTATTATGTCTGAAGTTTCTGAAGGAACACTAGATTATCAATTAAAGATGCACTGGATAACAGCTGTGACAAAATGTTGGCCTTTCCAAAAAAACATTTTATTACTCCCAAATTGAAAAATGCTGAATCTGTTTACAAGAAATCATTCAGAAATTGTTCTACCTGAACAGTCTTTAGAAGCTTTCATTTACAACCAAGCCCAGTTCAAATGGCAATCACAAGGGCTCTTCTTTCGAACACTGTTAAAAACATCATTTTAAGCAAATGAAGCATTTTCACAACCCTAGCTTCAAATTCTTTTAAAAGCATTTATTTATTTTTAAAAGCAGTATACTCTGTTTCTAATATATCTGTACATATGGCATTCTCATATATTCAAGGTATTTCTACATATGTATTTATTTCACACATCATGAAATCTAAACTAAGAGCAATCTGTGCTTTAAAAAGCGTAAGATCGAAAGTGGAACATTGTAACTTTTATCAGTTCCACCTCACACTCATAGATAGTACACTTTGGGGCACAAGCCAAATGTAAGTACTTTTAAATCTATTTTATCATAACAGAAGTGAGTTAAAGTATATGCTTAATTCTCCTATTGAAATCAATTGGATTTAAAATATGCTTCACCATGGTTGGATTGTGTCCTTTGTTAAGTCACTCACTTTCAATAAATATGCAGATCAATCCTAAAAACATTTACTTAGAAGAAAATTCCCCTTAATTTAAAGGGATTTAATCCCAGTAGCTGCACACAGCATTAGGCACAAGTCAAATTATACAATTTATTAATCTGAGGCAATTTCTACAATTTCATTGATGGCAAATGTTTTCACTGGGATTTAATTGAATGTAACCCATGCTAAGGATCTGCCAGTTATTTTCTTTCATTACAAATTTAATTCCATGGACTATATATATGTGCTTAGCTTCATCAATGTTAGAAACTTACCAGTTTATGCATTCTGTATACAGCTTGTAAAACCTGTACGCAGGAAAGGAATTTTAGGAGAAGCATTCCCACCTTTTAATTAATTAGTTTCTATATTGCCCTTCATCCAAGGATGACGGTTTGCAGTATAAAAAAAACAAAAATAATAACATGGTAACAAACAAAACCAATAACCCCCACCACAAAGTATTTATTTACCTAGTGGTTAATGATTGACTTTAGCATTAAATGGAGACTTATTTTGTTAACTGCTTCTATAGCCATAAGTAATTCCAATAAGAAATCAACAGCATAGTGTTTTATTTGAAAAATCTTATTGAAAAAGAAAGGAAAAAAAGAAAAATCAGTCCAAAAGGAATAATGATTACTGTCCAAGCTGGGGAGTTCCAGGATCACATCATTAGTTACTTGATAAGTTACTTGATAAATTTCATCAAAGAAACACTAACTGTTTCCTCTGAAAAGCACACTTGTGCTGATAACAACTGGGGGAAATCAGTCTAAAAATGAAACCTTTCAGCCTAATTACCCTAGAAAGTGTTTAGTGTCTAATCTTATGTCCCTTGCAAATAACAGAAGCTGCAAGAGCCACTGTGAAATGATGGTTTGGCACACTTGCCATTTTTATCTGCTGTGAACTAAGAAAAAAATTTAAACGGCTAAATTAAGTCACACTGTGCATCCTCATGCTGGAATTGTTTATTATATACCAGGTAGATTAATGACCCTCCGGGTTGGTGCAGGTAAGAATGTGTGTGTGTGTGTGTGTGTGTGTGTGTGTGTGTGTGTGTGTGTGTGTGTATATATATATATATATATATATATATATATATATATATATATATGCAGGTTTTGGTGTCTTCGGGTGTCTTCCCGTGTAAGAGTCAGGGTGTCTGTGCGACGTTTCGACGAGGTCTCACTCGTCATCTTCAGGCTGGTGCTTTCGGCTTCTTGTTACTGGAACAGAGCTCTGTTCCAGTAACAAGAAGCCGAAAGCACCAGCCTGAAGATGACGAGTGAGACCTCGTCGAAACGTCGCACAGACACCCTGACTCTTACACGGGAAGACACCCGAAGACACCAAAACCTGCATTCCTGTACCCGTGAAAATCTACGAAAGCATATATATATATATATATATATATATATATATATATATATATATATATATATAAATATAACAGTTTATTTATAAGGCTATTGGTATGCTGATTCCCCCTCCCAGTAATTAAACATGAATACAACAATTCTAAAAGAAATCATATAAAGTAATATACTTTAAAGTAATTACTTGGTTCAGGCGATGCCATGGTGGAGACAATGACTGGTGGCCCTGTGCGCCTTGTGGTTTTCTGATATGGAGAGTGCTGCATTGGAAAACTTGGTCCTGCTGGCACCAGGTTGGGCTCCATTTGGGTTCCTTGTTTTCGAATGAGTTGGGGGCTGTTGTGAGGACTGTGCATTGGGGACAAAGGAGGATTCCTGTCCCGCTTCATCAGCTCCATGGGTACTGTGTATGTGGTCGAATATGCTGTTTTGGGACTTGGGTGTGGATTTGTTTGCAGTGCATTCATAGCTATTCCAGCTGGAGCAGTATAGCCAGTTGCTTGTCGGGTGTGCATATTGCACGGGCCAGAAGCATTGTATCCAGAGTTGAGAAGAAAAGGAGCACCTTGATGGGGCAAGCCAGATGCAGGGTAAGTTGCAGTTTCTAGAAGGTGTTGTGTTGGAGCACTAGATGGACGGCGAGTTATTTCTGCTACTCTTGGGGACACGGGCTGCATAGAAGCAGCTGCAGGTGGGTGCATCACTGTGCCATCTGACATTGGGCTGGTGGCTGGGTGCATCGCATACTCATTCTGGAGCAATTCGCTTCGGTGACTAAAGCTGTTAGACCTGTGTCTGGGACGGATGATGGTGCTCTTCCTTTCCTGCCTCTGCATCTGCATCTCTGCTTTGTAAATATGGGCAATTCTAGAAAGCACTCTCGCCTGCCCTAGATTCGGAGCAACTGATTTTATGTCATTCTCCTCCATCATCGCCAGCATGCTTGGAGAATCAAATCCCTGCTGCAACAAGGCATTGAGCGTGCTTTCGGATACTCCTTCAGAACGCAGAAGTGCCAAGAACTCTGGATCCACATTCCTTTTAATGTCTTGTCCTGGGAAAGGTGGAGGCACCTGAGTTTGTGAAGGAGTTGTGGCTGTTTCGCAGCTGTCATAAGGAGCTTTTGCACTGACCGTCTCCCGGACTGGTCCATAACCACGGTTTATGCTTCCATCAGGAGCTGCTGTTGAGTTTGGATCAACTACCAAACATGTTGGGGTAACTTGCCTACTGGCTGCAGCATCTATAGATCTGTCCACTGTGTCATTATAAGCTGGCCGGTTCAGAAATGCTGGAGGTTCTGCCCCATACCTGGGCATCGGAGGTTCAACACCATATCTTGAATGAGAAGGATCTCTGTTTCGAATCCTCTGTGCCTCAGGGACCATCTTAGTCATTGGATCTCTATACATGCGGCTGGCTTCATGTGGGGCAGGTGACCGGACTTGCATCTGATCCCAAGCCAATCTGCCATAATTCGGTAATGGTCTGTTAATCATGTGGTCTCTATAGTAGCGTGGATCTTTAGGTGATCTGGCAGCTAGCGAAGGGTCACTGTAGTAATCCTGAGGTGGCAAGGAACTTCGTGCAGACATCGTAGGCTGTCTGTCGTAGTAAGCAAACTCAGGGACGGAACCTTTCCGCAAAGGACCTTGGTGAAAAACTGGCTCCTGGTATGGATATGGCTCCTGCTTCAGTTCCGCACCTCCCTGCAAGATGATATCGTGTGGTCTTTGGGTTGGCTGCTCATACCAAACTCCCTCACCACCGTAGGTTAAAGAATTCCTTCTCCCCGGAGGTCTCTGGTAGTCGAACGAACTTTCATTCTCCCAATTGCCTTCATACCATCCTGCAGCATCCCAGCTCTGAGAGCGGCCAATGTGTTTGCTTGGAATTGGCATTGGTACACAGCAATGTTCAGCTTAAATAATGGCAAGCAAGCTCTCTTGTTAAAGCTTCAGTTACACGCATAAAAAAAGCAAAAACAAACAAACAAAATGCACTGTATTTGAATCCTTCTGCGGCTTCAAGAAACAGCCCAACAGGTGGTTTACGATTTCAAAGTGTTGCCTGAATTATTAATTCTTCGAAACATAAGTAGACAAAACACAGAAAGACCCAACAGTAACCCAGCCTGGCTCCAAAAACTGCAGAATGGAAAGGTCTTGCCTGTACAATTCAGAAACAGAAAAGGGATGCTGCACTTAATCCAGATGGTTTATCCCTTCCTGCTTGGGATGGCTTGCTCACATGGACAACTAGTCAAACAGTGTGTGGGGATTAAGGGCTAAATAAAGCCCCTAAAGCTTTTGTTCCATGTGACACCATTTGAGCCTGATGAAACCTACTGCACTGGCTGACCCAGACACCTCCGTATATATTATTCCTCTGATGATAGCTACTACATGCTATTTATATTTATTTGTTTTCTATGCATAACACAGGATTCCTTTAAGATTTTACCTTCCCTCTCCCATGTTAGGAAAATAAAGGGGGTGGGGAGAGTGGCAAGGGAGCTTCAATGTCAATTCAATCTTAATCCATTCTGATGAAATGCTAATCCACTATACAGAGCTAAAGACAAATTAAATAGGAGCGGGCATGCTGGCCCCAAACAAGGCTGAAGCAAGATATACAAATATATAAGATCATGAGTAGAAACAATCCACGTATCGGGGCAACACGTGATGAACACTGCACATTTTTTGAAAAATTACTGGGGGATCAGGGGAAGGGACAGGGAAGATGAGAGGCCACTTTGAAATTAGCTCCACTAATTATTCTCCAAAACGATTCTTCATATTATTACCATAATTCTCAAATCCTTTCATCATCCCAGGAAAGAAAATTGCTAAGGTGTAATCTGGAATTTATAATTTTAAGACCTGAGAAGAGGTCACAGAAAAGGGAGGATGAAAGGCTCTCAAGTCTTAGTATTACAAAGCTGAAAGAAGAGAATGGACATTACATATTGTTCACCGGTACACAACACACATACTTTATGCACAGCAGACACAATTATTATATTTTTATCACTTCAATGTTAATGTGGACACTAAGAGGTGGAAGGAATAAGACAGATGTACCATATTTGGTCTTTGCAAACCTACTGAACATTTTTACATTCCGTTAATTTTTAAGAAAATTACAACAAACACTTTATAAACACCAAAATAGTCAACTGAATGCAAGTAGCCCTGGCTATCTTGAATCCTGGTTGCTAGAACATTTCAAAAAAAGATTCACCAACACATTTGCTATGCTATGTTGTGCACATTAAAACTACAGAACATACTGAATGATAATATTGTTTCCTTTCTCCATAAAAAGTACAGATATGCATGCAAGTGTTAGGCTGAGATCTTGAAGAAGAAAAAAATAGCACTACAGTCACCTTCTTTTGGTGGTTGTTAGGTCATCTTGTGCATTTCTAGGGCTAATCCACAATAAAATGTTTGAAGCTCAAGCCGTCACATGATAGCGTATTGTGCTATTATGATAGCTAAGTCACTAATGCAGTCTAATGCATCTATCATTCAAATACCTCTGGGCTATATTTCTGACCCAAATACAGACAGGATGTCGTAGTAATCCCCCCCACCCCCCTGCAGTAAATAGTACAAATCCTCTTCATCACACACTTAAGAATTTCACATACAAATGCAACACATTTAAAAACTGCCCTCTACTAGATTATTCTTGCATTAGTATTATTAGAATATTTATGACATGCAACCGATTGAAAGTCAAAAATATTGGAAGAGGTTTTCTTGCCTTAATAAGAATTAGAGAATACATGACAGGCAGCTGTCAGAAAGTCTAGTTCTTTGAATGAGGTTTATGAGTTTTAGCCTAGGCATGTGGGCACAGTAACTAGCCTGTCACCTATCTAGTCAGTGAAGGAAAATACCTAAGAAAATGAAACGTTTTTTTCAAGTCATTTTTAGAAGTAGTTTTCTGTTTTTACTTTTAATGGAACGAAGACTTATTTCCTTAAATTTGTTTTACTTCTGTAGCATCCTTTGTCTTTCCCTATCAGACTCTGTTAATGCTACTAGATTTTGCGTTAATGTTGATATGAGGTTGCTTTTTAATACCTTTTGAGTCTTTTGTAAGAGTAGCAAAATCAATGTTCTACTGGCTAAAGCTGCAATCATAAACCTAGTTATTTGGGAGCAAGCCTCATTACATTCAACCCAATACTATTCAAAATACAAATTGTGCAACCTATATATGAATTAAGCAGTGTGGCTACCCAATAATAAATGTGTTCGGCCTCCAAAAAGAAGCATATAGTCTTCAACAGATTTCATGTCTCTCAGTTATCCATGAAAAATTATTCTGAGCTATCTTTGAAAATCATTTTCTCCAGAATCTAAAACGGTCTACCCAAAAATTACTAGATATTCAGTTAAAAACTCATTTTGAGTGTTAAAAGAATTTGGAAACAATCCTGCGATAAAAGCCTGGATTTATCTAACACACAGTACAGATCGGGCATGAGAAGTTTGGTTTATTAATAATTGTCAGAATATTGATCTTTGACCTGTCTGTATAAATCAGAATAATTTTTCATTATATGCTTTTACTGAAAAGCTTAATAGCTTTAGTCTAAATGCTTCTCTTGGGTAGTGCTACTCAGTTACTAGAATGACATTTGCATGTTTGTGACGAAACACACTGGGATGCTGTTTTCAAATTTAAAAAAACCAAAATAATAAGTTTCTTATATAGCAATCCTAACCAGTCACTGAAGGCCAGCTGGGGTGTGTGTGTGTGTGTGTGTGTTTAAGCATGGGGAAGAGGTGTTTCTTTAGGGGGGCAGCATGATTAGAATCACAGAATTATAGTGCTGGAAGGAACCCCAAGGGTCATCTGGTCCAACTCTCTGCAACGCAGGAATCTTTTTGCCCAACGTGGGACTCAAACCCACAATCCTGAGATTAGGAGTATCATGTTCTAGCGGCTGAGCTATCCCAGGGATTTTTAAAAGACCACACAGTACCCAAGGGTTTCATTATTTATCTTTGCAATGTTGTCGGATGTTCAAAGAATTGAAAAAGAAAATATGCCTAGAACAGAAAATTTAGGTTTCAATAGAGTCTAATGAATAAAAGGTAGTTTTATCCTTCATTCACTGTGGGGGAGAAAACCTATAATACCTCTATATGTCACCATATTGGGACCAAGATGCCATCAATTTCCTTCCAGTTTTATGGGTGGGCTCTTGCACACCACTGCAAAAAAAGCTGTCCTCTCTTCCCTTGCTGCCAAAGTAAGATGACCCCTGGCACTCCCACCCAGAAATCCAACACCGCAGCCTCTAAAAGTATGTATGTATGTGTCAGGGGATGATTAGCTGCTTGTGCTTAAAATTGTGCCCCTTCAGAGTTTGTGCGGCCCCACAAACCTCTGTGTGTGACAGAGCTCCTCAGACATGTCTGCTCTAGTCACTAGTAGAGTCTGACAGTGGCTGCCTGCGGAAGCGCTTCCAGCAAAGAAGTTCCTTAACGGAAACGCGTCTCCTGGACTCACGACGTGGCAGCTTCCGGCGAAGCATGGGTCTCCCTGCAGTTGCTTCTGACACCTCCCCGCTATTTTCGCTGGATGTGTCTCTCACCCCTTTCTCTCCCCTGCTGTTTCCTGCCTGGGCTGCTGCGTCTCTCTCAGCATTACTGAGATCCTCCTCCAGAGACCCCTCGCTCCCCCTCCTTGTCCCTGCTTTGGCTGCTGACTCTCTCCCAGTCTCTGGGAGCCCTACCAACTCCCTTTCCTCTGATGTCAGTTCCCTGACATCCACCTCCCCTCCAGGGCCCCCTTCTCCCCCGCCCCTACTCTCTCCTCTGGGCGGTGAGGAGCTGAAACCCCGAAAAGAATCCTCTTCATCTTCAGACGTCTCGAACATTTCCCTCCATCGGTCTTCGTTCCGACTCGCTGAATCCTCCTCCACCTCGGAATCAGAGAACCCCTCCAACTCTTCTTCTTCGTCGGTGGTGGCGAAGTATTCCCTCCGGAACCTCGCCACTGGCTGGGGTTTACGAGGGAATCTCTGATGAAAAGTTTCAATCAAAACCTCGTCATCTACATCCTCTGCCCTGATCCAGGTGTTTTCCGACTCCGGCTCCCCTTCCCACATTACCAAATACTCTACTTGCTCTCCCTTCCACCTGGAATCGAGAATCTCCGCTACATGGTAGCTGTGTTCTTTTTCCTCCATAGCTGGTCCCCTATTGACCCTCCCCTCTCTGTCCCCTTTATACGGTGACAGCAACGACCTGTGGAACACTGGGTGCAACTTCATGTGGTTCGGTAACCGGAGTCTGAAAGCCACTGGGTTGACCTGTTGCGTGACTTCAAATGGGCCCAACCTTTTGGGTCTTAACTTCTTACAACCTCCTTTGAATGGTAACCCTTGGGTGGACAGCCACACCTGGTCCCCCACCCTAATGCTTTCCCCTTCCCTTCTGGTTTTGTCTGCCTGCCTCTTATATTCCTCCTTCGCCCTGTTTAAATTAAGTTGGAGCTGGCGATGGATCGCTTCCATTTCTTCAACGAACTGTTCTGCGGCTGGAACGCTCCAGTTCTCCCCTTCCCCCCCTGGGAAGGCTCGGGGATGACACCCGTGATTAGCCAAAAAGGGGCTCATCCCCGTGGACACGTTCTCTGCATTGTTGTAGGCAAATTCTGCCAACGCCAGCTTCTCCACCCAATCATTCTCTCTGTCATTCACATAACACCTCAAATATTGCTGGAGGACACCATTAGCTCTTTCCGCCTGCCCGTTGGTTTCTGGATGACGGGCAGTTGAGAAATTCACCTCTACATGCAATAAGCTCATGAGCTTCCTCCAGAACCTGGAAGTAAATTGTTTCCCTCGGTCAGAAACCACCCTCAAGGGGGCGCCATGCAGCCTAAACACATTTTCCACAAACAATTTAGCGGTTTCTTCCGCTGTGGCCGCATGTGAGCAGGCTATAAAGTGGGCCATCTTGGTTAACAGGTCTACCACAACCATGATGGCTGTTTTCCCTTTGGACCTGGGCAGATCAGTCATGAAATCTATTGCCACTGCCTCCCATGGCCTTTCCGGCGTGGGTAGTGGTTCTAATAAACCTGCCGGTGCCCGCCTCTCCCCCTTGGCTCGTTGGCATTGGTCACACCCTCTCACATACTCCCGCACATCTTCCCTGACCTTGGGCCACCAGAATTCCCTGGTAACCAGCCACATGGTTTTGTGTTGCCCAAAATGCCCTGCTGTGGGGCTATCGTGCAGTTGCTTGAGTACCTTTTCCCTCAATTCCCCTTCAGGTATGTATAACGCTCCCTTGTAGTACAACGCCCCGTTTCTCTCCTCAAAACCCCCGGGTTTGTCTCCCTCCCTCCTGAGACCCCTGAGTTTGTCCTGGGTGTATTCATCCTGCACCGTTCCCTCTACCAGTTCCCTTTGCCCCACCAATGCCGCCCCACACACCCAGCGGTCCTCGGGAATGACATGGGTCTCTTCGGGTGCACCCTCTCCCTCCAAATATTCAGGTTTGCGTGAGAAAGCGTCCGCCCTAACGTTCTCTGGGCCTGGTACGTAACAAATCTCAAAGTTAAATTTGGAGAACTCCTGGGCCCATCTCAACTGCCGTTGGTTGAGCACTCGCGCAGTTCTCCAATACTCTAGATTCTTATGGTCCGTGCACACTTGCACCTTCTGTTGTGCACCAATTAGCAGGTGCCTCCATCTCCGGAAGGCCTCATGAATCGCAAGAAGTTCCCGGTCGTACACCGTGTAGTTCCTCTCAGATTTGTTCAGCTTTCGCGAAAAGAAGGCACACGGTCGCCACTCTGACCCCTCCTTCCCCGGCTGCAGAAGAAGCACCGCCCCTATGGCTCTGTCAGAAGCGTCTGTTTCGACCCTCAGCTTTTTTTGTAAATCCACATGTAGAAGTTGTTCATCAGAGGCGAAGGCCCTTTTCAGTTCCTCAAACGCTCGCTCCGCCTCCCCCGTCCAAACAAACTTCTTTTTACTGCTGAGACAGTCCGTGATGGGCGCCGTCAGGTGGGCGAAGTTTCGGATGAACTTACGATAAAAGTTTCCAAACCCTAGGAACCTCTGCACATCCTTCTTGGTCTTGGGTGTTTTCCATTCCAGCACCGCTTGAACCTTGCCGGGGTCCATGGCCAACCCCTTGTCTGACAAGCGGTACCCCAGGAATTCCACCTCCTTGGTATGAAACTGACACTTCTCCAGTTTCACCCACAGCCTGTTGGCTTGCAGCCTGCTCAACACTTCTCTGACGTCTCTCACATGTTGCTCCTCATTCTCCGAATACACCAACACGTCATCTAAGAAGGCCACGCAATTCTTGTAGAGCAAAGGCCCCAGTACGTGGTTCATGAAGGCTTGAAAACACGCGGAGCCTGTTTGTAATCCAAAAGGCATAACGAGGTATTCAAATGCCCCCAAAGGGGTGAACATGGTGGTCTTCCATTCATCCCCTTTCCTTATACGTATCAGGTTGTACGCCCCCCTTAGGTCCAGCTTTGTAAAAATCTTTCCTTTCCGCACCCTGGTCAAAATATCATCAATCCTGGGCATAGGAAAAGCCGCCGGCTCTGTCACTGCATTTAACCGCCTAAAGTCACATACCAGTCTCGGCTTGTCCGTGTTTTTTTTATCCACAAAAAACACTGGGCTACCCCCCGCTGCCTTGGACTCTCTGATGAAGCCTCTCTTCAGGTTCTTGTCAATGAACGCTCGCAACTCCTGCATTTCCCTGTCTGACATGGCATACAACTTGCCTACAGGAAGCTGTGCTCCAGGGAGTAAATTGATCTGGCAATCAAAGGGCCTATGCGGGGGTAGTTGGTCAGCTTCCTTCTCGCTGAACACGTCGCTGAGATCAGCATACTGTGGTGGCACCTTCCCCTTCCCCATTACTTCAGTCCCTGCCAGGGTGGCTTGGGCCCCTGCTGACCCCTTTTCCCC
Source organism: Podarcis vaucheri (assembly GCF_965113315.1). Lineage (NCBI taxonomy): Eukaryota > Metazoa > Chordata > Lepidosauria > Squamata > Lacertidae > Podarcis > Podarcis vaucheri. Next base: position 58,538,459 of record NC_138763.1, read on the forward strand.
CCTGCAGTGTTCTAAGCAATGTGCTGAACCGAAGGAAACCACTCTTTGATGCCAGCCCACCAGCGGATCATGTAAGGCTAGCCAGCTCATTCCCAAAATAATGGGAGCGCCTCCCAAGGTGGCCACATTAAACGCTATCAGTTCTGTGTGCCTTGCCACCCTCATTATCATTGGGACGGTCTGCAAGCTAACTCCTCCTCCCAACAGTTCCCTGCCATCGATCGTGGTCACCTGCAGGGGGTTGCTTAAAGGGATAGTCTGTATCTGATGTTCAGCAGCAAACTCCTTGCTCATAAAATTGCAGGAGCTGCCTGAGTCCAACAGCGCCTTTATTTTTAGGGGGTGTCCATTTTGCAGCTCTAGCGACACTTCAATCACTAGAGCAGGTCGAGGAGCTTCTGGCACGGGCACTTTCACTGCTCTTTGGCCTGGCTGCAGTGCCCTGACGGTGGCAACCAGGCGTTGGCTTTTACCTGCTCCGTTTCTCCCTGCTCTCCCCCCTCAACTGCTCCCACCATCCCTTGCCATTCCTTCCTCTGGGGGCAGACTCTGGCAAAGTGGCCTGGCTGTTGGCAGAGATAGCATCTCCGGGCTCCCTTTCCCTCCTTCTTCGCCCCCTCACTGGGTTTTGAAACTGCGCGCGCGCGGGCTGTTCCGATTTCCATCGGCTCTGCCGGCGGGAAAGCTGGCTCAGGAATGTCTGGAATGCGTAACTCCTTCCAACGTTCCCCTTTTTGTCAGCATCCTGAGCCCTTCTCTCCTCGAGCCTCGCCGTCTGCAGCGCAAGTTGGACCTCCAGAGCTTGATACCTTTCTTCCAAGCTTGGACCAGCTCCAACCCCTGCCTCTCCGGTTCCGGCTGGGTTGCTCATGATGCTTTCTCCTGCACAGGCAGCGTACAAAGACTGTCAGACTGCTGTCAGGGGATGATTAGCTGCTTGTGCTTAAAATTGTGCCCCTTCAGAGTTTGTGCGGCCCCACAAACCTCTGTGTGTGACAGAGCTCCTCAGACATGTCTGCTCTAGTCACTAGTAGAGTCTGACAGTGGCTGCCTGCGGAAGCGCTTCCAGCAAAGAAGTTCCTTAACGGAAACGCGTCTCCTGGACTCACGACGTGGCAGCTTCCGGCGAAGCATGGGTCTCCCTGCAGTTGCTTCTGACACCTCCCCGCTATTTTCGCTGGATGTGTCTCTCACCCCTTTCTCTCCCCTGCTGTTTCCTGCCTGGGCTGCTGCGTCTCTCTCAGCATTACTGAGATCCTCCTCCAGAGACCCCTCGCTCCCCCTCCTTGTCCCTGCTTTGGCTGCTGACTCTCTCCCAGTCTCTGGGAGCCCTACCAACTCCCTTTCCTCTGATGTCAGTTCCCTGACAGTATGTATGTATGTATGTGTTTGTTTGTTTGTTTGTTTGTTTGATTGTTTGATTGATTTCTTTACCGCACTTTCCCCCCAAACACAATTTAAAACAATTTAAAAATTAGCAACTGTGAGGGTATGTGATGTCTTTTAAATATATTTCACAACTGCTCGTTTTAAGATTGCAAATGCCAGTATCTTTTAGCCATCAAATGTCTGGGTAAAGATAAATGTTATTAACATATTCCTCCTGAAAGTCAGTATTGAGGGAGACAGACCACCCACTTCACCAGGCAGTGGGGAACTGTCACCCCACCAATGGGGAACTGTCACCAAGAAGGGCCTGTCATGGGTCAACGACAACTGGGCAGCAGTCAGAGGCGGTGGAACCAGCAGGACCATTAGCCCAGTTTTCCAAGAGTTTGTGCTGGTATGGGGAGCAGCGCCAGCATGAGAGTTCTTCTTGGGAATATCTCTTTATCTTGGGGGTACTGGAAAACATGTCCCCAAGGTAACGAGAGCACATGCTTCTAAAAGAACAAGCCTTAAAGGCAAATTAGTCCATATATGATTTTAAATCCAAATGATCTCCCTCCTTTCACTTTTTTGTGGTCTCCACTTCACATCTGTCATAGAGCATGCCTCTGTGTATAGACAACAGTGGGCTTATTTTTTGAAAAACCTGACAGCACAACTGTAAATATCCCTTTCCCTGGGATAAAATAACAGTTGTTGTGCCCTACCACAGTCCTGGTTTAACAGGTTTTGTCATTTTCCATGGCACTTTTAATCTTAGCCAAAACTTGTTTCCAAGAAGGATAACGAACACTGCTGCATTACACAGGTATACACAGCGGTTATGATTTTTGCACGCTGCTATTGGGTAGTGTCTGTAGTGGGTTACAAACACACACAAATTCTTGGAGAATTTTTGGAACCGTTGTTAAACCTTTTTTAAAAAATGAATTCAAGAATGAGTGCTTATTCCACTCTTTTCCATGTGTATTGTCCTAGAACCTTAAAGGCAGCCAGGGGGAGGGCGATGCAAGTCCACAGCCATTTCAAGAACCTTTTGTTATTTAACAAAACCAACTAAATTTCTTTTAACAGTGTGAACTCCCTTATGTCTAAAAGGAAACAAGATACTTCCTCTTGTACCAGGGCCACCTCCTCCCTCATTATATCTGTATATTATTGAACTACTAAAGGAAGATCAGGGCCAATGCTGAAGCAGGAAAGGTGCTTCTGCTCCACAAAGCTAGTCAAATGCACACAGCTTCAGAACACAAACTTTCTTTTTTGTTTAACAGATGAGCTAGAGGCTTCTAGTGATTGCAGAGATTTATTCTTGAATATAAAGTGGCTTGGGAGCTACAACATGACTGCGAAGAAAAACCCAACTCTGCCCTGTGTTTCACATTTAATTAATCGTGAACCCAACCAGAGATACCTAATTTCCACTTTGGGGGTTAGACACCCACAGAATTAGAGCATCTTGGAGAGGGGCTGTGGCTCAATGGTATAAGTGCATGCAAAAGGATCCAACCTCACCCGCAGCTTCTCTAGACAGGGCTCGGAAAAGACTCCAGTCTGAAAGCCTTAAGATCTGCTGCCAGTCAGCTTTGACAGTGCTGAAGTAGACCGACCAATGTCTGACTTGGCATAATGCAGCATGTTAACAAGTATTCTGTCTAGAGAACATTGCAGCTTCCTATGTAGATATTAAAATGTTTCCCAGGATCTGTCTATACTTTTCAGCATGTAACATGAAAACCAAGTCTACTTTTTAAAAAAGCAAGATACAACAAACATTTTGGAATTGTGTGTTGAGAAAAACAAACGCAAGCAAAATTATGTTCTCTCTTTATTGCTGCCTTTGTTACAAAAGAGGTAAAGCTCGGCGAGTTGTCAGGGCTTCATTCACCTGTTTTACGCTTCACTAAATGTAATGTACAAGATGTTTATCTACACAGCTTGTGTCACGTCTATCTCTTACTCTAAATTTCCTCATATAGATTTCCCTGCACTCAAACTTCAGATGCTGTAAGAAAAGGGAGCAACAGGTGCACAGTTTGGAGAATTACATAGAAATGACTGCACATCTGCCTCCTTTGAAGCCTATGTAGCATCTCCTTTGCGGGTTAAGGGAATTTCACTTAAACCTGTGGGGAGCGTTCATTCTAACTACATATATACTGCTACTAACTAGTCCGGCCATCTGTAAGAGTGGGCTAAAATCCTGCCAGGCAAGGGTGGCTAGCTTATCCACCCACCCACCCTGAAGCTGTTGGACAACAATTTCCATCACCATTGACAGTGATGATTAGGGTCGGTGGAAGTTGGAACCCATAAATGTCTGGTGGGCCAAAGGTTAGCCACTTACAAAGATTAATCTATCCTGGATTTTAAATGAATTCAAAGAGGTATAAACACTACCAGTGCAAACTGCCATTTATTTGCTAACAGGGATTGCAGGCAGTCTGCTGCCTTCTACAGTTCTGCTTCCCAGCCAAGCCAGGCTCTTTTCTCTTCAGAAGCCAAGAGAGAGAGAACAAGGATTACAGGGGATCAGAGGATGGCTTGGAGTCTTATGCTGTTGGTGCAGGCACAAACAGTAACAGTGGCTGATGCCCCAAATCACCACCAGCACCAGAGTGCACAAGACAGGAAGTGAATTCTCCCCCCCCCCTTTCCCATGATACAGTGCCGTTGACTACTACACCTGTCTGAATTGCTATTCTGGGCCACGTGGAAGAAGACGTGGTCTAAGACTTCTGCTGAAAAGTTCTCATGGAGCACATGCAGTGCGCATGGTCTGTAGTTGTATTAACGTACGTAATTCATAGGGCGGCCAGCATGCTGCAACATTTCGCATCCTGACATTTTGAACGCTACACTTCTCAAAACAGAGTGATTAAAACTGGGCTAGGGAATAATAAAGATACAGAAGTCATACCAGCAAGACTCAAAACCTGTACCTGCAGCTTAATACAAATTGTTATTCTTATGACTCTTGTATGATGCTGACCAACTGGACTCATTCACAGCAATTTAGCATATCATCATAGTCTTTTCCTTCTATACTTTGGGGCAAACTCATTTAAATCTCTAATGTTTGTTTCTGGAATTTGAAATGCCAGCATTAAAGGAATCCACCTGATTTCCTATGTGTTTATCATTCTGTGGTCTCAATATAATTACTAATGGTAGGCTGATGCATGGCTATTCTATGATCCCCATCTTGAGAACTGTCCCAGCACTCTCCCATCCATACCCTCCCATCCATAACAACAACTTATCACAAAGCAAGAACTAAGAATAGGGTAAGGTAAAGGTAAAGGGACCCCTGACAATTAGGTCCAGTCATGGACGACTCTGGGGTTGCGGCGCTCATCTCGCTTTATTGGCCGAGGGAGCTGGCGTACAGCTTCCGGGTCATGTGGCCAGCATGACTAAGCCACTTCTGGCGAGCCAGAGGAGCGCATGGAAACACCGTTTACTTTTCCGCTGGAGCAGTACCTATTTATCTACTTGCACTTTGTGCTTTCGAACTGCTAGGTTGGCAGGAGCAGGGACCGAGCAACAGGAGCTCACCCAGTTGTAATTGTCACTAAACAACAATGCCAAACTTATGTTTGCCCAGGTATTCTTGTCTTACTTTTTTAAAGCATTAATGCATTGAACCTTAACCCTTTGATGTTCTCAATTTCTGTGTGTAACAGGCTAATCTTTTTGGTCTAATTCTTATAGCAATGAAAGCAATAATCTTTAGCAAATGGTCATTCCTGTCCCCCCCCCCTTTGGAATAAGATGTGATAACCATATATATAAAAAATGGTACATTTTATGCTGCACTGCATATTACCTTTGGACTAACAAGTATTTCTTTTAATCCATTCTACTGATTATAACAACCTCAAAGAAGATTTAAAGCAGGGAAAAGTCTCATCAGCCACCATTATTCCTTATAATGGTTTAAAATATCTATGTATATCGCACCAGGTAAAAAGCTGGATCTTTTCAACATTATACAATAATCATTATCCACAATCAACCAAAACAGTCACAGAAAAATTTGAAATGAATTGAAAACCCATGATCCTTATCCATGAAAAAATATTTTTCAGTATTATTTTTAAAGTACTTCTTAATTGCATTTAGTCATAATCTGTTTTTCCCATGTTTTAATAGCAGTTGCAAAAGCATGTTGTGCGGTGTGTGACAGCAGCAAATCCCTTCAGTGTAATTAAAATTGCAAACGTACTTGGCAAACGACAAATGGATTTCTGGGTTTATGTAAACTGCACCTTTACAGATTAGAGAGAGAGAAATATTGGCCAGAAAAAAACAGATGGAAAAGGAAGACTTGTAAAATCCATTGTTCAGAGGAAAATAATCTAAACTTCAATTGTATCTAATGCTTTGTGGGTTGGTTTGTCCTCTGATCCTCCTAAGTTTCTTGTACACTTAGCAACCACATCTGATAGCAAACATCAAACTGGAAGGGTGGCTTTTGAAAAATCTAAAGCCGCCTGATAGAACCCTTTTAAGTCAGGTTCAAAGTCTGCTTTAGAGATGAGATAGAGTACTACACCTGCGTGTTTATGGCATTCTGATGGGTAGGAGCACAGCTCTCTCCCTTCTGCAATACAATTCTGGCAGTTGTCAGCATTTTTTTCAGGATTACAAAGGAAGCATACTTTTGCTCTGCTCTGGAGAAGATAAACCCAATTTTGATTGGGTTAATTAAGCTGACAGGTGGAATGGCTTTAACATTTTTCTGTTATTACATGATGAAACGAAGACCCCCCTTTTTTTTTGCTACCACAACTATGAGCTCTCCGCTTTGAGTTTAAAATTCACTTCTGTATGATAGAAAACACGGCTTTCCAAGAGACATCAGTATCAATAATGTGTTTCACAGGAGGCTTGTATGTGGACAACGGTCACTAGCACCAGCCTACTCTCGACTGATGGCTAAATAATTCAAGGCAAACTTAGAAGTAATGGGTGAAGGTGTGTGAGTGTGGAGTGGAATAAGAGCACAAAACATTAAACAAAAACAACCGTTGTAGCAAAAAAAAAAAAAAAGGCTGAACAATCCTATGGTACCTTAAATGCTAGCAAATATCTCACATCTCAGGGCCAGGCCTACCACTGACAGTGTGAGAAGCCAAATGCTGGGCAGTGCAAAACAGCCTACCCTGCACCACCTAAGCTCACCTGCTGCCTTCAGGTATGTCGGAGGATGCTGTCACAATGCCACTGTTGAAGTAAAATTCAACTGCTAGTCTGTTCAACTTTTTATTGTGGAAGGTCATCTTGTCCTTTGCCTCGGACAGCAAAATGTCTTGAATGGCTCCAGTTTTTTCTTTTTTAAAAAAAGAATTTAGCTTTCTATCCAATAAAACAGACTCTTGCCTACAAAAGCTTGTCCCATGCAGTGGCGTAGCGTGGGTTGTCAGCACCCGGGGCAAGGCAAGTAATTTGCGTCCCCTAACCCATGGATTTGTGCCCCCTAACCCGTGGATTTGCGCACCCTAACCCCCAGATGTTGCGCCCGGTGCGGCTGGCCCCCCTGCACCCCCCACGCTACACCACTGGTCCCATGGTACTCTTTGTAAATTATAATTATATTTGCATATTTCTAAGAGAACAAGGTTTTGTTTTTTAAAAATAAACTTCTGCCTCAGTCTCTAAACATTCAAATTTTACAATCCATGCCTAGGTTCATTTTCTCTAGAATTCCTTATGGCTGAGGCAATTTTTCTACACAGACTGCACCCTTAGATGTAGGTAATCACTTAGAAGACATGATTTAAGCTCTGGCTCATTGAATGTCCCTCTGTTCTTTTTCTCCCCCTGCCCACTGCCTGTAAAACATTTATAAGATGACCAGCAACTCTCATCATGGAGACGTATCAGTGAACCCATTAGAAAGTCTGACACTGTCGATCCTGGCACTACTTTTATTTGCCTCATAAGTAAATAAAAGATACACTGTCTAGACCAGCAGCAGAGATAGATTAACTACTAACAGTGTTTTGTTTCACACCAAACAATTATCCTGCACAAACCCATTAAGACGACGAAGAACGGAACAGGAGCAGTGCTTTGTGGACTGCAGTTGTCCAACCGCAATGAAACAAATCCCCAAAATCTAAGCTGTAACAGATCCCTACTTCAAAAAACATGTAGACATACACTTTGGGGGACGGGACCTGAAGGAGCATTAAATTTATCTATGTTTATATAATTCATTTCAGACTTTTTTTCAGACTAATTTTGCCAACAACAATACCTCACAAAAGCCTGTCTAGTTGCAATCACTTTTGCATTTTGATTGATCTCAAACTCATGTGCACACAAGTTCTCATTATGCTTGGTCATCACCATATACTGTCAAAGCTGTTGAGCAAGGAAAGTGTCACTACAAAATCCTAGTCTAATTTCCTGGAGTGCCTGTTTTCTTTATTTAACATTACTTGAAAAATGCTGAGCAATACAGCAATCCATGGTAGACTATCCTTGGATGTTAATGCGCTCTCTAATGGTTTTGCATGCAACCTGAGGCACAAAAGCTTCTATCTACTGAAAAAGGTATGCTGAATTTTTCAACTGGAACTTGTAAGTATAACTGCAGGGCACTTGGCTGAAGTTCTCTGTCAAAAATTATGGCTCTTTTATAGAAAGAAAAATCATCTCTGAAAAACACTACAGTATCAACACAATACATGTGGCTATAAGTTTACATGCACCCTTATAGCCCAGGTGAATTCACTGCCAGCAGAAAATCAACTCTGATTATTCAAACCACCAAAAATCCTTACAGAGCTGAAATCTGAACACTTTGCCATGTTTCCTTTTTTAGAAAAAGGATGTGTATTCTTCCTATTCTAATAAGAGTCATGTGAAACTGTGCAGCCTGCTGAGAAGCCAGAAGTTTAGGCTAGACAGCCCCACACCTGGAGAACTGCAGTTTTGAAACAGCTGTTTCCAAGAAGAAACCTATTTATTTGGAAGCTGCTGTGAATTGAGAGGTGGCAGGTAGCGGAAACAGGACCACTGCCAGCTAGAAGCTGAATACTAACTCCAGCCCTTCTTTGCTGTACCTGCACCTGGGAAACTACAGCCTGTTGGGGAGCCAAAGGTTGAGCCAGCTAGCCCTGTCCCAGACAGCAACTGTAATAACTTTGCCACAGCTGTAATCAGTGCTTCCCTCTAGAAAAATAGGTGAGGATACCTCACCGTGAGGTTGTTACAATAAGTGCCACACTTTACAACCCCCTTCCCCCCACAAAAAGAGGTGTGTACCCTGAGTAACCCCTGGGGGGGGAGTACTGCCTGTAGCTGTTTCCAGTGAAAAGTCTATTGTGTGTCCCATTGTTTGTGGATGGCAGCTGTGTTAGTGGGGAGAGCACACATGAACCCCATGAAGGTATACAAGTGTTAATTCATGGTGTGCCTGGGTTGCTGCTATTTTATATTTTTAATGATTTACTGCATGGTGCTTTTTTGTAGTTGTATTTACTATAATTTGATTGTATTATCTTACGTAAGACACTGTTCACAGCTTTGAAGGGCCAAAAAAGCACTATGGAGATAAACCAATGATGATGGTGAGCAAATAGCTAACTAATTACAGTTGTACCTTGGTTCTGAAACAGCTTAGTTCCTGAATATTTTGGCTCCCAAACGCCGCAAACACGGAAGTGACTGTTCCGGTTTGCAAACTATTTTGGGAAGTCAAATATCCAGCGGGGTTTCTGCAGCTTCTGATTGGCTGCAAGAGTTTCCTGCAGCCAATCAGAAGATGTGCTTTGGTTTCCGAACATTTTGGAAGTTGAACGGACTTCCGGAACGGATTCCGTTTGACTTTCAAGGTACGACTGTACATCTACAACCACCTCACACACTTTACTTGAGCTTTGGGGAAGTACCACATATTGCAGAGAAGGGCAGGACTGCCACTAAAAAGACAACACCATGGGAAGTAACCTCCCCACACGACACCACACACCTAAACATTGCCTAGGAATTCATTACAAAATGTGCATTTCCTCATCACTGGCTGGTACTGGCTTTTCAAAACCATGGAGGCAAGCTGAAGCTGATATTATGGAATAATAGAAGGAAACCTGATACGGAGATCTATTTTTGGCAGCAACAATATTTCTTTGCCTTCATAGAAGTTACTGCAACAAATGTTCAAGGCTGGCATTCCGCTGTTGCCGAGGTAGTTTTTATTATGTGTTTCCTAACTCTCTGCTTATTTTGTTTATTGCTAGGATTGATTTATTTTGTTGTGATTTGTATTTTTATCTCTAAACCGCCACGTGTGATATTGTCATAAATGTTGAAATAAACAAATAAAATGTTGACTTCTACCATTACTGAAAAACAGCCAAATGTAAACTGGAAGAATGGGAGAGGAAAGTAATACTGTAATGCAAAGAGTCTTTACATTTTTCAAACCAAGTTATGTGGGTTTGGGATTTTCAAAGGATGTCTTAATTTTTTTCACATTAGGAATAGATGTGGGATAATTCCAGCACCTGAACATTACCAAATAAAGGCAAGGTTTTGCATATTAACTGGCATGAAAAAATATATACATATAATGTGAATTGTCTACAACTACAAGGTACAAATACATTGCCAGGGTGCAGCTCTCTGCTTAGTGTTGTATTTCTAAGAGGGCATTAGCACTGAACTAGCTTTCCATAAAACGAAATGCGAGATCGGCAAGTTTCCTTAAAGTCTTAGGAACTGTTCAGTAGATGTATAGGTTACATCAAGGCTTACCTTCACAAATTCTGTCCAATCGCTGCCGTTTGACTTTGTGTTTGTCCACAAGTGCCATTGCGCTACTGTGTTTTACAACTTTTGGAATCAAAGGATAAAGCAATCCCCCAAGAACTTATGGAAATTCACAGTAGTCCGAGTGCATAACGTCACTTTGAATCCTGCAACAAGAAGAGAGTTGTACATCGTTGGCCCTTTGTAAAACAACATCTGTATTGAAACTGTCTAGAAATGCTTCTCATATCATAAGAATGAAAACAGTTTTGGTGCATTTCGCTCCTAAGACAATGAGCTAAAATCTGGGTGCCCCATGTTCACTGTGCAAGTGATGGGAAAAAATAGAAATGTTTGCACACATTTTTGTTTTAGGGCTAGATTTTTATTTCTAACTGCAACACAGCAGTTAGAAGTTCATACACTTTCCCCTAAAGTGCCCAAATGAGTGCTGTGGAAGCAGCATATCATAGCCAGTGGCGCTGCACCACAGTCATGCTTTGAAGACAAGAGAGCAAGCTGGCACCACGACACTAGCAACTGCCAGCTTCAATGCTTAAAGCATAACAGTGGTGTACTAACATGTTACATGGAATAGACATAGCCTCGCTGGAGCAGACTAATGCAGGGACAGGAGGACCATCCCCACGAAAAGACACACACAACTGCTGCCATTAAGGCATTTTGTTCACTATGGAGCCCTCATTACGCAAACTCCTGCTGCAGATATGGAACAGCAAACGTTTAAATGGAACTGTAAAGAAGCGTTGCAGACACAGGATGGCTATAGCATCTACTCCTTCTGGAGACTGTATCTGCTTTTCATCTCAGACTTTGCCTTGTTGCTGCTGAAGCTATATACTATTCTCTATATGTCTGCCTTTATGGATTTTTACTATCATGCACTCTTGGTCATTTGAGCTTGATGTTGGTTGAACTAGACGTAAGAATGCTTACACTAGATATATTAACATATGTGTAATGCAATGCCTTTGTCAGCACAACCAGTGAGTTTTTTTTAAAAGGAAGCCCTTATCTATATGCACTGGGACTGCACCGTCATCTAGATTTTGTTGTAAGGTATTTCAACTGTATATAGTAAGCTGGCTTTGCATACAGAGATATGAAGTCAAGGGCCTTTGATCATACCCTGGAGCAATGACCCTGCTGTCTCAACCAGAGCTTTTCAGTTGTTGTTTTTAAGTCCAAGCCCCAAGTTGCTGAGAATAAATGTGAAATGTGTTGCCTGTTTCCGATTAAGGCGTAGAAACCAGAGTCTACATCACTTTTGGTAGTCTGAGGTGGAACATCCCAGCTCAGCTTGTTCTTTGCCACAGCTTCCAGCTCATGTCCTCTTGCATTTTAAAACATCCTTTCCCCCAGTACATTCCTTCATGATGCTTCCTGCAAACCCACAGCCCAAGTAAATGCAATAAAAGATTCTAGAGCAGGTGTGGAGAACCTCCAGTCCACAGGCCTAATTAAGCCCAGCCCAGGTCCGAGTTTGGTCCATGAGGCTATTTCCCCCAATCCATGGCCACCTGCCCACATCCTGGTGTCATATCAGGTGTGGGACAGGTAAGGAAAGGGCTACAAAAGTAAACTGGGGAACTTAAAACTGGCTGACAGCTGGGATCCGCATGCACTAAGGAGTCCACCATTGGGAACTCGCTAGTGCAGTGCCGATCAGTTGAAAAGAAGGCTTCATTTTAAGGAGACTGCATCAAAGACTAACAGAAATCATTAAATACGTTTACAGAGATTTGGCCAGTTTATGTAAATAATATCTACCATACAAGTTTAATTTATTAATACTATTGACAAAATCTGGAATTTTAATTGAATTCCATTACACACACACGTAATTCACACCTTGCCCTTACATTCTACTCTGTTGATGCTAATCTTGATAATTTAGCTATAATTTATATAAGTCTATTTATTGGTGCCTAGTTTTATAATACCAGCAAATAACTTGTATGTGTGAGACCAATCTATAACAGAAATGGCTAACCTGTGGTCCACCAGATGTTGCTGGATTCCTACTCCCATCAGCCTCAGCCAACACTGCCAAAGGTCATGGATGATGGGAGGTGTAGTACATCTGGAGGGCCACAGGCTAGCCAATCCCGACCTACAAGATGGTCTAATCTGTGCTGTAGCATGTGAAACAGCAAGGAGGAAAAAGCAGAGGATGTTAGAAAAAAGAGGTGCCGGAACTCACCAAGAATGCCTCCCTTGTTCTCTTATAATGGCAATGGCATCCCCCTGAGAGGTGCCAGAAGTGAGTTCTGGCTGCAAAAAAAGCCCTGGCTCATACCATACTTAAATGAACTTGGAAAAAGTGAAAAGGAGAAAAAAGACCTTGTACCAACATCAGATTTCAGGCAACTGTATACCAAATGCATTAAAATTTTACCAAGTAAAACAACCCTACATGTGATTCCTTTCTGGATGACAAGGTGCTGGTGGTGGGGGAAATGTGACCCAGAATATGTTGTGTTTGACAATCTCAATATAGTACTTGCTCACTTGGGTGTCCTTTGAGGTTCCACTGATTGGTGCCTAAGTAATGTTTGTGAGAGGGCATACATTTGAAGCTTGGGTTCTAGAAGAGGTTTGAAGTTTCATATATGTATCTGCAGCTTCTTTCCCATAATGCTAAAATGGAACTTATCACTAGCACCTGTTAACAGCCTGGCAACCTTCCCTTAAGTCTCCCTAAGATCAGCACTATTCAGAAGTAAATTAATAGTAAAGTGGATTCCTTTGCAAGAGTCATGAACCTCGGCATAATTACTCAAAGAGCAAAGATAGCTGCAGGGTGCTTAAAAGCAAGTCTAATCAAATGTGAATGACAACATAGGTGCCTATAAAATACTATGAACACATAACAGGGAGTCAATCTATGAATGTGCAGTTTCTACAGGGCGTCAAACTTCCACATAACTCACGCTCCATTAAAATCAATCCTGCTAATGTAAAATTCAAGTAGTTCAACGCTGAAGCAAAAAGAAGGGGTGGGGACTGATAAGTAAGAGGGAGGTATCAGGATGCTTAGATGAAATCCAATGTATGCTTTTAAAAATGTTATTTGGGGGCTGAAATACCCCCAAAATGATCTAGTGGAAGGGAAAAGAGATTTGACCTTTTGAACGTACAGTATCCTGGCTTCCACCCTTAACAAAAACTCTCCAGTTAGAGGGTGAGGATTCAATGCAACATTTTGATTCAGTTGTCCAGTGGCAGCTGGTGCCCACTAGTAGAGCAGAAGAGGCCAATAGGTGGAGCCACAGCCAATGACAGACCAAGCCACAGCTGATGGCAGGCGTAGTCAACTAATTCTAGCTTTGTCTCCATCCTTGCTGAGTTCTACAAGGGGCAACATTGAGACAAAGGAGGAGGAAGCCAATAGGCAGTGCCAACCCCTGGAGTGGATGTAAAATAAGACAGCGGACAGGTAGATACTGTCTGGTGTTCTAGATATAATATTAGAAATATTTTCAAACAATGTGTAGTATTTGCCCATGTCTATGAACGTGCATGGGAAAGCAAAAGGTAATAGAAGCCATTCGGAAAGTTGCACTATATAGGCAAGGTGCGGTTGAAACCTAAATTATATTGGAAAGTCGTATTTCTGATGAATGCAATGTGGAAAGAGAGGCTCTCAATGAGTGGAAGGAGGTGTGAGGGGAGGGGTTGCCATGCAGGGCTGGCCCTACGGTGAGGGACAACAAGAACTGCCTCAGGTAGCAGGTGCTGAGGTGGGGGGAGTGGCCAGAGCTGGGAGTGCCCTGTGGCCTGCCCTGTTCCCCTATGCTAGCCTGCTTCCCTCAACTGCAGTAGAAGACACTGTCCTTTCACCAGGATTGGAGTAACAGTCAACTACCATTCCACTTGGCTTCTGTGTGTGCCTTGGGAGAAGGCACCGTCCTGCCCTTCGCCTCAGGCAGCAAAATATCTGCTGCCGTGTAAGCAACTTCACATATGTTCTCCCCATTACTGCTCAAGAGATCCAAATATACTAGCAAGTTTCTGTGCATCATAGCCAATGTGGAGACTGGCGGGTAACTCGATCTACATTTGCATGACAATGATCATCTTGGGTCCACTGGTTAAATGCATCACCCAGATGGTGCTTGTCTCCATATTCAGGGCTACTGTCTGTCATGACTAGAGCTGAACTGGGGTCATTGTAGGTTTGTTTTGTAATATTGCTTTTAAAGAGTAATCCAACAGGTTTATACAAATGCCATTAAGGGATGAGTATTATCACAACGTTTTGCAGGTCTGGGTAATGCTGCCTCCTTACAGCTATGATCCTATCTGTTTGTCTAACACAGCATCCCAGAAGGAAGTTCAGCTTCAGTTTGCCAGAAACTGTTGGCTATTAATAGTTAACAAATGCAATAGGATACTATTGTGGGGTTTGGGAGGGTGGGGGAGAAGACTGTAACAAATCCACTGCCTAGCAGGATCACAATTTCACGGAGATTATTGTTATTATTATAGATGGTTATCAATTATGCATCACGTTGATAGTTAATTTATAAAAGGAACAGGGGCTTACTGGTGCCGCTGAATACTGACTGATAGGAGATGGGCGATTTCCTGGTAGTTAATGGCCAATTTCCCAGCAATACGACTGCAGCATAATCACAGAGATTTATAGTAATAATTAATTGATTTTCCCCTCAAAATGTGAAGATTCTAAAGACCGTGATTCCCAGTCCTATTAATAATTAATCCTGCATTTTTTAAAAAAATACCTAAACTCCGAATTCAAGGCAAAGGGGGTTTTTAAGGGAAGAGTTTATTGTATTACCAATAAAAGGGGGGAGGGACCTATGTACATAAATAAAAGGTTACAGCAGATAAATACAGTAGATAAATAGAAGTGAAGTAATCTTCACTGTCAACATTGCTCAGTTTAATGAAAGCACTCTTCACATTCTAACAGGAATAGGGCAGTAGAATAAAAAGCAGGAACAAGTCTGTATGGGCTCGACTAGTAGAAAGTTAGTTTATATCAGGTATGAGCAACTTTATGGTTCAAAACGCAACTTATGAGAGCTGGGACCAACTTTGAAGATGAAGAAATAGGGGAAAGTGTGCAGGCATACAAGAAGAGAAAGAAACTCCCCGTCATCGAGTCATACATGAGATGCAGAGAATCACACAATTCCCCACGATGTACAGAGTACCTCTTGCTTGTGGGAGAAGTACAAATGGTATCCTTTACTCCCCTAAATATTCAAGCAAGGAACAGACAAGCAAGCCTCCCTATAACTTCTACCACCACAGCTGCCACCTTCAGTTTTTAACAGTTTCTGCGTCATCTGTAGGATACCTGTCTCTGCTCTATACAGGATAGACCCATAATTTCATCTTTCTGTTGCTTCACCCGGGCAGATATCAAACCAGTGTCAGCCATGCACTGTAAACGAGTTAATCCAGAGCTATACTATGACAGGGCAGAAGAAGTTCCATTCAGGGGAAACAAGATTTGAAGTGATGGACCCTGAACTTGATATTATTTCACTGCAGCAGGGACATCTTACCATCTGGGTTCTCAGTCAGAGACAATTCCAGAGATGCAAACAAGTAGCAAATGGTATGGCTAGCATAGATACTATGATATTACAGAGTCAAACATCAATACTGTGAACACGTTCTGTATGCTACCAGCAGTGTGGTCCTGGCAGCGATGGCAATCAAAACAGAGCCTGGCGTTTCTGTCTCTCTCATTACCAAGCACCAGCCTTAAACACACAATTTAAAACAAATTCTTGAGAACAACAATTTTAATGGCTTCATTATTTCCAAAGCTGAAAATCTCTGCATGTAAAATATTTGCACTTAAGCCAACTGAACATGACAACAGCAGGAACTCTTAGATCATCAGGAACACAGAAGAATTACAAAGGAAAGAAAAACCTTACTACTTTTCCATGGTAATTAGAAAATGTAATAAATCTTTTAAGGCATGCAAATTGGAGAGCTGCACTAAAAAGAGAAAAAGACATCCAGAACCTTAAAACGATTGCATTTATTAGGAGCAAAGGTAAGGAGGGTTTCAAAACACACCACTTCAAAAAACACACAAACATGACTTCAAAAAGTAAAGGAAACAAAATTTTTTAAAAAATCTGTGTTCAGTTTTTGCTCTCAGGCTTCACACAAAAAGGTCTGCTTCAAAAATCAAGCCAAGTACACAAGTCCTTTGTTGCACATACTGGTGCTTGATAAACACAAATCTGAAATGGCAATGATCCTTCTACGATACAGTTACCATGGAATGAGTGAAAAGTTACATAATTTCATAAACTATACTTCAATCATTGAGTAACCCTGTAAAATGCACTCCAACCAAGCTTTGTAGGAGCTTCTGCAGCCAATACTCCTAAATCAATTGTGTGATCATGCACTTCCCTTGCCAGCCCCCAAACGCTCTAGGAGGAAAACTTCTCTGCCTATAACTATTTCTAAAAAGTTAGATCCTCACTGAGCTTAGCAATAGCATTTATTGATGATGATGTACTGGCTTGGATCCAGAAGAAAGCAAAACAGGGCAAGATTGCACTATGGGGCTTTCACATCACACCCCGCTGAGACCCCTGAAAAGCCTAAGGGTCAGGGACGAAGTGCAGAGGGATGCAATGTGGAAATCAGAAGAAATCAGGAGTAGGGCTTCTGTACTGCAAATGAAAGGGCAGTGTGAAGCTGCAGGCAGATGTACAAACAAATAAAAATGTACAAGCAAGAATACATACAACTCAGCAAGAGATAACAGTCTGTTGTCCTCTCATGTGGGATTATGGAGGGAAATGAATCCCTTTCATTCCCCCCCCCAAAACAAAAAACAAAAACTGGACCTATTTGCGATTTGGCAGCTTAATCCGCTCTGGAAATGCTTATAAGACTATAAATTTCATCCATTTTGGCCAAAAGGGTTATAGCTGTTTTTCGATTCCCCATTATAACGGATGGGAAACACAGGCCTTAGCTTTGCATGGAGCAGCTCAGAATTCAAATTAAAGATCAAAGAGAACAGAGCAACTCAGAGATCAAAATTATACACAGCTACAAGGTGAATCTTGGGTCCCATGCACATCCCTAATAAATAGCTCTCCAGTTTCTTAAGTAATCTTATATTACAAGATATTGATCTCTCGTGTCTCTTATTTATGAACTTGCATAGTTCACTTGGGAGTACACTGCACAGAGTGAATCTCTCCAGTCTATTTCCATGACTGAACTTGAGAGGAGAAAGCAGCTGCATCAGCCAGCCTAGAAGTGAACTGGCAGATGTATGAATCCAGACCATAGCTGTCAACTTTTCCCTTTTGCGAAGAATCCTATTTGAAATAAGGGAATTTCCCTTTAAAAAAGGGAAACATTGACAGCTATGATCCAGACTGGAGTCCTGATATTGAGCTGCAGCTTTTCAACCAGGTTCCACTAAAGAACTGGTCCCTTCCACCAGTGGCCTTATACTCCCCAGGGCAGGCAACACAAAAGGCAGGAGGTGGCTGAGGTGCAATCGTATGTAAAGCTCCAGACCAAAAGATTAAAACATTCAAAGCTCCCCACTCTTCAAGAAAGAGGTAGCACATGTGTATGGTAATGTGGCCCAAGAGGCATCAAGGGCCTCAGCTGATGTTCAGACTTTGTCAAGTGAAGTGGTCTGCTTGGAGCTATCTCAGGTTCCATAACTCTAATCTGTTCCTACCTGACCAAAGGATCAACAGGGATTTGCCATGCCCCAAGGACTCCTACTTTTGGTCATATTAAATACCTTTCTGAGTCTTCATCAACATACAAGAAGATACCCTCTAACTCAGGGGTCAGCAAACTTTTTCAGCAGGGGCCGGTTCACTGTCCCTCAGACCTTGTGGGGGACCAGACTATATTTTGAAAGGGAAAAAATGAACGAATTCCTATGCCCCACAAATAACCCAGAGATTCATTTTAAATAAAAAGACACACTCTACTCTCCAGGACCATCCGTGGGCCAGATTTAGAAGGCTATTGGGTCTGATTCAGCCCCCGGGCCTTAGTTTGCCTACTCATGCTCTAAAAAACCCCACTTCATGCACCAATTCCATATCATTTAAACCAGTATAAAAAGCACAAAACACAATGCCTATGAAATCTGTAAGTACATCACTACATGTTTAAACACTCTGAAGATAAAGGCACCAATTACGCTGTAACTGTACAAATTAAAACAGTTTCCATGATTGGGCCCATCCCATTTAAGTTTGACAGGTGCCCATGATGATACCATGCAGTGATAAGAGCCTGTTTTTAAAACCTGCTGGAGTAAAACAAGCTCCCCAAGCCAGGATTTGGGGTGGCATAGATATGCTAGGGAAACAACAGAAACACAGAGGGGATTCCTCTTTAATAAAAAGATTTCCATTAGTTGAGCAGGATACACACACCTACTACTTCTTCTAAATGATCTCTACGCAATCTGAAAATAAAACACAATTCTAAAACAGTAGTAGTAAGTAGGCTAAGCACAACTGAAAGCAGAGAGAGCAATTAACGCATACATATATGCACCGTTTCAGCATATAATGAAATCTGAGTGCGAAAAGATCACACAGGGGGGGAAACTGTAATTCTTTGGTCTTCAGCAAGATTAGGAAACAACTGAAGTGATTTACATATAGTAATTGCATGTCCTTGCTAGTCTCCAGCGGCGTCTTTCAAAATTTAAATTTCCCTGAAAGTGCTCGGACATTACCCCAGACATTTATTTATTTATTTATTTATTGGTGGGGGATTACTTAACCATGACAGCATAAAAAGTAATAACATATTGCAAAAAAATAATAATTCAGTTCTTCTTAGGATTGCGTTTTAAATACCCACAGTCCATGACAGAACAAAGAACGAGGAGGGTGTTATACCCAACGCGAAGAAGGGTATCTTCCAACAACAGTGAAATGGGTACTGCTCAGTAATGTATTTGGCCTGTGGATATCCTTGCAATTGAACTGAAGGCATGAAATCCACCTGCTGCTTAAATTGTGAACACCTCCATTACTATTACTTATTTATTTGATTACTTGCCCAACCTTCACCCTGAGACCGAATCTTTCATTTTTTTTATATGTCCATCAGAAATGCACATATATGAAATGAAAGAAGCAAATACAAAGCTAATAGTAGGGCAAATTCAATAACAGATGCAGATTAGCAGACTAAGCATACAGTGAGAAAAGTACCGATCCTTTGTTATGTATAAAATAACACTAGTTTTTGTTTGTTTTGCACATGATAATGATCACATTTTGTATTTTGTTATCCTTGCCCAGCATGGGCTTACCAGGATGAGGAAATGAATGGGGTATGTGTTTATTGATATACTAAAGGTAAAGGTAAAGGGACCCCTGACTATTAGGTCCAGTCACGGACAACTCTGGGGTTGCGGCGCTCATCTCGCTTTACTGGCCGAGGGAGCCGGCATACAGCTTCTGGGTCATGTGGCCAGGATGACTAAGCCGCTTCTGGCAAACCAAAGCAGCGCACGAAAACGCTGTTTACTTTCCCGCTGGAACAGTACCTATTCATCTACTTGCACTTTGATGTGCTTTTGAACTGCTAGGTTGGCAGGAGCTGGGACTGAACTACGGGAGATCACCCCGTTGCAGGGATTCAAACCGCCAACCTTCTGATCGGCAAGCCCTAGGCTCTGTGGTTTAACCCACAGCGCCACCCGTGTCCCTAATAAACTACTAGTTTCTAAAGAGAGAGAGAGAAGAATCTAGAGTTCATGTTTTTTTGCTCCCTGAGCACACAATACTGCATAATCCCAATAAGAAAAATGTATTTCATGAACAGAACTGATATTGATATTATCTTATCTATTCAGTAGTGGATAGTGGAGACTGGTTCCATCTCACCTGTACAGTTTCTTCCTTTGTGTTGAAGGTTTGTGATCCTAACAGGGGAGGAGGTTAGAGGCTATGGTTTTATCGGCGGGAGCCAAACAAAAAGCATCAGATTTTGATAAATGGAGACATTTGTTTCTACTGAATCATTTTCCTTGGTCACTATAATTGCTTTCAATGGAAAAACACTGTTCTTTTCTCATTTCAAGTGAATAATAAAATCTTTTAGAAGTTTATAGGAGATCAAACTTAAATAAGGACCAAAGTGGTTGACCACATTGTCTCCAGGTTCCTTCCCATTGCATAACCATTTGCTCTGTCCACTAGCTACAAACAAACAAACAAACAAACAAACAAACAAACAAACACTTCCACAGAACTACAACTTTGTTACTGTGAACTGTACAGAAAAGTAAACAAGATGAACTATGTTACTGAGTCAAATTCTATTCTAAATCTTCTGGCTGCTTTAGCTGAGACTTAGCAGTTTCTATTGTCTAGGAAACAGCAGGAAGTAATATGACCAGTCCATCCAACTGCCTTTACATTTTTCCAGCACAATTAACCAGCAACCAGTTCTAAATTTGGTAGGACTGAAACCACCCAGTATCCATCAAGCCCCAAACCTTCAGAGAGGCCGTTTTCCTTCTCTTCTGATATGAAAATACATACATGGATAAATACTTTCCCGACAAACTAAGTGAAATAAAACAAACAAACAAAAAACCCTCAGAGTACATGAATGAAAAAATTACATAGCTAGAAAAAGAAAATACTTCTATAGGAGCAATTCTATTACATAAAAGTCACAGCCATGAGATATCTTCAAGACCCACTCTTGAGAGATTCTGGAGATTAGACATTTCTGTGGATAATGAGAACATTTACAATGTTGTTAGGTTGAGGTGGTGATGGTGGGGAGAGTAAACAATATAAATCTTTTATCTCCACACTAGAAAGAATATGCTGACTGCTGATTGATAAGTAACACAGGAAAAAATCTCTCATGAAAAGGTCAGTATTTTGCAGTGGTCCATTTTTTAATCCTGACACTGAGAGAACATTCCAAATGGACAATTGGTTTCACATAAAATGGGAAAGAGTATCATTTCCTTCAGTTCTTTGAGTAAACAAACCATTTTACCAGACTAGCCAGTGAACTGCTCATACAACTATTTTTGTGGCCTTCTGTCACAAGAATCACTGGCTTCATCATGTGCTGAAGTAGGCTGTGTCCCAATCATCACTAAGATAACTTGTTCATCACTTATGCACCTTTAACAAATAAAAAGCTTTCAGGTGGGATGGGAAAGGAACGCCAAATGCACCTGAGTATAAAAAGGGTGAAAAAGCAGGCTACAGGTAGTACTGTTTCTGTGTTCATTCCCAAAATCATTGGACAATGATGGTCAAACAACTTAGCTGTGTTGCCATCTTGGCACTGCTGGAAGGGTTGTCTTCTACCAAAAGCCTCTTCCTAATACCCTACCTGCTGTCTGTGTACCTGTGAACCATACCCTGCCTGTCAACTACAATGACTTGGAATCACTGGAACACCAAGGCCCCACTGGAACACCAAGGCCCCACTTGGGTGGTCTGAAAGTAACAGTCTGTGAAACAACCCATTTTATCATTATTATATGGACATGGCAGTGATCAGAGGCCACTAACTATTAATATGCCTTTTATCTCACAAACATAAAGACTTTTAGCGTTAACAGTTTTTAAAAAAAATCTAAATGGCTCAGAAGGGAGAATAAAGATTTTCTAGAAATAGACTGAGAATAGTACAGGTAAAAGCAGGCTCAGCAGAACCTGTGATCTTGATAAACCTTCTGTTTTGGATGCTTGCCTGTGTCTGTGAAGAGCAGGCCAAAATGTACAGTTTATACCTTTGTAGTGTCAGGCTGCATGTTCTACAAGTCTGGGTTAATGTGTTTTTCTGAGCTGTTTACATTAACTGATCAAGCAAGCATATAAAGCAGTCCAGCATTTTCCACCACAGTAGGTTAGGGAGTGATAGGCTTATTCATGTCAACTCAATTCAGAACCAGTTTGTATGCATCTGATAACATGTACACAGCACTACTGCCTCTTTGGGAGTTTTAATTAGCTTCACCTGCATCAACTCCACAGCATCAGCCGTAGTGGAAAGCTACCTGAAAATTCAAGTCCAACAAACATACCTGGTACAAGAAAGGGTGTTTCAGAACAGGCTGGCAAGAGGTGGTGGAGGGGAGATGAGGAATGACAACAACCACGTAAAATGTTTGCAATAAGCAGTTGCTGACTACTCCAAATAGAGAAGATATTCACCAGACGAAAAAGACTGCATAATCACGTAATTTGGTCATGCACTACAAAGCAATCAACAATACATTTGGTAAGGGATTAACATCAAAGAACTGCTCATATATCTATATAAAGCAGCTAGATTTGGGTGACTGGGCCTGCTGAATGCTCAACATGCATGCTCAGAACCTCATCTAATACTTCAAGCTCTGGAAGAACTTCTCAGGAAACAGTACATGAGTCACAATATTGAGACAATCTGGACAAATTCCAGCAGGTAATTATGAATTTTGGTGACATTACTGTTTTTTGCTGAAAATGCGGAGTTACTTTAGATAGGAGGTCTTACACAACAGTGCACTACGGGGGGGGGGAGGGTTTGGAGGAGCTTGCACTACAATTCACCTGCAACTCTGTGCAGTTCAACATATGTTTTACTAGGCTATATTTAGTTGTGTACCACCATTCATCATGGCTGACGGGATCTCCAGGGAGATCCATTTTCTATCTTTCTCAGCGATACCACTGACAAGGTAGCCAAAGTGCCAAAATGGAAGGAAGAGCCTGAAATAGAGGCATTTTCCATTATAATCAGGGGGTACAATTTAACCCATGACCATGTCATAGTGTTTTGGCTCAGGAGGGTTGGACCTAGGTGCTGGGTATTAAAAATACTTTGCATCCACAGTAATAATTTAATAGTTCCCTGCTAGAACTAGACTACAGAGAACTTCATTTCAAGTATCCTCGATCACAGCTACTGTTTTTCACTTTTCACATTAAGGGTCACAAAATAACAAAGAGAGACTGAAAGTAGCTGCAGCTAGAATGAGTGGGAAAGCTATATTGTTATAATCAAAGATAAAAAACTACAGGGGAGAAAAATGTAGCAAGTCTGTTCCTTTACTCTGGTGGAAGAAGCAAAAATGCTAGAGGTTAAACATCAGCAGAGTGTTCCAGTAATAACTGTGATTCCTGACAGCTGGAAATAAAGTACATTTCTCTTCAATGAACTTTATTTCAAGACAGGACCAAAATCTTATAAGGCTTTTACACAAGATGACAACAATTTTAAGCACACAGCTGAAATATACAAGTGAATCAGATATTCTTGCTTAAATGCAGCTGTGTATTGTGTGGTGTCCCCCCCCCAATGAATGAATGAATGAATGAATGAATGAATAAAGTGCTAAGCATCAATGCAGATCATATAACTAGATGGTGTCTGTCTTAAAGTATCCCAAAGGAGTGTTTTTGTATATATAGTGGTTGCATCTTTAGCGGAACATAAAAAGGGAAAATTAGAAAAATGGAAAGAATAAACGTCTCTGCATGCAGAAAAAAATAAGGTGGGTGACGGAATGCAAAATAGAAACCAAAGAGCAGCCAAAAAAGAGAGAAAGAATAATGCAAACAGGGCTGAGAAAGAGAATGAACTAAAATATGGGAAGACTCAATAGAAGGGAAAGTCTACATATCAGCAATGTTCATAGAATCATAGAGTTGGAAGAGACCACAAGGGCCATCGAGTCCAACCCCCTGCCAAGCAGGAAATGTTTGGCGCCTGAAAATGAAAAGCCTTAGCTTACAGTATAATGTCAGAAACATAAAAGGAAGGATCAAAAGATAACCCTAAGAACTCTTGTTTGTGGAGAAAAGGAAACAATAACACCAAAACACAAAGAAGCAAAGAGACTGGGAAGGGTCTACAGCAGAGGGATCCAATGCGCAGCCCATGGGCTGCATGGGTTCTGTGTCTAAATACTCTTAAGGTCTACTTGGTGTGAAAAGTTGGAACGTCTTGTGCTAGAAATTCAGAATTTAAAGACTTAAAGGAATGCATGGAAATAGAGACGGTGAGATGACAACAACAACAACAACAACAAATTTTATTTATATCCCGCCCTCCCCAGCCAAAGCCGGGTTCAGAGCGGCTAACATCAAATGTATAATACATTAACATAAAATCAGACAATCAATTAAAATACATCCTCAAATCAAGTCAGGATCAGAATAAAATCCAATCGGATGGCAACCCGCAGATTAGGGTTGGGGACCTTAAATGCTCACCAGGCCCAACTGTTTGTGCTGAACTTATATGGGCCTGTGAGAAAACTGGGAGGCTACTTTCATGTAAGTTCTTATGAAAGGGGAGAGGAGTCAGACTGAACCCCGACCAAAGGCCTGGCAGAACAGCTCCGTCTTGCAGGCCCTGCGGAAAGATGTCAAGTCCCGCAGGGCCCTGGTGTCTTGTGACAGAGCGTTCCACCAGACTGGAGCCACAGCCGAAAAAGCCCTGGCTCTAGTTGAGGCCAGCCTAACCTCTCTGTGGCCTGGGACCTTCAAGATGTTTTTATTGGAGGACCGTAAGTTCCTCTGTGGGACATACCAGGAGAGGCAGTCCCGTAGGTACAAGGGTCCTAGGCTGTATAGGGCTTTAAAGGTTAAAACCAGCACCTTAAACCTGATCCTGTACCCCACCGGGAGCCAGTGCAGCTGGTATAGCACTGGGTGAATGTGATCTCGCAGCGAGGACCCTGTAAGGAGTCTCGCTGCAGCATTCTGCACCCGCTGGAGTTTCTGGGTCAGTCTCAAGGGCAGCCCCACGTAGAGCGAGTTACAATATTCCACTCTGGAGGTGACCGTCGCGTGGATCACAGTGGCTAGGTCAGGGCGAGAGAGGTAAGGAGCCAACTGCTTAGCTTGGCGGAGATGAAAAAATGCCGCCTTTGTTGTAGCTGCAATCTGCTCCTCCATGGAAAGGGAGGTGTCGAAGATTACACTCAAACTCTTAATGGACGGTGCTGGGACTAATTGCAACCCCGCAAGAGATGGGAGTTGCCCCCCCCCCCAATCCCATATCGTCCCTTCCCAGCCAAAGGACCTCTGTCTTCGAAGGATTTAACTTCAACCGGCTCCCACGTAACCATCCAGCCACAGCTTCCAAACATCTGATCAGTGTGTCTGGGGCCAAGTCAGGATGGCCATCCATCAACAGATAGCATACTGATGGCAGCCCAGCCCAAAACTCCAGACAAGCTGGGCGAGGGGGTGCATAAAGATGTTGAAAAGCATCGGGGAGAGTATTGCAACCTGAGGCACTCCACACACCAAGGAGTGGCGCGATGACAGTTCCCCCCCAAGCGCCACCCTCTGTCCCCGACCAGAGAGAAACGGGCGCAGCCATTGAAGGACTGTGCCCTGGATCCCCACGTTGGCAAGGCGGTGGTCCAGGAGTTTGTGATCGACCATGTCGAAAGCTGCTGACAGATCTAGAAGAATCAGCAGCCCCGACCCGCCTTGATCCAGCTGCCTACGGAGATAATCTGTTAGAGCGACCAGAGCCGTCTCGGTCCCATGACCAGCGCGGAAGCCAGACTGGAATGGATCCAGGGCCGATGTTGAAACATTTTGTTAACTTGTTATAATTATTACTGCTTATATTCATCATAATAATAACTATTTATTATTATTTCACATTTATAATTATTAATAATATGTGTTTTAAATAAATAAATCCCTTTTAGGGTACTTATTCTGCCAAAGTCACATACTATATCTGAAACATCTGTGTTTGTGCCCACCCTGGGCTCCCTTTAGGAAGAAGGGGAGAGTATAAATTTAATAATATCAAATATGAAACAGTAACAATATGGTTACAAAAACTACATCGGATCAAATATAAAAGATATATGAAACGAGCCATAAAAAGAAATCCGATCAGCCTAATGTTTCCTCCTGTCTTTCCACATTCCCTCTTTCAAATGGTTTTCAGGTCAAATAAAAACCATAGCTTTCTATTTTAGATTTAACAAACTGCGGTTTGTCTCAAAAAGGGAACTTTGGTAAGTACTGGAAGACAGAGGATGAGGGGGCAAGGAAGCAAAGATTCCCAGAGCTGGTTCATATAATGTCACATTGGTGACTGATGTGTTTTAACCAGCTAGTGATATATTTACAAATCAGGATGAAAAGTGCACCCCTAAAGGTACTTTACTGGGCTAGATGAAAAAGTAAAGAAAGTCCACATATCTCACTGATTTCAGAACTGTCAACACTGAGCTGCTGCATGCTGCAGAGGGTATGTAAATCAACCACTTTAGAAATTACAATTTAATTTAAGTTTCCCAGTAAAGAGCTCTGTGATAAAACACACATATAAGCAGGTATTTGCTGACCTGAGCAAAACACCAAGCTTCAAAGACAAACCCAAACAACCAGTCAGGAATAAAGAACCACAATATATAAAATTGACGTCATACACAAACTGCACCACAGTATATTACAGGGCAATCTGAACTGTGTGTGCCAATGAATATTTATTAATTTAAGGAAAGAAAGAAAATAATGAAATTCTTCAAACCCTAAAAGAATGTTTCTGCACAATGTTTGTCTAACACTACAGTAATAAAGTTCACACCCCCACACCAAATCCTGTGCATTGTCAATTTGTCTCTGATTTGAACGTTTCATGGTGGAATTTGTGATCTTCTGATGTTCTTGGACTCTAAGTTCCATTAGCCCCACCCCGCATAATCAGGAACAATAGGCTAACATCTGGAGGGCCACAGGTTTCCCAACCCTGCTGAAGACCCCATGAAATGTGCTCATTGCAGAATAAGTGGCAGCACATGAATAAAGTAGTTGCCACCTGAGATTTCTTCTGAAACAAGCCTTTCTCTGAACCTCTTATCTATAGTGCCAAGTGTATCAAACATAAATAATGTTATACACTCACAAAGCACTTTTGTATTGTATTTCTGATGCACAGAGATGCTGTGTTCTTGATGTGGGGGGCTGTGATGTTTTTAACATGGTATGTGCAATAAAATAGTGTTTTTAAGCAAATAATAATAATAATAATCCTCCCTGTAGTAATTGTGCAAATTACAGTTTTACTGCAGTTTTATAAAAATGTGTAAAAGCCAGTTTTGATATTTACCAGGTGCCCTTCCTTGATTCATGAATTTCCCTGCAGCACAACAGCCAATAAAGTTTGCAAGCATGTGAATTTCATCATTCATCCTGCAAGCAGGTATACAAAAGTATTAGTCCAAAACCCTTTCCTTGACTTTGAGTCAAATCTCACTTCACTCCAAGTTCCAGGCTGGCCTCTGAGTTGATTTTCTGCAGTCAACAGAGAAGCCACTAGGAAACACATTTCCTATACACATTTCCTATAATTTACACATACACATTTCCTATAATTTACCCTGTGTCATATGCTTACTTGGCCATTAGAGGGCGTTTTATACTAGAGTGAGTGGTCCACATGCAGCTATTGAGCTGCATTAGTAAGCCTCATCAGCAGATGCTTAAAAACAGAGGGAGTTTTCTGTCAACTTTCATTTCATGACTGTCACTTCTCAACCTTTGCTTTCACAGGTACATAGGTACACAGTAACTCTCATTCATATATATATGCGCAAGAGCAAGGACAAGAGGAGATGGCCAGAAGACATAAAAGACTTTAGTTAAGCACTTACAAGACATGCAGTTAAGTGCTGCAACAACCAGAGTGGATTCTCTCCCAACCACTAGAAGCAATAAACCCATCCATTGTTAATCTCAAAAGCAGCAAATTAGTATTTTTTTAATTTTTCCAAAAATGATTAACTGTGGAAAAACTGTAAACAGTGTCAGAGCACTATTATCTGTTTCCTGAGCTGAAGGTTAGAGCTCTTATCGCTCTTTCGGTGGCGAAGAAAGGAAAGCTGAACTTTCGAACTGTCAAATAGATAAGCCACGGCCACTTACATTCTGGCGGTTCTCTCTCGTTATTAATGTATACTGAACATGCAGTCAATTTGTCTTAAGATGCTCTTGGAAAGGGCTCTAAAGGCACATTTATTCATTTCCCTGGGTATGAAGGCATAATATCTCTTTCCATGTAAACATGGGGGGGGCAGGGAGAGAAGCCTTTAAAATTTATAGCATAGAAGGAAACAAGAAAAAATCATGAAGATACATTTACACATTATGAAGATCAGACTGAAATGCCACAGTAGTAGGAATGATGCAGTCCAGGACACAGTCAGTTTTCTGCTACTGCAAGTACCCTTTTTACAATGCAGTTGTGTATGTGGTCCATAAATCATTGTGCAGAGGGCTGAGATCTTGGCCCTACTTTGCCAACTTCCACAACCCTGTTATAAATCTTAACTTCTGACTGTTGTCAAGACCCATTCCAAGAAGCCACAAAGTTCTACTTGCCATTTGCGTTTCATTACCACAAATAAAACTTTCTCTATAACACTTCAAGAACAGGAATTTGCCTCACATGACCCGGGGCGATTGCACTACAGTCTTCTCAGTGTACTAACTCTCTCTTAATATATTACACCAGATACATTTATGTAGTATGACATTACCTACCTTATCTGACTACACTGAAAATGGAGACTTTAGTATTCAACACTGCAGTTCATTCTGGGGAGGTCTAACAAACTCCAAGACTGGGTTCCACAGAATGCCTGTTGTCCAATCCAACCTTAAGTCAACAATCCCTTTTATACACAGTATCTGCCTTTATTTAATTAATTAACCGTATTTAAAAGCATTTCTATGTGGTGCACCCTATGTACAATATTTTTAAAAATCCACTAAAACAAAAATACAACTTAAAACCAATAAAACAATATAAAAACATATCAAAGCAAGTAAAACAGAGATTCAGGGGATTCATCCACATAAATCAGGGTCTATCTTACATGTCAGAGAAAGCCTGGGCAAAAAGATCCGTCTTTACAAGATGTCCGAACAAGCAGTGGTTCTGCTTCATATATAGCAGAGCAAAGGCATTTAACAGGGGTAACAGCATAAAGTGCCTGTTTTCAAGTTCACCACCCTATGATAGTCTGTCAGTTGCAGAGCCACAAGCAGAATCTTCCTAGATGATCTAAGTCAGGGTGGTCCAACATGTGGCCCACAAGACCTTTTCTGGTGGCTCCTGCCTTGCCCTGGTTTGCTCGTGACAACCACAAGCTGCCCACCCCAGCTGCAGCTGAGAATCTTCCTTGGGGGTGGGATAAGGAGAGAGAAAGTAGGAGGGAGGGAGAAAAAAAGAAAGGAAAGAAGCGAAAGGGTTTCTCCAGCCAGACCAGCACTGTCTTCCTCATATGTGTGGGGTGGGCATTTGGAGAGGATCACTAACTTAGCCTAGAGGGAGTAAGCGCACATGGGGTGGTTGTGAGTGTGTTGCATATTTTGGAGGCAGCAGCGGCACTAAAAGGAGGAGTGGCAAATGAGGGAGAAGGGGGGAAAGGGGAGTTTGGTAATCTGCCCAGCAGCCGCAGCGGGTTGCTCATTTGCACACGCTTTTCCTCTCTCCTCCTGCCCCCCTGCCCGATGCTGCCCCACTGAGAGCTGGTAAGAACTCCCTTGCTTTCTCCCTCTCCCTTCTCCTTCCTGCCTGGAGCCTTGCCTGCATCCAGCAACTCCCCTCACAGCAGCCTTCTTGCTTTTGGATCTGATCTGTTTCATAAATAAATATATTAAATCTATTAACTGTGTGTTTAATTTTATAGATAGGTGATGGACATATAGATAGAGTATATTAAATAATATTAACTATATTGCAAACACTTTAATTTATGATACGGAAATTTAATTCAGTGTGCGGCCCTGGGTTCTGTGTCAAAGTACTTTTGTGGTCCACCTAGTCTGACAAGATTGGACCACCCTGACGTAAATGATCTTCTAAATCTATACAGGGGCAGGTGGTCTTTCAGGTAATGTGGTTCCAAGATGTTCAGGGCTTCACATATTTACAAGAGCTTGAACACGGCTTGGTATCTGATTGGCAGCCAGTGCAGTTCCTTTGGCACAGGTATAATACATGCACATATAAGTGCTTCACTCAACTACCAGGTCACAGCATTCTGCACCAGCTGCAGCTGCTGAGCCAATCCAAAGACAAGCCCCATAGAACCTATTATAGTAGTCAAATTGTGAGGCTACCAATGCATGAATTACCGTAGCTAAGTGACTAAGAAGTAGATGATCAAACAACATATAAACAAGCAACTATTGTAAAATACACCCTTTGCATACAACTGGATGATTTCTTTAGTGAGGCTTGTATAGAATTGCTCACAGTTCCATATAACACTGAGCAAATAACACTGAGTCAAGCAAAAGTAACTAGTTATCAAGAGCCTGGTTCTCATATAACACCAATCCATGGCTTATAAAGTATGGTTTACTAAACCATGGTTTCATTTGTTTGTCCAAACCTGGCCAATATATTTGGTTAACAACCATGAACAAACCATAGTCATTAGTTTAGTACACAGATTATGTTTAACCATAGCATTACGTGTGAATCAGGCCACTCTCTAACAAGTAAGTGTATTCTAATGATACTATTTAGCCTAACAATTTTAGTTTTCTAGTTTTTTAAGCCTGCGGGTCCTTGCTGATCACACGGAAGCAAAATGGAAGGAAGGAATGGGCAATTCATCAATGGCATATCTGCTGTGCCAACTGAGGCACTCAGAATTGGTTAACTTAGCATTTTTCATGAACGATGCATTTTGGGGCCTTAATTTAGCATACCCAGCTTTGTAAATGTCATATACAGGAGATCAAAGATTTGGCATTCATCATAAATTAAATGGCTATCTAGTAACATTAAATATATTCAGCAAAATATATTTGGGAGTCATAATTTAGCTTTTTACTTAGAACTTGTATTTACAAGTGAAACTTAAAGGAATTTCATCTGTATGTACCAATTTAGCAACTTGAAATAAAATAGCCTGAAGGGATTCATGTTACTTAATACACTTCTTTTCTTATGTAGATGATGCTGTGAATAAAGGAAAATGAAAAGAGGGAGAAGTGTTTTGTTTGCCACCCACTGATTAGTATCAATGAGGAAAATGTTTTAACAGTTCTCTAATAATGACAACATGTGCTTAAGAGATAAACTAATACATTTCTTCTCCCAGCTCCAGTTTTTCGGAGGGCCCTGTGCAAGACCTCAGAGGGACCCTTAAAATATGACGGGTGCAGGAAAAAACTGATTCAACGCTTGTACCCTCTGACAATGTGCCCATTGTGCCAGCAGTTCTTTCTAGGGCTGTGCAGAGGTTCTCCCACTTTCATTGGACCTTTTCTTTTCAAGGATGCCAAGAAGCAGATTTCAGCAATATCCATGTAAGATTAGTTGGAAGAAAGGAAACTGATTTTCAGTAGAGGGAAGACGTATGAAACTTACAATACAAAAAAGTGCAGTTCTGGTCAGTGGCGTAGCGTGGGTTGTCAGCACCCGGGGCAAGGCAAGTAATTTGCGCCCCCTAACCCGTGGATTTTAGTAGGGGCAGAGAGCTGCGAGTGCGAGTGCGCCCCCCCAGATGTTGCGCCCGGCCCCCCTGCACCCCCCACGCTATGCCACTGGTTCTGGTTGATGGAGACACAATGCAACATTCTGTAACAGGTCCACTTATTCCCTTTAGTAAGAAATTTGGGTAGTTGCTTACCAGCTTGGAATGCAGTAGCTCTTACATACTAAGGGGAAGAGGGGCCCTTGGAATGCATTAATATACAAAGTTGCAACCTGTGGTAGTTACTTAAAGCCTGATCCTATGCTCTGAAAGCGTGATTCACTGGGTTCAGTGAGTCTTACCTCCTGGGAAAGGGTACAAAGGATTGCAGCCTTAAGAAGCCTGTAATTAATTTACTTAAATTATGTTGTGGCAAATCGCATGGAAACAACTACATATGGGATCCATGTGCACTGTGCAAAGCTTAGAGCTCGTAGCATCACCGTCAGAAATTATTCCTAAGTCCAGAAATATTATATCAGCATTAGTTGCTATGTAACATTTCTGAGACGCATCCTTATATAAGATCCAAAGACCCTATATGTTTCCATCCATAGATTCAGCTCCAGAGAAGTCACACACACACACACACACACACACACACACAGAGAGAGAGAGAGAGAGAGAGAGAGAGAGAGAGAGAGAGAGAGAGAGAGAGAAACTACTGTAACATTTGCACTTGTGTATGCACGGTTACTTTTTAAATTATGGATTTAGCATGATGTTATAATAGGTCCAGGTATCCATGCATTCAAGAGTGAGGCGACTCAACTCAGGTTAGTTTTTGTTCCTCCCACTATGCCTTTGGAACAATCCTACTACACATTCATTAACTAAAGTGCTTTGGGTGTTTTAATTTTGCATT
Organism: Podarcis vaucheri; assembly: GCF_965113315.1. Taxonomy (NCBI): domain Eukaryota; kingdom Metazoa; phylum Chordata; class Lepidosauria; order Squamata; family Lacertidae; genus Podarcis; species Podarcis vaucheri. The sequence continues at coordinate 58,570,999 of NC_138763.1, forward strand.
AATTTTGCAAATAAATGGCACATTACCTTTATGTTCCACAGCTCCGTTTGCTCACCCTAGTCAACTATAGTTAATGGTTTACCATGAACATGGAGGTCATTCCTGCTTCACTCCTCCCCAACGGGAGCAATAAAGCACAATCCCTGGATTAGCTTTACACTAAAACAAACCATGGTAAGCAAAGGTTTGTCCTTGGTTTAACAACTGTGATTTGTTTGAGCAAAGTAAACCACGATCTCTGGTTGGGACATAAAAGCTAATCCAGGTGTTATAGTTTGTTGTTCCTGCTCATGCTAAGGGAGGAGCAAAGAGAGCTACCTGCACATTCACAGCATGCACATTCACACTATGGTTTACTCACTACTGTGACATGCAAACACGAACAATGTAATAAATATCTGGATGTAGTTCAACAGATAACTTGCTTGCAAGTAACTGGCAAGCGCACTGGAGTAAATTGAGCAGCTCATACAATGTAGAAGCACATGTGTTAGCCATTTACCTACTGAACATCAACTTTTACTGTTTTAAGCTTTCCCTCATTTTATGGCTGGGGGATTATTCTAAAAGACTGTATCTTGTTTTAGAATACTAAAGCTCTGCAAAATAATATGGCTATCTCCTTACTTTAGAACACGGCAGCCGTGTGAGTTCTACATACAGTGGCCACATACTTGCTTTTGAAGGTAAGGCCACAAACCATTGTTTACTGTACATAAGTGAATCATGTTTGTTTCAGTTCTTCCTGTTCCTCCCAGCTTGTGCTGAGATGAAATGAACCTCGATCTGTCTTACTGTTGCACCTGAACCAGATATAGTGGTTTGCTTTTCTGCCAGCCAACTACTGTATTATCTGTAACCAAGGTTGTTCTTGGCTTACCAGTCATGGCTCAAGCAATGCGAAATGTGACCCCTGGTTTAGATGCAACACAAAGCCAGAAATCATAGTTTGTTTCTTCCATGGCACTAGCAAGGAGAAGACAAACAGTCTATTATTACTGTCACCATACACCTCTCTCTCTCTCTCTCTCTCTCTCTCTCTCTCACACACACACACACACACACACACACACTTGAAATAACTTCATTGTTCTTTTAGACAGATGCCCTGTAAATGTGTTGGAGAGTGGCATAAAATACAATAAACATCATTAGAGACCTGAGATCTTCAAACATCCAAATCTTTTGTGGCTCAACCATGAATCCACAATATTATACATATTGTTTAATGTTCATAAGAAGAGAGGTATGCGAACAAAAAGACCAACCTTGACACAGCTTTTTTAAAAATAATCAGGTTCACATTTCCTGTGTTCTCAGTGTGCAGATTTCTTCATAGGAACACTTAACAGCTTGCAATACCAAGGCTATTTTGGGATTCTAACAGCCCACAGATTATTAACCTAAACCTATGACAACTCATCTGCAGCCATAATGTTCCATTGTGTACCAAAAGCCTACTTGTGTCTCCATATTGCAAAATATACAGATTACTGAAGCAATGAAGTGTGGCGGCTCCTATAGAGCTGTTATGGTTTTCTCTAGAAACACCTACTAGGGGTCCCTTTAATGCGCAAATCAGTGCCACTATAGAAGTTAATGGCTATTACTTGGGGATGCATTATTCCATGGATCACCGACATAATAGACCATTATGGCTCTGGCCTTCTATGTTTCTACAGCAAAGAAGCAGGCACTTGAGAAAAATAGGACTTCATAATTAAAGTCCCAATGCATCCAGATTTTTTTTTTAATGCTGCTGGAAGGCCTCCTGTAATTTTAGAAACAGGACGGGGGACGGGGGGGGGACGGGGACTGGGACCTAGTCTACATAATGGCACACATTCTTACATTGACAGCTTCATAGAAATGAGCTTTAAAGATTGCCAACGGCAAGAGCTAATTTTCTGCAAAAGTTTTAAGGTGTTATATTTAAAACAAAAACAATTGGGAGAATGCAGCAAACAAAGAAGATGACTTGAAAACAAGCTTGCCATTAATAAAATCCAAATTGGATTTTTTTAAATATAAAAAGCCATTCTTTCATTTTGATAGGGAAGTGCGCACACACACACACACACACACACACACACACACACAGCTTAGTGAGCAAGGAAACAGTTTCTTAACCTGTCTATACACTCTTGCAGGTTTTGAGATTGAAAGCAAACCTGCCTGCACATATATTTATTAGTTTTGGACCCCTGGGGCTCTTTTAAGCATTAGCAACCTTTAAGATATCACAAAGAAACTATACCTAAGTAGTGACAGTCTCCCTCTCTTTCTCCCTCCCCCTCCTTCGTTTAATCCTTTTAATTTCACTCCTTCCAATCCAAATACCTTTGGGGTTCTTCACTCACCTATCTTGACATCTCCCATCTATTTAATGAAATCAGGCTTAAAAGTAGCTCTCTTGCCTACTCCCTGTTGCTGCTACTAGAATCCTGACTGGTCTCTTGCTGTGTGCTTCCCTTTCTCTGCATTGAAGATTTTTTTTTTCCAACAGCAGCTGACTGCCACCCATCTGTCTCTTTTTAAGAGTGCAGGCGCATCTCACTCCTTTCTTCTGTTAAAATCCAATGAACATGTGTTTATGTTATTTATGAATGGTCACTGGCTCCACACATAATGCCTGATACGATTACTCCTGTTGTGACAGTTTATGATGGAGTTTTCTGGAGGTAGTCTGTTTTACAGACAATCTCACCTTGTTCCTAACAAATCAGGCCCTGACCTGAGGTGCATGTGCCTGACAAACAATTAGTGTTATTTTGCAAATTTGTAATAAATTTGCTCAAAATCTCTATGCTTGCATTTACTTCAAAAAACCCAACATACAAAATTATGCTTGTGAAACTGAATAGAAGCCGAGACTACATATTACCAAACCATGGTTTCGTGAGAACGTCTGAGCATACAAACTCCCAGAGAGGAGGATGTAGTCACTTCACTCCTCCCCAGTCATTTTGCTGCTGCGTCACATAAACTAAACTACAGCTTGGGCTCATGGTTTGGGGCTCTTCAGGCTAACCACAAGCTGTAACCAAGGTTTGTTCTTGTTTTATGGCTTCTGTTCAGACTGGAGAACACTAAACCACAGCATGGGTTCAGATGAAATGCTAAACCAAGCCATGGCTTGGCTTAGCTTAATGTACTGCAGCAGCAAAGAAATAGGGAGGAAAAAACTGGCCACAATATCCTCCCAGGAATCTATGCATTCATGCTTAGCCACAGTTTGGCTTAGTGAGATTTGTGAACCAGACCATCGTGTATTATGTAAATTTTGTATTAATAGAAAATTAATACCAAAAAAAAAAAACTATTTTAAAAAGACAATTGACAGGCAGGGACCAAACCCAGTCTTCTGCCTAGTTTTCCTTCCTATAAAATTGCTTGATTGGCATTGTTGCCAATTTTCTAACAGGGTTAGACATGCACAGTCCTGAGAGCTGGATCAGGGGAAGAAATATGTATGTATCACACCTTCAGTTTTTCATGTGGCTGTAGCTGTTTCTATATGCAATTGGCCCCTTGCTGGAAGACAGGGGAAGAAATCCATGTTACAGAAAGAAGAAAAATAGACAAAAGAGATGCAACAATACGTAAGGCAAATTGAAGGCTAACTTCACTGTGGCGGCAATCCAGCAGAGAATTGAGCAGGTAGGGGCTTTTGAAATTCTATTCGGCATTCACCCAAGATAGGACCTCACCTTTTGGAGGGAGGAGTGAAAACCAGTTCTGGAATTTTCCAGGGATAGATCTTCAAAGGTACAGAATTCCATGAATGTGACAACACTGAGACCATAAAAAAGCACATTTATCTACAGAACTGCCCTCACAATCAGCCTCCACTTCAGTCATGTTGGCACAGCTACTACAGTTCTGCCAGGTGAGCTAATTCTGCGCCAATGAACTGAGTAAGCTGTTCCAAATGCAACAAAAGAATCATATTTTATAGAAGCAACATTTGTGATGTAGTTTGCTTCCAAATTCTAAACCTGATTAAGCTGAACTCCTAACATTCCATTTATCAGCAATTATTGGTTTGAGACAATGATATTCAGCATGGGCCCTCTCCAGAATTGTCATTTCATGGGCTCGGATGTTTTTAACAAGGTGTGTGTGTGTGTGTGTGTGTGTGTGTGTACATATACACGTGTGTGTGTGTGTGTGTGTGTGTGTGTGTGTGTGTACACACACACACACACACACACACATGATTTTTTAAAAACCATACTGGGGGGATTATTAGTTCCAGAATTAATACATTCTTCAATTAACCTCTCTCATTAGAATAATCTGAATTCACATTTTTAGTTCCCTATGATTAACTAAGACGAAAGATTCAGAAATATATTTAAAGTTGTGAAATAATAAGGTAAAATACTACCATGATAAAACTTCCCACACAAATGCTAATATGCTATAATAAGGTAATGCTAAAGAGTGAGCAACTGTTAGGACAAGGTTAGACCTGGTATGAAAAATGAGAGCCACCAGTTACTCTTGGGACTACAACTTCTATCAGCTCCCAGGCCCATGGATGGAGATGGTGGGAGTCGTAGTCCAACATTTGGAGAGCCACAGGTGTTCCATCCTTGATCTACAGAGTTGGCCTCAGATCTTTAGAAATCTGGTTATAAAGAACCAGCTTCATCATGGGCTCAGTGTATTCACCAGAAACACTGAACACAAAAGAAAAATCCACCAGTGAATGAAAAGTTCTGCTTTTGCCTTTCCAAGTACCAAAAATATCTATGGTCTTCATGCCTCATAACATATATTTGAAATATACATTTGAGGATTTATGACTTAAGCAGCATTTGTACAGTCGTACTTTGGATCCCAAACACCTTGTTACTCAAACATTGTGGCGTTCGGGAGCCACAAACCCAGAAGTGAGTGTTCCGGTTTGCGAACATTCTTTGGAATCCGAACATCCGACAGGGCTTCTGCAGCTTCCGATTGACTGCAGGAGTTTCCTGCAGCCAATCAGAAGCCGTGCTTTGGTTTCTGAACGTTTCGGAAGTCAAACGAACTTCTGGAAAGGATTCCATTCGACTTTCAAAAAACTACTGTACTAGCAAAATAATCTTTACTGTTCAGCACTTGTTGACTTACCTCACCCAAGTGAAGCATTGTCTTCTTATAGGCATGCCTTTTTTATTCCCCCCCCCTCTCTCTTTAATCAGATCCTAACTCTGACTTGGTATCACCTTGTTGAAGCTCTACCTTTTTCATTTATCTATACTAGCAGTGGGGAATCTGTGGCCCTCCAAATATTGCTAGACTCCCATCATCCCTCACCACAGTCAATGCTGGCTGGTGCTGATGGTAGTTGGGAGTCCAGCAACATCTAGATGTCCACAGGTTCTTTTGATCTAGACCTACACAAGCTTGCAATCAACTAAAGAGCCAACAAATTCACTATAGCAATCAAGAACCATGCAGATTTCAGCTCTGTTCCAAAACACTGGGCATGTTTTATCATTCACTACATTCATTCATTTAGAAATTTACAAACTTAGAAATTTATAAACTGTCCCTTTCCCATAGACCACAGGCGGTTTTCAGTATAAACATACAGTACATACATAGCAGAACATCCATGCAGGAGTTAAAAACAGTTATCAAATTTAACAGGTAAAGTAAGCATTTAGATTTTTTTTTTTTTAAAGCCAAGATTTGCTACAGCTGCATCCTCATGAGCTGAAGGGACAAGTGCTATCAAAGAAAATAAAGTTTCCTTATCAAAGTCTGTAATCTTAGTGCATCAACATGCTTCCAATTTCATCTACCTGGTGTTAGGGCTAATTCATTCCTGCTGTTTCTGAAGTGGTACAGTCTTCTGGGCTGAATTGCTTCAGAATGCAGGTAATATGTGAACACATTCCCTGTTAAAATCTCCTTTCATACAGAAAGCTAGAGTTCCAGTTCTCTCCCCTCCCCGCCCCCCCAATTTGTTAGTGTTAGGTGATATGGATGCCGAGGTGAGTTTGTGAAATAAATTACTTGGCCAAAAAAGATAAATAAATAGCTTGGATCCTAAGATAAAGCAACTTTAGGAAGTTCACAGAAAAATAGCTTCCTGTTCCTTCTTCCCCCTTGCAGCAATTTGCACACTTCAAAAAAGCTTCTCTGGAGGACTTGGGGGGTGGTGAGGGGGCTCGTGAACAATGTGGGATGGAGCAGAGGGAGACAGAAAACTTTCATTCTAGTTTCCTACTTCCTTAAATTAGCTTATCTTCAGATCAGAGCCAATGCTTTTGATGGAAAAAGCTGCGGCAGTCATAAATGCCCACCACTTACAAACATATAGCTTTTAGAGATTGCATTTACTTGTATTTTTCACACTGTGCAAGCTTCATCAATGAAAGGGGAAGGGGAAAGCATCTCTAATGACATCACTTTTACCGTAATTCAAAAATCATGTTCCTCACAGCAGCTGGAAAGATTAAGCAGGCCAAGACTAAACAATAACATGATTTGTTTGGGAAATGTATTTAAACCAAGATTTTATATTATTATTATTTTTTAAAAAAAACTTGTTCATGTGTTTATTTGATTGCATTATCTCACACTGTTCTGCTTGCAGCATGCAGGTCATACTCCATTCATGGCTTAAGGAAGCAAATTTGTTTCAGCCTGGAAGGCAAGCAAGAGGGAATTGAATCCTCTTACTATATGAAAACAAGGCCAGGTACATTTTCCCTCATAATCTTCTTTGATGCTGTTTATACCACATGAGGCAAGAACTCAAATACTGGCAACTTTTGTACTTTGGGCAGGAGGGTCCTGTTAAATGGATTGTCCTCTCTTAGGTGGATGCCCAGTTCACACAAAATATGAAATCATACTATGGCTAAATGTGAATGAGTAAGCATGCACTCACACAAAAAAATATAGCTGCTTCATTTCTTCTCTAGCCCTGCTGCACTACCCAGAGCAAAGCCTGGCTTAGCATGAGTCTTGAAGCTAAGCTTGTGGGTTTTTTTCCTCCAGAAAAACCACAAGTTGTAAGCCAAGAACAAACCATGTAACTCTAAGCCAAACCATAGCTGAGCTCATGAGAGTGCAGCAGCAGAACAAGGGAGAAGAGAAACAGCTGTGATCTTTACCCTGGATTGCCTGCACACTCATACAGTAGAAACTCTAAGCATTAGAAAAAATGTGGCAAGCACAATGATTGTGCAGGAACTTAACATTTTTTGTATAAAAGTTATGTATGTACAATGAAATAAAGTTAAATGGCCTACTACAGTCTTCTGGGGAGATTGGCAACTTTAAATTCTGCTAATGACCTGTAAGAATATTTCTGTTTGTCTTTTTATTATACTTGTCTGATTGTAGCATGTATTTTATTATTCTGAACTTGGTACATACTACTTCGAATTGCCCTGGAATTAGGAAATGGAAGATGGTATACAGCTATTCTGAATTAATAAATTATAAACTTGCTACCCCATAATACTACACTTTTTCAACAGACCCAAGGGATAGTATTCCAAGGAAAAGCTGTTTCCGTGTTTCCAGGCCATGTTACATGTTTCCAGACGATGTAACATTGCTACTGTAACACCTCTGAACTGTGCCTATATAACACCCACAGTTTATTCTGTAAATATTTCTGGCATGTACCAATATTGTAGCTTGGCTGCCAACAGAGTTTGGCAATCTTGTTTATCCCCCTCACTATGGTGCAGAGTTAGTTGGGGAGTTCAGGTGAGCAAGATGAGCCCAAGGCTTCCTTCCAACACTTCCAACTAGAGAAAGATAATTTCCTCCCCATCTCCAGCAGGGGTGGAAGTCCATGATTTGTTTAAGCTCTGGGTGTCAGCAGAGAGCCCAAACAAACACCTGCATTCTCTAACTGGGTACTAGCTAGAGGGGGACAGCAGAGGCCCGGCTGGATGACTGGAGTATGCACAAGTGAGAAATTCTTCACATGCATGGCGCTATCAAAATGAAGCACAGAGGTGTTAAAAGGCACAGGACAATGCTTCAGTGCCTGGGTAATGACTATACACCACTGTAGTCCTAAGGGAAAAGAAATCACTGCTAGCTTCTCTAGGTTAGAAGACAGTCAGTTCAGAATAAACTAAGAATGAATGCATGGAACACACAAGAGAAAAGTAAGTCCTGAAATGGGGGAGGGGGAGGGGGCAGAGTGAGCTTGGAGATAAAATGGCCAGGTTACATGAAAGCAGGAATGGTGCACCTGTGGCTCCAACACCCATTAGGCCCAGCCAGCCTGGTCAATCATCAGGGATGATGGGGATGATTTGAAGGGCCACATATTTCACACCCCTGCTTTAAAGTGTCCCAAATCCAGCCTCACTACTGTTCAGGATTTGCACAGTCTCTAGTAGAACTGACTCATCTTCATGGAAAGAGATTAGATAGTAAAGTCCCTAAATGGTGCTAGAATGAGCTTCCATGAGCAGTAATTGCTATTCTAAAATGTGGCAAGAGAAAAATTGTGTGCTATTGCTCTCATTCTGTATGTGTGTTTTGTGTGTGTATACACTCTCTGCCTGTTTGTGTGGTGGAAAATAAAGAAACTTCCCAAGGGGGGAAAAATCCTTTGCAAAAGTCTTTCATAGAGCTTGTCAGAGGAAACATCTGTTGTCCCCTGTGGAGGCTGAAAGACTAGGGAGGGAGGGATGACTTCAGCCAAAACTAAATTAATAATAATAATAATAAAAGAAGGAGGGGGAAACAGTGCAATGAATGTTTTTTTGCAAGACAGTGAATCTAAATGCCAAGAAAGAAGGGGGGGAGCCCTGTGTGTGAATATGATGTTGAATAAGCAATTAACTCTCTGAGCTGGAAAGTCAAAGCTATAAGGGGTTAAGTTGATTTTGAAGCCTATGGTCTATGAAAATGGAAACATCACAAAATGGACTAATGATTCTGGTAAGAGAAAACATCTGTTCGTGTTATAAGGTCAGCAGGAAATGAACACTATTTACTCTGTCCTTATTGGTTAAGCCTATGGACCTTGAAAGAAAACCACACATGTCTTGACTTAGTGTTAACGAAACTTATGAAAACCTTCCAACTGCCTTGCAAGTAGCCATCTACCTCACAACAACATCCCTACTTGTGACATTTCTATATGGTACCCTGAGCCATGGATGCCATAGAATAAGCTTGATTATTCTCTTCTCTTCGCATATTTCTAAATTGGCAGAATGCTAACAAACTCTTTACTTGACTTCTCTTTGTTTATGATGTCTAACCGCCCAATCCTATGCATATCTACTCAGAAGTAAGGCTCATGCAGTTCAGTGTGACTTACTACGCCTAAGTAAGTGTGCCTATGATTTCAGCCTAAATATTCTGTGTAGCACTTTTCTATCTGTTCAGCGATTATATACAAAAAATATTGTGTTGTGTTTCTTTTCCATCTTATCTCAGTCTGTATGCTTTCTTGTGACAGTTTAAGGCTGCTTTCACTCAAGGGAGCTGGAGTGAGTGGGCAGAAGTCGCTACATCAGTTAACCAAAAAAACAACAACTCCAGAACACGCAACTCAGAAGCAAAGAGTAAATGTTTAATCTAGAAAATATGAATAGATAGGTACTCAACCTATCTATACAGATGAGAACACTGTGTACTTCATTTGCTGACAAAATTGAAGCTCCAGGGGACCTTTCCCCTCAATTGCTCTTCCAATACTTTTCAGCAAATCATCGACATTTCCCTAACAGTCCTTCAAAAGCATATTAGGAAAGCTTGGTTATTGTTGTTTTCCTTTTTTTACTATTACTAGTTTGACAAAATTAACAACTGTGGAATGTATGTGGCTCCAGGCCCAGTCACACTTCCTGTGACCTGAGAGAAAGCTCCCACAGGAAACCATGATATAAAACTGCAAGTATGAATCAAGGTTTGCTTTTATAAACAAGAGAGAGTGCTAGTTTACCTCCTAGAACTCATGGAAAGCATTAATAATAGTATAGAAGAATTTCTTTTTGAAACACTTTTCATTTTAAAACCTATTATCAACTTCAGTTTTTACTCTCCCAAATAAATACACATGATTCATAATTAGCAAATGCAAAATTAATTAAAATGAGAGAGAGAGAGAGAGAGAGAGAGAGAGAGAGGTGTTTCCAATTATGGATTTGGTACAGTACATTATTTGCTCACAGAAGGTCCCAGGTTCAATACCTGGCATCTTCAATTAAAAGGATTAGGTAGCGGAAAAGATCTCTGCCTGTGACCCTAGAGAGCTCAGTAATAGGGTAGATAAAGAAAGTATAAAGCAGGTTCCTAAATATTCTACTTAGGTAAGGTTACATGGCTGCTGATCAATGCCAGGAAAGCATGCAACACCTGGATATTCAGCACTTAAGCAAGACATCCTTTCCCATCATTCCATCACTGGGAGCTTCCTGTATTCTGCCCCACCAGAAGTATTATAATGGCACACAAAAAAGGACAGTCTTTACAAGGGCATATAAGCTTAAACTACATCAAAAGACATTTGAGTGAAGGGTGTAAAAACCCTCTTGCCCTGTATGTTAAGCAATGCATGCCCTTATTCAGAGGCACACATTTGTGCAAATTGTGAGTGCTGCTTGAGAGATGCTACTATGGCAAGATGGCAAAGCTATATGGCTGACCCACTTCCCTTGCAGGGCAATGCAATGTTAGTTTTGGGTGCTTTTTGTGCATGCAGAGGACTTATCAAGCTGGAATGTAGAAAGGAGGGTGCAAAGTGGTAGCAGAGGAGAGTTTTTAAAAGCTGTGCTAAAAAGATATCCAGCAGAAGTTATTGGTGTCAAGGAATCTCTAACCTTAGATTTCTACCACCTTTGATATTGCATAGATCTGCACAGTAGAATGAGCAGGCATTGCTTCTCAATTCCAAAGATAGCCATATGCACTTTTTTAAAGAGGGAACAATTAATGTTCTGTGTTTCATCTTAAAAATGAGAATATGTGCAATCAGTGTAGCATCTTCTTAAAAATGTGTGCACACACAAACTTTACATCTGCCAAGCAAACAACCAAAGGCGCAATTTTGTCTGACCGTGAGTATTCAACATTATGCACAAAACATGCCAAATCAGATGTAGCAGTTTAATATCTAAATGCTCACTTACCAGCCGGCACCACGATTTATTACATTTTAGGGGGAAAGAGTGGCAGCCTAAAAACTACGCTTTTCACTGTAGTGCTATACATATGCTGAAATATGAGTAACAAACGTGCTCGACATGCAATTAGGCAAGCATGTGGATCTTATTGCTCCTAAAGGCTATTATTTGATTTCCTGCTCTGAAGCGAGTGGTGAAAAGATTCCAAGTCTAAATGCAGAGGAATTAGATCATTCTTTGGGGTGGTCGCATCATGGGCTGGAAACCAGATGGAGTGTTTTAAAAGCCCTTTGTAACTGAACCAACTCACCAAGTTGCTTGGAAACATACAGATGTAGTTGCTGCTCTGGGGCAACATTTGGCCTAGTTTTCGCTGTATCTGACAATACTCATAGACAGCACCATCAACAGAAGTAAGTAATCTTTTGGGTGGTGACTGGTTCCCATTGTGGGAGCCTGAACTCTTATGGCGGAAAAGCATAGCCAAACTCTTTAACATTACATGTACCAGCTTTTGTGCTACCATATATCATACAGCATATTTATATTTCTAAAAAGAGCAAATATTACAAACAAACTGAAATCCCCTCCTGAACAATGGTATTTGTTTGGAATGGGTGTGTGTGTGTGTGTGTGTGAGAGAGAGAGAGAGAGCGAGAGCGCGGGGGGGGTATTATGATTTATGTGGAAATAATTTCATTTGGTTGTGTACTTTTGATGTTCTATTTATTGCTTATGACTACTTTTGTTTAGTTTGCAATTATGGTTTTTCATGTTGCAAGTCTCCTTGAACATGGTTTGAACTATGGAAAGGCAGCATACAAAATTGTGTGTGTGTGTGTGTGTGTGAGAGAGAGAGAGAGAGAGAGAGAGAGAGCACGAAACAGCAAGATGATACATCCCAGTTACATTGCTGAAGCCTACACGGATCCAATAACGGGCTGAGACACCTGCCTGGTTTTTAGCCTTCTCTCTGCATCCTTTCAAGCTCTTCCAAGGTGGCAGAGCAGCCTTATAATAGTTGAATTGCACTGATGATCAAATACTGATACAACACTTCTGATACCCTGATTTTTCCAGAGTTCCAAAATGCATGGAGGAGCATCCATGGATGAAAAGGGCTCCACACGGTCACCTTCCACGAGTTGGAAATGACAAAAGTGGCGACAGAGAAAGGTGGAGCTAGTACATTCATCCCCACTGCCCCTTGTGTTTCCATACCTGCTTCTGTAATGCATGAAAAAGGGTATAGTGTTCTGAGCCCAAGTCTCCTACCCTGTTGGGCCTCAGGTTGAAGGGAACAAGTTGCAGGCTGCTTGCCTCCTTTCAGCCCAACTCTCAGTGTCTGGTGAGCATCTCATGCCTACACACTGCTCTCCAACCTCTCTGCTGCCAGGGTTTGTTGGAAATATAATGACAGGATGGATCTCTTACTATTTAAAAAATCCAGAATGTCTTTCAGAATTAATGACCCGCTTTGACCCCTTCTTTTGTCTCCTCTCTGGCTGCCTACAGCATCTGCACATGGGATACCTATTTATTTATACGCTACAAAAACAAATACAGCCTACCCTTCATATCTATGTATCCCAGGGAAGGGTACAACACATAGTACATAAAACCATACACATCCTTTTACTAAATGGCAGAGCAAAAGTTCCTTAAAACAAACAAAGCATCTATGCAAGTTAGAATAAGAACTGAAAGCATATTAGGACTTCTTGCTTTGTACAGTCCAATATCTATTGATTAAGACAATAATTAAAATCAAGAGACTTGGAGATGAAGAATTGTATGTGTTTGCGTGTCTGAAACTCCACTTTCTCAATTTCCACTATAATTAATTAACCATAAAAATTATTTATACAGCAAACTTGAGCAGAGGGAAGGAAAAATAATGTGTGGTAATCAAGAGGTGAGGTTTTCACAGTATCTAATGTGATTTATTTTCAGGAGAGTGAAACCCTGCAATATGGTTTAACTAGTGGATTGCACCATAAACTAAATCAGTTCTGGATGAAACCTTAAAAGCTGCATTTCACTATGCCTGCTGATGCATAGTTCGGTAATCTTAATAATAAATATTAGGCCACTTCAACCTTTGCATAGAAAACCAAGGGTAAATTTTTAGCACTTTAGTTTCCCCTATTGAAGTTAAAATTAATGGCCACATAAAACTGCTGATTCCTACCAAATGAAGCTCTACAATGTATCAACTCAGGGACAGAGCAAATTCAGGGATAGCTTAAATATTTCACCTGAATTATTGCTGTATTTTGTAACACTGGCAGTTTTATGGATCTTGTTGGTTTTATAAATTCCTAAGTATTTGAGACTTCCTAAATAATCAAAGGCCTTAAATAAAATGAGCAATCTATTGTTTACGTGCAGAATGAGAATGAACCTATGTATTCAATTTTAGTCTCATGCACCTGAACTTGGAGGAACTCACAGCAATATTTTAAGTTCACAACAAGTCTGCAGGGAAGGCTATGGTGAGAGTTAGAGACTGAACCAGGTATGTTTGTTGGCTTTGTTTCATGAAAAACATATCCGCCTTCAGCCAGGTCTGTAATCACAGGGGTTGGGTAGGTTGCTCACGTTTGGGGGGCAAATGCTGGCTATTGCCAGAGAAACAACAGCCCAAGATAGCTCACAAAACTATTCTTGCGCATAACAGGCTCCTCCATAGCATGATTGCCTCTACGCTGGCAGAGCTCTTTTCCACTGGTAGAGGGAGGTACTTTTGCTAAATCCTAATCCCCTTCAACCAGCAGATATCAGGGTTAGGGCTCAGTTTTTGCCTTGTGGATTGGCTTTCAAAAGTGGTCGAAGAGCAGGAGGGTGGGAGCAAGCAAGTCAACAGATACTTTCAAGCCTACAAAAACAGAAAAGGGGTAGCAAGAAGATGCGGAACTCAAAGATTTCAACAACAAGAGCTACTGTGAAAGGCTGTTTGGTTACAGTTTGGTTAGCTAGATAAGTGCCTGAAGGAACCCTATGAGATCAGATTCAATGTATGCATCTAAGATGATACGCTCTCCTGTCTTCCATTCATACAGGGAAGCTTTTCAAAAGCTAAAGGATGGCAAGTGTGAGAGGCAGAAGCAGGGCAAGTACGTTCCACCACTTCCCCTTAGGTTTCAAGCAATCTAAATGGTTACACTTCAAACACCAAAAAGAAATAACCCAACTCTTATCAAAGCATGGGTCTAGGATTCAGCAACCTAACATGGTGGATAAATGGACAAACAAGACATTAAGAGGCATGCTATCATTTCAACTAAAATTTCTAAATTTCACAAGCTATGAACGACTTGCTCACAAATTTATTGATAGCTGGACGAATTATTATAGCTAGGGAGTGGAAGGGGCAAGCAGAATATAAAAAGGAAGAATGGTATAAAGAGGTGTATTAACAATAAATTAACATATGCCATTGAGGTAAGGCAGGTAATATGCAGGAGAAATGATTTCGAGGAGATATGGAGGGTGTTTGTAGAATTTGTACTGTTAAAATGGAAAGGGATCAAACCATCGCAAGAGGTGTTGTAATTTTGGGAGGTTGGATAGTTACAATGGAATAGTCTTGATGGTGAGGTGCACATGTTTATTCTTATTTATTTATGATTATTACTTTGTCAAAATAAATAAATAAATAAGAATTGAAAAAAGGAAAAATGGAAAAAGAAAAAATAATAATTAAAAATTAAAAATTCTAAATAATGAATGGTACATAAATATTTGAAATGTTTTTTTTAAAAAAAATATCAAACACAGGTTTGTCGTTAGTTCCCATACATTTTAAAGAAAAAAAATCTTTTTAAAAATTGTGCAAACATTATGACTTCATCTACATATATAAGTGTATGCACTTGGGATACCCTTTTACACAGCCAAGTAACTCTTGGAAAATCCAGCCAAGCCACAGCAGGTTCTGCCAGCCTAGTTGGAAGCTTTGTCCAAAATTGCTCCCCCTCTTGGCTGTATATGAAAAGTCAGAGTGCAGAGAAAAACTTTCACAAGCACTCCGATAATTCATGCCATATTCCCGGTACAGTGGTACCTCGGGTTAAGAACTTAATTCGTTCTGGAGGTCTATTCTTAACCTGAAACTGTTCTTAACCTGAGGTACCACTTTAGCTAATGGGACCTCCCGCTGCCACCGTTGTGCGATTTCTGTTCTCAACCCGAAGCAAAGTTCTTAACCCAAGGTACTATTTCTGGGTTAGCGGAGTCTGTAACCTGAAGCGTCTGTAACCCGAGGTACCACTGTATATGTGACGTCTGCCAAAGTGACACCCCTCCCCCCCCCCAGCATGTATAGGTCACAAAAAGCAGAGGACCTTCTTTCCAGGAAGCTTCAACTTACAAGTAGGCCAGAGATCTCCAAGCTAGCTTTTTTTCTTTTTTTAAAAAGGGGACAGTCAGATCCAAAAGGACTGTTTAAGACAATGGAAAAGGTGACTGGTAACAATGTGAAAAATAAATTAAGTAGGTCCAAGTTCCCCTAGAACCCTAGGTCCTGATCAAGCATTCCCATTTCTCTTCCCACAGTCAAAGACCACAGTCACCACAGTGTTTGACAGTGTTTCTCATATGAATGAAATAATTATAAAACATGGAGTCCCCTTTCATGATTAGTCACTCATGTGAAGTTGTCAATGTAGGCACAGACAAGGAAAATGCATGGGTGTTTTGTAGCAACATGCACTTTGCAATCGCATACCACTGGGAAGTTGTGAATTTTGCTTTTTAAAAGCCCTGCTAAATGCTAGCCATATTGTTTTGATAGTCAAGAGCTCTGGAACTGGGTTTTGGTTTTGCAGAACTCCTTAAAACCAGCATATGTCAATAAACTCAAATATTTTTTTGTGTGGATGGCTTTCTTAACCTATTTGAATATACCGTATTGAATTTCTTGCACTGGATCTTCTTGTATAGTGCATCTTATCGCATTCCGCTAAAATTTTCATGGACAAAACAATGTTAGGAATGCCTAATACAGAACATTCATGGACTCAATGACCTTTCCATCCTTTCCTAATTGTATAGTTCTGTGAATAATTACTGCAGGAACAGTTTGTAATATTTAGAACAAGTCAACAGATTCCAGTCTTAGTTGGTTCTCACCAGGTGTTAGATAAACACCCTGGAGCAAGCTAATAGTAACCAAGGTTTGTAGTCATTAATTTGATTATGCATCAGTGCTCCTTCTTAGAACTTAGTAGTTTCTAAATGAAGTAAAAGAAATAAATCACCTTTGTTGTTTTGCTGTATACCCAGCATCAGTTTTTAAAATGGGCGTACATTTCATAAATCACTTTGCATGGGTGGGGAAGGTATTAATAAAAATGATGGAAGGAACAGGGAATAATTGCATTAAAATGTAATAATGTAATCTTCTCCAAAGCTATATGTTATAGGCTCTTAGTGGAATTTTAACAATTTGCTACATTAGGTATCTCTATTGAGTGAGACAATGGCCAATAACTATACTTATGAAGTGGCAGCTCTAAACATATAGAGAGATGGTCCATCTATAATTTATGGCTATGAGGTATGACCAGCATTACTGTCCACCCAACAACTATTCATAAGCCAAAGGATACAAGAGACATGTTAATACCTGGCATAAGCAAAGGTTACAAGCAACCATCACAGCCAAAACATGGTAAGTTCATGTGACACAATAAATGGTGATTTGTTTCCAGCTAAAGAAATTTAAAGATGAATCTGCTTTGTTGAAAATACAAGGAAGTCAGGTTTTTATCTATTACGTCCCCTGCGGAGACTATTGTACAAAAAATGGTCACAAGACAGCGGCTGTCAAACTACAATATTTATACTGCAAAATTACCACAGTTCATTGGACACTCCTGATGATACAGGAGTAGGTTGATTTTCTCAAAGGAGAGGACAAAAATGTAGAGAGATCAACTGAGTCATTATTCAGCTTCTACAAATTAAATAAAAACCTACTCCATTTTATTCCCTAAAACTCCTGTCTTTGGAAAAATCGGCCACATCATCCTGATCAAATAAAAGAGAAGGACCCTAATCTAAATTCACTAAAATCAATTGATGCTTTAAAATTTTTTAAAATGAAATAAATATACCTCACTTTGCCTTTCCTAAAAAACTGTCGAGTCTGATTCACAAGTGACATATTCCTGCTGAGGATGAATTGTGTATGCTTCCCATTTCTGGAAACCCAGGAAAGCACACGTGTTTATGCAAAACATGCAGAATGCTTGCTGGATTCCAGCTCAGAACATGCAGCCCTAAAGGGGAAAGCAACAGCATTTCCTCAACTAAAAATGTAGTATGTTAATTGTCCTTACATCATTGTATAACAAATGACACAACGAAACAGCTAACAACCAAACTTCAAGCTTTACAAAGTACTTCAATGGGAGCTGGATTTTTGTTTTTGTTTTTTTCCTTTTTCCTCATGAGCAGGAATCACCCTGGAGTTGTCAACTGAGCACCATCTGCCGTGTTATTTTAGAACAGGAATCCTGACAATCTTTGCCAAATAAAGGAACACTTTCCCCCTCCAGATATTCCATCTTCTGCTCAGTGTGATTCCGTAAATCTTGGTGGGGTATAGGGCACCGAAGTGCCCTGTGTGTGTATTGGGGGAGGGCATGCACTGTAGCTCACAGGAGAGTTTTGCTTTTTGGAAGAGGTGGAGAAGTAACGCTTAATTCCTGAAGTAAGAAGTGCCAGGTTTTTTTAGCCTGCCTGGAGACAAAGCTAAACATGGCAGTATTAATACAAATGGAAGTTGTATAATATGTATATACATTAAATTAGAAAGCAGGCATTTCTGCAACCCTCATATCAGGACTCCTGCTGAGAGACCTTAACCTTCTGTCAGGGTCATGATCCAGATCAGACCCCCTGTATTTCCTTTTCATAAAAAGAAGAACCATTGCAGCTACAAATTACATGAATGTTAGCATATTTAGTTTGACCATGGATGTGATACCTTTTGGCCTGGAAACTCTTCCCCCAATTCCATATGTGGGGGCTGCTTGACTATACACTGAAGAGAGGAAAAAGCATTACTATGTCACGCATTAGCATCCTGGCATGAAACATAGTTTCCATGGCCAAACTATACTCTATGGCCAAGTATGGTAAGAGTACAAAAAAGAAAAATGGCCTGAGGATCTGGAGATAAAGAATTTCAGCAAGAGAAGCCACTGAGTAGGCACAGATATCTGATTGCCTAACCAGGAAGTGTTGGTATTTGAGGGGGGAGGATCCAAATTATTCCACTCACTGTAGTAAAAATAAAACTAAATAATTGATCATTTTACCACCTGAGGTGATATGCCTCCCTGGTAGAGCAACCCACAACTAAATCTGCATCAGACATATTCATCTGTTGCACATGCGCTAACAGATGGTGAAAATAGTGAGAGAAATGTCAATAGTTATTCAATAAATTGCCTGTTCTTGGCCACATCATTACATATTTTGACATGGGACTTCTTCTGAAAGTCCAGTTTGGAACAGGCCTCATTCACACATCACATGAAGCTGAGCAATTATTTAGCGTGAATCTGTGACCATCTGGTCCTCAGGAGAGGAGATTATTGCCACTTTGTTCCTCACCCATTTTGATGCTGTGTTGCACTGATCTAAGCAATGGCTTGGCTTAGCATGTCATCTTAACACATGCTTTTGATTTAGCGCTCTCCAGGATAGCCAAGAGTTATTAACCAAGGTTTGTCCTATGGTTTGTCTGGGCAGGATAAATCATGAGCCTGGGTTTGGATGATATGGCATAACCACAGCAGCATAATGAGCAGGGACAGCAAAACATCCATGAGCAGCTCCTCAAGAAGCCTATACACTTGTGCAATCATCGCATTAGAGTGATGTACAAACATCATTGTAAAAATGGTAGAACTGGAAATACTGTAAGGCAACAATTTGAAAGGATACTTACTTGGAAGTACAACGCACTAAAATAAATGGGGCGAGTCTAGGCTAAAGTGTCTTGCATTCAAAGACCTAGAGGTAAGCATTTCATCAATTCGCTGTAAAGTTTATTATGGTGGAAATACAAAATTGTTAATACTTGGTAAGCATCACATGATTTACTAGTCGCTATGGTTCAAGCCATTCTTGCTTATGAGTTTGTAACATGACAGCAGTTAAAGAATCAGAATTGGATTTTTAATTAAAACCTGTCCAAAAATGATATTTGCTGTTCTCTATATGAACTCATAGGCCAAAAAGTATGCAATGTCAAGACAACTCAGCAGAAGGATCTTGTGTCTGCTAATTAAAAAACCCAACAATATTCTTAGTCCAGTGGGATATACCTTTAACTATCAAATATTACATAACCCTTGGACAGAAGATGCACAAGAATAGATGTCAACAGTAAGAGTGTGAAAATTTCTCATCCAGATTCCTCGATCTTCCTTTCCTTCCACAATAATTACTTCAAACCCAGCTGTTTCCGAGTCTATTGTGCTTCCAGAACTTTGTAAGTAATACTTTAACTCTTAGATGCCACAATACTGAACTCAAACCTTACAAGCCCCTGCTTTGATGTACATTTAAAAGCTGTGCGTGTACATGTACATAGATGATATCCATTGATGTCTGAAAACCAGCAGTTTACACTAGTCTAGAAGCAGTGTTATATATGATTAGAGATTCACAGACATGAAGCATCCATGGATTAATCATGAGACAAGGCTACATTATAAGACCAGGGAGTAAAGTTACCAGAACCATAGCTAGAGCTGTTCCCAACACCAACAACATAAAATGAAACCTGGGAATACATGAAAATGAAACATACAAGACTGCCTTCTAGCAAATCAGACTGCTGGTCCATCTAGTCTAAACTTCTTTGACTGTCAGTAAATTTCCAGGGTCTCACAGAGGGAGGTATTTTCCAGCCTTGCTATGCAAGAGCCTTTAGTTGAAAAGCAAAAAGGACTAAAATGGATACCTCCAATAAGCTATGGCTCCTTCCACATCACTTTTACCCATATGCAGTTCCACTGTTCTATTCAATGAAAATGCCAGATAGCCCAATTCCATCTATGTCAAGAATGTCAGTCTCTGCTGCATCTGTTTCCCTACTCCAAATCCCAATCACTTATTTGCCAGTGCAAGGGAAATTAGGTCATTCCCACAGGCCTTAGGATGTCTCTAGTCTGCTATGCACATTATTCCAAAGCATCATTCCTCATACAATACTTTTGCTCAAGAGCTGGGACTGTAGAATAGGAGGCAGCTACCCCAGTGGTAAAGGTGAGTTACTCTCTCAAGCACCAAGTCAAGGGACAAGGGGTCAACATACACTGCAGTTCTGGTGTTAGGCCTGAGCCTAAGGTCTGCTATAATAACAAAGGGTAAATGTTGCTAACGTTGCAGCTTTTTTGTCAAATGATCTAGAAAAACGCATCAAAATGTATTTTTTTAAAATATGCTGCTCCTAGATTTCCTACAGAAATATCCAAAATAGTTGCTTATACATATTTTTGCAGTGCAAAAAAGTTAGAAATAAGGCAGAATACAGGCAGGCTGTTGTATTTGGGGAAAGTTTGTTTTTGGTACCGTCCAGGGAGAGATTTATTTCATGATCCCTTTTTTATAGTTTCAAACTGAAAGCTGTCCTGCTATCCCATTATGTACATGACAAGTATGAACACAGTGACATGCCGAAATATTTGCCTTCCTCCTGTATCAGCGGTGCACAGTGCACCATGAACTAACTTCCTTTGACCTAGTTCCTGAGAAGTTTTGGAAGTGCGCATCTTATTTTGTATGCAGTATCCACAGTATTTTTGCTAACAAGGAGCAACTGAGCCCAGCCCTTTGGTTAAATTATCTGTAAATGTTTTCTCCCGCATTGGCTAAATTTCTCTCCAGAGATGTCATATGGAGACATTTTTGAACAAGCGCCCATGCCCTTTTCAGAGTACATTAATTCTCTCGGAAAAAAGTGTGAAGCAGAGAACATAAGGCAGAGAGAAAGGGGGCTTGTCTTGCACAGTTAAAACTACTATATGAACAGCTTTTCTCAGAATTCATTATTCTAAGATTATCCTTTGGCTCCCCCGCCCTTCCATTGCCAACACAGAAAGAGTCATTTGCCAGACAGTATCCTCTGATGTGGCTGCACTTCCTGTCACTACTGATAAGGGAAGAATAGGCAATAAAGAAGCAACAGCAAGGTTCTCAGGAAGGGAAGGGACTGGAACAATTAAAACGGGGTTATTAAAAAGCCTTGCATCTTTGAACTTGAGAACCCTGCTGAAGGGCTGGACAAGCAATGTTGCTAGGAAGCTTAGGATTCCATTTTACTTTTGCCAGATAAGTATATTGCTATTGGCCTCAGATCAGAGAGGCCTAATAGATATTTGGGGGACTGGAAGGTGGGGTGGAATAATCAGGAAATAAAACTCTTAAATGGTAGTGAGCAATTGATTGAAGAAAACAGAAGAGCCTTTAAAAACCAGCTATTTATCTGTCTACCTTAAGCAGAAGTGGAACAGGAAATTAATTCAATTTGCCACAGACTTACATTACGCTGTTAAGTTTCTATTTAATTTTAAAAAGAAATCCACCCTCCCTCAGCCACCCCCCCAATCCAAAGCAGAGTTATCAGTGGACAAGCTAGTAATTGAAGATTATAACGTTCCAATTAAACAGATCTAATCATTATTAATAGGTAGACTATAAAGTATGGAATAAGCTTGAAAATGAAAGAATTAAAAAGGGAACTGCTTAAAAGGATAAAAGACCTTCTTCAGAAGTCATTTTGTTACCAATGGATTCTGATTTGCTGAAAAATATCCTGCACCAATAGGTATTGCCATTACAGTCACAGAAGCCTTTTACACAGGTTACCACTCTCTGTGTTTTAGATGATATGGCTGTTTGCCAGTAATTTAGCTTTAAATATGAAAATGGATATCCAATCCAGTTTTCTAGATATAATAATAGCACAGAAGATTGATGCTATCATTCCACAGCCCAATGACTATTTAAAATGCTTTTAAGCTGAACTTACAAAGCTCCAGTGACTTCTAGAATTGCAGGAACTGTTAAATAGGAAATAAAATTAGCAATCTACAATAAAATACAAAAGCAATTCAGCATTTCATTTTTTTTCAACAGCATGAACATGGACAGTCCTTGTACAACAAATCAGTAACATTGCAGTATATTTCTGGGCTTACTGGTGGGTGGTGGGCAGGTGAGAAGAAACAAAATATACTCTCATCTAGAAGTTAATCATACACTGCCAAGGCAATAAAATATAGGTTTCCACTGATGAATGAGACCATACCAGCTAAAAGACGCCTAAGAGTTTAAAAGAACTCCCAGAGAGCCAAGTTCGAGATTGGATCTTCTATGTTACAAGCCACAGTAAAGCAGTTCTTTATTCTGTTTTCTCTTGTGAACTATCACTAAAAAAATTCTGCATTTTTTTCCAGTTCTTTCACAGCCAAAGAAGATCTTGCATTCAGAAAGTTCAACAGAATATTTCTCCTGACAGCCTGACTGAAACCTAATCATGCTGCTTTCAGTCTTACTCAGATTTTCTGTTTCAAAAATGATATCTATCCCTTCTATGGCTGAAATCACTGGGGTAGAGAGGAAACAGAGTTGGTACAACTCAAATTCCCTTTGGCACGGAGTACTGTACCAATGACAAAAAAAATGTGGAGGTGTAACTGTAATGTTGCCTTCCCAACAACAGGTAGTGCCATGTCCAGAATTAGTGCCATTACTCCAGTTTGTTCTTAGCAATATAGTTGTTCTGTTCAACAATCAATTTGGCCTCATCTTTTCTCTAGCCAGCAGCCAAATAGTTAATGACAGCAACCTAGCCAGTAACTTCCATGAGTTCAAGCTGCTGCCAACAGCTGTTATTTCTGATGACTGTGCTATCGCCCAGTGAACAGACAGAAGAATGAAAGTTAACCCACATACAAAACAAAACTGAAAAATGCACTAATCATAGAAAGCTACTGTATTATTACACAGGATACAAGACTGCATCTACTATATTAATAAAAATAAGGTTGATTATTGTGTATAGATACAAGAATAAAACCCTAACAAGTATGTGTCCTAAAGTATCCTACTTCTTTAAAAAGAAACTAAAAGAAAACAGCCAGTCTGGCATAATGGTTAGTGTTGGACTAGGACCTGAGATAGGAGAGTTCAAATCCCCACTCAGCCATGAAACTCACTAGGTGACCATGGGCCAGTCAACATCTCTTAGCCTAACCTACCTCACAGGGTCCCCGTGAGGATGAAATGGGGAGAAGGAGAACCATGTAAAGGTGGTCTTTAAATGTAATAAATAAATGCCAGTATAAACAAACCTGTCCACATCTTTCAACTCTACTTGCTACTTTGGATGCCTCTGACACAATCAGTTCACAGAACATTCCTACTGTAAAGGTAAAAAAAAGGTGAAGGACCCCTGGATGGTTAAGTCCAGTCAAAGGCGACTATGGGGTTGAAGGCTCATCTCGCTTTCAGGCTGAGGGAGCCGATGTTTGTCCACAGATAGCTTCCTGGGTCATGTGGCCAGTATGACTAAACCACTTCTGGTGCAAACTGAACACCTGTGATGGAAGCCATAGTTCACAGAAAAACCGCAGCGGTACCTAATTACCTACTTGCACTGGCATACTTTCAAACTGCTAGGTTGGCAGGAGCTGGGGCAGAGGAACGGGAACTCACTCCGTCGCGGGGATTCAAACCATTGACCTGCTGATCAGCAGGCACAAGAAGCTCAGTGGTTTAGACCACAGTGCCACCCACATCCCATTCCTACTGTATCCCTACTGTATGATGTTAACATAGGGTTGTGTTATCGTCCCAGCTCTGTTTATTATCTTCATTGCCATAATCCTACACATTTTTGAAGGGAAACTCCTCACCAGAGTAGAAATCATTTATCAAACAGATGGAAAGCTCTTTAACCTGAGTAGGCTGAAAGCAAAGAGTAAGGTCACCATAACTTCCATCACAGAGCTTCAATAGGCTGATGACAATGCAGTGTGTGCACACTTAGAGAATGACCTCCAAACCATCCTAAATATCTTCGCAGAAGCTTACGAAAGGCTTGGCCTATCACTCAACATCCAAAAAAACACAGTGCTGCATCAACAAGCACAAAACAACTGCTCTGCAGAGATACAAATCCAACTCAATACTGTAGTGTTGAAAGGTGTCAATCACTTCTCCTACCTGGGCAGTTATCTGTCTACAAGGGCTGACATTGATGCTGAAATCCAGCATCGCCTGAGCTCTACAAGTGCAGCTTTTCCCCAATTGAAGTACAGAGTGTTTGAGGACCGGGACATTCACAGGGAAACTAAAATGCATGCTTACAAGGCTGTTGTACTACCAACCTTACTGTATGCTTGTGAAACATGGACCACTTATAAACCCATCTCCAACTCCTCGAAAGATTCGATCAATGGTGTCTCCAAAAATGTTACATATCACTTGGGAAGACAGGTGAACTAATGCCAGTGTACTGGAAGAAGCAAAGATCACCAGTGTCAAAGCAATGATTCTTCAACATCAACTTCGTTGGACTGGTCATGTTGTTCGGATGCCTGATTATCATCTTCCAAAGCAACTACTCTATTCTGAACTTACAAACGCCCTCAAGGCAAATTTTAAAAAATGTAGTATAAACACCGACAATTGGGAAACACTGGCCTGTGAGCACTCCAGTTGGAGAACAACTTTTACCAAAGCTGTTGTGGATGTTGAAGATGTTCAAACTCAAAACGAAATGGAGAAATGTGCTAAGAGGAAAGCACATTTGGCAAACCCCCACCATGATCAACTCCTGCCCGGAAACCTATGACCCTACTATGGAAAGATGTGTGGATCCAAAATTGGCCTCTGCAGTCACCTACGGACACACCATTAAGACTGTGTACATGGAAGACAATCTTACTCAGCTATGAGTGATAGCCAAAGAAAGACGACTTACTGCTTTGGATGCCTCTGACACCATCAGTTCAGAGAGCATTCCTACTGTATGACATTAAACTGAAAAGGTGGGGTGGTGAGTTTACATTTTTTAACATTTTTAATATTGAATACATACATTTATGTTTAATGAAATAACTCAACTATTTACTGTAACAGGTAACACTCCTAAGGAAAAACCTAACAACAAATATCATTGCTATCTATGTTACTTATGACGTCAATATTTATTTTTCATTTCTAGTGCTCTAAATAAAACTAGCATTTTCATTCATATTTTAAAGGTGGGTGAGCAGAAGTTAGGACAGAATTATTTACCCAAGAGTATTCAGGATCCTTGGGGTGAACGGATTAATGGCAAAACTGTAGCAGTTTCAAATGGCAAAGTGATTTATGATTAATAGTAGTATCTCATCTGCGACAACCATGTGCAGCAGGTTATCACCATTCCCATTTTATAGATAACTGAAAATTGACTGAAAAATTGTTACATGCTCAAGGCCCCATTATTAGTTTGTACATCAGGTGCCCCGGTTCATTTCACAAATGCTAATTCCTTTCAATATAAAAGATCACAGATTAAAGACCAGATGATAGAAAACCAAAATACAGTTAAACTAAAGCATTAGGGCATATACACACTTTTAATTCAACTGGGAAAATTATCAAACACCACCTCCATGTTTCATGCTCACACCTGTCACCACAAAATACTTCTTATTTAAGGTGCTTCTGTTCAGGGATCAATCTATGCCTTTCCATCCCATTCCAGTCATCCATCCCCCAGCCAAACAACCCATCAAAATCCTATCCCCATTGAGCCAGCTTAGTTGATTTTGTTTTTCCTTTGGGATTTCTGTTCTCCATTTTGACTTGGGCGGGGGGTGGGGTGGAGTTTATGCATGGGACATATTTGTGCCTAATCCAAGCTTTAGTTTATCTGTTGATGTCTACAGAAAGCTCTCTTCCAGCTGTAGGAACACTGAAAAATAACTTATTGCAAGAACCAAAAAGTGACTGAGCCACACAAATATATAGATATATAGGTATATATTCAGTCCTCCTGTTCTAGCTACTCTATTTCCCACTAAATCTAACTGGATGGAACTCAACATGCAAATGTCTGCAAACAGCCCATGTGCAAAAGAACAAGAGAGGTAGGGCTTGCTTTTACACACTTTTAACCCTCGTGTGTTCAGGAAAATGCCTAAAGTACACTCCATATCACTGGGTCATCACAGTGCTTTTGGGGTACCCACCCTGCCTTAGGTTCTGATCTGCCATTTTTCTCTACTTGTGCATATCTCACATTTTGAGTCTGCCAATACCAATCTCTTGTGTGTTGCTTATGTAGTTTTAGCTACACAAGCCCAAGCCCAAGCCCAGAGAGACTTGAAACAGCATTAGTATACAGATATTCATTTAGCAGTACCATTTTCAGGATTTGTCTCTTTTGTTTCCTTTGGTGATATCAGTTCTGAAATAAATGGAGTGGAAACTATGGCCAAAGAGCTTACATTGTTTTTACAGATGTGTGAAGCCATCTATTTTCCCCAAACAGTCTAGGGGATTTATTGAAGAAAAACAGAATTCACCTTCTAGCTTCTTCCAACACATCTCCCAGTGCTATCTTCAAACAGCAAATGAAAAAATTATATCTGAAAGACTGTTGAGCTGCTTTATTAATCTTGATCAGAAGATGACAATGGTCAATTCAGTCACGACATGTACAGCTACATAAAGCTCTTCGTAACAGCTGTACAATTTTCCCACTGCAGGACTATATCCTGTGCTGTAAGTGCCTTTAATGCTCATTAAGTATGCAGTTGCCAGGCTGAAGCATCTTTGGTTTGCAGCCCCTGGGTCCTGTGAAAAAGACTGACTAGGGAATCTATAAAAAGTTAGCACAGATTTATTTTCAGTAATATCACTCAGTTCTTCAGAACAATTCTTTGCAAACAGGCCCTTAAACTGTTTGGGA
This sequence comes from Podarcis vaucheri, assembly GCF_965113315.1. Taxonomy (NCBI): domain Eukaryota; kingdom Metazoa; phylum Chordata; class Lepidosauria; order Squamata; family Lacertidae; genus Podarcis; species Podarcis vaucheri. The sequence continues at coordinate 58,598,098 of NC_138763.1, forward strand.
AAGGGAGGCTGATGATTAGAACATCTGCAATCATTATTTGGCCCATTATTTACAACACTGCATTAAATAGGATCGGGGAAAACAGCAGAATTGCCTTCTAGATCTAGTTTTGCAGGCCTCTCTAGAAGGCACTTTCTTATACGAAGCACTGAACAAATTGGAGACAAAATAGGTGACAAAACATGGGCAGTAACCTTTCCAGCTATATATTACAAATTACCCTATTGTCTAAGCATTGCAACCAGGCCTCTTACCCCAAATGTTCAAAAGGAAATCAGCACTATGTGGTTTCCTCCATGTTCATATTGTTTTCAAGAGTTGCTTTTGAAATAAACATGACCACTGTAAAATGCAGCTTCATATCTGTAGTTAGGCTGTATCTGCTGGAGGATAATAATATAGATCGTAAGATTCATTTTTTATTTCAGCTGCCCAAACTACAGGTAGAATTGCTTTTCATGCAATATGGCAAACATGTGCAAGTATGGCTGATATCTCTGTCTCTATCTAAGTTTAATGGTAAACTCCCCAAATAAAACAGAACAGATAAGAAAGAGCCTTTGAAATCTGACTATAGCACCTAAGAAGTTAATTGTCAGGAGAGAGGCAGGGAAATTTTGTCCTTGTTAATTCTCACCAACCTTTCAGCTGCTTTCGATGCCATCAACCATGGTACAGTGGTGCCTCGGAAGACGAAAAGAATCCGTTCTGTGAGTCTCTTCGTCTAGCGGTTTTTTCGTCTTGCGAAGCAAGCCCATTGACGGATTAGCGGATTAGCTCTATTAGCGGCTTATCGTCTTAGCAGATAAGCGGTTTAGAAAAAGGGGGGAGGGGAAAACCCCGCAGGAACTCGCAAGACATTTTCGTCTTGCGAGGCAAGCCCATAGGAGATTCGTTTTGCGAAGCACCTCCAAAACGGAAAACTCTTTCGTCTAGCGAGTTTTCCGTCTTGTGAGGCATTCGTCTTGTGGGGCACCACTGTATCCTTCTGGAGTGACTGTCTGAGTTAGGGGTAGGTGACACCACTTTGCAGTGGTTCCAGTCCTACTTGGATGGTTGTTTCCAGAGGGTGATGCTTGGGAAGTGCTCTTCAGCCCCATGCAGCCTTCAATGAAAACACTGAGTGGGATCATATGGAGTTCTGGAGTATGTTGTGCTCACTCGACTGCTTCAGTCAGCAGAACTGGCACTACTACAGGTTGACACATAATTCCTGTACTGCATTTCTAAGAACTCAAGGAGAAGGAGAAGGGCACAAGAGAAGGGGATGACAGAGGATGGGATGGTTGAACAGTGTTCTCAAAGCTACCAACATGAGTCTGACCAAACTGCAGAAGGCACTGGAAGACAGGAGTGCCTGGCGTGCTCTGGTCCATGGGGTCACGAAGAGTCGGACACGACTAAACAACAACAACAACACTTCCAAACTCCTTCCTATTGAGATCAAGCAGGCACCTTCAAGTGTACTCTTGTGGGAACCTGCTAAAAACATTTCCTGTGGCTGTAACTCTTTAAAGCCACTGAGTTCATATACATTCATCCTGCAATAGTGATTCAGGTGTATTGGCCCAAGTTCTTTCACAGTGGAGACTGCTTCTTAAAGTCAACAGCATCACATTTGAGATGGTGGCAGTTTCTCAGACTTGTTTTTCTGTTCCAACTGCACCAAGTTGTGAATCAGCTTCTGTATTAACAGCATCCTTCTTTTTACTGCTGCTGTTGCTGCCATTAAAAGGATTTTTCCTGTGGTTAGTTTATATGCTCCAGCTCATTAACATCTCCTAATACCAGAACCTTAGCCTCATTAAGCATGGCAGTTCTGAGGAACATATTCTCCGTTCATCTTCACAAAGCAGGATTCTCCTTGGTGGCCCAGCTGCAGCACCACATGCTACCAAAAGAGGGATCACCCTAGCAATAAAAATACTACAGGATCCCACATAAGACGCAGTAGGGGGCAGGGATATTTATTAGCTAATGGCACTGTTTACAGGCTGTGCAGGGGCTGGAAATTTCTCTACCATCAAAGCAGCTTCCTTTGCAGAACCATGTGCGTTGTTGTTTTTTATAGCGAGGCCAGAAAATGCTATTTCTTGACTTGGACACAGCAAAAAATATGGTGGAGGAAGACAACTAGAGAAAAACAAGGAGTCTTGAGTTAAAAAGACACGAAGTGGGAACAATTAGAGATGTATAAAGATTTAAAATGTAGGAGAAAGCACTTAATGAAGTACCGTAATAAAATTACAGCCCTTGAGGCAAAAGCTTAGGTCTCCTACCTTAAGTCTGAACTGGCCTCTAATTCCTGTGCAGCCATTGCTTATCTTTGCTGCTGTATCAGGTAGTTACAAAAGGAATCAAACATCAAACCAACTGCGTAAGCTGCTATTTGGGGGGCAAGGTGGGGAAGGGCTAGAGCTAATAGTATGCATTTGTGAATATGAGACAAACTGAAAGGCACCAAAATCTAATGGTGAAATATCATTAAATGTTCCGCCAAGACCCTCAGCAATTGTCAATGAATCCTTTGGGAATAAAGTTTGGGAAGCACTGTCCAAAGAGAACAGATAATATAAGACGGAATTATTATACTGGAAAAATTGCTTGATCTCAAGTAGCTATAATAGGCTGTAACATGAAGTTTACACTTCCTCGTTTCTTTTTAGCAATGCTAAACTGCTTCAATACTGCACCTGAAATTCTGCAATGATTTGATTTCATCAAATAAATGTTGCAAGCAGTTAACACTGTTATACATTTATGTCCTTAATAGCATACCTTAAGGCAGAATGTGAAAATAATTTTAACTCTTGTGTTTTAACAAGTTCAGGAGCATTTTATGCTCAGCTTAGAATGTCTGCAGCATCCTGAATATTCTGGGGTCAAGAAAATTCAGGTTGAAGGTATAAGTACGAAATTTTACTCTGGTAGCAAATGAAATCCCTATAACAGAACACACTGCTAACTCACAAACTGAAGCTAGAAACCTGAACACCAGTAGTTACAATCTATTCAATATTGCATCATCACACACCTGTCTACTTAAAATAGCAACATAAATTTAAGGAACAATTTTATCAAAGCAACAACAATGCAAAGAGGCTTGTACAATAGCAATCAAAGTGACATCCTTATTGCCGTATCCTACTTGCCTTCAACCAGCCCATAGGCTTTGCTTGCTACAGAACTAACAGCGGTAGAAAAAGAGGCACTTAAACAGTTCCGGGGCAAATTCTTATTCACATATAAAAATGATCTTTCTGAGCAACACAGCTACACTGCTCAAGTATTTCTCCAACCTTCTGATGCAGGAGCACCAATTGCTGCCATTGTCCAAGTGCACAAAATCATTGGTCATTGAACAAAGGGGTCAAAACAATGGAAGTCCTGGATCTGGTTAACTTCTGCCGTAGCAGTGGCTATGATTACTTAAACACATAAGTCCATTTCTTGAAATAAGGCTAACACTATTAAAATAACTAATTTACTGCTCAAGGCGCTAGGCCCATAAATATCCAGGCAATCTGTAAGTACTGCTTTTAGCCAAGGGATTACTACTTCATCTGTTACACAAATTATCTTGTTTGTTTTTATCTTGAAATTCAGCTGGGAAATGAAAATCATATGCTAAATACAAAGTACTTTAAAGAGGGTTGCTTTTTTTTAAGCGAAACAAAATAGAGGAACTGCTAAGACTGATAACATTTTCAACACAGGACAGGCAACTTTCAACAGGCTATGCTCTATGATACCACCATTTCCAACACGCAGTCTTGCTTGAACCAAATACAGATCAAATAGCATGCACAACATACTTCAAGAGAGCAATGAGGTCACCAGAAAAGAATTTCAATAAAATTGAAATCCTATTTCTATAAGACTGCGATGAGGTCTGTGCATTATATGGTCACTGTTTTGAGGTCTGTGCATTATATGGTCACTGTAGTGAAGATCAGAGAACTATTGTGTTGTTTTTGTTGTTGTTTTGCTGCTGCTGTTGTTGTTGCATTTATATCCCACCTTTCCTCCAAGGAGCTCACTCTTCTCCTCCCCAACAACCCTGTGAGTTAAGTTAGGTTGAGAGTGAGTAACTGGCCCAACGTCACCCAGTGAGCTTCATGGCTGAGTGGGGATTTGAATCCTGGTCTCCAAGGTACAGCACTGTAACCACTGCACAACGCTGACTCTCACTAGCATTTGACATAATTGGGATTATGAAGAAGAAGAAGAAGAAGAAGAGTTTGGATTTGATATCCCGCCTTTCACTCCCTTTAAGGGGTCTCAAAGTGGCTAACATTCTCCTTTCCCCTCCTCCCCCACAACAAACACTCTGTGAGGTGAGTGGGGCTGAGAGACTTCAAAGAAGTGTGACTGGCTGTTCTTGCATGCTCCCCCACCTCTAAATCTCTAGCCAGGCGAGGGAGGAGGGAGGCCAAACCCTCCTTCTGGATAACGCTAGCTACTAGTTGCTTCTATAGCCGTGGTTCCCAGTGTGGGGCACACAGTCCACAGGAGGGCAATTTGATTTTTAAGGGGGGGGGCAATTTGAGGATAATTTATTAACAGTGAATGGCCTTTTAAGCTTTCTCCATGTGAATAGTTCACTTTTTGAATAATAAGAATTAAATGTCACCGGGTGCGGGAAGGCATCAGGATTTCAGAGATGCTTAGGAGGGGCATGGTCAAATAAAGGTTGGGGACCAATGTTCTATAGCAACATAAGACATATTTTTAGAGTATAATGTGACTTGGTCAGGCCCATTAATGAAGAGACTGGTTTGACCGCCTTCAGCAGACAAACTGCAATCTTACAGATTTTAAACCAAGGGTTGAAAAATACTCAAAAACATCACCCAGAACATTCTCCAATCCTTTATTACCATCTTCATATGCAAGTATATATTTATAAGTGATAACCATTCTCATTATTAACACACTCTGGCATAAGTACCTATAGGATAGCAACTATCACCCCTCCACTACAACAAGATTCAAAACCCCTTGCCCCCTGCAACCCTAATTTTTTTTTTTAATCCTCTCCTCTGTCCAGGCATATCCAATCAAATTTCACCAGCAACCAGAAACCACATTGGCAATGTTTTTATTATTTTGTTTTGTTTTTAATCAGCTTCCCCATTATCATTATCAACACACCTCTATTCTGGCATAAGTGGGTGGTATTCAATTGTAGACTTACTCAGAGTAAACCCACTGAAATTAATAGACACAATTAACTTAGGTTCATTAATTTCAAGGGGTTTACTCTGAGTAGGACTTAAATACAATACAGCATGCATAGGTATGGGACCTTTTTCAGTCCAAGAGCCACACTCCATTCTGTAAAACCTTCTAGGAGACCAGTGGGCATCAAATTTATTTTCATCAGAGCAGTGCAGCTCAAAATTTAAATGCAACTACCCCTGCCACCGCCTTGCAAAAAAAAAGACCCCGAGAGATCATTTAATACCTGCAATTCCACACTTAAATTGAAGACCAAACACACACTGCAATGCTGAGGAGGGCTTGCATGAAGAAGGCTGGAGTGCTAAGTTTAGGCCCTGGTCATGCTAGTGTTTGTAAGCCAAAGCTCACTCCTATGTCCTGCTTCATATCCACCTTTCATTCCAGAGAGAAGTATGAAGAGCCTTTCATCTGTTTCACAGAAGAGAACGCTTTGTTGTTGTTGAATTTACACTGCTTTCAGAAACACATATTGTAAGCAACAGCTAATAAATTTAATTCTCATTTCATACACACCAAAGAAACAGCAAATCACCTCCTGTGAAACTGGAGACGTATACCAGTATACTGGGTTACTTACTGCTACAGGTTTTTTTTTGAAAAAAAGGCTTTGTCAGCAGTCAAAACATGGCCTTAAAAGTACCAATAGAATCCCTAGCAGCACAAACTCCCATTCTTTTGTCCCGCTGCATTAAATGCCTATCAAATGTCACTATTTGACACTTTATGAAAGCACCCTACTAGTCAGGCCTGACAGGTGCCAATACACTAATATGATAATTTCACTCTGTCAGTAAAAACATTTCTCTTCTTATAGACTTTTACACCCTTTACCCAAGATGTGATCAATCACTGACTTTTTCAGTTAAGTTTCATTTGTCTGGCTCGTGTACCAGTAAAAAAAAGGGTGGGTGGGTGGGAGAGGAGAGAATGAGAAATTCCGAACTAAACTAAACATTTACACACCTGCTCTTCATTGTCCTTCCATTTGCTGGCTTCTTTCCAACGCATATAACCATATATTTAAATTTCTAGCTGCATTATGGTTTCAGTGGATTAAATCCAGTCCTTTGAAACTGACATGGGAGAAGCAAGTTTAAAATAGTTTCTGCAAACATACAATTAAAACAATGAGACACAAACTGGTCTTCCTGCTGAACATTGTGACGGAGACGCTTCAAGGAAGCTCTTTTTAGATAACCCAACTCAGAGATCTATGCCCACATTCCATTGTAATTTCAGCATGCTTTCCAATTACTGCATAATTTTGCTAACACTTTGTATCAAATTTAAGACCATTTGAACCTGTAGTCAAGGCTTTCTGGTCGGTTTGAATGACCCAGGAGCAAACAAAGAAGCTGTTACACAAAAGTGTGATTTATATAAGCCTCCTTCAATTTTAAAGACTGAATGAAGCTGTATTCTGAAAGTCTTTTAAATTTACAGGTATTAGGGGGGAGGGGAAATGCCAGCATATTAAAATAAACAAAGCAGCATTGTAACTATGCTTTGGTAAGAGCGTGTGGCCACAATCCCATGCCCACTTACCTGAGAGTTAAGCCCTAATCACACATCTTTAGATTTACATACATAATTCTTAGAAAGCAAAGTTCTGTTTATTCCTCAGCTGTGTAGAAGCTGTCAGCAGCATGTATCCATGGAAACTGGTCAGTCAAGCAGACAAACGATCCAATGACCTTGAGTCAGATTTTTTTAAAAAAACGATGGCCACCACCCTCTCTTTTTTGAAAGTCAGTGATGTCACCATCCAAAAGTACTCAGTAGCACTTCAAGCTGCCAGCTAACAATGGGTAATTACAAAAAAATTAATAATTGAGGTCAGTTCAAGCAAAGGAGATTGTATTAACAGAGTTGGCCCACCGTTATCACTTAGGATGTTGTCAGAAAAGCTCAGGGCTAGTTCAAAGAGAAAAGCAGAGGGCAGGAGATGTCTGAAGTAGGCTATAGCCTCAACTACTTCTCACTTTCCTTCACCAAATACTTTCCTGTTCCCTTCTTTGCTTTTCACTCTTACAAGGAACAAGGTGCTGTCCATAGCAGCTTAAGGGTTCCTTTCTGAGAACTTCGTAAACAACATATGACTAAATCCAAGAACAGTTAGAGTATCAGAAGCAATAGCAAGGCAAACATCACCAATCCTCACTTTACATTTTCTACACCCTCACAGTATTGTGGTGCACTATAAGCAATAAGATACAATACATGCCCACTATCATCATTTTCTGGAAACACCTGAACAGGGGTCAGCAACCTTTTTCAGTCGTGGGCCGGTCCACCATCCCTCAGACCATGTGTGGGGGCCGGACTATATTTTTCGGGGGTGGGGGGGATGAACGAATTCCTATGCCACACAAATAACCCAGAGATGCATTTAAATAAAAGGACACATTCTACTCATGTAAAAAAACGCTGACAGTCCGCGGGCCGGATTGAGAAGGCGACTGGGCCGCATCCGGCCCCCGGGGCTTAGGTTGCCTACCCCTGCACTTGAAGATGTTCCAAGAGGTTTTTCCAGCTGGATAAAACGGGTCTTTGCCACAAGTATCTACTCTGGGTTTTAGTCTTGCTTTAAATGTGCCTGCTGTTTTGTGTTAACTGTTTTTAATTATCTTATGTGTAAATCACCTTGAGACAGTTGTTTATATAAATAAATCAACTGTGTGGTGTAGCAGAATGTCAGGAAAAATATTCCTCCAACTTTTACCCTTGCTGATGTGAGACGGCAGACTTTGGGATTTCACTACTTTTCTCTACTCTTCCCCCTTTGGGGTAAAAGATTGCTCTGTAAGTATATTTGGGGTCTGTGTTTGGAGAAGAGATTAAAGAATAGAAATGGGTGTGTGTGTGAAATAACTTCAGGAAAAACTACCAATCAATCAGAAAAAAAATCCAAAATAATAGTTTTTAAAAATAATGCTTCAGCCTTTAAAAAACTAATTTCTATTCTATTCTATTCTATTCTATTCTATTCTATTCTATTCTATTCTATTCTATTCTATTCATTACACTATGACACTAGGCACTTCCCAGTATGGTAGGTATATACAAATTGCTAGACACTGTATTTACTTGACATTATATTTCTATGTTATACATCATTATTTCTACCTTTAAATTATCTAAAAACTGGATGCTCTTGTATTTCCCTCCCCCTACCAAAAAGGCGAAAAATTGATCTGCCAAATGGTTAACTTACTCCCACACCAGCTAGGATGCTGAATAGTCTAACACAGCAGCAGCAAATAAAGTCTGAATGGAGAAGAGTAAGCATTTGAAGACTTCCAAGAAATCAAAACTTTGGTATACCCAGAGACAAAGATGCAAACTACAAGAAAAGTCTGCGAAGTTGATATTTTTTACATTTAATGGTCAACATCTGGGACACTAAGTTCACCTCAGACCCCAAACCAGCATTACAGCACAATGGAATCCTGCATGTAGGGCAAAATATTGGGCTCAGATAGTATGTGACCATTACACACTGCTATCAGAATATGATGTGCAGGAAGGGAAACCTCCCATAGTAGACAGGAGCATACTTTCTGCTTCAAAAATGCAAGTTTCCTTTACTAGCATTATATAAATGCACTGTTGGGTAACCATTGAAGGCCAGTAAATTTCAAGAGATGAAAAATGAGGTACATTAAATTGCTGCAACATTTTGATCTCTTCAGGTTTTCCTGATGATCTATGTGACTGGTGTTCAACTGCAAAATCCTATTGCCTTCTGCTACTGTTTGAAAGGCATTACTTTACATAAAATAACTAAATTGTCAGGTGTTATTTACATAAGGGAAATGAAAGAGTTGAGGACAAGAAGAAGAAGAAATTCAGTTTGGTGACAGAACAAAAGAAAATGGGAAGAGGCGCTTCTTGATGTAAAAGCAATTCATATGCATAAAGTATAACGGCACCGGCCACTTATCAGACCAAAGGGTTCCTATTACATGCGAAGGATGGGAAAGCAATGGGAACTAAATGCATCAACAAATGCAAGCTGAGAAAGGCAAGGGGGGAGGGAGAAGAGGGGGAAAGGGGTTAATAAAATTCAAAGCAGAAAGTAGGAAATGAGATTAAATGAGACATCTTGGCCATGAGGCTGAAGAAGGCCTCAAAGCCAAAAGTGTCTCATCTAATCCAATTTTCTATTTCTAGAATGCATTTTAATAACCCCTTTGTATATGGTACAATGACTTTAGCAAGGTCCGTTTTAAGAAGATTTTCCACACTAGGAAGCAAAATGGGTTAAAATAATTGCATACCGCACCTCATACATGAAACACTTTGTTAAATCCCAGTGTCAAATACTGAAGTCATACAATGTAAGAAGGCATCGATTTAAAAAGTGCCTTTGCTGACAAACATCCTAGGGCTGTGCCATACAAGACTGTAACACACACACACACACACACACTTTCCTTAAGCCAACTAAAAGGCTGGAGAAAACAGAAATGTCTTTTGCCTGCTTTAAAGCATGGACGTGGAATTTCCTGATCTAATGTCGCTGGGCAGAGAATTTCTTTGCCTTGGGGCAAAACTGTCATAGGCTCTGGCACCTGCCATTTCCAATCTGTACTTGGAAAACAGTTAATATAAACCATTACCCAAGAGGGCATGGTACAAGATGGAATTCAGGGATATGGAAGCTTAGGCAAATAGGGCTGGGTGCACAGGATGAGAAGTCAAACTAGCTGGAAACTTGTCTTTTCCATAAATGTTAAGTAACTACAGAAATGCAAGCCTGCTGAAGACCTGTCTCTGTTCAGGTTGTTTAACGTTGTGGAATTGGCCTGAGTAGTAGATAGATGACCATTTTATTAAAGTTGTATTTTATTTTTATATTTTATTTAATATATGTACTTGTTGTAACCTGCCCTAAAGTCTTATGATAAAGAGTGGGACATTTAAAAAAATATACATATACATACAGTGGTGCCCCACAAGACAAATGCCTCGCAAGACGGAAAACCCGCTAGACGAAAGGGTTTTCCATTTTTGAGCTGCTTCGCAAGACGAATTTCCCTATGGGCTTGCTTCGCAAGACGAAAATGTCTTGCGAGTGTTCCAATTTACCCCCGCTTCCCCCCCTTTTCTAAGCTGCTAATAGCCTTTTAGCCGCTAAACCGCTAAGCCTTTAATAGCCGCTAATCCGCTAAACCGCTAATAGCGCTAATCCGCTAATAGGGTTGCTTCGCAAGACGAAAAAACTGCTAGACGAAGAGACTCGCGGAACGGATTATTTTTGTCTTGCGAGGCACCACTGTACATACATACATACATACATACATACATACATACTAGACTTCATATTGCTCATTAACCTGTACCTCTCCAATACTTGTGCCTTATATATGCAAAAAAGCTAGCTCGTCGCTTATTCCAAATGGGATGTACTATAGTGGGCTAATCTCTTGGATCCATCTACCTGTGCACCAGATACGTATGAAAATAATAGCTGTGGTACACTTATGAAACTGCTTACTATCTTGAAGATGGAATGTATGGTTTTCTCTCCACCTGGGGCTGCATTTGATCTTTCACGGCTACTGCAGTTTGGTAAATTTAGATACATAGCACAATCCAATAGTGGTAATAGAGCTGAGGAGACTGTGTACAAACACACATTTTGGACACTGTTCTGCAGGCTGCAGCATCTAGGAAAATGGGCTATCTACAGACTAGCTGCAATCGTGAAGGACCCTAAAATCTACAGCTAGTTTCTTTTGCACCCTCAAATCCCACTAGGTGCTCTTAACCCAGGTATTTTATCAACCTTACTTGCCTGATTTGCAGAGTGATATTTAATGAAGATGATGATCACATATAAACATGGATTACATTACAGTTCCCAATTAAATTTTTGGTCCTTTATGATAGAGGAACTATAAAACTGCATTCTCTCTTTCCCCTGGGTTTTAAATGAGTTGCAAATGCCTTTGACTTGGCATTTTAACTGAGCTAAATAGTTCTGCTGAGGTCAGACTGGAGGGCTTCTGTAATTAGAGCAGGCACATCATTTTTCTGTTTATGGGAATGGACTGCAACTGTCCCCCCCCCTCCACTACTATTTGTTAACATGTGACAGACACTATCAAGTTAAACACTTTCTTCAGGTATTACAGTTAGGAGAACATTCAAGTAGAAACAGGGCTCAGCCAAACAGCCTCTCCTCCTGGCATCTGCACATACTGTGCAAACATCTGGAGGGAGGGAGGAGGCTTTCACCTGTACAGGCTTTCATGGGATCTGGAACCCTGAGGCTCCCCCCCCCCTTTCAGGCATTTCTGCACTATGTGCAGATGCCAGGAAGAAGGGCTACTCAGCTTGTCCCTGATCCCATTTGCACATTCTCTGTATCTTGTAAGTTTATAATCTATATCTATATCTACTATAGCTCAAACCAATAAACCCATGAATCTAACAGCCCAAGTAGCAGTTTCCAACATAATCAACTAGACACTTCTAGGAAGCTTACAACTTCTCCATTACGTATCAACAGCAGCACTGTTAATCACTCTCAGCATCTGGTATACAACCATGAGTAGGAACCTATGGTCTTTCAGAGGTTGTTGGATCACTGGCCATCCTGGCTGGGGAAGATGGAAGCCAGAGCCCATCAACATCTGGAGGGTCATACATTTAGTTCCATCTAGCTATCATGGATAGGAGTAAAATTATTGAAATGAGAATATGGCTTGGTCTGGTCCATATTCTCCCCCCCCCCATTATTCTTCTGTTTATCTTTTGTATTGCTGTTTTACTACAAATAAAAGAAAATGCCATTTTAGATTCATCCTTTAACATTACTGTCACAACTAACTGCTTAAGAAAAGTACTCTGCTACAGTGGTGCCTCGCAAGACGAAAATAATCCGTTCCGCGAGTCTCTTCGTCTAGCGGTTTTTTCATCTTGCGAAGCAACCCTATTAGCGGCTTTGCGGATTAGCGCTATTAGCAGTTTAGCGGCTATTAAAGGCTTAGCGGCTAAAAGGCTATTAGCGGCTTAGCGGCTTAGAAAAGGGGGGGGAGCGAAAGAAATCACAAGACTTGCAAGACGTTTTCGTCTTGCGAAGCAAGCCCATAGGGAAATTCATCTTGCGAAGCGCATCGAAAAACGGAAAACCCTTTCGTCTAGCGGGTTTTTCGTCTTGCGGGGCACCACTGTACTTCAGTGATTAATTAAACTAGATTAAAAAGAAAGAAAGGACTACCACATGAACATGGCAGGAAAATAAGGGATGAGGGAGAATGTATTGTTAGTTCCACAAATATTTCCAGATGCTAGCAACCTCCAAGGACTAGTGCGCTTGAGACTGGCTCAATAAAAAGGTGTTGTCTTGCCTTGCCTCCACTCCCCCCCCCCCATGAACCATATAGCAACAACTCTATATACTAAATATTTAAGCACCACACAACAGAAATAGTATCCAATGTCTCACACAACTGGATCTAGACCTGCCCTTTCCCAAAGAGCCGTGATTTCTGTTCTGACCTGTCTGGAAGTCAACAACAAAGTGATCAGCCACCACCCACAAGCCAAACAATATTTAGTATACTATCTGAGCACTGAAGTCAAGGCACAATAGCAAGGTATTAAAAAATCCTCTACAGAAACTCAGTTAATAGCAGAAGGTACATCTGCTGGAACACTGCCCTAGGGTTAAGAGAAGACCACCCAAGTAATCATGAATAAGGAAAGATAAAGGCAGTTAAACAACCAGTGCAAGGTGTCTACTGTTTGGTCCAGATTTAAATTCCTGGTAGTAATCTGTATTTACTCAACATAGCATTTCACTTTGAAGACTGAATGACTAAAACCTTGAAAGCCCTGTGGACTAGCAGGGATCAGCACTGTTGCTGTTTCACTTGCTGAGATGGCACATGCTATCCCAGTATGCATGAACCCCAATAAAAACTGAGTATAATCCAAATGGTACCCTTGAACTCATCTGTGGCCCCTACTACCAAATGATGAAGGGAAGCTATTTTTGCCAATTCCCCCTTCCCTCTGCAACTCTCCCTACCCCCGCTCCCCTCCATCCTGTTCTAGATAATCCCCTCAATGATCTGGAGCCGATTTCCAGGAGAGACTGGAGGCTGCAGGCAGAGAAAGAACTAGCAATGTTGCTCCCTCCTTCTTTTCCATTAACAGATGCTTCCACTGGATCAAAAGTTCATGAGATCAAGGGTACCAACTGGATTCTACCCTCTGTCCTACATATTGAAGACAACAGATCACTTCATGATGATAATAAATTTATGTTTACAAGGATTCTTTTGTCAACCAGAACAAGGAAAAATCACCACCACCAACAACAATTTATTATTGTTGTATTGGGTTTTCCCAGCCACTCTGGGCAGCTCCCAAAAGAATATTAAAAACACAATAAAACATCAGACATTAAAAACTTCCCTAAACAGGGCTGCCTTCAGATGTCTTCTAAAAGTCAGATACAGTGGTACCTCGGGTTACAGACGCTTCAGGTTACAGACTCCGCTAACCCAGAAATAGTACCTCGGGTTAAAAACTTTGCTTCAGGATGAGAACAGAAATTGCGCGGCGGCAATGGGAGGCCCATTAGCTGAAGTAGTGTCTCAGGTTAAGAACAGTTTCAGGTTAAGAACAGACCTCCAGAACAAATAAAGTTCTTAACCCGAGGTACCACTGTAGTTGTTTATTTCCTTGACATTTTATGGGAGGGCGTTCTACAGGGCAAGTGCCACTACCGAAAAGGCCCTCTGCCAGGTTTCCTGTAACCTCACTTCTCACTTTGAGTGAAGCACCAGAAGGTCCTCGGAGCTGGACTCAGTAGCTACAAAAAATGTAGCTACATAAGTGCATGTTAGAGGTTACTAAAAGTGAATCAAGTTATTATTTTGGGTAGGTCCACACACACACAGATCCTTTAGAATCAAAATTTGCTGTAAATAAAGAAATAGTTGGGCAGCAATACCTCTGGATCTAATGGTAATATCTGGAGAGGTCTGTTTCAAAAATCAAAAACAAAAATGTAACTTTCCATCTTTTAACAGAGCTAGGGCAAGTAATTGCTCAGTGTTAGGGGAAAAAATCTACTGTTTTATAACTGTTTTATTATAATTATTAGCATAATTATCATATCAATTATTAATGGTTGAGAGCTAATTCAACAGCCTGATAGGGCTAGTTAAGCAGGAGGTAAAGAAAGAAAGATGATATAAGCGATACAGTGTTGTTGTCGCCAAAGAACCAGATGTGGGGGAAATAGTGCGCCAACATTTGTTCTATATATTCTTGTGCAAAAACAAACAGCAGAATCTCAACAATGCTGTAATAGGTAATTATTTATATGAATATGAAATAAATAAATCGTTATTTTGCATCCACATGTGCAAGAGCTTGAGCAAACTCTTGCACAAGCAGAATGACATCTTCGGATTTAATGAAGCCTTTCCAGTAGCAGTCAATACCTTTGGGGATAGAGAGGGATACCTCTGGATCCAACTCGTAATGCCTAAGTTGTTTTAAGCATTAAATTAAAAACAGGATCTCAAAGCAGCCTTGACTATAATAAACAAAACTTCTAATAAACTATGGCAGAAGGTTTTAAGTACAAGTGAAATTCTCCAGTAGCTAATGTTCAAAACCAAACCAACTTTTAATAAAAAGGAAATGCAAAGCTCGATGTAGCATGAAATATCTCCAGAGACCTGTTTAGTGAAATTAACTAGTAGTTTAATAGAAAAAAAGCCTGATATATGAGAGTGCTCCAATTTCTTCATAGAAATTAACATTTCAATCCTGTTTTTATCTAGAAGTCATTAAACTGTGCAACATGAATTATTGGAACTGTAGCAGAGAATTAACTCTATTCATCAAGTAAGTCCAAACAGTTTAGAGTGCATCTGTAATGAAAAAATAGCTCCACATTTCTATCTCTTCTCATTAAAGTAAACCAGTTTTCCCTCTCTCAGTATATAAAACTGTCTTCTCTTCATGTAATTTATATTACCATAAGCCAGCTCACATTCTAAACTATTACACGCCTCCAATTAATTTTTGCAGCTTTTGCCTGAAAATTTAATGAGATAGCAGTGTATGAACCTGCTGACTCCAGATTATGTGTGTGCTTCCAATATTAATGTTGGCATAATAAAATAATCTGATAACATGCTTGATGGGAGCTTTGCACTATTGTGAAAGTTGTTAAGGCAATATGTAAATCCATTCCAATCACTTTTCTCCTTTTTAAAAAGAGGTAAAGAATTACTATAGTTAACTAAAATCATAGCAGCGGCTTCCAATCAAGTATTAGAAAATTAAGATGCTCATATATCAAGCATGTTTTCTTTGGGTATTTCCCCCCAGTAATTTCTTAATCAGTGTTTAAATATTATTTTAAAGGGCATAGACCTACTGCAAGAAAAAGAATTTGTGCTTCACTGTTACTTGCTCCACTTGGAATATTCAGATTTATTCATACTAGTCTAGCAACCGATAAACCAACCTGTATCCTATCTACCACTGCGTGGCCAAACATCAAGTAACGTGTTCTCTGGGTGAAAGAAGACTAAAGCAATAAACTAAGGTACAATACAATGGTTAAAATGCAACAATAAAAACAGTAAGTTTCAGACTAAAAACTTTCCTTTATAGTAGTAATGAGCTGATCAAATTATAAAGTAAAGAATATCTCAGACTTTGAAAGCTTTCCTTAAAACAGAAAGTATGACAGATATTTAAAAGCCCTTGTGACTAAAAAGGTCTTAACTTGCAGCTTAAAAAATCACAGTGAAGGCACCAGGCAAGCCTCTCTGGAAAGACTACTCCATAAACAGGGTGGAACCCCACAAATTCCTTACTGGTTTGCATTGATGGTTGGAACTTTGCAAATTCCAACACAAACTGACCTGGTCTACAGCTTCTGTACCACTGTATACCACTAGCATTCACATTTCCCAATGCAGCTGTTGCCTCAAATAATGCAAAGTTAAGTTGAGAAATGCATATATAAACATGATTCTTAAAGAAATACTAATCACAAATTAATTCAAAATTTGATTGAAAGTGACACATACCAGAAATAGACTTCACTCATATCTACAGTAGTTGAATTAAAACGAAATACATATAGAAAACTTCCAGTCCAAAGTTACTTTTGGTTCTAGACCATTTCTGTTACTGCCTTGAAGTGTCATCCATGATAGCTCAGTCAGTAGAACAGGAGACCCTTAATCTCAGGGTCCTGGGTTTGAGTCCCATGTTGGACAAAAGATTCAGGACTAGATGACCCTTGTGGTCCCTTCCAACTCTATGATTCTATTATAATTCAATGCCATCTCTATAAGGCATTTTTTAATTGTTCCCAGTCTTCAGGATTCCAAAAAGATAGCAAGGAAGTTGTTGTGATTGCAGTTACACCTCCAGATGCTGCCAGGGGGTGCGGGGAGGTGTTGTAAGATACTCTGGACGGTGTGATTTGTACATTCTGTACCTATTTCAATTTCACTGGCTTCTAGAGCTGTGTTGATGAGAGTCTGGCCACTTTGAGCTAGAAGTGCTGATCTATCAAAGCCACCTCAGATATGAGACACAGGTATAAGCTGATAGGGAAATTAAGCTTTTATTCCCATTGCTCTTAGGAGATGAAAAGGCCGCTTCATGGTAAAACACCATGTGTCGAGAGCGTCAAACAATAAGGCTACGATTGCAAGCACCATACAAATTACACGGTCATCTTAATTAACCTCCAAGGGTTGTCTTTCTGTTATTCAACCGGACTAAAGGGAAACTAACATAGTAATCTATTTCTTGGAATAGTTCATGAGCAAACTTTTTTTCATTTACGTAGCTAACTGTCACTGGGATGACTGAAAGTACCTGTAAACTGATACAGCTCATCTTCTACTGGAAGTTGTGCTGCACCATCTCAAAAGTAGAACAGCACCCACCAGAAAATACAGTAAATCCACAATGACAAGTTAATTCATGTATCAATAAAAATAGGTAAGTGAGATGTAACCCCATTGGCTATGCTGTATGAAAACTCAGTTTAAGAAGCCAAGATATGAATGTGGTTCCTCCAGCACCCACATGCGGCTGATTCACTCTTCCCTTTGCGTGTCAGAAAATATGCCAGGAAGCCAGAGTTAATTAACCATATCTTCCCATTATGTCCAGTTATGATTCCCTTCGGATCGTATAAACCTTATCTTCCTGTTATATCCAAACTAGGAAATTATAGTCATTAACTATAATAAAGCAAGCCAGGCTATAAAGCCATGTTTCAAAGTTGGCTAATATCCTAGTTTGTTTGGAAACCATTAACCATAGTTTCCAGTCTGAACAAAATGGGAATCTGTGGTTAACTACTGCTTCCTGACTTGTTTCCCCAGTAGTGCAAATGGAGGAGTGAAGCAACTGTGAGTGCAACCAGCACATTAATATCTTAGCTTATTAAGGCCAATGCTTATTGTCCGAACACAGACCATTTCAGTTGTGAGTGTTGAACAGTTCACTTATTTCTAGTTTATACCAGTTTGTTAGACCAGTAATCTGTATCTAATCCAGTGGC
The DNA here is from genome assembly GCF_965113315.1 of Podarcis vaucheri. NCBI lineage: Eukaryota > Metazoa > Chordata > Lepidosauria > Squamata > Lacertidae > Podarcis > Podarcis vaucheri. The sequence goes on from NC_138763.1 coordinate 58,615,913, forward strand.
ATTCATTGTGTGATCAATGGGCTGCTATCCAACTCATCAAACGCTGATCCAACTCATGAACCGCTGATGTAGTCTATTTAGACAAAACCTAGTGAAAGAATATCCTTTGCTTTGTACTACTAAATAGAACATTGCATTCAGAGAGAAAGTTTAGGAGGGAAACCCTTTATCAACTGCTTTACTTTCTACAAATGACTCATTAGCAATATTTCCACACACTGACACAAAGACATATATTAGATGGAGAAAGACAAATCTGCAACTTCCAAATTTATCATCATATTTCAGTTCTAGCCATGCTTGAAAAAAATGGCTGTTTGTTACAAGCGATGGTGTTTATGTGGAGCTCAGATATTCCTGTTCTCATGGTACAATGAATACCTGTGCAAAATTTTAAGATATCTGGATTCTGCAACAAGCTAAATTCACTATCTGGCATTTCTTTTTCCCATGAACATCCCTATCTTCTGAAATCATTTGTGAAGAACTTGCTATGTGGATGTTTCCCCTTTTGGAGATTTGTGTGACAGCAGTATTGAGCAGGATCGTTTCTACTGTGGTAACACACTTATGGAGAAAGAAGCCCACTATGTTCTGTCTCTCTGAGATCTATTAGAAAAATTGTGTGTGCCACTTTGTTTTCCCATTTCTACAAAATAAGCACATGTTTAATTCTGGCTATTATTGTATTTTTAGCTTTATGCTCATTATCTGGTTACGGAATTAATGGGATTCTTGACATACTCAGCTTGAATTCTTGTTTAAAGAGGAAAGCCAGGATATACATTTAAAAATAAAAATTTGAGAAGAGGAAGACGGAAAGAAAAACCAAACAAAATATACTCAGGACACCCAAGTTCTATTCTATTTCATACAAACTTAGGAATGAATACATACACTGCACATACAATGAATATATTTTCACTATCAAACTCAGACTAAAGCAATCTTAAATTTGTAGTGGAATAAAATGTTACCAGATATGCAACTATTTTGTGGCATTATTAACCAAATACAATGGGAAAAAATCTATCTGTGATGTCCAAAATACATACTGAAAGAAATTAAGAAACACTGAACTGAATACCAATACCTTAACTAAAGCACCCCCTCCCAAATGTAAGCATTATATGCTTGAATATATTGAGCTGGAAGTGGAAGTACTTTCTAATCCTAGAATGAGAAAAGAGAACCAAAATCCAGCCTGTGTTTCCCTCCTAGTGCAGGTCATTGTAAACCATGTTGAGGTTTTTTTTCAATCACACAGCATATAAATTTTATAAAATTAATAAATAATATTTTGTGCATGTCCTTCTGGACAAGCTATTGCACTTGACCATGTGATAATGCATACTTGCACTAAATCAGTGTTGTGTGAAGTCTCCTGCTAGCTCTTGTGCAACCGTCTGCAAAACAGTGCCAAGATCAGAATTAGTTCCACTGGCATCTTTCTGGATTCAACCCATAGTGCCATTAAGCCTCCGCTGTAGGGCCTTTTCCAGCCATCAAACACACCCTGTTGCATGTTCAATGTTACACAGACCAGAAAACTAAATTATATTGTCCAAATAGTTGCCTGAAATGCCATGAAACAAGATCACATGCTGGGAACAAGGAATATAGGTGGAAAAGTGCAAAGAATCTGCTATACAAGGAGCAAGTAAGTAATTCAAACATTCAGGGAGAGTTTTATAAGGGTAGGAATCTAGATTCTCACAGAAATCTAAAGGCTCATCTCTGACAAACTTGCCATGCACATGCAGAGTATTCCACTCACAGACGGAATGGATTGTTTTGGTTCAGGCAAAGTTCTAAGACCAAAAGGTTCTTCTGCCAGGAACAGAAGATTTCACCCCAGTGGTAATGATGGACTTTTCAAAACACTAATAATGCGTAAGTGGTACTAACTACAGCAACCAAGCAGATTGTTAACATTTCTTTTTTCCATTTCTAAAGATGTTATTTAAGAAAATCTTGTTTATTTTTTCTGTTTTATGAGCAAGGGAAGAGTTGAATAACCCTTTGCAAAGAAGCCTAGGGCAAAACAACAGTCAATAAAACCTAATAGGCCTCAGATACCAAAGTGTGTAAGTTAGTGTCACTTAGCAGCAATAGTATATATTTGGGCTGCAACCCTAAACACAATTACTAGGGTTATAAGGCCACATCAGACAGTGGGACATGTCTGAGCATTACACTGATAACTGTGTTCAGGAATCAGATTATCTAACAAATGACAAACACAGAAGCTTTCTCAAACTAAAAGCATACACACAATAATTCCAGATGCCCTATATTAGGAATTGGTCTTAAAATGCAATCCTGAGTACATTCACCTGAGAGTAAGGCCCACTATACTTACTGAGACTACAAGTATGCACTCACAGGATGACTCGCTAAGCTCATATTTTCACATCTAAGTTTTCTCTGGTCTTAAATGTTTTGCTATTTATGTTCTTCCATGCCTCAAATGCCAGAGGATTTCCCCCCTTTGTGCAATGACAGATTGCAGAAGCTTAACAAAACTTGGTGAATATTGATTCTATTACTGTGTGTTTCAAATTCACATGCTGCACCTAATCAGTATTTGGGAGTCCTCAATTTAACTGATGGTGAAACCAAACAGAGGAATTCACACAGAAAATTGATTATGGGAAAGAATGGCTTGTCATCTTTGTGCTAACATTCTCTGCTGCCCCCCTTTCAGTTGGATAGATTCCATCCTGCCCCTAAATCTTGCCTTTAAAAGAAACACGTGGTTTAGAGTTGAATTTCATAATCTACGTTAGTACAAAGGATGTCTTGAATAGAGGTTTTGTATTTCTAAATTATTACAACAGTGTATAATTAGCTCATCTCCAAGTTCAACCAAAAGGGCATAGTGTACTCAAGTTAAGCGTATTTTAAGCATGATATATTTTGTTGATTATACTAGTTTATCCTTCTCTTCAGTACAAAAATATCTGTTGCTTTTAAAAAGCTTTTCTTCCTTTGGTGTCTCACTGCTTTTACAAAGTTTAGATGTAACTTCTCTCCCCCCCCCTATTGTTTTGTAATCATGCATCACACTAAGGGTATGTAGACCCAGGAACACACATTTCCACCATATTTAGAAAATACCTTAATGTCTCGCCTTGATAGGGTGACATGTGAATTGGATATTTAATTTTAAAAAGATATAGATTTCCTGCCTTCTTTACCATCTCTTCTCCTTACACACTACACCAGTTAGCAAATCAAAATCTGCATTTAAATAGAATATTTCTGATGTATGAAAAGTGGGCAGCCTCAGGGTAAAGAGGTATCATTTGCCATTCTCCATATGCACAAAATTACATTTAAAATGTGATACTAGATTTTAAAAATTTATTGGACGTTTGAAATTGTCATTCTATCACCTTTGTTTTATTGTTAAGAAAAGAATTCCCTTTGCCAACACATTATTTGTTGCAAAAAAAATCATTAATCAAAATAGCGTGCTATTTCAGCATTCCGTCAACTTAATTTTGAAAAAATATTGCATTCAACCAGCTCTTGTAAATCACTGCTGCTCATAATTCCAGCCATTATTCAGTGTGGAATTCGAGCAGTTGGAATTCATTAACATAGGTTGTTACAAATCTGCATTTTTAGACTTTATCATAAAATGCAGACGACCAAACTCAGTGACCTGGATCTAACAGCTTTTCATGTGAAGTGGCCTTTTTAGACTGCATCTCCTAACCCTTGTCTCTTTTGCAGTCCGAATAAAGACGCCACTTACAATTCTCAGCTACTGACCGGGTCATAGCGAGGGAAAGCGAACTATTCAAGCATCACCAACATTATGGTTATATTTTCAGAATTAAAACGGCAGCCAACAAGTTCTGGTCAAGCAAGAATTGAGAAGAACCAGCTATCCTAATGCAGGATCATCCAACACATCATATCCTCTCCTACCAATCTGAGGGTCATGTCACTCACCATGTCTTTGGTGCAGGAAATATGTCTGTGTTTATACCCATTGCAAACTTGGCTATTGTGTAATATGTCAACAACAAACATATGTCCTTAAATGCCTGTGTTTATGCACTGGGAAGCCACAGCCCCATCAGAGCTCTTGTTCATACCTAAAAAGGTGTTTTAAGGTCCAACATCTGTTCTTCACATGCTACACAGGAAGCACCAGTCTGCCGATGGCAAACTCAATTTTTACATAAAATATAAAGCAGCCCTACGGCTAACACACATAATCTAATACCATAAAAAGGAAGCAGCAGGCTTTGTGGAAGTCTTTCCCCAGTGACAAAAGAATCTGTCAGATTATTATTTTTTTTAGAAAGAAAGCCAAACTATTGGGATCGTAATGGATTGTTTGCATTGTTTTTGAAAGACATGTTAAGTCTGCAATCCAGAAAGTTAGTCGTGCTTAAAATTCACTGGAATCAACGTGACTTTTTAGTCTCAAGTAACCAGTTGCAGTGAAATGGACCAGTCACAACAATACTACTAAATATTAGCCTATGTGTTGTGTTTGTATTGTTGTGATTGGTTCTTATTGCAACACAGGGGTTTGGTTTTTGGTGAAATCGACCAGAGCAGGACTTAACTTTTTCTGGACTGGTGCTTAACTGGTTTAAATGGGCATTATTTTACTATAAATAGTTTTAATTTTGTAATTTTGCTATTTTGAATCAGGAAAAGAAAAGTGCTATATAAATAAAGTAACAAAAGAAGAAGAACAAAACCCAAGCAATATATAAAGCAGATGGAGTTAGAAGACTCAAGAGAGTAAGCTAAGCTATATACCACCAGGCACCCCAAACAGAGAAATCCCACAAAAGGTCACCCGGACACAGTTCACACTGAGGTAGCATATCTGTGTCTAGGTTGTACTACTTTGGACTGCAGGTTGGTCATCACATGACTGAATTCAATTCAATAGTAGCAATGAAAATTCCACTACCTAGTCATGTGGCCATGCTATATTCCTTCCTGCTTATATCTGGTTTATATACGAAGTTTGTTTACGGCCTTTTTTGGAACAGAAGAGTGTTCCATCACATGAGCCCTGAAAGTCACACAGTCCAAGTACCAGTTTATTTCTTTATTTAGGACATTTATAGCCAACCTTTCTCTTGTCACAGAACTCAAGGCAGCATGCATGTGATTGCTGAGCAATCCCCAATCCAAAACAGATCTGCTCACCTCCAGAACGTGGCTGCATAACGTGCCTGCAAATGTAGCCTAGGATGACAATGTCAACTAGACTTCAACCTGACATGATGGAAATGTATTGTAATCTACCCTCAAGTAGTGTTACAAATGCAACAACAAATGGCTCAAGAGAATAATCAGGAAAAACCCAATTCAACTCTCGGATCAACCACAAACTTTCAGATAACCTTAACCAAGCCTCTAACAATCAACCTTAACCCTCCATCTCTAGCAAGTGGATAGTAACAGTGCCCTGTTATTACTGAGGTTTAAATAGATGGTGGTTTCAGGATCGAATTACTTATATGATTCACACATGCAATGCAGAGAAGAACTCATCACTGAATATGTGCAAACATAAAAATGCTACTGGCCTATTAATATGGGTGGGAAAAGATTGGTGAGGGTGGAGGAGAACCTGTCTAAAAAACTTTAAGAGCAGCAAGACTGAAACCTAACGAGCATTAATTACTATAGTCATAAAGTCAAAAATCCCACTCAAGACTGAATCACTGAACTCAGGAAAGTGTTCCCTTCCTCTCCTTCCCCAACTGTAACAGAAGAGATGTGTTCCAACATCATAACATTTTGCCAGCTAGAGAAGCCTAGCAATCATTAAAATCATGCTGACACAGAAACATGTTTTGAAACAGGTGTCACACTTTGTTGGAAGTACTTTAGGGAAATGCAAGGAGAATTTGAGAATTGTATCAGGGGAAAATTCAATCAAATTGATTTATAAATGATCAAACCACCACAATAAAGTGATTCATTTGCCAATGTTATCTTAATCTTAGTAGCTTTAATCAATAGGAAAACTGCCATTCATTTTAAAGGATGTAGAACTGAATTGTGCATGACCTAAGGCTTTATTTAATAACCAACACATTTGTTTAACAACATTCCAGATGCTTCACAAAGCACTGCTTCAATCCCTAGCTACTTTGTACTGCGTTGTCAATGCAGAGTAACATAATGTAGGTACAATTTTTACTTTTTATCAAAATGGATCTGCAGATATGAGAAACAACAACAGTGCACGCAAAAGAAATCCAGGAAAACCAACAATTATTATATAATACTGCCCTTGTCATGCAGCTTTATTTCCCTGTTTCATCCACATCAGGAGATGCTGTGACAGTCCTTGACCCAGTCCGGATGCAGTGGTCGGTTGGATAGGGGTCAACAAGCTGAAACTGAATCTGGACAAGATGATTAGGGCATGTTGATTAGGTTGATTAGGTTCTCCTCATGAGCAGAAACTGGGAATGCTGTCTGTCCTGGATGAGGTTGCTTTCTCCCTTAAGGAACATGTATGTAGTTTGGAGGAAGGCCTGAACGATGTAGAGATACATTGTTCAGGACCGTTATGAGGGCCAGGGCACAATGGCTACTTCACCCAGTGGTATATCGTAGCAGCTGCTGCTCCCGAGTTTCTCTGCCACCTGGGAAGAGAACCAGTGCTTTCCCCAATCATATTCATATACGAATTAACACATATGCCATTCATAATATACCGTAACCATCTTGAACACCAGCTTTCTGCTGCATATACACCTAATCTACTTATGGTTCAAAACTGCCCCCTTAACAGTATAATCCTATACATGCCTACTCAGAAGTAATTCGCGCAAAGTTAAATGGGACTTTCTCCTAGGATTACAGTCTAAATGAGCAGAGTAAGCTCTCGGATACTAAGATTATCAGTAATTTATAAATATTTTTATAACCACCACCACCACCATCACAAATAACAGACAAGAAAGAGAAGGCTTGCAATTAAAATTAGAAAAAAACAGTTTAAAGGAGCAGGTATATTACAAGGTATAAAACCATAAGGAACAAAAGAGGCTTCTAATAATTAAATTATGTCTGCTGTTATGGTCTTTGGCCTCTGTGGAATCATAGAACATCCAGTATTTGTTTTAAGTGAGATAAGTAGGAAAATAATACCATGATAGACAAGGACAAAAGAGAAAGAAGAGATGGGGAGGACTGGATCAGAAGGTAAGGTTGTGTGTATCAGGTGAGCAAGAAGTTATATTATCAGGTCACACATAGCTTGTTGGCTTGGAGAAGTATTCTGGTAGTCAATATGAAATGAAATGGAGGATAGGTAAGAATACTGGATGTCAAAATGTTTTATTCAGATATTCCTTCAGCCTAACAATTCAGTTGATGGTCACAGTGATGTGGTTATTGCTCCAAATTTACTTTCATGGGGCTGGTGCTTCACCTTGGAGTTCTATCATTGCGAAAGAAACATGTTTCAACACTGAAAGTGGATTAGTTCTTACTTCGCCAAACCTTTATTAGGCATTACAAATATAGGCCATCATAAAACATCCATATATATAGAAATTAAAATGTATACAAATGTGTGTGTGTGTGTGTGTGTATTCTTTGGCGATCACTCGTAGCTGAGTAAGATTGTCTTCCATAAACATGGTTTTAACAATGAGTCTGTAAGTGACTGTGGAGGCCAATTCTGGATCCACACATCCTTCCACAGTGGGGACATTGGTTTCCAGGCGGGAGTTGATCACGGTGTGGATTTGTCAAGCATGCCTTCCTCCTGGCACGTTTCTCCCTTGCTTCCTGAGTTTGAGTGTCTTCATAGCCCATGACACCTCTGGTAAAGGCTGTTCTCCAACTGAAGCGCTCACAGTCCAGTGTTTCCCAGTTGTCAGTGTTTATACTACATTTTTTAAAGATTTGCCTTGAGACAGTCTTTAAACCTCTTTTGTTGACCAACAGCATTACGCTTTCCATTTTTAAGTTCAGAATAGAATAGTTGCTTTGGAAGACGATCATCAGGAATCCACACAACATGACCAGTCCAACGAAGTTGATGTTGAAGAATCATTGCTTCAACACTGGTGACCTTTGCTTCTTCCAGTACACTGATATTAGTTCGTCTAATATACATACATACACACATGCACACACGCACACAGACACACAAACATACACACAGAGCCATGTAAAATATATAATAATAAGGATTTTCATTGGAATTTCTTCCCACAAATAGTGCCATTCACCACTCTAAAAGATACTATTGACAAAAACTCAGCCACCCTTGCAGTTACTTCTGCGTTAATGTCAGACAGATAGCTCGTGGTTGGATAGTTGGTTGTACAATGGACGATAGAAAAGAATATGTCCGGCACATTCAAAGAACATCCGCAATGTCTATCATTTCTGGGGATGTTTGAATATCTGCCCTTGACCAAAGCTGAGGGGAAAAAGTTCAGTCAGGCTAACATAAAGGCTGTGCGTTGGACTAGAATTATTAATTTTGAGATATAAGTGAGCCTGTTATTTGTTGTATTTAAACCACAGAACTTGGGGAAGCAAATTTTATTTAGAGCTGACTCGGTTTGGTTTTTCAATGTCCCTTATCTGGTTTGAGGCACTGATGGAACTAGACGCGTAGTCTCAGTGACCCCAAAAGTTGAGGAAGTGTTTCTTCAGCAGCAACTAGACAGGGTCTGGTATGGATTCAATATTGAGTGGGGGACTGTGTGTTGAGATTCCTACATTGCAGGGGGTTGGACCAGATGACCCTCAGAGTCTCTTCCAACTCTCCATTTCTGTGATTCTATGATCCTAACTAATAATCAGTGTGATAGTCGTACAAACTAATGCAAGTTTCACGGGGGGGGGGGGAGACGGGAGAGGGGGTATGATAACATATCAATGGTATGATTTGGACTTCTTAATGTTTATTGGCCCAGGGACATATAGCATGCTCTCTCTATTCCTTGCACACCTGTTTTTTTAAGTCATAGTTTCCTGTAATGACTTAACCAGGAGAGTATAGCTTATGGGTTCCCTCCAAAGCAAGATAACCAAAGCCAGGCATGCATGAAATGGAGAAAGCATGTAGTCACACAGGTTATTCCCGGTCCAATAAACCATGGTTTATCTGTCTCAGATCATGATGTATGAACTGGGCATATTTAATCAAATCTAGATAAATTGAACATACCATGCTAGCATGCTATTTAAAAGAGAACTGGATACACTACCTATGTATCTATATTATATTATAAGGCTGACATCTTCTTCCCATTTGGGCTGGCATTTGTTCATGTTTCCACTCTGCCTCCGGCTGATTTGAGGTTTTCCCTGCCCCCTCCTCCATTCATAAAATGCCAGTGGAAACAGTTTAGATGTTTCCATGAATGAGGCTAAGAAAAACAAGCACACCCCACTCCCACAGTTTTACAATTCATTTCCTACACATTTAAAGTCTCTTGTACCTCTTGTATTCTGGGATATTTAACATCTGGGAAGTGACGCTATTCCCTCGAAAAGCCACCCAAGCCTGTATGAGTACCCCCAAAACATTATTCAAGTCAGGATGTGCTTAATGGGCCCCAAGTCAAAATCCACCCTTTCATACATACTGAGCACATTTAACCACCACCAACTGTACAAATCTCTCACACCAAAAATAATCCAACCTACTATATTGAAAACACAAAGGAGGGGTTATGCCCGAGTTCCCTCTCATGCATACATCTTGTGATGAAAAGGTATTGAGTTTCATAATTCAATAGTAATTTATTGAACCTTTCCATGGAAGACAAAAACTACTTTTAAAAGCCAGAATCATGCCAAAAACAATAAAAATAAAAAAGGTTCCAGAAGGGAATTACAGTAGTTTACAGTAATAAAAAAATGCTACAAAGCATATTGTAAAATTGTACATGAGTATCTCTACAAAAGCTAGCAGAAACCCAGCTGCAACAGATCTGTAGCTGTTCCACTTCAAGGAGTTGCAAGTTACACCCACTCTGCAGGAACTAACATCTGGAGGAACTGTAAATGATCACAAACTGTACTGAATTAAGGTTGGGGGGAGGGAGAATAGTAATATGCTGGTTTCTATTCTCACTAAACAACAAAAGCCACATCTTTTGTAAAAAAACTGATGGCCTAATTAAATCAAAAGGTACATGACCAAGTACAAGTACAAGGACCGGGGGGGGGGGAGGGTTCCCATTTTAAGTAGGAAAAAGGCCTTTCCCTTAAATGAACTCAATTGATGGCATATTTACTTCCCTTCAATAGGCTCAGTCTACTGGCTTCTGGGATTTGTTTAGATCCGATATGGACATCCCTTTTTCCATCAAGGGCAACATTCTCTCAGGGGTGATCTGTCTAGAGCTGAATACCAGTCAACCAGTCAGCTGAGGCCATCATCTTTCTTTTCTCTCTGGCAAACCCTTCCCCACAAGGGCCATATGGAATTATGCCAAGAGCCACAGATTGCCTATCCATTATTGAGATGGTACGAAAGTAGAAGACAGTGATGGGGGGGGGGGGTTATGTCTCTCTCTGTTACAAAATCAGCTCCAGAAGGCTGTTCCATTACACATTAACCCTGAACTGCTCATAAAACATATTAGATGGCCTTGTTTGTCACTGAGGTTTTCACTGTGTCTTGGATGTACTGCAGAGGGAGACTACCTGTCCAAATGTTCCTGCGTTTAAAAATAAACACCACACAAAGGAAGTTCTCTCTGTGTTACTATTTGGTGAGAATTTGAGAATCATGCCCCCCCATCTACAGCCTGAAATGGTACAACCCAGTCTGAAGTGGTATAGCCCAGGCACAGAATAGCTACTTCAGTGAGAATTAAGCCACTATATGTTAATGCCAGTATGTGATTACTGTTGATGAACAGTATGTGATTCCCATGCTTTGTTTGATTAGGATAGTTAAAAATGCTCTTTTATCACCACTTACACTATAATAACCAACGTATTCCTTGACCATATAATACAGCTTTGTAATAAGCAACTTGTTTGCCCAGGTTGAAACTTGCAGGCAAGGAAAGTAGCCCTTCAGGCCAGTACAGTCACAACCACAACACTCTTTTTGTCTCAGGGATCCCTGTTTCCAGCTGTCCAATTGATGCTTCAGCCTATCCTACACCATTTTCCCTGGAGGTATCTGCTATTTGCTTCTAGAAAGCAGCATATTGGAAGCTTGACAGGGCAATGTGAAAACTTGAATCTAAAATAAGACAACTGCTAATATTTGACATAAAATATGAAGCTGTTAAGGACATAAAAGCAAAAATAAGGTTCCTTATTATGGCATTTATAAAACATAAATTTTTAAATAATAAGACAATTCTTTTATGCACAGAGCTTTAGTATTCTTTACACATTAGCACATTTTTTCCCTCCCTAACATTATATCTTCTGCCATTTATAATTAATTTTAACAGCTTCTGCAACTTATCCCACAGGTTGTTGCTGTTTCTTTTAAACAGTGTGCTGCTGAGAAATTGATTTGTTTTTTCCGTATGCCGACAGAAATCACATTATAAAATATGCATAAATGTCATTTCTCGGGCTGCTTCTGAGGATTAGCGCAGAATAAAAGCTTACCTTAACACACGCACCAGGCGCGCGAGGAAAAGAAAGAGAAAAATAAAAATAAAATAAAATGCAATGAATAGCAAACGGTGCTGTGCTTTCAGTTCCAAGTTGCTCTCAGCTGCGTGGGCTTGTAATTCTGCTTAACCAATGAAAGCAGGTATACACATAGCGTTTGTGGACTAAAAGCAACCCAATGAGCCTATTGTTCCTTTTTTAAAACAACAACAACCCACCACAACCCTTCTGCTTTATCTGCTCCCAAAACGACTGACTTACAGATAAGCTGTCATGTCACAACTCTACAGGTTACGGGAAAGCCTAAGTGGGGCAAATGCAGCCTCCAGAGTTTGCATTTTCATAATTGGGAATTCCACAGTTGGGCTGGGAAAAGATTCCATCCTAGTCTTTCCTTTGCAGTATGTGGCAAGAGACCAAACCAGGTGAAGGTAGCCGATGAGTCTCAAACCCTCAGTGAGTTAGAGACTTCTCCTGCATGCAAATACCGGCTCTGGCAGATTGAGCGGATTAGACCAATAGTGGGTCCAACAGTCAAGAAGGGGGTTTCTGCGCATGCTGTAGAGGGAAATGAGGGGCGTGACTACCTGAGAAGGTAGCCCATCTAGGAGAAGGAAAACTCTGATATCCTCCGGGATATCATCGGCAAATGAAAAGGCTAAGGAGTAAATCCTTCACAAATCTGGTGTGGAGTCCCTAAGATGGTTGGATGGTGACTTGTACACCTCCTTCCAGCAACTCCTGCAGCCAAGCTGCTGGCAAACGTATTGCTCTGCTTTCCTTTGGACTACAAGGCCAAGAGGGGGTCTTGTTGTCTGGGCAGCCCAGGACCTCCATACACACTGCCCATGTTTGCGTCGTGGGGAGGTCACTTTGGTACTGCAATCACAGCGGTTTTGCTTCACCCCTGGAGGTACACTCCATTGTCTTTCAAGATAGATGGATGCCAACAGACACGTTGCAAGGCTTGCTTGTGTGCTTGAGCCTGCTGTAGGTTATTAAGCTTATTTCTTGGCCTACATAAATTTCAAACGTATTTATCATTCCTCCAACATTCTGCCTATGGCAGATAATCAAGATCCAAAGGGCAAGATACTGCTCACGGACCACATCTACACACCAACAGGTCTGTGGAGTGGAAATCCCCCCTTCACTTTTCTATGGAAAATGTTTCATTTCATAGGTCCTTAAGTATTTATAAATAAATTGATGACATTTGGGACCTTCTGGTAAAGGGTGGGTAATAAATTTTAAAGTATGATACTAGGTAACCTTGACAGTTTTAACTTCTTAGCTTTATTTACTAACTGCAAGTAAAATAAACATTCTAAATTAGATCACTCTCTGGGGCATTATAACATTTTTTTGATGCAAATTGCTCTAATTTGCATAGGAAAATTCCCCAATTCTTCTGGAGAGCCCACATCACTGCACACCAAACATGGAGAACTACAACTCCCATCATCCCTGACTATTGCCCATGCTTGTCTAGTGTTGATGGGAGTTGTAGTTCAGCATCAACTGAAGGTTCCCCACATGTGCTCCAGTCACCTAAAGTAACCCCTGCACTTATTTTTTATGTTACAGCTTACCAGAAGATTAGCCTTCTGGGGTGAATGGAAGGAAATGTTTTTCGATCCCAAAGGGATTGCTTTGCAGGACCTTACATAAATACTGAAAGCTCCTAATTATATGGCCCATCAGCCTTGGATGTAGGGTCAATCATAAAACACACACATCATCAGGAGCTAGGTAGGGGACAGCAAAGTTGGGAGAGCTACAATGCAACATCTTATGTATCTGCTTCAATTAATTTAACTTGATAGGCAGGCATACCTTTCCCTTAACTCCTCTTTTCTCATTTGACTTTTTTTGTTGCTTTTACACATTACCAAAGCAGTGTGACAGCCACTGACGCTGCTAGCATAATGTGTCACTCTTATATCTTTTCAGCTAGGACATACCACCATGACAGCAATGCAATTTGGACATCACAGCATGGAGGTAGCCACACAAAATGGCCAAAAAGAAACTTGTGTGCATGGGTGTATTCTAGACAGATGGTCTTGACACTCAAATCATCACCCTGTCAATCAGCTCATGTTTTGCTATCTTGACATGTACAAAGATCTCAAACACAGGAGCCTGCAAGCCAGTCAGATTGTTTCTGTAGAAGCAGTTAAGGCACATTAAACTACTCCTTTGTTGCAAATATGCTGTCCTCCCACCAAATAAGGAGCCTAATTTGTAACTTTGGGATTCTGGAGTTTTTTCAAACATGTTCATCTGCACCCAAGTTTGGAAAACTAAACAGATTGTATTTTACTTACTGTTTTGATTGCACTATACACATTTATGCATTTTTCAACCTGTCACAATTTTTCTCACACATGTATAAGTAATTTACAAATATAATGGGATCTATTTCAACAAAAGATTAGAATCTCACCCTACATACCAATCAGGGTAGGAACACAGACACAAGGAAATGGATTGAGATACCGTAGAGGATATACTTCCCTTGTCACTAGAATAATCCATTTTAAAATCCATTCAGCAGGATAATGTTATTATAGAAGGTAGATGCAGCAACCACTATATTTAAACTTGTAAAACAGGTTTAGTGTAGAATGGAGTTGAACAGAATCTGATACAAAGTGAACTGTGATGCAGGCAAGTCGAGCACAACGTCCCACCAAGCAACAGAAACAGGTTGTCTGAAATTGCAAATCAATTTCTACTCAACAGAATTAAAGCACAATCATTGTTTCAGACTACGTACTCTCATTTGAGTCAGTCAAAGCAGCAACACACAGCTCATTTAATAGATGTGAAACTAAGGACGGGGGCTGTCCAATGCCTATTTTCCATTCTAAAACATACTGTACCAGTGTATAAAATTCCGATATACAACTAGATAACTATTTCTAAACAATTTTATTTAGAACATGTGTCTCATGTACTATTGGGTCTCACGTAGCATCATTTCACTTTAATTAATCCATGCAATGTCATAATCATTGCCATGTTGCTAATTACTCATTTTAATAGCCACTTCAGTAACAGTATTCAAAGAATAAGGAAAGTAGCTTCCTTTCTGATATTATATATCAAATGTGCTGATTTCTGCCATTAAGGATTTTTTTTCCACAATCTTCTCTCTGTTCTACAGAGTTTCATTCTTAAGTCTACCCTTACAAGTAAAGGCTATGTTATATACTTTACTATTATTACACATGAAAGGTTTCCTAGGATGACCAACTGGGTACAATCTTAAATTTATTGTTATAGACATCTGGATGTCTGAGCAAATCACTCTGAACAGCCAAATAAGATACAATTTAAAAGGCAAGTCCAAGCTATTAAAAAAGTGAACTTTAAATTACTCTCAAGTCTTTATGTGCCTTAGTAATCATTTCCAAAGTGATCATGATGGTAAATTGATAATGATAGTAAAAAGGCCTACTCTTGCTTTCAATCGGCTACAAAAGCTCTAAACATGATACATGAGCAGATGTTCTTGGCTCTGTTCTAAAACTGTTTTCTCATGATACGTGTAGCATTATCCATCAGTGAATTTCACACCAAATCTGGGTGGCGTGTCTTATTAAGACTTCAGTATGTCATTAATGTTGCGAGTGATTTGCTCTTCCTAGGTCTTTCTGCTGGTGGACTGAGCTAAATCATGGTTGAGCTCATAGTTTAGCTCTCTCTAGAGTAACTGTGAGCTGTAACCGGGTTCATAGAATCATAGTTTGTTCAGAAGAGCTTGGGTGCAATCCTCACCATGCCTGCTCAGAGGTAAATCGTATTGAGTGGACCTTACTCTCAGGTAAGTGGGATTAGGAATGCAGCCCAAAACCACAAATCTGAGTTCTGGCGTAACTCATTAACAATTTGCAATTTTGGACACACTTTTCAAAATGTAAATATTTTTGTATACACTTTAACACTGTATATACATTTTAACCTAATACACATTTTATATGCATTTTGGTTCATTTCAAGCTGGAACTGAATTACAAAATTAAGAGACATGTGAAAACAGAAGGACAGGTGCACTGTGGTTCATATAACAATCTCAGAAGTATGAGATGAGTCACTTAGAAATGCAGACTAAACAAAACTTGTGATTATGTACATTGGTTGGTGTCCATATTTATAAGAACATTTATTCAAAGTGAGGTGATGGCCACCATAGAGCAGCATTTCTCCTAAATTATGAACATTGTCAGAAAATCTCCTTTCTCAGAGCCTACACATTCACACTAAGCCATAGTTTGGGCTTAGCATGATGTACAAACCAGGTGACTGCAGCAGAAGGGCTCTGGTTTAGGCATACTTTGACATCCATTTTTTAAAAGGTCTCGTGCCTTTGCTGCTGTAACAAGATGGACATAGGTCATTGGAAAGGCCATGGAAAAGCAACA